>NW_026775571.1:60857747-62057747 GCF_030987335.1 Cornus florida | reverse complement strand
ATCAGTGTTTAGAAGGCCTAAAATCTTTCCATGAACTTTACTTATGCATGCTCTCATAATAGGAAGTGCACAGAACAAGATGTGTTTCATTCTTAGTCTTACACAAGGATTGGAGCCGCCTCCCAAATGTAGGAGCCTGCTCTTTGCACTCCAGTAGCCAAATTGTGTGTCGTAGAATGCATTTTGTGAATTGGAGCCGCCTCCCAGTTATTGGAGCCGCCTCATATTTATTGGAGCCTCCTCCAATTTTTTGAAGAGCCGGCTCTTCTACGTTATTTGAATCTACAACGGCATTTTTCTGCATTTAAATCTTCCAACTACTTCTAACAGACATATTAAGCTACGGTTGTCTATATAAGGAAGGCTCATTTACTTAAGTAGTGACACCACTGATTAATACATTCAAGAGAGCATTCAAGAGCATTCAATAAGCTATTTTTTTTTCTTCTCTAAGCTTTCACTTTCAACCATCACTATATTCTTTCATCCTAGAACTTGAGCTTCATTAATATTCTGATATTCTCTAGTTGTGAGCTTACACTTGTATATCTATTGAGAGAGATTCTTGTATTTCATTTACAAACTTTGCTACAATCTTGTAAGGGTTGGTGTGACCCAAAAGAAGCTTAGGAGGAGGGTGTTCTCCTAGCAAGGAAAAGAAGCAAGGTCTTGCTTCAAATTTGAAGGTTTGCTCTCCACCATTAAGGAGAAGCTCTAGTGAATTTGGGAAGTCTCAAGGGGGATCTTGAGCCGAGGAGTAGGAGTTTCCGAACCTCGCTAAATCACCAAGTTCATTGTTTGCATCTTCCTATCTCTATCTCTTCTTTACTTGTGCTATATATTGCTTAATTTTTTCAATTAATCATTACATAATAGTTGTTGTAAAACAAATTTCATAAATTGCGAAAATTGGCCATTGACTCTATTCACCCCTCCCCCCTCCCCCTCTAGAGTCAATTAGTGGTTAACAGATATATTTAAAAAAAATAAAATAATTTCTATAAAACTCTACCACAAATTACCTATTTTATTTTCAATAAAACTCTATCATATCATTCACATTAGACAATGTTATATTTAAAAAATTTCTATAAAACTCTAACACAAATTACCTATTTATCTATTTATTATTAGTTTTTTAATGAAAGGAAATCTATTTAAACAAAATTATAAATATAAAAAAAATATTTATTAATTGATAATAAGAGATTTTAAAAGAGTTTCGATAAAACTCTAACACAAATTACCTATTTATCAATTTATGAGTTTTTAATAAAAGGAAATCTAATTAAATAAGAATTTTTAATATAAAAAAATATTTATTAATTGATATAAAAAGAGTTTCTATAAAACTCTAACACAAATTACTTATTTATTTATTTATTATGAGTTTTTTTAACAAAAGGAAATCTAATTAGAAAAGAATATATTTAAAGAAAATAAAATAATTTCTATAAAATTTACCACAAATTAGCTATTTTATTTTCTATAAAACTCTATCACATTATCTATTTATTGTGAGTTACTTCAGGAAAAAAAAAAATTATCATGAGTTTTATAATAAAATAAAATCTAATTAGACATAATTATATTTAAATAAAAGAAAATAATTTCTATAAAACTTTACCACAAATTAACTATTTTATAATCTATAAAACACTACCACATATAACATGTATTTACCTATTTATTACGAATATATTTAAAGAAAATAAGATAATTTATATAAAACTCTACCACAAAATTACCTATTCTATTTTCTTTAAAACTTTATCACATATAACATGTATTTATCTATTTATTAAGAGTTTTTTAATAAAAGAAAATCTAACCTGTATTTATCTATTTATTATGAGTTTTTTAATAAAAGGAAATCTAATTAGACAATGATATATTTAAAGAAAATAAAATAATTTTTTAAAAGAGTTTCTATAAAATTCTAACACAAATTACCTATTTATCTATTTATTATGAGTTTTTTAATAAAAGAAAATAACTCCACCACATATTATTACCTAATAAAATTCAAATATGTGTTTCAGTATTTATTTATTAATATAAAAAAATATTTATTAATTACAAAAAATATTACCTAATAAAATTCATATTACCTAATAAAATTCAAATTACAAATTACCTAATACTTTTATAAAAGAGTTTTCATAAAATTCAAATTACAAATTACCTAAAAAAAAAATTCAAATTACGTAAAAATTTATTTCAAATTACATAATAAAATTCAAATTAAAAATTACCTAATAAAATTCAAATTATATAAAAATTTATTATAAAATATAAATAAAAAATATTAATTAATTGATATAAAAGGAGTTTTAAAAGAGTTTCAATAAAACTCTAACACACATTATCTATTTATCTATTTATCATGAGTTTTTTAATAAAAGGAAATCTAATTAGACAAAAATTACTAATATAAAAAAATATTTATTAATTGATACAAAAAATAATCTAATTTCTCTAATACTCTACCACAAATTACCTTCTATTATGAGTTTTTTAATAAAAGGAAATCTAATTAGACTATGATGTATTTAAAGAAATAAAATAATTTGTATAAAACTATACCACAAATTAGTGATTTTATTTTCAATAAAACTCTATCACATTATACAATGATATATTTAAATAGTTTTTATAAGATTCTAACACAAATTATCTATTTATTATGAGTTTTTTAATGAAAGAAAATCTATATAGACAAAAATTACTAATATAAAAAAATATTTATTAATTGATATAAAAAAGAGATTTTAAAAGAGTTTCCATAAAACTCTAACACAAATTACCTATTTATCAATTTATTATATGTTTTTTAATAAAGAAAGTCTAATTAGATAAGAATTATTAATATAAAAGATATTTATTAATTGATATAAAAAATAAAATAATTTTTCTAAAACTCTACCCCAAATTACTTTTTATTGTGAGTTTTTTAATAAAAGAAAATCTAATTAGAGAATAATTATTAATATAAAAAAATATTTATTAATTGATATAAAAAGAGTTTTTAAAAGAGTTTCTATAAATTCTACCACATTTTACCTTTTTATCTATTCGTTATGAGTTTTTCTAATAAAAGAAAATATAATTAGACAAGAATATATTTAAAGAAAGTACCAAAATTTCTATTAAATTTACGACAAATTATTTTCTATAAACCTATTTGACATTATCCATTTATTTTGAGTTTTTTAATAAAATAAAATCTAATTAGACAAAAACATATTTTTAAAAAATAAAATAATTTCTATAAAACTCTATTACAAATTAGCTAATTTATTTTTTATAAAACTTTATCACATGTAACATGTATTTACATATTTATTATGAATATATTTAAAAAAAATAAAATAATTTCGTTCAAAGTTTACCTCAAATTACCTATTTTATTTTCTTTAAAACTCTATCACATGTAACCTGTATTTATTATTTATTATGAGTTTTTTAATAAAAGAAAATCTAATTAAACAAGATATATTTAAAGAAAATAAAATAACAGAGTTTCTATAAAACTCTAACCCAAATTCCCTATTTATCCATTTATTATGAATTTTTTAATAAAAGAAAATCTAATTAGACAATAATTATAAATATAAAAAATATTTATGAATTGGTATAAAAAAATTAAATAATTTCTCTAAAACTCTACCATAAATTATCTTTTATTATTTGCATTTTAATAAAAGAAAATCTTATTAGACAAGGATATATTTAAAGAAAATAAAATATTTTTTTATAGAACAACTGACACAAATTACATGTTTTGTTATTATGAATATAAAAAATATTTATTAATTAATATAATAAGAGATTTTAAAAGAGTTTCTAATCGGACATAAATTACTTATTTATCAATTTATTATGAGTTTTTTTTTAATAAAAGTAAATCTAATTAGACAAGAATTATTAATATAAAAAATATTTATTAATTGATATAAAAAGTAAAATAACTTTTCTATAACTTTATCACATATAACTTATTTATTATGAATATATTTATAGAAAATAAAATAATTTCTATAAAACTCTATAACAAATTAGATATTTTATTTTCTTTAAAACTTTATTACATATAATCTGTATTTATATACTTATTATGAATTTTTTAATAAAAGAAAAAATAATTAGACAAGGATATATTTTTAAAAAAATAAAATAATTTTTTAAAATAGTTTCTATAAAACTTTAACACAAATTATCTATTTATTATGAGTTTTTTAATAAAAGAAAATACAATTAGACAGTAATTATTTATATAAAAAATATTTATTAATTGATATAAAAATAAAATAATTTCTCTTAACTCTACCTTTTAATATAAGTTTTTTAATAAAAAAAAATCTAATTAGACAATAATATATTTAAAGAAAATAAAATAAATTTTATAAAACTCTAACAAAAATTACCTATTTTATTTTTAATAAAACTCTATCACATTAGACAAGGATATGTTTAAAGAGTTTCTATAAAATTCAAACACAAATTACCTATTTATCTATTTATTATGAGTTCGTTAAGGAAAAAAAAAATCTAATTAGAGAAGAATTTTTAATATAAAAAAATATTTATTAATTGATATAAAAATAGTTTTTAAAAATGTTTCTACAAAACTCTAGCACAAATTACCTATTTATATATTTATTATGATTTTTTAATAAAAGGAAATCTAATTAGATAAGAATTATTAATATAAAAAATATTTATTAATTGATATAAAAAATTAAGCAATTTTTCTAAAATTTTACCGCAAATTACCTTTTATTATGACTTTTTTAATAAAATGAAATCTAATTAGATGAGAATTATTAATATAAAAAATACTCTATAAAACTCTACCACAAAATAGCTATTATATTTTCATTTATTATTTCATTATTTATTTATTAATATAAAAAATATTTATTAATTGATAAAAAATGAATTAAAATAAAAGAGTTTCAAATCATTATTAAAACAACTAAAAAATTGGTAAAATAGGTAATTGTTTAATAAAATAATTACTAAATAATAAAATAAGTTACAAAACATTCATCACGTGTATCGCACGTGTCTTTTTGTAGTGTGTGTGTGTGTGTATATATATATATATATATGTAGAGAGAGAGAGAGAAGGAATATCTGTATGGAAATTGTAAGGCGAGGCCTTGTTGTTGGCCCAAATGGAATTTTTTGTCAATTCACAACCCAACAATCTCATGTAGTCTAATACAACAAAAGCCCAGCCCAGCCCAGCCCAACTAGTAATCATCTTGATTTGCAAATTCTTTGCTTTCATACTTTAATCCACACGTCTTTACCTTTGTTAGTCCAAATTTTTACCACTAAACAAAAAAAAAAATTATAAATAAGTCTTCAATCTTCTCCTTCCGGTATGAATTCAAATATGATTGGCATTAACCATTAATATTATTTATTTGCTTTTTTCATTTTGTTTTAGATTTTGGACCACTTATTATATATAAAAATGTATAGTCTAGTAATATTTTCACACCTTTCAATGTGAAATGTTAGTGTTCTGTATGAATTTGTAGGTTAGGTATTGTTTGATTAGTAATATTTTCACACCTTTCAATGTGAAATGTTAGTGTTCTGTATGAATTTGTGAGTTAGGTATTGTTTGATTACTTAATTAAGTACTTATTCAATTAAGTACGTTTGATAATAAATTTTGAATATTACTAAAAACAGTAAGCATCACTTAAAATGATGTAATTTTTAAGTGACATTAATATCACTTAACATCAAATGCTAAAAGCTTAAAATTCATAAATAAATAAAAAAATCAAAAAAAAATATTTTTTTTATTTACCACTTAAAAATTTCACTACTTGTTATCTTTGTCCAATTAAAAATTGGAGTATACATTTTTTGAATTTCACTACTTGTTAACAAAATATATATATATATATATATATATATATATATATATATATATATATATATATTTCTCAAAAGACCCTTTTGTGTGTTAATGTACTGTAACTGTAACTGACACATTTTTCTTAGTTTGTCAAGATTGTGATCTTGACTATCACATTTTTCTTAGTTTGTCAAGATTGTGATATTGACTATAAGGGGTGTTAGTTAGGTTTGGTTGGTTCTGTTGGTGTTAAATGTGTTTTTGGTTCTATGTCTATGATCGCTGTTCTTGTTTATAGATGTTGTATGGCGTTTGGCTTGTTCTCTCGCCAGGATAAATAAAAAAAAATTAAATTTAAAAAAAAAAAATCACTGGTCACGACAAAATTGTGGCCATTTGAGGTTCCCGCCATTATGTCCTACAAAAGGAATTACCAATTAAGAAATATCCGCCATTTGAAAATCAAAAAAGTTTTCTATTTACAGAAGTAGACACTTCGTATCGCTCTAGAACATTTGTGCATCCTACCATCCCTAGAAGAATCATCATACCTGCCTCTCAAAAAGTTGTGGTTGAATGTTCTTAAAATTTAATGGCTCACATTGCACGTAAGGCATATGGCAATCATCTAGATGGACTAAACAAAAATAGTGTTGTCGTGATTGTACAAGATCAGTTCGAAAGATAATGAAACTCCGTTTTTTCGAATTTTCTCTATAGATGTTTATGACAGCAACTTTCAATAATGGTGATCAGATTTACACAGTAATTATCACCTCTAACTCTCCACTATAGAACCAAGTAACAGAACACTTAAGCCAATTATAATCCACTACGCATCCCTTATAAGGGTCATATTATCAACATTAAACTCAAAAAACACAAACTTAAATTCATCACATTCCCCTAATTTTTTATTCTGTTTCACAATGTATCCCCAAGCTGGCAGAAAACGAACAATTGTAACATTGAACAATTGAAAAAATATATATATGTGAGGAAAGAATCAAACTTCAACTATTTGGCATAATTATTTCAAGGGGAAGCTCTTGAGAGGGAAAAAAAAAAAAGGCTTAACATAAACATGTTTTGCCGTGGTAAAAAAGTCGACTTGAAGTAGGAAAATCATCCAAAAAAGTACAAAGACTAAAAAATGATGAGCCTTACACATTATATAAGCCACAATAGTAGAATTGCTATACAAAATTTCTCCACTAAATCATCATCACATGCAAACGATATACAAATTAACTTTCATTGATTGTTGGAAGAAAATTCACAAAATCTAAGAGGAAATTTGAAATTTGGAATACTTTAGATTTTTTTTTTGTAAAATATTTGGGACCTGAGTAAACGAAAGGACACACCATTTAAGACTGAAACAAATCTTTTACACCTTTGAAACTTAAACATTGAAAACATATAGTAGCATTTTAAATTAAAAAAAAAACGGATTGACTAAAATAAATAAACTCAAGAAAATCAATGTATTGAAAAAACTACTTATCATGAAGAATCTATCTTTTTTTTCCGTTTGGTTGCTGAGAAAGCTGAATAAAATAAAGATATAACTTTCCAAATATTTGTTCTATTTCTTTTTCTTCTTTTTTTTTCATTTCCACCGTTCTCAGCAACCAAATTGAATCCATCCAATCACAAAACTGGAATGGAAACGGAGAGTTTTGATGAATTCAGGTATCGAACAATTTAAGAGTAAATTTAAAATACTTAGCCCCAAAAAAAAAAAAAAAAAAAAAAAAAAAAAAAAAAAAAACAGATCAAATTTGAAATCAAAATAATACTATAATCAGATTAATTATTAATTACTTACTTCAACTTCAATTCAATCTGTTTAAAAATTATTCGGTTAGACAATTCACTTCAAGTATTCGATATAAGTATCACTACTTTATGTTTTATGAGTGTTGAAATGATAATTTGAAAGTACAAAGAATTTTTCCCTAATTGTAGAGAGAGAAACTTTACACTCCCAATGATTTTTTCAAAATCTTTTCCCTCTCAATCCCTTCTATTTATAGACAGTTACAACCTCCACTGAGCTGATCCTATCCTATTCTCCTTTGACTGGACCTGATTCCTCTCATTTCATCATGGGCTTCTGAAATGGCTATATGGACCTGGGCCCACATGGCTCGAACTAGCTCCATCCCGTTTGTCCACATCCGACCCATCCTATGCAATGTGGATCACTCCAAGCCCGGGTCGTTTTGGTATCCTCATCTGCCCCCAATAATCTCTTTCCTCATTAATGAGGATGAGATTATTGAAAGGACACGATCTTGGTCTGACGGCTTGGAGCAATAACTCGAGGAATCGAACGGCTGGTACAAGAACCCAGGTTTCGAGAATTGCAGCGCCACTTTTTGCCTTGACCTTTGGAGTTCCATGTCACTTTTACTTCTCCTCCTTATAAATTCTGATCTTTCACTCCTTCGTCCTCTCTTTTACCCCTTTGCTTCTACTCCCTGTTGCTTTCCTGCATATTCCAGCGATCCTTTTTACTTTCTCCGGCAAGTTCTTCCGGCGAGTCCTTCCTTTTTGATTTTTAGCTACTGTGCCGTTGCTGAGTTCATCTCAAACCTTCGAGGTTAGTTTCTCTCTTTTTTTTTAAAACATCCTCTCCTTAAAGGTGCCTTTACTGCCTAGAACTCTTTCCCTTTTCATGGCTTCCCCTAACCTGAACACCATTCGATCCAAGAATTGTATCCCTCGCGACGTTTCTCTCAGAGTCTACCCAACAAACTTAGACGAGAGATCCGGTGAGGGTCTTCTTCCCGGGGAAGTTTTATTCTCTGCCGTTCACCTGAACGTCATTAGGTTTTTCGTACACCCATTCTTTTGCTACATTTTCAACAAATTGGGGCTCTGCCCCCTGCAAGTTAACCCAAACTTTCTTAGGGTAATTTCAGTTCTCCTGCTCTTGAATCGTGACAGGGGTCTCAATCTTGACATTATTGACCTTCTCCTCTGCTATCGGATTAACAAGATCTCACAAAACGACTTGTACTATCGCTTCTTTCCTATTGACAAACGGTCAATCTACACTGATAAAAGCTCATTTGAAAATGGTTGGAGGCGGAATTTAATTGTGGTTGGTGGGAATTGGCGGACCCCGCTCAGCCGTTCCTTCCCCATCCCCTCTTCATTTGGAACCTGTTCTGTCTCTGGCTACAAGAAGCTGAAAAAACATCCTTTTGAATGCCACTGTGAAAGTTGTCTTCCCCGCTTTTGCACTTTTCTTTGTAGGTGCCTTGAAATTCCCCATGATGAACTAGTTTATAGCGTCTGCAGGGCTAGGCTAGATACCTTGCAAGAAAATGTGCTGAACGATGTTCCTTCAGCTACTGATTTGCTTAAATCTGATAATCTTTCTGACATCTCTCTTTTAGGGTCTACAATGGAGAACATTCAGATCCCATCGTTCAGCAGGAGGAGGTGTCTTGCTCCCACCCCTTCTAACGCTCCTGCCGTTATTCCATCACCTACACCTGCTTCCACATCATCTCTTCCTGCTATCTCTGCCCCAAAGCAGGTTGTGGTTGCCCCAGATGCAACTCAAGTTTCAACCCGTTCTGATGATGCGCCTTTAGAGCTCACCCATGTTGAGAACCCTGTTGCGGGCCATGCTGCTGAAGTCCATCCTGTTATCCCCGTCATTATGCCATCAAACATTTCGTCCGACACTTCTTCAGAAAGCACTCAGGATGCTGGAAATTCTGAGGACAACGGGGGGCCAGCTAATGCTGCTCTATTGGAAAAGAGTTTGGGGAAAAGGCCAATACCTGAGGGCGGTCGTGATCAGAGTGACATCCCTCCGACCCGAAGGATAAGGACGGCTTCCTTCAGGGTTACTGAACCATCGCCCCCTGCCCGGTTCTTTATTCCTGAAAGTGAGTCGGCCAGAACCTCTGGTCCAATTCCATCCGTTCTTCCATGGCGACCTTTATTCAGCTGTGAATATGGATCAACCGTTGGCCCCACTGACTCAATATACAAAGACCCCCTAACCTCGTTTGCTTTCTACAAGGGCCTCTGGACCCCCAAAGACCTTGAAATCCAGAACAAACTGTCCTTTGGTGAGATGTTCCAACGGTTCCCGGCCGCTGCTATGGAGGTGACCCTTCTTCCTCTGAACTGTGTTCCTTTTCAGTTATGATTCCTTTATACTTAGTCTGATCTGAATTTCTTTTTCTTCATGCAGACTCTGTTCGGGATGTTCACCTTTCAGAAAACAGTAGAAACACTGAATAAAAAACTTAAGTCTCTCTCTGTGGGCCTTAAAAGGTCTGTTGAAGCAGAGACTCTTCTTGAGGTCAGAGTTGCTAACCTTAGGGACTCTAAGAAAGAAGTTGCTAACCTAAGGGCAGAGAAAGACGGTCTGTATAATACCCCTAATTTTAAAAAGGATATTCTTGGTATTTAAATTTTAAAAAGGATATTCCTGGTATTTAATGGTATTTAATTTATTATTTAAGTGCATTTTATTTGATTATGTGTCATTATTTTTTTTTATTAGGTGCTTAATTGTTTTCTTTTGTGGTGATTTAATTTATTTAAATGATATTTATTTTTAGTTATTTGATTGGGATTACTTGTTAGTGTTTTAATTATTTAATTGGTATTAATGGTTTAAGTGTAATTGGTTTAGTTATTTGATTGGAATTACTTGTTAGTGTTTTAATTATTTAATTGGCATTAACGGTTTAAGTGTAATTGGTTTAGTTATTTGATTAGAATTACTTGTTAGTGTTTTAATTATTTAATTGGCATTAATGGTTTAAGTGTAATTGGTTTAATTATTCTATGTGTGTCTTATTTTATGTGTGTCTTATTTGGTTTAATTGGGTTTACTAATTATTATTTTGTTCAATTAGATTATTTGTTGAGTATTTAATGGTGAATAGGGTAATTAAGTAAATACATCTAACTAGGGTTTTAATTACAGTATAAATTAAGGTTTTATATTATATCCGTCGTAAGTTTCTACGTCAATTGGATGGACCGGTTAGGATTGTGAGTTGGACATAAATGAACCTAGGGTTTAGGAAAACTCTATAAGTATAAGGTAGACGTTTGTATAGGGTTTTTTAAACAAAGCACACGTTTTGTGGAAGTGGAGAAGGAAAAACGCAGTTTTTCACATTCTGCCAAGGTTTGATCAAAACATCCGATCCTGCTTCGTCCGTGGTCCGATCGAGCTAAATTTTGGAGGAGAGGTTCATGACTCAGTGACACACAATCTGAACGGTGGAGATCAGAGTTTGACCTCGGGAACAGTGATTCGTACTCGTGAACAATAACTGGGTCGCACAGGTTTTTTTCCATTCTGCCCTGATTTCATCAAACATCCGATCCCGCTTCGTCCGTGGTCCGATCGAGCTGAAATTTGGAGGATAGGTTCAAGACTCAGTGTTGCACAATCTGAACGGTGGAGATCAGATTTTGAGTTCGGGAATAGTGTTTCGTACCCGTGAACAGTAACCGGGTTTTGGAGCTCGCCGGGATTTTTTTAAGAAGACGACGTTGAAACTTTGAACAAAAGTTTCTGAGGCAAGATTCTATCCTTACTCTTTTCCTTAGGCTTCATACTCTTTGCACTCTTAAATGATTCTAGGATTAATGAAGATTAAACCAAACTAAAATGATATCTGTTTTGCTATGAAACTGGTAGTTACAGTAGTGTTGTATGCTTGTTCAACCTAGACTAAGCATGTTTGTGGATGCATTGTGAAACCGTGGTTCACGTTTTTCCTTACCACTGCTAGTATAAATTATTGGAAGGATGGGTCTAGATGATAGCTATCTTAACTTCTGTAATAGCAACTGTTGGAACTTAAATAGTAGGAGGATTTGAGTTTAACACTAGATCGGTTTTATGGAATACTATAATTTGAGCATGTCTACATACATACTGTGAATATTGTTTTGATGCTTACATTATCACAGTTAGTATCAACTGTGGAGGTTAGGATTTTGTGATACATACCTTACATATCTGTATGTCATTTGTAAGGTGTTAAATAGAAGTTTTAATTAATTCTGTCTTTATATCAGACTAAAGGGAACAACTTAAATTGGGTATGTATATGTTGTTGTTGTGACCCTGTTTATCAATGCTTATTTTATCACTGCTAACATTGAATGTTGGATGTTGGAATTTAGTTGATATATACTTGATTTATTGGTATTATTGACTACTGGAGGATTGGAAAGTAGGCACCGGTATGGGACGGTGGCATACTAAGGATGGGTTTGGTTTTTAAAACAATACCATTACCCACCTACTTGGAATAAGGATGGGATTAACTAAAAGTTAAGTCCCGTGGATTTGTATTGTCATGGCAACTACTTGTTGTGCGGCAATACCAGAGATTTTGGATGGATTTTATATATGTACTGTTATGGTGCCTCGGTATGAGCTTAAGCCTCAGGACCGATGGCTAGGGAGCGTATATGCATCGGGATGTGTAGCTGGCTACGATGGTTGGAGGTGTACCCTGTTTAGGTATAGGTACATATGCCCACTTCGTATGCGTTTTAGCATGTTACCTCTATTCAGGTTGAGACCGGCCTGTAGTCCAGTGAGAGTCCTTTAGTGTGACTATATATATATTTACGGACTATCAGCTATTGTTGAATTGTTTAGGATGTACATGCGTATCGGGCCTCTGTTTGGATTGTAGTAGTATAGAACTTGCGCGTGGGCCTGACCCACTTCTATTTTTTCAGGTACACGACAGTTCTAGGCTTAGACGTGTTCGTGCTGAGCAGAGGTCTCTATTCACTCTTCCGATGATGTAGGGCTCTCTCTATAGTTTTATTTCTGGACGTTTATTACAGTTGTTTTATCTTCCGTTTGGATGTTTAATAGGGGTCCACTAGAGATGGATTCCCAAGTTGTAAACTGATGGAGTTTTGGAGTTTGGGTTTGTTGGATTTTAATAATTATAATATTTTGCGGATTCTATTTTTAGTTCCTTCCAGCTTTAATTTCATTTCTTAATTTATTTTGTATTCTGTGTTCATTATAAAATATTAATTGTTTGATATTCCCTCGGGTTTGGGCCTGGGCCTGATCAACCCGTGTCTCGGATCCGAGGGGTATCACAGTTGGTATCAGAGCACTCCAGGTTCAAGTGTCTCTAGGATGTTTTCGTATTAAGTCTTCCGCGTAACGTTTTCTCTTGAATAGAGCTTAAGTTAGGATTCATTGTATTCCTTATGGTTCGTATAGAAAGGGTACTGACGTCTGTCTTTTCATGTTAACAGATGGTTAACGCTAGAAATGGACAGAACATGCAAGGAACTAGGAAGGAAAGGAGAACCGCACGCAAGCAATAATATCTCCTACGGCGTCAACAAATGGAGGAAGAGCAGCAAAGGCTTGGGTTTCATGATGACATGGATCAGTTTCAGGAGAAACAGGAGAATGTTCAACAGACTCTGGACCAGGTCAGAGATCTAGAGATTCCTCCTCACCTCAATGACCTCCTTGCTCGGGCTATAGAGGCTGGGGTAACAGCTGCACTTCGGAATCAGCCTCAGGTACAGCCGGCACCTGTACCAGCACCAGTGGTTCAGACGGATTCTTGGGGAAAGGCTAGGAGCTCTTTCACAAAGGGGAGTCCACTTGTGTTCTCAGGTTCAACCGATGCGAGAGCAGCTCACCAGTGGAAACAGGACATTGAGCGTCATCTTCGTTTGGTTCAGTGCACAGAGGTTCAGAAGTAGATGTTTGCTACTTTCAAACTAGTTGGGGATGCACTACAGTGGTGGGAGTCAGTTACCACCTCAAAGGAGAGGATGACATTGTCTTATGATGAGTTCAGTGCTCGCTTTGATGAGAAATATTTTCCCTATGCAGTCAGGGCAGCTATGAAGACCGAGTTTCTAAGTCTGCAGCAGGGAAACATGACAGTGGTGGAGTATGAGCAGCAGTTCACACGCTTGTCTCTCTTTGCACAGAGGAGGTGGATACAGAGGAGAAGAAGCGCAACAGTTTTGTCAAGGGACTGATGTGGTCTATCAAGAGAGCTATTACAGGTAGTCCAGCCTATACTACCTATGCTCAGGTGGTAGACGCCGCTCTACAACAGTATCAGTTGACTGTGGACATCAGACAGGCTCATGGTGAGAAGCGGGGAGATAAAGACTCTACTAGTCAGTCAGCTGAAAAGGGGAATGGCAATGGTCACCGGCAGAATGACAAAGGCAAGTTCTAAGGACAACAGCCTTGGAAGAAGCACAAAGGTGGTTCAGGTGCTCACCGGAATGGGGCACCTATTCAGAGGCAACAGAATGGGGGACCACAGGTAGGGCAGGGTCAGCCACAGGCTAACCGACAGAGGAGGCCATTTGGTACTTTCCAGGGTAGTTGTTACACTTGTGAAGAGTATGGTCATACCACCAGGCAGTGTCCTAAAGCAGGACAAGGACAGGGACAGAGACAGTATGTGCAGCAGGGACAGAGGGCGCCAGTGCCTCTACCAGCTCCACAGGTTCCACGGATTCAAGGACAGACACATCTGGCTTTACCGGCACCGCCGCAGACTCAGGGACAGGCACCACAGCAGTTGCACTATGGCAGGGTGTATAACCCCATGCCACAGGATGTTCAGGCACCTCAGACTATTGAGGGTAAGTTTCTTATTCATGGTTTGCATGGACGTGTTTTATTTGATACGGGTGCTACACACTCATTTGTAGCTAGGACTTTTGTTGCTTTGTCTGGGATGAGGACGAGGGTATGCACTAGACCTCAGGGTATTTCTACACCATTGGGTGATACAGCTATTATACATGAGAGTGATGGGCCTGTGACACTAGATATTGGCAGACTCAGATTTCTAGCCAATCTATTGGTCCTGGACATGCACACTTTTGATGTGATACTTGGGATGGATTGGTTGTCTCACTACCATGCCCAAGTTGTTTGTTTTGATAGATCTATTATTTTTACCATACCTGGTCAGGATATGTATGTAGTAGCTATGCCACGTTCTAAAGGGGGCGGTAGCACCTATTTGTTCCATGTGGAGGAGGAAAATGAGGAGGGGATTACTGTGTCATTGGATAACATACCGATTGTACAGGATTTCCCGGATGTATTTCAGGAGATTCAAGGGTTGCCACCTAGTCGCGAGATCGATTTTGTGATAGACTTAGCTCCAGGCACTACGCCTATTGCTAGGGCACCCTATAGGATGGCACCGGTAGAAATGAGAGAGCTGAGGGATCAGATTCAGCAGTTACTCAGCCAGGGTTTTATTCGTAGGAGTACATCACCTTGGGGAGCACCGGTTCTGTTTGTAAAGAAGAAGGATGGTTCGCTTCGTCTGTGTATAGATTACAGGGAGTTGAACAAGGTTACGATTCGTAACAAGTATCATTTGCCCAGGATTGATGACTTGTTTGATCAGTTAAGGGGAGCCACATATTTCTCCAAGATTGATCTGCGTTCTGGGTATCATCAGCTGAGGGTCAGGGAGCAGGATGTTCCTAAGACAGCATTTCTCACGCGATATGGTTCTTATGAGTTTCGAGTTATGCCGTTTGGGACGACTAATGCACCTGCAGTATTCATGGACTTAATGAATAGAGTCTTCCGGGCTTATTTGGATCAGTTTGTTATTGTCTTTATTGATGACATCTTGATCTATTTTCGGTCGGAGGACGATCATGCTAGACATCTTCGCATAATCTTGCAGACACTTCGTGAGCACCAGTTATATGCCAAGTTGGAGAAGTGTGAATTTTGGCAGCGGGAGGTGAAATTTCTGGGTCACGTGGTGTCAGAAAAGGGGATAGCAGTGGATCCGGCCAAGGTTTCAGCGGTAATTGAGTGGGGACAGCCTACATCACCTACTGAGATTCGGAGTTTTCTCGGTCTGGCAGGATATTACAGGAGATTCATCCAAGGGTTCTCCAAGATAGCAGGACCACTCACTCATCTGACTAAGAAGGGTGTACAGTTCGTGTGGGATGAACACTATCAGTGAGCTTTTGATGAGCTGAAAAGGAAGCTGACTTCTGCACCGGTTCTGGCTACTCCGCAGAGCGGGATAGAGTATCTTGTTTACACGGATGCTTCGTTGCAGGGTCTTGGATGTGTATTGATGCAGGAGGAGCGACCGATTTCTTATGGATCTCGGAAACTTAAGCCTTATGAGCTTAATTATCCAACACATGATTTGGAGTTGGCAGCAGTGGTCTTTGCCTTGCGTATTTGGAGGCATTATCTGTTGGGTGAGTCCTTCAGATTATTCAGTGATCACAAGAGTCTACAGTACTTGTTCACTCAGCGGCAACTAAATATGAGACAGCGCAGGTGGTTGGACTTTGTAAAAGACTATCATTTTTCTATACAGTACCATCCAAGGAAAGCGAATGTAGTGGCGGATGCACTCAGTCGCCAACCTGTTGGTAGTCTTTCTACTCTATTCACTATTGAGTGGAATGCTTTAAAGAGTGTGGATAAGTTATCGGATGCTTTTATGGCTTGCATGGTGGTTACACCTTCCATCATTCGCAGGGTTTTACAAGCACAACTCACCGATCAGCAGTGTGTCGACAAGGTCGCAGAGATAGATTCCGGAGAGGTTCCATTCTACTATGTTGGGGCTGATGGAGGTTTAAGGTACAAGGGACGGTTAGTGGTACCTTCTGCTGATAATTTGAGGAAGGATGTGATGACTGAGACTCATCACTCTGAGTTCTCTGTTTATCCAGGAGGCGATAAGATGTATCAAGATATGAAGCGGCAGTTTTGGTGGGCAGGTATGAAGAGGGACATTGCTCTTTTTGTTTCTCAATGTAATACTTGTCAGATGGTTAAGATTGATCATCAGAGGCCACCAGGAGCTCTACAGCCACTACCAATTTCGGAGTGGAAATGGGAGAGCATATCTATAGATTTTGTGGAAGGGTTGCCAAATTCTTTCAAGGGGCATAATTCCATATGGTCATTGTGGATAGGTTGACCAAGTCAGCTCATTTCTTGCCTATTTGCACTGACTACACTTCGGAGCAGTTGGCGAGGCTTTACATTTCAGAGATTGTGAAGCTACATGGCATTCCATTGTCTATTATATCGGACAGGGATTCGAGCTTTGTATCTGGATTTTGGAAGAGTTTTCAGCAGGCTTTAGGTACGGAGTTACACCTTAGTACTGCTTATCATCCTCAGACTGACGGACAGACTGAGAGGGTGAATCAGATTATGGAAGATATGCTTCGGTCGTGTGTTCTGGATTTCAAGGGCCACTGGGAGGAATATTTGCCACTTGTGGAGTTTGCTTATAACAATAGTTTCTAGAAGACTATTGGTATGGCACCATTTAAGGTATTGTACGGTCGACCGTGTCAGTCACCTGTTTGTTGGATGGAGGTTGGAAAGAATCGATTCTTAGGTCCTGAGTTCATCAAGGATACCTCTGAAAAGATTGCTCTTATTCGAGATCGCATGCGTACTGCCCAAAGTAGGCAGAAGAGCTATGCTGATCATCGTACTCGGGCTTTGGAGTTTCAGGTTGGGGATCAGGTTCTACTCAAAGTGTCTCCTATGAAGGGTGTTATGCGCTTTGGGAAGAAAGGGAAGTTGTCACCGCGATTTGTTGGTCCATTCATGATTACGGATCGCATTGGAGCTGTTGCTTATCGGTTGGCACTTCCGGATACTTTGGATCGCGTCCACAACGTGTTTCATGTTTCCATGTTGCAGAAATTTCTTCGAGATGAGGATCGGTATCAGCATATCGATGTTGGGGAGATTGCGTTGCAGCTGAATGTAACTTATTTAGAGCCACCGTGTCGTATTGTCGACCAACGAGATCAGATTCTTCGTAATAAGGTTATTCCTTTGGTTCGTGTTCAGTGGAATCATCACAATGAGTCTGAGTCCCCTTGGGAATGAGAGAATGTCATTCGCTCACAGTTTCCTGAAATATTGGAAGAAGGTAAGAGTGAATTCTGAGGACGAAATTCCTTTTGTTAGGGGGGAAGAATGTAATACCCCTAATTTTAAAAAGGATATTCCTGGTATTTAAATTTTAAAAAGGATATTCCTGGTATTTAATGGTATTTAATTTATTATTTGAGTGCATTTTATTTGATTATGTGTCATTATTATTTTTTTTTTATTAGGTGCTTAATTGTTTTCTTTTGTGGTGATTTAATTTATTTAAATGATATTTATTTTTAGTTATTTGATTGGAATTACTTGTTAGTGTTTTAATTATTTAATTGGCATTAATGGTTTAAGTGTAATTGGTTTAGTTATTTGATTGGAATTACTTGTTAGTGTTTTAATTATTTAATTGGCATTAATGGTTTACGTGTAATTGGTTTAGTTATTTGATTGGAATTACTTATTAGTGTTTTAATTATTTAATTGGCATTAATGGTTTAAGTGTAATTGGTTTAATTATTCTATGTGTGTCTTATTTTATATGTGTCTTGTTTGGTTTAATTGGGTTTACTAATTATTATTTTGTTCAATTAGATTATTTGTTAAGTATTTAATGGTGAATAGGGTAATTAGGTAAATACATCTAACTAGGGTTTTAATTACAGTATAAATTAGGGTTTTATATTATAACCGTCGTAGGTTTCTACGTTAATTGGATGGGCCGGTTAGGATTGCGAGTTGGACTTAAATGAACCTAGGGTTTAGGAAAACTCTATAAGTATAAGGTAGACGTCTATGTAGGGTTTTTTAAACAAAGCACACGTTTTGTGGAAGTGGAGAAGGATAAACGCAATTTTTCACATTATGCCAAGGTTTGATCAAAACGTCCGATCCCGCTTCGTCCGTGGTCTGATCGAGCTGAATTTTGGAGGAGAAGTTCACGACTCAGTGACGCACAATCTAAACGGTGAAGATCAGAGTTTGACCTCGGGAACAGTGATTCGTACTCCTGAACAGTAACTGGGTCACACAGGTTTTTTTTCATTCTGCCCAGATTTTATCAAACATCCGATCCCACTTCGTCCGTGGTCTGATCGAGCTGAAATTTGGAGGATAGGTTCAACACTCAGTGTCGCACAATCTGAACGGTGAAGATCAGATTTTGAGTTCAGGAATAGTGTTTCGTACCCATGAACAGTAACCGGGTTTTGGAACTCGCCGGGATTTTTTTAAGAAGACGACGTTGAAACTTTGAACAAAAGTTTCTGAGGCAAGATTCTATCCTTACTCTTTCCCTTAGGCTTCATACTCTTTGCACTCTTAAATGATTCCAGGATTAATGAAGATTAAACCAAACTAAAATGATATCTGTTTTGCTATGAAACTGGTAGTTACAGTAGTGTTGTATGTTTGTTCAACCTAGACTAAGCATGTTTGTGGATGCATTGTGAAACCATGGTTCACGTTTTTCCTTACCACTGCTAGTATAAATTATTGGAAGGATGGGTCTAGATGATAGCTATCTTAACTTCTGTAATAGCAACTGTTGGAACTTAAATAGTAGGAGGATTTGAGTTTAACACTAGATCGGTTTTGTGGAACACTATAATTTGAGCATGTCTACATACATACTGTGAATATTGTTTTGATGCTTACATTATCACAGTTAGTATCAACTGTGGAGGTTAGGATTTTGTGATACATACCCTACATATCTGTATGTCATTTGTAAGGTGTTAAATGGAAGTTTTAATTAATTTTGTCTTTATATCAGACTAAAGGGAACAACTTAAATTGGGCATGTATATGTTGTTGTTGTGACCCTGTTTATCAATGCTTATTTTATCACTGCTAACATTGAATGTTGGATGTTGGAATTTAGTTAATATATACTTGATTTATTGGTATTATTGACTACTGGAGGATTGGAAAGTAAGCATCGGTATGGGACGGTGGCATACTAAGGATGGGTTTGGTTTTTAAAACAATACCATTACCCACCTACTTGGAATAAGGATGGGATTAACTAAAAGTTAAGTCCCGTGGATTTGTATTGTCATGGCAACTACTTGTTGAGCGGCAATACCAGGGATTTTGGATGGATTTTATATATGTACTGTTATGGTGCCTCGGTATGAGCTTGAGCCTCAGGACTGATGGCTAGGGAGCGTATATGCATCGGGATATGTAGCTGGCTACGATGGTTGGAGGTGTACCCTGTTTAGGTATAGGTACATATGCCCACTTCGTATGCGTTTTAGTATGTTACCTTTATTCAGGTTGAGACCGGCCTATAGTCCAGTGAGAGTCCTTTAGTGTGACTATATATATATTTACGGACTATCAGCTATTGTTGAATTGTTTAGGTTGCGCGTGGGCCTGACCCACTTCTATTTTTTCAGGTACATGACAGTTCCAGGCTTAGACGTGTTCGTGCTGAGCAGAAGTCTCTATTCACTCTTCCGACGATGTAGGGCTCTCTGTATAGTTTTATTTCTGGACGTTTATTACAGTTGTTCTATCTTCCGTTTGGATGTTTAATAGGGGTCCACTAGAGATGAATTCTCAAGTTGTAAACTGATGGAGTTTTGGAGTTTGGGTTTGATGGATTTTAATAATTATAATATTTTGCGGATTCTATTTTTAATTCCTTCCAGCTTTAATTTCATTTCTTAATTTATTTTGTATTCCGTGTTCATTATAAAATATTAATTGTTTGATATTCCCTCGGGTTTGGGCCTGGGCCTGATCAACCCGTGTCTCGGATCCGAGGGTTATCACAGTCTGGCAAATGAGAAGGATTCCCTCAGAGCTGAACGGGACTCCCTGAAGAATGAACAGGACTCTCTTCATGATGAGGTTGATGTCTTAAAAACCAAGAAGAGTGTAGCTCTGACAGAAAAGGACTCTCTCAAAGCCGAAAAGGGGGACCTTCAGCGTTCATTCATTGCTGAACGGTTATCATATGCGAATTCCAAAGAGAAACTTCTGAATGAACGGTCTTCCCTGATGAACATGGTCAGCAAAGTCGAAGGGGGAATGAGGGCTCTCCTTGCTCGCTTTACCAGGACCAGTGCCATCCGGTATGCTGAAGGGTACAGAGACGGTTTTGTTGACGGTTCTCCCCTCGAAGGTGAATCAAGCTCTTGTGCTGGTCCTGATGAACTAAACGCTTCTCTGGACATCCACCCCCCAAACAACTATCAAAATCCACCATGTGACCCAGCCAAGAACATCTTTATTGAATGCATAGAGGTCACATCTTCAGGAATTGTCCCACCCTTTCACCCTCTGAACATTCTTCCCCTTTCTACCATCGTGCCATCTTCCTCCATCGCTGCCGAAAAACCTATGCCTGCTGAGGGGGTGATTCATCTCGACTCCCCTTCTAAGGATGATAGGGCAGATGGAGATCTCGATGGTCCAGAAGGAGATGGTGGCGAGAACGACAAGCCACAGTCTGGAGAAGATCAGAATTGAGAGCTAATAGCATTTTTTTTTTTTTTTTGGAATCTGCATGTATGGTACTATGTACCTTGGGGCCTTTTTGGCTATGAATGATAATATCTTTGCTCAGTATCACTTTCCTCCATTGAGTTTTCTATTTTCAGTTTTGCAGTGTTGTGGTTTTTTTTTTTTACAAGTGTTTATCGTTCGGCCATATCATCATTCTGTCATTTCCTTACTCATTTTTGAGCAAGTGTTTGGCGTTCGGCTTTAAGTGCCAGCTGCCACTAACTTGATGAAAGCCTGGCGCTCGGCCTGAATGCCTCTTACCACTTGGCATTTTCATTTTCTGAGCAAGTGTTTGGCGTTCGGCTTTAAGTGCCAGCTGCCACTAACTTGCTGAAAGCCTGGCGCTCGGCCTGAACGCCTCTTGCCATTTGGCGTTTTCATTTTCTGAGCAAGTGTTTGGCATTCGGCTTTAAGTGCCAGCTGCCACTAACTTGCTGAAAGCCTGGCGCTCGGCCTGAACGCCTCTTGCCACTTGGCTTTTTCATTTTCTGAGCAAGTGTTTGGCGTTCGGCTTTAAGTGCCAGCTGCCACTAACTTGCTGAAAGCCTGGCGCTCGACCTGAACGCCTCTTGCCACTTGGCTTTTTCATTTTCTGAGCAAGTGTTTGGCATTCGGCTTTAAGTGCCAGCTGCCACTAACTTGCTGAAAACCTGGCGTTCGGCCTGAACGCCTCTTGCCACTTGGCGTTTTCATTTTCTGAGCAAGTGTTTGGCGTTCGGCTTTAAGTGCCAGCTGCCACTAACTTGCTGAAAGCCTGGCGCTCGGCCTGAAAGCCTCTTGCCACTTGGCTTTTTCATTTTCTAAGCAAGTGTTTGGCGTTCGGCTTTAAGTGCCAGCTGCCACTAACTTGCTGAATGGGAAGGGTGTAGATTTTTAATAAAGAAGAGGCTTTTTTTAAAGCATGGAAATTTCATACATTCTCAAGCATGCAATTCAGAACGTACAATATGCTTGAAATTAAACTCTACTTTTACTGGTAGTACCTTTTCAGAGACATAGCATTCCATGGCTTATTGATTACCCTTCCTGTCATAGTTTCTAGGACGTATGCCCCCTTTCCAATGACTTCTGCTATTCTGTACGGACCTCCCCATGGGGAGAACATCTTTTTGACTATTCCCACCTTCCTTTTCAGAACCAGATCGCCAGGAGCGAAACCCCTGTGCCTCACCTTCTTGTTATGGCTATTCACGAGTGTCTGTTGATAAGAGGCAAGCCTCACTGTAGCCGCATCCCTTTTTTCTTCCAACAAATCAAGATTGAACCTTAGCATTCTATCATTCCGCTCTTGATCCCATGCCAAGCTCCTTACAGTTGGAATCAAGTGCTCGATTGGTATCATCGCTTCGGTGCCATAGGCCATAGCGAATGGGCTCTCACCAGTTGGCCATCTTGGGGTTGTTCTGTAAGCCCACAAGACGTTTGATAGCTCATCCAACCATTTGCCTTTTTCATTCTCCAGCTTTTTCTTGATACAAGCAAATATTGTCTTGTTTGTGATTTTGGCTTGACCATTAGCCTGAGGATGACTGACTGCTGCTAACTTTTGATTGATTCCATATTCCTCTAGCAGCTTTCTCACTTGCTTGCTATCGAGGTTGGTTCCATTGTCCATCACAATTGACCTTGGTATGCCAAAACGACAGATAATATTATTCCAGATGAAGCGTCTTACTTGAGTTTGGGTGACACTAGGGTACGGCTCCGCTTCTACCCATTTGGTGAAGTAATCAGTAGCTAGCAGAACGTACTTATTCTGCGATCTTGCAATCGGCAAAGGGCCAACCACGTCCATCCCCCACTGTGTGAAAGGCCATGGGGTGGCCATTACGTGCAGGTCCTCAGGTGGTTGATGTATCAATGACCCGAACCTCTGGCATATATCGCATTTTCTAGAGAATTCTTCTGCATCTCGTGCCATGTTCGGCCAAAAGTACCCCTGTGTCATTGCTTTGTGTGCTAAAGATCTTCCTCCGGAGTGATTTCCGCATACTCCCTCGTGAATGGTTTGCATAATCTGTCTAGCTTCTGTAGGGGTAGCACACTTCAAATATGGACCCGAAAAGGAGCGTCTATATAACTGACCGTGCACAATGGCATACTTTGCTACGCTGGACCTAATTCTTCTTGCCTCGTCCTTACCCTCGGGGAGTGTACCACTACGTATGTAAGCCATGATTGGATCAATCTAGCTCGGCTCATATGGTATGACATTAACATGTTGAGTGCTCGGATCAGGCAGTTCTTCAAAAATGGAAGGTTGGATCAGTATGTCGACCGGGATGACCCTAGCTAAAGTATCTCCAGAACTAGATGCGCTACAAGCCAAGCGATCGGCATCTTCGTTATACTCTCTTGGCAACTGGATAAACCTGATCTGATCAAAGGCTTTCACCTCACGCAGAACCGCAGTTCGGTATGCTTCCATAGTCTCATCCTTGGCTCCATAGTCCCCATTGACTTGTCGAATGACTAATTGCGAGTCACTATAAGCCATCAGATTGTTGATCTTCAATTCCTTAGCCAACTTCAACCCGGCTATCAGCGCCTCGTATTCTGCCTCATTGTTGGTCGCGCTGAACTCTAGCCTTATCGCTTGGCTCAGCGTAGTTCCTTCTGGTGTTTGCAATTGAATTCCAATCCCGGCCCCCATTTGATTCTAGGAGCTGTCCACGAAAAGCTTCCACCAAGAACAATTACAATCCTCCACCGTATCTTCATCATCACAGTCAAGTAGGAAATCCGCCACCGCTTGACCTTTGATTGCCATCCTGGCCTCGTATGTGATATCAAATGAACTCAATTCAATAGCCCACTTGGTCATTCTCCCCGACAGGTCCGGTTTGTGCAGGATCATTCTCAAAGGGAAAGTTGTTAAAACGACGATTGGGTGAGATTCAAAATAGTGTCTAAGCTTCCTTTTTGCGTTGATCAGCGACAAGATCATTCATTCGGCCTTAGAGTATCTTCTCTCTAGTTTAGACATTGTCTTCCTAACATAAAACACCAAGAACTGCTTGCCTTCTTTGCAACGGATCAGAACGGCACTGGTTGCTATGCTGGACACCCCGAGATATAGAAAAAGTCTCTCGTTCGGTTCTGGAGCAGACAGAACCGGGGGATTACGTATGTACTCCTTCAGGTTGGTTAGTGCCTGCCGTTGTTCATCCCCCCAGGTTTGCTTTCCATGCCCTCGTATTATATCAAAGAAAGGTTTACAGCGGTCCGAAAGCTTGGAAATGAATCGACTAAGTGCGGCTATCCTGCCTGTGAGTGCTTGCACCTCTTTAATTGTCTTTGGCTCTGCATTCCTGATCAAGGCTTCTGCCTTTGCTGGGCTGACCTCAATTCCTCTATGATTGACCATATGTCCCAGGAATTGACCGGAGCTTACACCGAATGAGCACTTGGCCGGATTAAGCTTCATCCCATACTGGCGAAACACATCGAACACATCTTGCAGGTGCGCTAAATGGTCGCTCTTCTTCTTACTCTTGACCACCATGTCATCAATGTAAGCCTCGACAGTGCTGCCTATCTGGCCCTTAAAAATCTTACTGATCAGCCTTTGATAAGTGGCTCCAACGTTTTTCAATCCGAATGGCATGACTTTATAGCAATAAGTCCCTCGTTCAGTAATAAATGAAGTCTTCTCTTCATCAACTGGATCCATAGGAATTTGGTTATAACCGGAATAAGCATCCAGGAAAGTTAACCGCTCATATCCTGTGGTGGCATCTACCATTTGATCAATCCTGGGCAATGGGAAACTATCCTTTGGGCAGGCTTTGTTTAGGTTGGTGAAGTCGATGCACACTCTCCATTTTCCATTCTTCTTATGCACTACAACAACGTTAGAGAGCCAGGCCGGGTACTGAACTTCTCTGATGAATCCGGCTTCAAGCAGCCGATCAACTTCCTCAGCTATAATCTGGTTTCGTTCTGGAGCAAATCTTCTCTGCTTCTGCTTTACTGGCTTTGCATTCAGATCCACATTGAGGGAATGGCAGGATACAGCAGGATTTATCCCTGGCATATCTGAATGGCTCCATGCGAATACATCCACATTCTGAATCAGGAAATTAGTCAACTCTAGTCTCTCTTCTTCAGTGAGTTTGGTGCCCACCCTTGTTGTTCGGTCTGGTTTTCCACGATCAATCTTTGCTTCATGAAGGGGTTCTGTGGTCAGAACTGGCAGCTCCTCCCCCCCATCTTTACTGGGAGAAGGGTTCTGTAATTGCTATTTTGGAATGACAGAACGGATGGGATTTTTCCCTTTTCCAGTAGATTTTAAAGTTACTGAATAACATTCTTTAGCCGCAACCTGGTCCCCATGTATATCTATCACCTTGATCCCATCCGGACCTAAACATCGCATCACTTGATGTAAGGTTGACGGAACGCCCTGAATTCTGTGAATCCATCCTCTGCCCATCAAGAGGTTGTATGATGGATAAATTTCCACTACCACGAAACTTTCAGTCAGAACTCGCTCAGCGACTTGTACTGTTAATTTTACTATTCCAATGGGTTCCACTCGCTTTCCATTAAATCCGAGCAGCGGATTCCCTGTGGGTTTGAGTTTTTCGGGTGCGATCTCCAGTCGGTCGAACGTCACCCTGGGCATGACATTCGCACTACTTCCTGGATCAATCAGGACTCTCTGAACCAGGCATTCTGCAATCGTCAGACTGACGACTAGTGGATCTTCATGAGGAATCTGAACGCGTAGCAGGTCCGTTTTATCAAACTTTATCGATGTGGACGCGTTCTGTTGGTGTAAAGCATGTACACTGCCAATTCTTCTTTTCAGCTGGGCCTGGTGTAACCTCGTCCTGAGCAACTCCTCTGACTCTGTCGTTTGCTCAGGCCGGCCATGAATTGCGCTTATAATCCTGACGGGTTGGGAGTTGTGTTGGCTTGGCCTCTGGTTCCGCTTGATTTGTTCAGTCGGGCGATTATGCTCTTACGCCGGACCCTGGACATAGCTTACAAACTCCCCCTTTGCGATCAGCATCTCCACCTGCCTCCTTAGGTTCCTGCATTCGTTAGTCTGATGCCCAAAATCACTATGGAAAGCACAATGTTTAGTCTGATCTCTCTGTTCAAGAGGTTGCCTGATTGGCAGAGGAGGACGAAACTTATCTTTGTTCTCCTGGTATAGCCTTGCTAAAGTGACTCTGAGTGGAGTGACTGACTCCTCCTCCCTAGGCCTCTTCTCCTCCTTCCATGAGGGGTGACGTTGCGGTTGAGCTTGTTTTTGCCGGATCTTGGCTTTGGACTTCTCCTCCGTCGAAATAATTGACGTCTTCCTTGAATTAGCTGCTTCTTCCTCCTCAAGGCGAACAAAACCGTCAGCTCTCTCGTTCAGCTCGTCCATTGTCTTCGGCGTATTAACCACCAAGCTGGTGTGGAACGGCGTCCCCTGGTTCATTGCGAGTTTAAATGCTTGGATTGCTGTGGACGGGTGGCACTCCATTACCATGCTCTTAACGAGGTTGAACCGGGTGAGAAAAGCTTGGAGCCGCTCATCCTCATGCTGCTTCATTGTAGAAAGGCTCGATACATCCTTAGCTGGACGCTTATTCCCGTAATATTGGCTTATGAACTTATCGCATAAGTCCTGGAAACTGGCGATTGAGCCTTGAGCCAGATTCTTGAACCAATTGAGAGCTGGTCCAGCTAGGCTCGTAGGGAAACACTTGCACATCAAAGGATCATTATTAGTATTCAAAGCCATTTTTAACTGAATATGGTATATGTGATCGACCGGATCAGTTGTTCCGTCAAACAGAATGAAGATCGACATGGAAAACTTCTTTGGATTTGGCGCGTTCAGAATTTCATCGGTGAACGGCGATGCGACCGTCCTTGCTGAGGAACACAATGCTTCATTTTCTCTTGAAAATCGTGACGAAAATCCTCAATCGGCAGATCTCCTTTCCGAGCTATTGTAATCAACTGTCGCTAATAAAGGTCGGTATGGCGGATCGAACGACCTATCCTTCACAAATTCACTCCGCCATGGTGACGCAACCCGATGTTCATACGCCGGTGCTTCCTCCCTGATAATCCGTTTGTGATGCGGTTCCAGACGAACAGATCCTTCCCGATCTTCTACTCTGCCGGCATTCGGAGGCAGATTACCGATTATATCTTCATCACGATGTAGACCGCCACGATTGACGTCTTCTGGATCACCTTGACGATCAGCTTCGGACGGTAAAGCTCCCTCTCCTTCAGGAGGTGGCCTCAGAATTGCAAGAGCCTCACGATGCTCCATTCCAGCTCGTAGCTCTGCATTTTCTTTCCTCAAAGCATCAATCATGTTCATCAGCTCATCGAGCTTTGTCTGCTGGCCGTTCTCCAAAGGATTCGAGTTCGCCTCTCCGATCATCATTCCAGATCGGAGCAAAGTCATCAACTGCAGACTTCTTGACCAAATCGGAGCTTCACTAACGCTCGCACACCAGATCTGAACCTACACTTGCTGAATTCAGTCCGCTACTAGCCAGATTCAGTAATCACAACAGATCGCAATTGCGCAGTTCGCCGAAGCAAGCACGGATCTGATCTGCTTGGATCGGACGCCAATTTTCCGAAAGCAACCGAAGTCTTGACTCGTCAAGACAGATCGTATCATCATCAATGGCGATTCAACTTTCGCAGAGTAGTCGTCTTCCTCGCAGAATGCGTTGAATCGATCCGATCTAGAATGATATCAATCAATCCTTCTTGTTCTTCCTGCAGACGGCGCCAATTGAAAGTACAAAGAATTTTTCCCTAATTGTAGAGAGAGAAACTTTACACTCCCAATGATTTTTTCAAAACCTTTTCCCTCTCAATCCCTTCTATTTATAGACAGTTACAACCTCCACTGAGCTGATCCTATCTTATTCTCCTTTGACTGGACTTGATTCCTCTCATTTCATCATGGGCTTCTGAAATGGCTATATGGACCTGGGCCCACATGGCGCGAACTAGCTCCATCCCGTTTGTCCACATCCGACCCATCCTATGCAATGTGGATCACTCCAAGCCCGGGTCGTTTTGGTATCCTCATAATTCTATATGGAGATTTTAAGGCAAGGCCTTGTTGTTGGCCCAAATGAAATAAACACCAAGTTGTTGAAGTATAGGTCCACATGGTTATATTCACAAACCAAGCAAACAACAGCCCAGCCCAACTTGGTAACATCTTGCTTTGGAAGAGAACCAATGACCAAACATGAAATCATGTTTTTTAATTTAGATATGATTCTCTTATATCATATTTTAATAATAATGATAAGTAGTTCGAAAGACAGTCGTATTCGATTAATTTATGGGAGTAGGAATGATATCATCACGATGTCATTAAATATGATGATGTCATCATAATCTCATTTTATACTCACATAAATTTAGTCGGATGTTTTCGCCTATTGGACTTTTTATCATTACTCGATTTTAATCATCTTGCTTTGGAAGAGCACTAGTTATTTCTTTTATTTATTTTGCGTTAGATCTCTACCACTTTTTATATTACCAAGCATTTAGTCTACTAATATCTGCACACTCTCCAATCGAGAAAGGTGGGTGTTAGATCTTCATAAGAAAACAATAAGTGATTTATCATAATAAAAAATAAATAATACTTAGGTCCTCACCGTGAAGATTTACATCATCCTTACTTCAAATTTGGTATTTGGTATCTGCACACCCTCTAATCTAAAAAGGTTGGTGTTCAAATCTTCATAAGAAAACAGTGAATTTGTCTGTGTGGCTGTTTGTCTAGCAGAAAAAGGCGAGTACCAATAAAAATTAAAATTAAAATTAAAATGAAAACAAAATATGGATCATAAAAGCAAGGGACATAAAATTTCATACAAATCTTCATAGTTCAATACGTCTCTTCATTTTCATATCTAGCCAATCTGAATCCAACTTAATAATTTGGATAGAATACAAATTAGTGTATGTGTAATCAGTTTACAAAATGCATACAGAACATAGATTGAAATTTTAATAGCACCAAAAAAATGTTGACACAAGAAATGCAACTGATTCGTTAGCACAGAAAGAGAGCGTTCAAAAGGACATTCATTCTAGTCGAAGTCTGAATCTTCTTGCTTTTTAAATTCAAGTTCTTTCACATTGTTAATTAGTGATTCTACTTTCAAGGATAGCCATTTGGTAAGCTCTTCAACATATTCTAGCGATCCAGATCCCTGGATTTAGGTCTTACAATTAGGGCCACAAATGAACCAAGCCGAGCCGAGCTTTGCCCTGCTCAGGCTAGGCTCGTCAACTTCAGAGAGCTGCTCAGGCTCGGCTCGGGCAAGCCTGGCTAGGCCAAGCTTGAGCTCGGGCTCGGTAAAGATTTGCCAAGCTCGCTCGGATCGGGATCGTCTACCTACCGACTATCACCAATTAAAGAACATTTCATCCACAAAATCTGATCTCCGTCTTCAATAAGAAAGAAATTCATCTGATATGGATCAGACAAGAAAAAAAAAAATACAGAGCTTCAAGTTAAAATCAAACCTGACATGCTATCGACTCCATTAACAATATGTTATTTTGTCTGAAATTTCTTAATCCCTAATTTAATCTTTTCTTGAGCTTAAGATCTGTTAAAGAATAATAAAAAGAGAGTTGTCGCATGTGACTGTGGAGGGTTGACTATGAGACCATGCGACGGAGCTAAAGAGGACGTACCGCTGTAGTTTCTAGTTCTATGGTTTATCTTCTCATCTCTTTTAACTTTAGTAAACCAACGATTGAGATGTATTAGATTCTAAAGCTGAGATGAAATCTTATTTAGATGGTGGACTAATGGGCCTTAATGAAATTATGTTAATTGGGCTAAAGTTATACTTTTATGGGCTAAATATTTTAAATGTAGAGTAGCAATTAAATATGGGCTTGTAGAATGATAATACAAATGGGCCAGTTAACGAGCGTGTTCACGAGCCTAGCGAGCCGAGCTCAATGTTGTTCATGTGAGTTGTACACAACGGAATATTTAAAAAGTTTTGTATTTTTAGAAACAAATCTATGTCTTTCTAATTTTTACTTATTTTAGTAATTAAATAATTGATCACATGCAAGATAAAATAAAGTGAAGTAAGAGTTAAAAATGACACCAGGATTTTTAACGAGGAAACCCCAATTGATAAAATAGATCAACTGTTTGCGTGGGAAAAACCTTGTGGACTGTGCAGCTTAAAGTAAACCGATCAACTATGTATGAAACAAAGTACACTGAACTTTGACTCTGGCTCACACCATATCGTTCTACCAAACACCAATTGCTGATAATCCTCTGGCTTTGCGATGTTTCGTCCAACAGAACTTGACTTCAGGTTTATACTTGATCTCTGTAGAAGGATAGCAGGTAAATCAAACAACATTCCACGAATGCTTTGACCCTTTCAAAGTGTGATCGCTTTTACTTCTGTTCTTCAATATCTAAATTCGATGTAGAAGCAGATCTGTTTTTCTCTGATCATAATAGATGAAAGACTTTGATTATGATCAGGATTTGAACAACACTCTAAACTCACTCTTATGTTTATGTGTGTGTTCTAGAAAGACTGAGAAATTTTCTTTATTTTATGAAGGATTAGGTCTTTGAAAATTCTATATAAACCCTGATAGTCATCTAGGTTTAGTACGGCATTTACATTACAACTAGGAAAGAAATCAAAATAGGATTATAAAGTTTCCTGAACCTGCTAGAAGACCTTGAACCGGTTCAAGAAAGGCTGAACTGGTTCGAGCATGGCAGTGAAATTTTGAAGCCAAAGCTGAAGGACTTGAACCGGTTCTAAGAAGCTTGAACCGGTTCAAGTTTGCCAGACTTGAATCCTAAGCTCTGAAGGTTTGAAAACAATGTTTTGGTAAGATATGAAAATATACCAAGTATGGAACCTGTCCTAACCTTTTTTAGATTTCTTCCTAAATTGTTGTTCTTTCCTTTCTCGATGATCTCAGTATAGTATCTTTGAACAACTTTCCAATTCTGCAGTTGATCTTGATCCTGATATGTAAACTTAAAATTACAACTTGATCGGACTTGTTTTGACACAGAAATTTGCCAATTACAGAATTTATATCTCACAGTTCAAACTCGGCTCGTTTCCTTAACGAGCTTGAAAATCGAACTCAAGCTCGGCTCATTTACTAAACGGACAAGCTCTCGCCGAACTTTTAACGAGTTAAACCCGAGCTGTTCATGAACAGCTCGGTTCATTTGCAGTCCTAGTTATAATGTTATTGTCACGACTCGAAAATTCTAATAAAATCATCAATTTATACAGATCCAAATATATCAAAATACACCCAAGATCATAAAAAAAAAAAAAAAAAAATTCCGCTTTTATACAAAGTCAATTTCCTCAAATATATATACAAAAATTCTCCAAATAAATAAAATAAATCCTGCAACGCTGACTCTTCACCCTAAGCCTGTATCTAGCAATTCCCGTTCATCTTCAGTACTTGAAACTAGAGGGTGGTGAGACAAAAGTCCCAGTAAGAAAAATCATAACAAGAATTTCATGGAGGTTTAACAAAACAGCTTCACAAAATATACATACTCAAGTGAATATATAAACAAATACATATGCATTTAAATAAAACTTTTAATAAAAACCATTGAAGCAAAACCACCCCATACTATTCAAGGTATAGAAAACCCTACACTGAAAAGAAATTGTCCTCACTGGATCATCAAAGCGTCAAGCTCTAAGACCTCCTCTGCAGACTCTCAAACCTCTTCGTTTTTCCTCAAACTCTCTCTGTTTTTTTTTTTTTTTTTTTTGTATCTTTTCTACCTCAACTGAATTCAGTAGCTTAAACACAACACATATTTAAATAGGCAATTCCATCGACTTACAATTTAGGCCATCTGCACCAGCCTTTCCAAATGTTGGCTCTCTAAAAACGCCACATCAACTTTTCTAAGAGTTACATCAGCAATTTCAAAAGCCACGTCAGCAGTTTTCGCTCTCCAGAAACATACACTCCATCAGGCACTCTAAATTTTCGCTCTCCAAAAAAAATAATAATAATAAATTAAAATTAATTTTTTTTTAACTTTTCCTAAACGGCTATATTTGTCAGCCAAACAGTGCCTTAACGGCCTATACATTTAAAATTTAAAGTAAAATTTTTTTTAAAAAAACTAAATTTTAAGGGAAAAAAAAAAAAAAAAAAAAAAGGTTTTTTAATATATTTTTGGCCTAAATTTTTTTTTTTTTCGACAAACAATGCCTAAACAATATATTTTGTATTTAATGAATTTTATTTCTAAAAAAAAGAGTTCTAAATAACCTATTTTTAGGTTTTTGTTAAAAAAAAAAACTACCTTAAGGCACTGTTTGGCGCACTGTTATAGTACCTGCACAAAGAGACAAAACAGAGGTAGCCAAACGGCGTCGTTTTGAAACCATAAAAAATAAAAAATAAAATTTCGCAATTGCGGATCGACCCGCTGAATACCGCGAACCTTAAATGGGTCGTACTAGTTTGAAGAGGCCCTCTCTCTCTCTCTCTCTCTCTCTCTCTCTCGCGCGCGCGAAAATTAGGTTCCGCTAGTGAGTCTGCGGATGCTCTTAGGACAGCTCACCCTTGCAGAAAAATCAAAATATCAAACAAAGGACAATCTCTTTCTCTAAAAAATGGGACAACCCACGTGAAGGAAATCAAAGAAAGAATAAAACAATTTCCTTATCTCTTCATATTTCTATCAGATATATCCAAACAATACACTCTTTCCAAACTGACAACCCACGTGAACAGCCAACCCAATGAATATTTGCCCTAAAAAAATATCTCCTAGTGGACTCCACATTTCATTTACTTTTCTCTTTTTTCTTTTTATCTCTCCATTTCGTCTATGCAACGTAATATATTTACTTTCAAAAATAAAAATAAAAACATAATATATATATATATATATAAATGAAAACTTAAATCAAATTCATAATATCTTCTTGGGACCCGTAATTAACAAAACTCATTTTTCTTCTCGCAACAGTTCGTGTACCTGCTGCCACCTTTCTGCATGTGATAATATATATAAATATATATAATAAAATTAAATTCATTATCATCAGTAAAAGAACCCCACAAACACCATCACCATCTCAATCTTTTCTCCTTTATTTGTCCTTCTGCCAGCCACATGCTCCCTTTCATTTCCTACTTCCATCAAAAATACAATACATATATAAATATATTATATAACAAAATTAAATTAAATTTCAAAACTCACTAACTTTAATAAATAATTAATTAATTAATTAAAATAATTTAAAAATTATAAAATAATTAAATCAAAATTTTAAAAATTCGGATGATTACAGTTATCTTTGACTTCGTCACTAATCCAAACACAAATTTGAACCTCGTTCTCGTCCCTTTGTCTTTCTTGGCTATTCCACCCAACAAAGTGCCTACAAATGCCTCGACTTATCCTCTCATAAATTTTTTATTTCTAGTCACGTAGAGTTTGTTGAAGCTTGAGCCTCATTCTCCTACTGATCAATAAATGCACAAGGTGGACAAGTTGGATCTACTTTTCTTGGCGTAACCCAACTATCTCGTTAAACATTATTATTATGGTCAAGGAGTGCCTAGCCTTTTGTTGCGACTTTGGCTGCAGCTAGCGTCCCCACTATTGCCTTTATTTTCTAGGCTGTTAGTTTCAACATCTAGAAGCATATGTGAATCATCCCCTCTCTCTCTCTCTCTCTGTCTCTCTCTCTCTATATATATATATGTCAATCAATTTCTTATAGTTGATCAACATTGACTTTTCTTTGTCATCCTTGGGACATTAGCATCGCAATTATTATTATTATATTATTATTATACCCATCTATATATATATATATATATATATATAATTTATATATTACATGTCAATCAATTTCTTATACTTATCAACATTCACTATTCTTTGTCATTTTGGGACATTAGCATCAGCATTATTATTATTATCATTTTACTATTATATACCTATTAAAGCCTTTTTTTTTTTAATTTTGTTTTATTAAATAATTATAATTTTTTAAAATTATATTCACTAAAATTACAAATAAAACGTCGCCATTACCCTACCAACACACATTCTTTATCTTGATGTTATTAAATATTAACCTTCTACATCATTTTTTTTTTAGGTCGGTCCGTAATCATCAACGCATTATTTAAAGGGTTAGGTGCATTAAACCCTCTTAATTATAACCCAATTACAAGAAACCCCACTTAAGTAAGTAAAACCCCTTAAATTATCATTTTGTTGCACTTAGTCAAGAACCGTTAATAGAAAACAAAAATTACCATTTAGCCCTTTGTGTTGAATTATTTTTTTTATAAAAAAATTAGTATTATTATTATTTTTGGATAGGCTCATGTAACAATTGTATTCTGTATGTTCAATGAAAATTGGCCAACTCAGAATTATTTTATTAAAGTGGACAAAAGCAATTCTCCACCAATAAGAGAATGACAACTCAATTAGTGGAGAATTATATATATATATAATAATTGTAATTCTTCTCTATCGGCGACCACCACCACCCTCCTCTCTGTGTCTATCTCGTCAATAGTATTTCTTGGGGCCAACAAGAAATTGAAGGAGATGAGAGGAAATTGTGAAGTAATAACATCAAAATATCAAAATTCCAATTTAAATAGGTTGTATATTGGGATTGATCGGATTTGCTGCATGTCTCTCTCCATTTAAATATTTTATTTGTTATGGTCGGAGATCGGCAAACATAGACGGTTGACCTTTTTCCGACAGAATTAATCTGAATTCACGGTTCAAAGAGCATTAGTAATCACTGCAAATTGTTTATTATATAGCACCTTGGAAATATGCTAAGAACAATCCTTTCCCAGATATAGAACTCTTAAAGTAGGGAAGATAAATTATTAGTTATAGTCCAAGCACCATTCAAAACCAGACCATTCTTGTAGTCTTTGCTATCAAAATCTCATACATCAATAATTGGCCTGAAGAAAGAAATCATTTTCACCATTGAGAGCATCATATGCTGAGAACGAACCCAAGAAATTGCAAACGAGGACTTGGTCTTGAGTTTGGATATATATATATTCATCATATCCCAAGAATCCCCAAATTTGCAGCCCTAATTTTCAGTCTCAGCAAATCCTCTCTTGTTCGCCATTGATTTTCAGCAAATCCTTCTCATTTGCTCTCAAATCTCCATATTCAGGTGACTCGATCTCAAATCTCCATATCCAGTTCAGTTCCATTGCTCATCGGTAAGCTCACCGGCATCTTCCAAATTCATCACCACCATTGCCATAATTCATTGAAGCTTCGCGACTCCTACAGTCGTTACCGCCACCGTTCTGATTCGCGACCATCGTTAAGAACAATCGTTGCCATCCCGTGGGTTCATCCTCGCTTGCCGCCACCTTTTCAATTCAACTCATTGCCGTCTACCCATGTGGTTTAGCGCCGCCATCGCGAATAGTCATTGTGTTCTCTGGTAAGCTCGCCGTCGCCAAGCACCTCTGTCACTACCGCTGCAGAACAAACCCATTTCTCACAGGTATTGAAGTTCTTGTTGTTGCCGGAGTTGGAGGCCAAATAGAGGAAGGTGGATTGGGAAGAGAGCGGTTGTGGTGGCGGCCGTGGACGGTGAGGTGGTTTTGAGGGAAAAATATTCTGTGGGGGAGAGAACGGTGGCGGTGTCGGTGGTGGCCATTGGCGGACGGTGGAGGTGATTGCCATGGACAGATGCTGTAGGTTGTTTCAAGGTTATTTTAGTCTTTATTGATTTTAACCTAGTCACGTGAGTCATGTGCCTTCTTTGGAAGTTAGTTTTTAAACGGCCCACTAACGTTTTGCAATAATTAAAATAGTTTAGGAAGTTAAGTGTACTTCACTTAATTCAGGGGGGTTTAATGGAAAAGAGAAGAAAGTTGAGGGGAATTTAATGCACTTAACCTTTATTAACTAACAAAATGTTATTTCCCCCTGGTTTTCCTTTCATTTTCAGAGATGAGTTTAGCAACATCACCCTCACTTTACATACTAATCACATTTCTATTATTCATTACCTTGCTCCATGTTACAACACTCCACACTACTGCAACCGCCCCTAGTATTTCCTCAGGTGGAAACATGACTGATCACCTTGCGCTGCTCGCTTTCAAATCATCGATCACTAATGACCCTCAAGGGGTCTTCAGATCTTGGAACAAGTCCTTCCATTTCTGCGAGTGGGAAGGTGTTGGATGTGATCTCCGACACGGAAGAGTCACAATTTTAGACCTCGGATCAAAAGGCCTAGTGGGTTCCCTGTCTCCTCATGTCGGAAACATGAGCTTTCTTCACGTGCTGAGGCTCGAAAACAACACCTTTCTAGGCGCGATCCCTCCTCAACTCGGCCGACTCAACAGGTTGCAGAGATTATATCTGAGCTCCAGCAACTTTGAAGGAGAAATTCCCGCCAACCTATCTCACTGCTCCAACCTCACACACCTTCTTGTAAGTGATAATAAGCTAGTTGGAAAATTTCCGAACGAGCTTTGCTTCTTCACCAAGCTCAAAGTTCTTTACATTCACAGGAACAATTTAACGGGAGGGATCCCTCGTTCCATTGGGAATCTTACTTCTCTGGAAATGCTATCGGCTGCTATAAATCATATTGGAGGTAGTGTACCAGATGTCTTGGGTCAGATGAAAAACCTAACAACAATCGGATTTGCTGGCAATGGACTCTCCGGTACACTACCTCCTTCCATTTTTAATCTCTCCATGCTTACTAATCTGTCTTTTGCTGTCAACCAACTACACGGTAGTCTTCCACCGAGTTTGGGTATCATGCTCCCTCATCTTCAACTGTTTCAAATATGGGGTAACCAATTTACCGGAACCCTTCCATTCTCAATATCCAATTGTTCAGCACTGCAAACCCTAGAAATGCAACGAAATAATTTCAGTGGGAAAATAGGAATTAATTTTGGAGGTCTTCCGGATCTCGTGACAGTTAGACTGCACACGAATAATTTAGGAAGTGGAGAGCCAGATGAAATGAGCTTCATTAGTTCCATGACCAACTGTAGCAATTTGAAAACATTAGTTCTACTTCTTAACCAACTGAGAGGGTTTTTACCCAATTCTGTGGGTAATCTCTCGAGCCAGCTTGTTACTTTAGCGCTTGGTGGAAATCTCCTCTACGGAAAACTCCCTTCAACAATAGGTAATCTTGTCAACTTAACGTTGTTAGGTCTAGATATCAATCAATTCGTGGGCACAATTCCTACGGAAATCGGTAATCTTCAAAATTTACAAGTGTTCGCTCTTGACAGAAACAACTTATCCGGGAAAATCCCAGATTCTATTGGAAACATTTCATTGTTGATTCAACTTTTCTTGGGGAATAACAGATTAGAGGGCAACATACCCCCAAGTCTTGGAAGCTGCAAGAAATTGTTGTTGCTAGATCTTTCTCGCAATAATCTTAATGGCACCATACCTAAAGAACTCTTGAGAGTTTCTGCTCTATCAATTTCACTTAATGTTGGTCATAATCATTTGTCCGGATCCCTTCCTTCAGATGTTGGGAGTCTAAAAAATTTAGTGGAATTGGATATATCCGAGAATGAGTTGTCTGGTGAACTTCCGAGTGGCCTTGGAAGCTGTAATAGCTTGGAAAACCTCCACATAGAGGGGAATTTCTTCAATGGATCTATTCCTAGATCATTGAGTTCCTTGAGAGGAATTCAATATTTTGATCTCTCTCGCAATAATTTCTCCGGACAAGTTCCAAGTTTCTTGGTGAATTTTTCCTTGATGAATCTTAACATTTCATATAACGATTTTGAAGGTGAGGTACCGATGGAAGGAGTTTTTCGAAATACTAGTGCTATATCAGTTGTCGGGAATAGTAAGCTTTGTGGGGGCATACCTGAACTTCAACTACCCAAATGCAACTTCAAAGAATCGAAGAAACGGAAAATGTCTCTTGCACTCGTGACAGTAATCTCGGTAGTGTGCACAGTACTGTGTGTAATGATGGTGCTGTGTTTCTTATTTTGTATTTGGCTCAAGAAGAAAAGAAAGGGTCAACATTCTGAATCACTCTCGAATGAATTGTTCTTGAAGGTGTCTTACCAATGGCTTCTCAAAGCAACTGACGGGTTTTCTTCAGCAAATTTGATTGGTGTGGGGAGCTATAGTTCTGTCTATAAAGGAATTCTTGATGAAGAAGATGAGACATCTGTTGTTGCCGTCAAAGTCTTAAACCTCCAACGTCGAGGAGCTTCCAAAAGTTTCATGACGGAGTGCAAGGCCTTGAGAAATGTTCGGCATAGGAATCTGGTAAAGGTCATAACTTCTTGTTCGAGTGTTGATTTTCACGGTAATGATTTCAAGGCTCTGGTTTACGAGTTCATGCCCAATGGAAGCCTAGAGAGGTGGTTGAATCCGGATCCGGGAACAGAAAATAGACAGAATATTGAGATTCAAAGCCTAAACGTGCTTCAATTCAGAGTAAACATTGCGATTGATGTGGCTTGTGCACTAGAATATCTTCACCATCACTGTCAAACGCCAATTGTTCACTGTGATTTAAAGCCAAGTAATGTACTTCTTGATGAAGACATGGTTGCTCATGTAGGAGATTTTGGGGTAGCAAGGTTTCTTCAAGTACTCTTAGATCCAAAACAAAGCAATTCAGTTGGAATAAAAGGAACTATTGGCTATGTGGCTCCAGGTATGTAATTACAATGCACTATATTTTTTTTTCGTTCTTTTTTTATTTATTTATTTTTTATCTATATTTTTTTCTTATTGGGTTACTTCAATATAGCATCACTCAAATTTATTAATGTTCTTATTCATTTTTTCCACTTCTTTTTCAAAAAATTTAATCAGCAATGACCTTCTTTTTCTATTCTTTATTCCCTTTTTAGCTTCTTTTTCAAATTTATTAATATAATTTTATATAGTTAATGTCTGTATTTTATGTTTCTGAATTTTTCTTTACTGTAATTTTGTTTCAACCGGTCGTGACTTGGTATTTGAATTTTGTTTACTGCATTGTTAGTAGACTACTACTACTACCACTACTACTACTACTTCTTCTTCTTCTTCTACTTCTTCCCTTTTTTTTTTTTTTTTTTTTGGCATTCCCTAAAATTAATTTATGGCTCTTTTGCTTAGCGTCATATCAAATATTGTAAAACTTTTGTTAAACAAAATTAAAGTTGGTTTTAGACTGTGAACTCAAATGCTTTCTAATTTTCGAACATTGTGATTTATTTATTTATCCTTCTCTTCTCTTGATAAGAGTACGGCATGTCGAGCGAGGTGTCAATAAAAGGAGATGTGTATAGCTACGGAATCTTGGTATTGGAGATGATGACCGGAAAGAGGCCCACTGACACTGTGTTCGTCGATGGCCTTAATCTCCATAACTTTGCTAAGACGGCCTTGCCTGATCGCGTTACAGAGATTGTACATCCAATGCTCATGAAGACTAAAGAAGAGGAGGAAACAACTGTGCCCAAAAAAATTCAGGTTCCGAAAGATTCAAGAAATGACATCAGAAAAGAATGTATCCTATCCTTGATTAGGATTGGAGTTGCATGCTCTATGGAAGATCCACAAGATCGAATGGATATAACCAATGTCCTTCACCAGCTAAATCTGGTGAGGGACAATCTTGGAGGAAATTGAAACTAAAATGTCTTTTTTCATTCTTATTCCCCATGAAGTCTTTTTATTTTCAAATTTGTGTGTGTACGTATGCGTGTGTTAAATGCATGTATAGAGAATGTTGTTCCATCAATTAATGAGATCAAATTTGAAAAAATCACGGATCAATATTTATGCTTTTTGCGCGTGATATATACTCCCTCTGTTTCAAAATAGATGTCCTGTTTAGAAAACCGTAATTAAACATGACATCTTTTATAGGACAGAAGTAATATATAAATGTATGTGTGTGTATATATATATATCAAAGTTGGTTCGAAACTAAACTTAGTTGGTGGGTACCAACACGTTAGTAGCCTAGCGTAATGGGTGGGCGATTGTCAATTTATCTAAAAGTTCAAACTGTTAGGTAATATTGCATACTCACCCATTTATATCCAATCATTTCTCCATTCAGATTCGATATGAGACAAGTGACCCTTATTACATTCTCCCCCACCTGAACTCGCAACGCTCTCGTTGCGGTCGGGCCATCCTGCCTACCCGGAGTGGCTCACCCGCGCCTTCTGGGTTGGACACTTAGCGTGACATCAGATCAAGAATTGGGTGTAACTCTAATACCAACTGTAATGGATGGGCGCTTACCCATTTACTCAAGAACTCAAGATGTTGGGTAGTGCTGCATACCCACCCGTTTATACCCAATCACTTTTTCATCTGGATCCGTCCCACATCGGATCCAGATGGGAAAATGATTGGGTATAAATGGATGGGTATGCAACACTACCCAACATCTTGAGCTCTTGGGTAAATGGACAAGCGCCTACCCATTACAGTTGATATTAGAGCCAGACTCAATTCTCAATTCGGTGTCACGCCAAGCCTCTGGCCTGGGAGGCGTCCGGATAGACAGGGGGACTCGAGTCGCAACAAGGGCGCACATCGGATCCGAATGGAAAAGTGATTGAATATAAATGGATAGGTATGCAGCACTACCCAGCAACTTGAGTTTTTTGGTAAATGAGTAAGCGCCCACCCGTTACACCTAGTCTTTACATTCCAAAAGGAGGTCAGAGTTCAGATCTCAGTGCTAATTTTGTATAATATCCATTAGAAAAGTTAATTTTTTTAATAGTGATTTAGGAATCGAATTAGCTAGTTTTTGAATTCAATTTATGTGAGAGATGTAGTCGGTCTTAACACATGATGTAATGATTACATCATATAATGAGACCTACCATCAAGTCCATCACACTTAATGTAATTAAATTCAATAACTACTTAATTCGATCTTTAAATCACTATTATTATTTTTTCATAAATGAAAAACAACTTTAATAAATAGTATGTGGAAGAATTGTGGTGGTCTTGCACAACGATTAAAGAAGTCTCTCTAAAGCACATCAAAGAGCTCCCCTCCCTCTATCTCAAAGACCATAACCTTGATTGATTCTTATCTTAAAGGCCAGCAGAACAATAGATGTTTAAACTAAGAAAATATAAAGAAGACTAGTAGCCCAATCGATCGAGGCCCACACATACAAAGCATACATGCTTGGTGATCAAAAAACATCCTTACAATTTCAAATTAATCAAATAAGGATATTTTTGTTAATTTGAAGACTAAAATAACTATAGGTCCCTTACAACAAGATAAAAATAAAACATATTAATTTCATAAAACACTGATTATTAAGGGGTTTGGGGGGTTTTTTATAAAAAAAATTAGGACAATTTGAACATATTTTCAAATGTTAGAGATTTATATGCACATACTAAATTGCAGGGGTATTTTTTACACATATATTTTGTTTTTTTTCCCACTTTGCCCTTTAAATTAACATAGAATTATTATGATAATTGGCCCATGTCATTACGCGTTAGTTGTGCCCTACTTTGCATGAATATATATGTATATATATATATATACACACACTATTCTAAAAGTGCAAACCCCTTTATCTATTTTTTTAACATTTTTAATTTTTTTCATAAAAAGTCTCATTAAATCACCTAATGATTCATACTTCATTAAAATACATAATGATTCATATATTTTAAAGTACATAATGATTCATAGATTTTCTCAAATTTCAATTCTCAAAACTTTATTAAATTCCCACAAATTCCATAGCCCTAATCCACACACACACAAAACCATTTTTCATCCCACTATTTAAAAAGCAACCACCCATTCCTTTCCAAAAATTCTAAAAGTGTAAGTGATTATTTGAATTTCTAACATTTTATATAATTTTTTAATACAAAAATTAGGTTTTTGCTTTCATCATTAAATAAAAGTGTATTAAAAATTTAAATAAAAGTATATTAAATATTTAAAAGTACTAATAAATTTGATACCTCTTACACTTCTCTATCAACAGTAGAGACTAGGAGTTACTTATTAATATATTAGTAATTTAAAATAAATAAAAGTGTATTAAAAGTAATAATAATTTTTAATACCTCTTACACTTCATATATCACATTTAACAAATAAAATTTATTTATTAACAATTTTATCTTTTCATTTTTCTTCTGTTCATAATGGTTGACAATATATTTTTCTTCAATTTGTAATGGTCCATAATAGAAGTTACTTATTATCAATTTTATCTTTTCATTTTTCTTCAATTTATCTAAAAAATAAAAACTAACTTTTACTATTTTTAAAGTGTAAGCGATTTTTTGAATTTCTAACATTTTTCACAATTTTTAAAATACAAAATTAGGTTTTTCCTTTCATCATTAAATAAAAGTGTATAAAATTTTAAAAGTAGTAATGAATTTTGATACCACTTACACTTCTGTGATCAACCGTAGACACCAAGAGTTACCTATTAAATTAGTGATTTAAAATAAATAAAAGTGTATTAAAATAACAACGAATTTCGATACCTCTTATGTTGTTTGCTGTGCAGAAATAGAATATCCATTTCAACCATTCATTTGTTTGGTATGCAATTTATAGTAAGAATGGCCATTCCATTGGAATGAAAATCCATTCTTAATAATGAAAATCCATTCAACGACTAAACCTATGGAATGACCATTCCATTCCCAAGTAAATTTTTTTAAAAAAATCAACTTCCCAAAAAAACTCTTATGTTCTAAGTCCAAAAACTACCATTACTTTTCATCACAACCACCTCCGCCTTTCACCACTACCCACCGCGCTTTCCACCACCGTCGCCTTTCACCACTGACATCGTCTTCCTTTGCCGCAACGACCATTGCCATCGCCTTTCACCAAAGCCACCGCCTTCACCAAAGCCACCGCTTTTCACCGCAGCCACCTCTCCACCACTACCGCTGCCACCATATTTCACCACCACTACCTTCCACCGTCGCCAGTACCACCACCAGCTTCAACTGCCGCCACCGCCACTGCCACCACCTTTCACCACCACTATTGCCGTCCACCGCCACCACCGTCGTCGCCGCCTTTCACCACCACCACTGCCACCGCCTTTTACTACCACCACTGTCGCTGCCGCCACCGCCACCGTCCTCCACCACCACCACCGCCGCCACCGCCACCGTCCTCCACCACCACCGCCGCCGCCGCCGCCACCGCCACCGTCCTCCACCTTCCATTACAACCACCGTCACCGCCACCACCATTGCCTGCCATCACCCCACCACCGCCACCTCCACTGCCTTCCACTACCATTGCCATCGCCTTCCACCACTGCCTTCCACCACCATTGCCACCGCCTTCCACCACTGCCTTCCACCACCACAATCACCTCTATTGACTTCCATCACTGCCACTTATACCACTATCTCCTTCCATCACCACCACACTACTACCACCACCTTCCACCAATACCATTGGCGCATTCCACCAACACCGCTGCCGCCTTCCACCATTGCCATCACCGTTGCCTTCCACCATTGCCACCGCCGCCGCCTTCCAATACCACCACTTGCATCATTACCGCTTTCCACCTCCACCACCATCGTCACCACCGCCATTGCCACCATTTATTTTTTGAAATTTATAGAAGAATGTCATTTGTTAATTAAATTTATTTGTTACTAAGAGGGATATTTCGGAAAACTCAATTTGAAATTTATTCCATTCTAAATTTTAAATTGGTCCAACCAAATACTATAATAGTTATTATCATTCCATTCCTACACATTTCATATTTATAAGCAAATAATAGAATGAGAATGGACTTTCCTTTCCTTTCTCATTCTCATTTCATTATCACTTGCATTTCATTCCATTCATACACACCAAACGCAACATTACACTTCATATAACAATTGACAATTAAAGTTACTTATTAACAATTTTACCTTTTTTATTTTTCTTCATTTTGTAACGGTTGACAATAAATGTTACTTATTAACAATTTTTTTAATTCATTTTTCTTCAATTTGTTTAAAAAATAAAACCCTCTTTTTATTTTCCCAACAATTAGTGGCTTTGAATCCTGATTCGCAGTATCGGTCACGGTCGTGGTATACATTATGTTTTATATAAAGAAAGAATGATTATTAATTTTTTTTTTTATATTTTTATTATTAATATTTTTATTTTTTTTTGTCATATGCTTCAGTTTTGACGAAAACATCAACTTCAATTCCATATATTGATGAATCTCAGTATAGGAATTATAATTGTTGATTTTGTTTAGTTGAATTACTGATTTTTAAATTGGCCAACTGTAGGTGCAAAATTTCGCTCAACCAATAATGATTAAGAAAAATAAAACAACTCACTCAATCAATAGTAAAATAAACAAGAACAATATATCTCGAAGCGTAGAATTGCTTGATTTTTTTTATTGGAGGTCTTAGCCTCTATTTATATACAAAAGATTGTAAAATTATGGTAGGACTCGCGTTGCTTGCCCTCCAATTCTTTCTATATAAACATTCTTTACTAATAGAGTTCTTTCCATTGTCTAATTTTCCATACATAGAACTTGCCTTGTACAGAACTTCCTATCTCAGAATTTTCCTTCTAGGTAAATCATTCAACTGGTAGGACTTGTGCATTCTTGAATAACTGGGCTGAACATATTTTGATCCGGCTGGGCTTGAGTAACGGACCGGATGTTAAATATTAACAAGTTGGGCTGATGACCTCTTGATTCGGCCTTGATGGAGGTTGGAGGACAAATAACAACGGTCTTGGGCTATAAATACCCTCAATTTGGGCTTGAGCATGATGGGCCTTATATGTCCTTGGAATGTAGATATGTGTAGTGATGACGTGTGCGCTTTTTATTGGAGGGAGTTTTTTTCCCTCCACACTTTGCCCCAAATTTCATTTTTAATTGAGTGACGGCTCCTATTAAAGAGGGAATTGAAATCGGTTTTTAACTTTGCTTCAGAAACGGTTCGAGGTCTTTCTTTATTACTCCGTCATACAAGATTTTGCAAGAGTTATATTCGCCCTTGCTGCATTTCTGCACTCTTCATTCCATCGCTTTGTCAGGTTAGTTTTTTTTTTTTTTTTTTTTTTTTCGCATCTTTCTCTTCAATCTTTCATTATGAGTACTTCATCTACTCCCAAACGTATAGACATTGGGGATTCTGAATCCACACCTTCATCTTCCCCCGTTCGCATTAGGGCTCCCCCTCCTAGGGTTTCTATAGATCGTGTTTCGTCGAATCCATTAGGTACTTCCCCCCTTCCAGCCGAGACATCTACCTCAGGCTCTGATTATGTTCTTACTCATGAAGAGAGGAAAGCAATCATCTCTATTCGCCGCATCAAGTTCTCTATTGCTTCGGTAATGGAAGAATTTGATATCCCTGAGGGAGTAGAAATTGCAGAATATCCCGAGGGTGCCGATTTTACCTCCGGCGAGGGAATTGAAGAGAGTGAATTGCTTCTTTCGGTAGGGCATCTTAACGCCCTCCGATTCCCTCTTCATCCCTTCTATCATTTAGTTTTCAACAAGTTAGGTCTTGCCCCCTTCAGGTAAATCCTAATTTCTTTCGCATCCTTTCGGCACTGTTGGTGCGCCGGAAATTAGAGGCTTTGGATTTGACCCTTGCCGACCTTTTGCTTACTTACAATATATCTAAGCATGGGACCGAGCCTAGTCGCTTCTTTTTTACCTCTCCCCTTCATCAGAGGATATGCACGAACCTTCCTTCATCCGAAAAGAAGTGGAAAGAAAGGATGGTTATAGTTAAAGGAAAATGGTTCGTGCCCCAATCAATTACGCTCCCCATCCCGCGCAAGTTCGGGAAATTAGGTATAGAATACTTAACCTCCCTTCATACCAAGTGTTCTGGCTATTTTCCTTCCCAAGTCTTAATGTTTCGCCGTACTTATGAGTTTCTTGGTGTTTTTTCAGCTACATTCCCACCCTCCGCAGCAAGGAACAGACTTTCTTTTCTTGAGGAACGAGTCTGGAGTGACCCCTCACCTATCAAGGACCTGCTAACTTCTTCAAACCTTAAGGATATTGCCTCTAGTGCTGTTGCTGCAGACCTCATGGATCTGTCTCTACAATCCTTTGACAGTTTCCCCATGACTGAGGAGGAGATACGGAGGGTTGAGGCTTTAAAAAAGAAAGCCGAAGATGCCCAACCCTTGGTCGTTATTAGATCTACTGAGGATGAGGTGGAGGCTGAGGAACCACCAATGAAGAAATCTCGCCTCAACCCCCCATCCTTTGGCAAGGGCAAGGTCCCTTCTAAAAGCAGAGGGAAAAAGGCTGGAGAGGCCGAACCTGAAGATGAAGTCAGGGCCTTTGTTCTGGCTGAGACTGGGGCTCCTTAGACTCTTTCCTTCTCCAGGGCTGATAAGTCAGTCCTGCACTCAGGGGATTCTGTGATTACAGACCCTTCAGCTGCACTGGCGGTGGCTCGAGGGATGTGGCTCCCAAAGGACGAGAAAGCCATCAGCTAAATGGGGTTGGGAACAACTACTCCCCTCTGCCTCGGTCCGAGCCATAGAGGTTCGCATTGTTCCTTCAGAATTATGTTACTCTTGCTTGCTTATGTTTCCATTTATGCTCATATTTGTTCCTCTGTTATACAGAGTCTATACCACACCATGGCCCTCTGCGCCACTGCTGAAGCCCAATCCCTCTCCATCAAGAAGCTGGAAACGGATCTTGACAATGCAGAGAAGAGAGCCACCATTGCCTCTACCAATCTGAAGATAGCTTCTGAAGCCAAGGATGTGTATAAGAGGCAGTTGGCAGCCTCTGAGGCTAAGGTGGATTCTCTTCAGGTCGAAGTTCAACGCCTGACTGAGGCTCTTATTACTTGCTTCAAGGCGGGGAAGCAAATGCAGGGGCGCTACTCCTGTCTGGCACACCTGGCTAGTGCTAAAGCGTTCCGGTTTGGCTATAATCAGGGCTCAGGCCCTAGGACGATGGATCCGGATGCTTTTGACAAGCAGGTGGGGGTGCACTTCCCATATAATGAAGGGCCAGAGGCTTTGGAAGCTGAAATCCGCTTTGCCGAGATGGTGAAGGCGCACCTGAAGGGTATTTCTAGCTCTTCTGCCCCTGCGGCTTCAATTCTCCTACCCCAAGTCCTACTGTAGTGGATGCCTTTGAATCTACTCCCTTCGATCCGAAGAGGAAGTAGAACTATGTATTTTGTTTTTATGGACAGCATGTTTGGGATAATGAATATAATTTTTTGTTTTAGGCTTTCAATACCTGATTTGTTTTTGTTGTATGCTTTTGATACTGTTCATATTTTTCTGACTGGTAATGTGTTTAAACAAAACACATTATCTTTATGCTTCGAGTTTATGCTATCCGAGAAAAAACAAGAATGGTGGGAAGAAGGAGATCATTTTAACAGTTTAGTTGATATCTCAGGATGATTCATATGGACAATGATTTCACTGTTAAGTGAACTCTCCTTGCCTTTTACTTGCCTTCAGTAGACGTATACATACTCTTTCCTTCTCGTGTATTAAACACTTAGATTCCGGAGGAAAGAGTTCTGATCTGGGCACCAGAGGTCTGAAGTGAATTATTCCTCGGCACTGAGTGTGGAGGAATATTGTTAAATAGGACACTTAGGGTCCGAAGCTGTCTCGGATACTTAGGATTCGAGGCGGGTTGTTCCTCGGCACTAAGTCATGGAGGAATAGTGCTGAATAGGACACTTAGGGTCCGAAGCTGTCCCGGACACTTAGGATCCGAGGCGAATTAAACACTCCCTGGCGCGGAGCCGGAGGGGAGGTTTTGCCGAGCCGGACACTTAGGGTCCGGAGTGAGATTTTTGCCGAGCCGAACACTTAGGGTCCGAGGCGAGATTTTTGCCGAGCCGAACACTTAGGGTCCGACGTGAGATTTTTGCCGAGCCGAACACTTAGGGTCCGAGGCGAGATTTTTGCCGAGCCGAACACCTAGGGTCCGAGGCGAATGATCTATTCCCCTGCGCTGAGCCTGAGGGGAGGTTTAAATGAATTATTCCCCGGCGCTGAGCCTGAGGGGAGGTTTTGCCGAACTGGACACTTAGGGTCCGAAGTGAATGAACTACTCCCCGGCGCTGAGCCTGAGGGGAAGTTTTTTTATATCTTTTCTCAAACAACTTATCATGAGGCCGAGGATTCAAAAATGATAAGAGGCCAAGAAAGCGAGTAACAGTGGCTGTGAAGTTTCCTATTTGTTGACTTTGGAGACTTTCCTCCTCTACTGATACTTCCTTTTTGGCAACTAAATGTTGTGAACCACGCATATATGAACCGTATTTCTTTTCTATTTCTATCCGATGTGGGATATAGACTAAATTTTGTCAAAAAGGTCGGTGTAAGGAATGCCTCTGGTATCGAGCTTGACAGTCTTAAATACTAGTGGGCCCTCCTTACACCGTAATTAACTATTTAAATATTCCCATATATAACAGAATGTAGCACATACTTTTTTGTCGATGTGGGATAGAAAGTTTTAAGCATAGGCCATAACTCATGTTTTTTGTGTTTTTTTTTTTTTTTTTTTAAATCATTGTGACGAATGCTTTTTAGCAGCTTACTTCTAATTGCATAAAAATTGCATAGTGCGACTTGGCATGCATAAAAATTGCCTAATGCGATGCATGCATAAAAGTTGCATAATCATAGAGTAGTATGGTCCCCCATTTTTTATAAAAAGAAACAAAAATAGAGGAGAGTTGTACTGACTATAGAAGCAAAATAAAGAAAAGTTTGGCTGACTGTGGACATACTCAGCCTTATTTGTGAAGAATTTGTAGCAAAATTGACAAACTTAACTAATGGAAATACCTTTTCAGGTGTATTGCGTTCCAAGGATGCGCAATGGGACGTCCGCCAGCTTCGGACAAACGATATGCTCCTTTCCCCACTACTTCGGTAACCCTGTAGGGTCCGGTCCAATTAGGTTCCAGTTTCTTTACATGAGCTGTTTCCTGCTTCAAAACCCAATCGCCTACCACAAAGCTCCTGAATCTGACGCGTTTGTTATAACTGTTACACACCTGCTGTTGGTATGCCGCGAGCCGAATTGCTGCTGCATCTCTCCTTTCGTCCACAAGATCAAGGCTATGTTCGAGTTGTTGCTCATTGTTCCCTTCCAGTACCAAGGATGTCCGAAGGGTTGGGATTATGGACTCGGTAGGAATGACAGCTTCGGATCCATATGCCATAGCAAATGGGCTTTCTCCCGTGGGTCGTCTTGGAGTGGTTCGATAGGCCCAGAGCACTTGAGGGAGATTCTCGTACCACCTTGTCTTCAATTTCTCCAATTTTTTCTTTAAGCACCCGAATATCGTGCGATTAGTTATTTCAGCTTACCCATTGCCTTGTGGATGACTAACTGTAGCCAATTTTTGCAGGATTCCATGTTCGCTAAAGAACTTTCTTATACTTCTGTTATCGAGGTTCTTACCATTGTCCATTACGATGACTTTTGGTACCCCAAACCGGCAAATAATGTTGCTCCAAATGAAATGCTTTACTTCTTCGTGGGTGACGCTAGAGAAGGCTTCAGCTTCCACCCACTTGGTGAAGTAATCCGTAGCCAGAAGCACATGCTCCTTTTTTTCCATGGTTTTGGGTAACGGTCCTACTATATCAATCCCCCATTGGGCGAACGGCCATGTATTAGCCATGGCGTGCAAACCTTCGGTAGGTTGATGCTTTATTGGACCATGGCGCTGACACTTGTCACATCTTCTTGAGTATTCCTCGGCATTCCGAGCCAAGTATGGCCAAAAATAACCTTGGGTTAGAATTTTGTGTGTAAGGGATCTTCCTCCCGAGTGGTTTCCACAATCTCCTTCATGAATTTGTTTTAGAATTGTGAGAGCCTCAGTAGGGGTTAAACACTTGAGATAAGGATCGGAGAAGGACCTTCGGTACAACTGGTTATTGATGATTGAGTACTTAGCCGCGGTAAGCCTAAGCTTCCTTGCCTCAGCTTTTTGATTTGGGGGAACTCCTTCCTTGAGGTAGGCCTCGATTGGATCAATCCAGCAGGGCTCGCGTGGAACTTTCGGGATCACCATCACCTCTTGTCGGGGATTAATGCTGGGTTCTTCGAGAACATCAATTGGAACAAGCCGAATCAACTCTTCGTCTGAAGATGATGCGGCTGCGGCCAATCGATCTGCTTTGGCATTTTCATCTCGTGGTACCTGATGGAACTCAATTTGATCGAACTCCCGGATAGCACTCTCTACAGCATCTTTGTATGACTTCATACGTTCCTCCTTGGGAGAATAGTGCTCTGTCACTTGATTGATCACAAGCTGTGAGTCACTAAAAACTTTTAAACACCGTACCTGTAGCTGTTTAGCTAGCCGAAGTCCGGCGAGCAACGCCTCATACTCGGCCTCGTTATTAGTAGCTGGGAAATCTAGTAAAATTGACTGCTGCAGCTTGGTACCCTCGGGTGTTGTGATGTCAATCCCGACCCCTGCCCTTTTCTGGTTGGAAGAGCCATTAACCCGTAACTCCCAGTACGGCTCTTGAAGTGTCGGTTCCTCAGGTTGATCTTCATACTCTAGTATGAAATCCGCTACTGACTGCCCCTTGTGAGATACCTTCGGTGCATAGGTGATGTCAAAAGAGCTAAGTTCAATAGCCCATTTTGTAATTCGACCAGACAAGTCTGGTTTAGCTAGGATAGCCCGTATAGGGTGATTTGTAAGTACCACTATGCTGTGAGATTCGAAGTAATGTCGAAGTTTCCTCTTGGCATAAATTAACGCCAGGATTACCTTTTCCGTCTTGCTGTACCGTGTCTTGGCATCCGTCATCATTTTGCTTGTGTAAAAGATTGGGTGCTGAACCTTGCCTCCTTCTTTAATCAACACTGCGCTTGTTGCTACAGCTGATACTGCCAAGTACAGGATGAGAGTATCTCCGGGCGTTGGAGCAGAAAGGATTGGGGGTTTTGTCATGTAGCTTTTCAATTGATTGAGAGCTTCCTGCTGCTGAGGTCCCCACATATCCTTGTTTTTGGATCGAATAGCATCAAAGAAAGGTTTATACTTATCAGATAATCGGGATATGAACCGGCTGAGAGCCGCAATTCGGCCGGTTAGAACCTACACTTCCCTGCGGGTTTTTGGCTCTTGGTTCTGTATGAGTGCCTTTGCCTGAGCTGGGCTTACTTCTATTCCTCTTTTATTTACAATGTGTCCGAGGAACTGTCCTGACGAGACGGCGAAGGAGCACTTGGTGGGGTTCAGCTTCATATTGTACCTCTTGAGAGTATCAAAGACCTCCTGGAGGTGCTTCGGGTGGTCCTCTTTCCGTATACTTTTGACCACCATGTCATCGATATAGGCTTCAGCTGTATTCACCAGTAGATTATTGAAGATTTTATTGACAAGTCGCTGGTAGGTGGCTCCGGCGTTCTTTAGACCGAAGGGCATCACTCTGTAGCAGTAAGTGCCCGTCTCTGTGATGAAAACGATTTTCTCCTCATCTTCAGGATTCATGGGAATCTGATTATAGCCGGAGTATGCATCGAGGAATGTGAGCCTCTCATAACCTGTCGTAGCATCCACCATTTGATCAATCTTGGGCAGAGGGAAGCTATCTTTTGGGCAAGCTTTGTTAAGGTTAGTATAATCTACACATACCCTCCATTTCCCATTCTTCTTTTGAACGACTACTACATTTGAGAGCCATTGTGGGTATTGCACCTCTCGAATGAATCCTGCTTGTAATAGTTTATTTACTTCCTCGGCTATTATGCGATTCCGTTCAGGTGCAAACCGTCGGTCCCTCTGCTTGACTGGCCTAAATTCTGGGTTAACCCTCAAACTATGGCACGAGACCGTAGGATCGATCCCTACCATGTCCGAGTGATCCCAGGCAAAGATATCCGAATTGCACCGAATGACCCTGATCAATGCTTCCTTCTCTTCGGCTATGCAAGATGAGCCAATGTAGGTGACTTTCTGAGGGTCTCCGAGGACTACCTCTATAGCTTCGAGGGATTCCTCGGTAGGTGCTTCAGCCTCGGCTTCTTCCTCTGCCTTGAGATACTTGGGCAGAGGATACTGTAACTACTATTTGATTGCGTCTTCGGGATTCACCTCTAACGGAGGTGATTTCGACGCCTTCTTTGCTTCATGCAGCATTAGCATGTAACATTCTTTTGTAGCAACCTGGTCTCCCCAGAGGTCGATGACCTCCCTGCCATCTGGGGATAAACACCTCATTACTTGATGAAGGGTAGAAGGGACTCCGTTCATACGATGGATCCAACCTCTCCCCATAATGAGGTTATAAGATGGATGAATTTCCGTCACTACAAAGTTCTCCTTTAGAGTCCTCTTTGCTGCAGTAACGGATAGATCGATCACCCCAAGCGGATTCACCTTAGTACCATCAAACCCTATTAGGGGGCTAGAAGTTGGCCTGATGGACGATGGTGAGACCCCCAGCTGATCGAAGGCTGCTTTTGTAATGATGTTGGCACTACTTCCAGGATCTATCAGCACCCTCCTGATCATATAATTTGCTACCAGGAGGCTGATGACCAAGGGGTCCTCATGCGGGCGCTGGACTCTAGACAGATCATTGTTACCGAACCCAATGTTAATGCTGCCTGGTGCAACCGTGTTTACCGAAGACAATCTTCGTAACTTATGAGCCTCTCTCAGCCTGGATCTGTACAGTTCTTCAGACTCTTCATCATCCTCTGACCTTCCGTGTATGGCATGGATAACCTTTACCTGACCGCCCTCCACCCGTCGAGGGTTAACCTCCCGAGGTTTTACGTACTCCTTCGTGGCGAGATACTCCACCAACTCTCCTATCGCTATCATGCTTTCTACCTGTCACTGAAGGGACCTGCAGTTATTGGTGGTATGCCCATAGTCTCTATGGTAGGCACAATGTTTGCTTTTGTCCCTCCGTTCCAAGGGTTGTTTCATGGGCTGAGGAGTTGCGAACCTTGTCTTATTCTCTTGGAATAGGCACGCTAAGGTAGTACGGAGAGGGGTAAGCCTGTCCTCTGTACTTCGCCTCTTCTCAGGCGCTTGGGTGACTTGTGTGGCGGTATGAGGAACCTTCTGCATCCTTGTGCTTGCAGCTTTCTCTCGAGACTTGTTTTCCACTATGACGAGGGTAGCGTGCTGTGCACGGTGGGCTATGTTTTCCTCCAACCGAATGTAGATTTATGCCCTAGCATTCAAAGTCTGCATATCCGGGGGGGAATATTTGATCAAGGATGTGTGAAACTTAGTTCCTTGGATCATTGCCAACTTAAATGTTTCGATTGCCGTGGCAGGGTGGCAATCTGCTATCTCCGAGGCTTCCATGTTAAATCTGGATAAGAAATCCTACAGAGTTTCTCCCTTCCTTTGCCTTATGGTGAAAAGGCTGGCGATACTTTTTTTCTGCTTCTTATTTCCGCAATACTGGGCTAAGAACATAGTGCATAAGGTCTCATAATCAGGGATAGACTTGTGTGGCCTATTCCTGAACCATTCTAACGCTGCTCCGGTTAAACTGGTAGGAAAAACCTTACACATCCACGGATTGTTATGATCGTCCAGTGCCATCTTTTGCGCATAATGATCGAGATGCCGAGAGGGGTCTCCTGCCCCATCGAACTGGGTGAAGGATGGCATAGTGAACTTCTTTGGTCTCTCCACAAGGTACACATCGTCAGTAAAGGGGGTCTTGACCAAGGAGTTCTTGTGCTCTCTAGCCATCTCAGCTGGTGTCTGAACTCTTAATAGCTTCTTTTCGTCAAAGGCATCTTGTACGCGTGCGCCATCTGGAATGCCATTGGACCATACCGTAAGCCTATGGCTGGACTCGGCCTGTTCGTCCTGTGTGCGGCACGGGAGATTATCCGAAGCAATCGCCTCAGACCTCGTCCCTTGCTTTTGCTGAACCTCATTAGGTCGAGCCCCGTTGGGTGGTGTCCCGTTGGCCGGAGGCTCGTGAACTGGAGGTAAATTCTGGGTGGGGGGTGGTGCTGTAGCATTGCCTGGTGGTGGTTGTGGCGTTAGCCTGGCCATTGCCGTGTGCAGCGTATGAGTCTGCTGCTGAAGCGCAGCTATCTGGGCGACACTCGTATCGTTTGCTTGCCGGAGTGTCTCAAATTGGTACAAGAACTCTTCTCGCATCTTTTGCATCAATTCTATCTGCTGATTCATTGCTGACTCTCCGTTTAACATTCCAAATACGACTAAGGATTTGATTTGAAGAACAAGTGGGAGTATATTTTTATACGATTCCCACAGACGACGCCAAAGTGTAGGTGCAAAATTTCGCTCAACCAATAATGATTAAGAAAAATAAAACAACTCACTCAATCAATAGTAAAATAAACAAGAACAATATATCTCGAAGCGTAGAATTGCTTGATTTTTTTTATTGGAGGTCTTAGCCTCTATTTATATACAAAAGATTGTAAAATTATGGTAGGACTCACGTTGCTTGCCCTCCAATTCTTTCTATATAAACATTCTTTACTAATAGAGTTCTTTCTATTGTCTAATTTTCCATACATAGAACTTGCCTTGTACAGAACTTCCTATCTCAGAATTTTCCTTCTAGGTAAATCCTTTAACTGGTAGGACTTGTGCATTCTTGAATAACTGGGCTGAACATATTTTGATCCGGCTGGGCTTGAGTAACGGACCGGATATTAAATATTAACAAGTTGGGCTGATGACCTCTTGATTTGGCCTTGATGGCGGTTGGAGGACAAATAACAACGGTCTTGGGCTATAAATACCCTCAATTTGGGCTTGAGCATGATGGGCCTTATATGTCCTTGGAATGTAGATATGTGTAGTGATGACGTGTGCGCTTTTTATTGGAGGGAGTTTTTTTCCCTCCACACTTTTCTAATTTTGAAGGAACATAAAGTTAAAGTTTCCGTTATGTAGTATTATTGATCATTGTTTATTAACTACTCTCATTTTATTTATTTCTTTTTGGATTTTATTGATTGAATAAAAATATAGATAAACAAAAACACATATTCTACATTAATATTTTGATAAAAATATGCATTTTTAGATAGGATATCTGATGAAATCAAAATGATTAAATTTGAATTCACCAACATATATATTAATAATCAATCACTGTATTGAGATTAAAAAAAAAATTCATGTCAATTGCATGTGGCTTAGGACTAGTATATATACATGGATATATATTCTTGAGATCTCACACATTAGTTGGCCACAATTTTATTGGGCCATGTCAATTATATGTATCCACGAATATGATATAATTTAGAGACAACTAAAGCGTAATGAAAGTGCCTTGTCATTACACGTATAGACTACAGAAAACTGAGTATATCATATAACATGGATATATATTATTTATTAAAACAAATGGATATATATCCTTTAATTTTTTTATATTAAAAACAATACACTTTCATTATTTACTAAAACAAATGGCTATTATTCACTTTCTACATTATTTACCCTAGTTGTGTGATACTGTGGACTTTCTACATTATAAATCTTTTTATATTAAAAATATTACACTTTTATGTGCCAACCCTCACCATGTCCAGACATAATATTGTCCGCTTTTGGCTCTCCCGGACCAGAGACTTCCCAAGGGATCACCCATCCTGATACTACTCCAGGTTAAGCACGCTTAACTCTGGGATTATAGTGGGTTCACGGCCATCAGGGCTTTAAAACGCGTTATGTCATAGAAGGGTGTTGAATTTACATATAGCACTTGCCCTATCCACACCCAGACGATGTGGGATTGTGCACCTATAGGTCGTCCAGTGTGGTAGCCTACTAGTGCCACTTGTACACGCTCACACACACCTGCCTACAAGGTCGCCACAATCACCCCCCCTTTAGGGCCCAAGGTCCTCGTTGGCCACACTTTCGGTTGGGACAAAGTTTGATACCATTTGTAACTGTTATGTCCTGGATTTTTCTGAATTTTTTCAAAATTTTATTTTATTTATTTTTAATAACTCGTTTTGCGTGCCAGGCACTATTGGGTGTGTTGGATGAGTCCTAAGAATTGTTTGGAGCATTTCTTCGAGTTAGGGGACCCTTTGAAATGCATTGTTGCCCATTTCAACATTTTTTAATTTTTCGGGTCGGGAGGTCCCAGGTGAGACCCGCACCCGGATTTTTCGTGCACGAGATTATTTTTCAGCATCATTGCACTTCATATATTATTATTGGTGCATATTTATGTGGTTATGTACCAAGAGGTGTGTTTGTGACATGTGTATATATGCGTATATGCATATAATTACAAGAGTTATATTTTTGGGTTCACATGGACCCCACCTGACCAACCAATGACTTAAGGGGCTAAGAGCATCTCTAATGCAAAATTCTATTTTTCCATGCCAAAACTATATTTTGAGATGCGCTACAGTGTCAAATGGTATCTATCCTAAGTAGGCTACCCTTGTCCAAATGATTTCTTAACCTCAAGGATTGAAGAGGCAACTATTTGTAACAATGCAAGAGTCATATCGGAAGTATGTGGAAAGGGCATTTGGCGCACTTCAAGCACATTTTGCTATTGTGCGGGGGCCGACAAGATTTTGGAGCCATGAAGTTCTTGGCTCTATCGTAAAGGCGTGCATAATTGGTGTTGTCGTCGCACAAACGCTTAAAAATGTGCACTAAGAGTGAGTGTGCAATGTGGCCAAGTTTTGAATTTGTAAGTGCCATTACTACCTTTCACTAAAAATATAGTTAAAGCAAGTAGGGATCGTCCCAAGGGATTGGTGGGTCGTATTAGGTTGTGGAATCGAGATTAGGGTTAGTAGGTCGAGTGATCAAGAGATTGGTTAGTTGGTTGAATTATACTAAGATGCAATTTAAACTAAAGTAATCAAGTAAATGCAATAGAGAGAAAATAAGAGATAGAGAGATCTTGGGGTTTAGAGATCACCACTAAGTATAACTTTTCTACATACTTAATGAATGATTAATGAGGGGAAAACATCTGTTGCAATATTGGTGTGTGAGTGTTTGGTTGATTCAATTAACATGGATGACCAATTAAGTATATATTGTCTAAGCAATATAGTGAAAAGCACAATATATCAAACTAAGTAATTAATCTTTCCATTAAGCTCACAATTCAAACACATCACAAGGTTAGAGAAATATGCTACTTGCATTCATAAGTATGGAATATCAAACAACAAGCATGGATTGTCCTCCCATTTAACATCTAAACTACAACTACACTACAATTAAGCTAATGACATGAAATTAAACTAATTAAACTAAGGGAGAGGCATAATCCATCAATAAATGAGTATGAACCATCAAATAAACTCTAAGAGCATTCTGTTAAGCATTATGTCTTGACAATCTCTAGATTTATAACATCAATACACATAGATATACATTAATAACACAAAATCTAGAGACAAACACATGAACATCGATTCTAGCATACATAAACATATGGATAGAATGAAATGATCAATTAGAATCATTAAACCACACAAATCATTGAATAAACAAGATCTATGTATATATAAATGTCAAAACATGTATTACAACACAAATCCCCTCAAAAATATATAAATCAAGATATAGAAAGCATGTTTAGGGCTAACTCTAGCCCCAAGAGGGTGTCTAGTCACTCATGGATGTGCTCCTTTAACCCTCAAGGGCTAACTCCATGGAAGAAATTGCTCCTCTTCTTGGTGGATGGAAGAACTCCAAGCTTGTGTCTCCAGCCTCCTCTCTTCTTTTCTTCCTCACTAAGAATATGATATAGAAATTGTGTCAAAAGTCTCTTTGTAAAAATGGCTTATATTCCTTATGTAGGTAGGTCAAAATGTCACCCTAATGGTCTGGGCGCGCACTCTAACATTCCTCCAATGATTAACTATGAGACAACTTTCAATGAGTTAGATTTTGTCTTTTTTCGGACTTGAGGAAGTTCGATCGATCGAACCTTGGCTTTGATTGATCGAACATGGTTAAGATCTATCGAACTAAGGCTGGATCAATCCTCTATGGCGGCGCCTTTTTGGATAAAGACAAATCTGAGATATTTTGGAGATATTTTTGAAAAAGAGATAAAAGTGGTAGGTGTGGTGGTACAACTAGATAAGATGGAATCTTTTCGATCGATCGAAAGAAAGTTGGATCGATCGAACTTTGTGGGATCTTTGGATAAGGACAAAATAGCTTGGATCCATCTTGAAGTGCTAAAATCGATCAATGTTGGATCGATCGAAGAAATTCCATGATCGATCGAACTTTGTAATTTTCCACCCTTTGCTTCATTTTGCTCCCACTTTGCTCCTTTCTTCGATTCATCTCAAGATTGCTTCAATTATGCTCTTATTTGGCTGAGTTAGCTTATTTTGGGGATAAGTTCCTGAAAACGGAAATAACAGGAAATCAATCTAAAGCGGGAAAATAAGATAGATAAAGGTCCTAGAATACCTAAGCTTAAGGGGTTTAAATGCGTACTTTTCAGTGCTTATCAATAATTTTGCACAACATGATCATTGAAGATAAGCGTGATGACTCTCTAGATGACGAGTATGATGCACCCGAAATGGTGCATCCAGTTGAAGTGTCGCGGGAGCCAACACCCTTATTTTCTGAGTTCCTCGCTCGTCATCATATGATTCGATCTTCTGCAATCCATCGCACACTCCACAATGATCTTATTAAACATTTGTGGTCACGATAAGGAGAAATTTGAAGAAGTGTGTTTTAGATATCCATTGTTTGGATCCTTGATTTATTAGTATATGTGTTTTGTACACTAGATAGTGTACAAGTGAGTTTGTAATTTTTTTTTTTTTTTTTTTTTTTTTCAGTGTTTGTATTTTATTTAGCTTGTTTACCTTGTTAAAAAAAAAAAAAATGAATCATCAAATCCATGTTTGGCATTTCAATGCTACAATTCAATAAAATCCATAATAGTGATCCAAAATAAATACGCAAACACAACAAAAAAAAGTAGATAATCATAGAGATGGGGGAAGAGGGACATAATAATCAAGGTTTGTTGAGCGTGCTTGTAGTTTGGCAAAAATCTCATCCTTGCATAGCTGGTAATAAACTTTCGCCTGAGGATATATGTTGGAAAGGTCCATCATCATAATCTTATCATCTCTCTCTTTTTCTTTGTCTTCTTTCTCTTCTTGCTCCCTTTGATTCATTTGCTCCATTTTTATTTCTTCTATTTCAAACTTCTTCATTCTACTCTCACTTGCATCAGTTGCATTTTTGTTAAATTTTTCCATCAAATCACAAAACGAGTGTCTAAATTATCTGCTATCTTATTTTTCCTATGTACATCTTTTGCAGCTTTCCTTCCACTAGGCCTTTTGATTTTTGGGAAGTCAACAACAATTCCGGTTGGATCTTGATCGGAATCGAGAGAAATGGGCATCTCAGGAATTTGGGATGGGAAAGGAGAATATGGGGTCATTGCAGGAGACTTTGGATTTTTGGATAATGCCCAATCTTCCCACTTAATGCCATGTTCCAAGATTTCCCAACAGTGATCCAAAGAAAAATGTTTCTTCTCATTTTCATAATACATACTTTTTGCTTGAAAAACCTAGAAAATGATATGAAACAAAATTAGATATATAAAAATTAAAATTAGAACTAACAAGAAAAATAGAAATCTCACCTTATCTATTTCATTGATTCCACTTTGTTACCTACTTTCAATTTGTCTGAGGCACCCACTATATTTACAACAACACTTCATGATTATGCCCCAACGAGATTGGATAGAACCTAGCGTTCGTACATTTTCATTGTTGTTGTGATCAAGATTATTTTGGAATATCCGACTCCAAAATTACTTTGTGATTGTGAGTTACCAACAATTGGATCTTGGGTGACGCCCAACCAAGCATTGCAAATTATTACATCTTGATCCGGCGTAAACGCTTTTCCTCGCCTTATTGATTGTTGAGGGACTTCCATTGATAGTTATCAATATGGCAAATCAAAGCAACATCAGACCCACTGTGGATAAATTACCAAGGCTGACAATAGTAAAAAAATCATAGACATGACACTCTTCCATCCATGCAATAATCCACAAATGTAGTGAAGTGACTACAACTGTGACAAGTTAACCCAAACATCATAACAGGTCTATAGTCAATAAGAAAACTGATGAGGGACAACTCAATTCTTAACTACCCTGATGTAGCAGAATGTGAAACCAGTACAAATTTACTCTAAAAGTGAGAGCTAACTTCATATGTGTCTCTATACAAGCTTTGTTTAAAATAGTTGCCTCCATAAAATTATTATATAAACATAATGATGATCAATCAACCAAAGCAATAAATAAGAAATTTTAATCAAGCAAAACAATTATTCAAGTTATCAATTAGGGAGCATTACAAAAATGATAAAACCAAAGACCCCTTTCTACATACCAGGAAACTTTTAGATCATATGCGATGCTAAAGTCTAACGAAAAGAAAATAATAGAGTAGCAAATACATAGGGCAAACACATTTGCAACAACATTTATTTCCAAAATCTTCTGTACATGCTATCAAGAAACCTAAATAATTGAATAAGTGGACCCTAAACTTTCACTAGAAAACCACAGTACATATAAAATTCAGAGCAAACATAGCTTGCAAAACTTTAAATAATCAACTTCATTCATCATGCAACCAATTAATTCGAATCTAACTAATCAATTACTCTATATAACAAAACACAATAAATTCGACTATTTCTAGGGTTTCAATTCAGTTAAACAATTATCAACAGACACCAAATTTTGAAGAAGCTCACCTGTAGTCTTTCCAGAAGAAAAACAGAGTGATAAACAAATAAAAGTTATAATTTATAAGCGATAAACAAAAACAGATTAGATACCATAAATCTCAATGTGTGTGTGTGTGTAAGAGACAAAAAGAGAGAGACGCACTTGGAACCGATGAATTTGGAGCCGATGCACTTTGAACTAGTGATTTGAGCAGCAACGAAAGGGAGAGAAAGAGAATGGCAACGAAAGGGAGAAAGCGAGAGAGAGAATGGCAACGAAATGGAGAAGGAAATTGATAAGATTGAGCGGAAATGGCACCGTATAGAAAAAAGAGACCTGAAAAAAAAATTTGAGAGTTGCTATATTTGGCATTACATTTGAGAATCTCAAAATATGATATGTCTTTTTAGAGCTCATTTGAGTGCCTTATTTTCATCCACCTGCTATTTTTGAGTTTGAGAGCCCATTGATAAGCGCTAAAATATGTGCATTTCAATCCTTGATCTTGAGTATGTTAGGACCTTATTCTATCTTATTTTCCCGCTTTAGTCTTATTTTACGTTTTTCCCCTTTTCAGGTGCTTAAGGTTGAAATGAGCTAACTCAGCTGAATTAGAGCCTCGGGAAGGTTAACCAAAGTTTTAGTGGGAAGATGGAGCAAAATGGGAACAAAAGATGCAAAAATTTCCTCTATGATCAATCGAACTGCTTCTAGTGTGATCATCGTACTTTTGATCGTTCCAGCCAACTACTATGATGGATCGAAGCTCTTGTCCTTATCCTCAGAAAATTTCCATCCTCTTCAATCGATCGTCCCTTCCTGTGATCGATCATAAGTTTTGCTCTTATCCTTGTAAATATCTTTGTCCTTATCCTCATAAATATCTCAGCCTTTGTCCTTATCTACTTTATGAGCCGCCATCCTACGATCGATCGTAACAACAGTGTGATTGATCGAACTGCCTCGAAAACTGTACAGAACAGAATTCAAGCCCGATTTCAGGGGTGCTCGTGGTGCAATCATTTAGAGGTCCTAGTGCACGAGGTCTGACCATTTGGGGTGTCATTTGAGTCACCTATATAAGGGAATTAGCCCTTTTTGGCTAAGGGTTGGACATTTTGGTAAAAGATTACTTAGGATTAGATACATTTTGGGACAATCTCTATCTAGTTCATACACTCTCTCTATAGGGTTTCAACTAAGAAAAAGATGAAGCCATGTTTGGGGATTGCTCTTAAGGGCTCATTAACCACATCCACCTCCTCCATAAGTGGCTAGTCTTCTCGGCTTGAATGAGCCCTAAGCTTATAATCTAAACTCTTGTCTTTCAACTTTTGGGGATTTATTTACATTGTAATTGATGATATAGTTTTGAGTAACGGAACTTAGTTCTACCAAGGGTTCTTTTATTAATTCTTCCTATTAATTCTCCGTGTTGGTTGCATGTTGTCTTATGTGTAATTGATTATGAATTAATCTCTACACTAGATACCTTTACTAATTATGTTTAGTGATGGCTATGCATGGTACTTATTGGATACATTTGTTAACTAATTTGATAGATTTTGGCTTAGACTTGATAGGTTGTTGTACATTTAGTTTACTTGTAGTTAGGTAGACAATTTATTATTACCTTTGATAGTTCATGCTTATTATTACAAATTGTATTATCCTCTTGACTAATGTGTGCTACACTTGTCAATTAATTTGATGGATTATACTTAGACTTGTTGATCGGTTGGTCAATTAAACATCAACTTTCGCAATAGCACGAATCATTGTAAAATAGGGCTATTGGTTGGGTAAGTCGAACCACTGGGACTGCGCTAGTCTATGGCAACCTAAGAGTCTAGATTACTTTTAGAATGATGAGGGGGTATATAGAGTTTTTTTGGTTTGTCACTTAGTCACTAGAATTGAAATGTGCTTAAAGAAATGAATGCAAGGAATTTAAGAGGAAGAAGTCTAGAAAAGGAGGTCTAGGGAAGTGAATTCACCACCAATCCTATAAACATACTAAATTTCTATTAACTTGGGAAACAATTTCACTACATGGCAATGATATGTAGCAATACTAGATTGCTACATTATCCTCAAGAAAATCATAGGATCAAGATTTAAGTATAATCCCTCAAAGAGCCACATGCTAGAACTACCTAGATTAGGGTGTAGCCATAACATGCTCACTAAGCTACGGACCATCAAACCCCTCAATCACTATGGTAATAGCACATGAAGTCAAGATACAAGATTAATCCATCAAAAGGAAGTCTTAAGTTATGGATTAACAAATTTCTCATACAACATGCCTTTAAACCCATTTCACAATTTCATTTCCATTCTCACTATGAAGATGCAAGTTATATAATCATGAGAGGATAAAATCTAAGACAAGATAATGAACTCAACATGATCATTTATAGGCATTGAAATCCATTACAACAAGTGTAAGTGCTCTAAATCATGAAACTACCATGTACATGAATCATTCCCCAAATTAGATGAAATTAAAGCATGCTTACAAGAGAGAGCTTCATCACCTCCCTAGATGGAGGTTTAGTTATCCATGGATACAAAAATGGAAGAAGGAAGCTTGGAAGAATAAGCCATTTTCGAGCTCCCTTCCTTTGGCTTCAAGAACACACCCTCCTTGCTCTCTTCTCTCTCTCTCTCTTCTAAAAAAATGAAGCTTAATGATATGTGTGGCCTTCCTTGCCTTATCTCCTTTAACAAAGCTCTCTCTCTCCTCCAAAAACATCCCCAACCACCTCATAAAGAAGTAAGTAGAAAATGAGGAAACCAATGCACAAGTGGCTGCCAAAATGAGAATTCCCGAAGGCAATTCTATCCCAAATTCGAGCACTCTAAGGAAGGCCTCGAGCACTCAAAAATGGAGCAGATTGCTCCATGCTTACTTTGATTCGCCCGGACCTACTTTGGTAAAACAGCCATAACTTTGTGCTCCGAACTCTGAATGATGAACTGTTTGAAGATTTGGAAAAGTAATTCAGAGTTCTTAAAACTTTATGTTTTGGTGGAGATCCAATTCTCAAGTCTGGTTGGTCGAAATTGAAGAGCAAGGCAGAAATTCATTGCTGCCAGGCAGTTCTGAGCACCTATGATAAGAAGATTATAACTCTCTGCTCCGAACTCCAAATGATGAACCACTTGAATATTTGGAAAGCTGATTCAGAGCTCTAAATATGTCATGTTATGATGGAAGTCCAGTTCTCAAGTTTTCAAGGTCAAAATGGCGAGCAAAGTTCAGGATCCACTGCTGCCAGAAATTCAGCATTGTGACCTTTGATGTTCAAAACTCCACAAAGCATCCTTCTTGCTTCTTTTTGGCCAATGAACCTGTAAATATGCAAAAACATGCATATGAAGGTAATCTACATAATTAAACAAACAATGGACTTAAATAATGCAATTAAGGGCGCTTGAATATGCAATATTCGGCGCTTATCACACCCCCAAACTTACATTTTGCTAGTCCCTTAGCAAAACCAAAATGAAAAACTTGATGGAATGAAAAACATGGGAATGCTAAAACAAAAATATCAACCATAGCAAAAATAAATATATACATAGCTCAAATACAACTTGAAACAGACAAAGAGCTGGAGACGGGGTCATTGGGAAAACTACCATGCATATATGAAGCTTTGATACAAAAATTTACAAAAACCATTTCAACATGCATGCATCAACATCATCGTCCATATAAATAACTCAATTGTCATCTCTTAAATGGAAATCAACTCTAACTTCAGTGAAAGTGGATTGGATTCTCAACATGCGGCTTTTACTTTCTTTCCGAATTTCCAAGCACAAGTTTTCAAATTATTGAATTCCCCTTTAAATGAGGTCCCTAAGGCATGATTTTATTTACAAGACAACTTTTGTTGCTTGTTGACAATTTATTGTAACTCATAAGTGAAACATAGAATGGTTGTGCAATGCTGAAGTCCCTTAAGCTTTCTAACCAACCTATGTAGCAAGCGTTAGGCCAACAGCTCCCAAACCAGATGGCTTTAGGTTGTTAAGTGTAGAGACACTCCAAAGGGCTTAATAGCTCAAGTTGGAAAGGCTACGAACTCCAACGAACCATGTTTATTACAAATTTTTTTGAATGACCGTGCAATGTTTAAGTCCTTTAAGCTTTCTAACCAACCCTTGTAGCGAGCGTTAGGCCAACAACTCCCAAACCAGATGGCTTTAGGGTGCTAAGTGTAGAGACACTCCTAGGGCTTAATAACTCGAGTTGGAAAGGCTACGAATGTCAACTGATCATTATTTTCTTTCTTTCTCAGTTTTTTTTTTTTTTTTTTTTTTTTTTTTTTTTTTTTTTTTTAGATTCATGCCAAAAGTATTCATCCATTAGGTTCATCAAATCAGATTAACTAGGCCAAGGTCAAGGTCAATCAAGTTGCATGCCTCACAGTTAAGTTTCCAATGTACATCTGTGCATTGTGAAGCTTAAAAGAGTGTCAAATCTAGCGAGAATTTAATTGAGACATTTATACAGACTAATTTGAATCCACATGATCATTTCAACTCAAATTTTTCTTTATTTTCAAAAATGTCAATTGCTTCTATACACAAGGTATTAAACATATGCTTCATCTCCAACTAGTGTCAAGTTATATTATCATTGCTTAGCAAAAATGCAAAACCAAAAATGCATAAATGCACCCCCAAACTTGAATAACACAGTGTCCTCAATGTGTGAAGATAAGCATACCAAAATAAGAGCAAAGGGGGGAAAAGAACAATAATACCAAGTGGAGTGACGATGACGTAGATGTGCAGCCATGTGAGTGCGCAACGGCGTCCCCCAAACTTGGACATGAAGACCTGAATTTTAGTGCAAGATAAAAATCCAAACAAAACACAAATGCAGACATTAGCCACAAGTTTAAAATAGATAACAAAATAGGGCCAAAAGTGGGGAATTTAGAGAGATGAAGTTGGCTCAGGAAATTCGTCAAACACGTGGTGTGCAAGACAAAAAGGAAGAGGGCCAAAGGTTGATTAGAGATGAGAAAATCCAAAAATTTGGCCCTGCAAATGCAATACACAACTCCCAAACAATCACAAATCCTTCACACAAGCAATCCCATCCTCCATTGATCAAAAATGGAAAGAAAAAGAGGGTTAGACACTTACCCAACAATGGAGAACACAAGGCCCATTATTTGTGGTTAATGGAAGATGTGGATGAGAGATTGATGGATGGGTGGGTAAGCATGCATGGGGAGTGGAAGGAAATGGATAAGCATGTATGGAGAGGTGCATACATGCATGCATGGTGGGATGAGATGAGGGTGGTGAAGTGAGGTTGGTGTTAGCCGAGAGGATGTGAGTGAGGAAGATGGTGGTTGAATGGTGTGAGGCCGAGAGGGATGGTGGTTGGTTGGGGAGGTGAGATGCTGGTTGAGGATGATGAGGTGAGGTTGATGCGTTTGAGATGAAGGTTGTGCATGCATGGTTGTGGGTTGATGTGGGTTGGTTGAGGAGGTGCCGAGATGAGGGGGCATGGTTGTGTGGCTTGGTAGGGAGAGGGATGGTTGAGAGGGATGGCATGCATGCTGTTAGAGGAGGTGGTGGGGTGGAGAAGAGAGAAGATGGTGGTGTTGGTGTTTCAAGCACTCGGCAGGGGAGGTTGGAGTGCTCGAATTGGGACCAGTAGGCTCGAGGCATTGGCATGAGGTGTTCACGCACTCGCTAGGGGGAGCTCGAGTGCTCGAAATGAGAGTAGTGAGTTGGGTGGGTTGGTGCATGAAATTCGAGCACTCAAACTAGAATTTAGAGTGCTCGAAAATGGCTCAGTAGGCTAGGGGGTGTGCTCGACTGTGAGGACAGAAGCAAGGAGTGAAAGGGAAAACATGCAAGACAGTGAGCACCATGGAAGTTGAATTTGTTGCAATGGAATATGGAATGTGAGCAACATGGAAATGGAAGCTGTTCAAAATGGAGTCCATGCATGGAAATTCCATGCATTTGCATTTGCAATCTCATTCGATGGGAGACAGTGAGCATTATTGCATGCATTTTCATGCATTTTGATGCATTTGCAACATCATTCCAGGAATTTTAGAAGTTGGTGACTTGGAAACAAAAAATTTTGCATATCATTCCCATGGAATGGAAGAATTTCTGAAAATTTTCAAATTGTCTCATAATGCTTGAATGAACTGAAGAAAATTTTCAAATTGCATCATCTTTGGAAAATTTCCAGACTTTGAATGAATTTGAAAATTTTGGAATTTTTGAATATCTCTTCAATGCAACATCACAGAATTCATGGAAAATTTTTAAAACTTGCAATGTCAATCCAATGCATGGATTAATTTTTTGAAAATTCTTCAAACTTTGCAATTGTGCACCAATGCTTGGATGAATGTAGAAAATTTTTAAACTTGGCAACTTTTCTCTAATGCATGGAATTTTTTTTTTAAAAAAACTTGTCAACCTCAATCCAATGCATGGATGGAAAATTTTTAACTTGGCATGCCATTCCCATGCATGGAAAGATTTTTAAAGCTTTGCATGGCAGTTGGAAAAATATTTGAAAACTTTACATGCCATTCCATGCATTGAAAATTTTTCATGTCATTCCCATGCATTGAAAATTTTTCATGTCATTCCCATGCATTGAAAAATCATTGCAAGCAGCAGCTTCAATTCAAGCCATGCATGGAAAATTTTAAAACTTTGCACATTATTCCAATCTAATGCATGGATGGATTTTTGAAGCTTTGCATGCATGGAAAGAAATTGAAATTTTGCATAGGACAATGCATGGGGAATTTTGAAAAATTTTCAAACATTGCAAATGCATGGAAAAATTTTAAACAGTGCAAGAATTTCAATGCATGGATGATTTTGCGAAAATTTTCAAGAATATATTACAAATGAGACATTATGCACATGAGTAGCATTCCCAAGATCCGGTGAACTTGCTAGGAAGCGATGGAAATTTTCGGGAATGAAAATTAGAGTTGAGAAGGTCTAAGAAGCCAGTCTAAAAATGTGGAACACAACTTAAGACAATTTCAGAAAAATCAAATTTTTGGCTTTTCGAAACCATTTCCCAGAAAATTTCAAGGCACGAGCAATTTGAGAAGGTAAGGAAGCTTGGAACATCGAAAGAATTTCTTCCCTTGCTTTGCTAAATTTAATGTCGATAGCTAGACGAAGTTAGAGCAGCTACTAATCCTCAAAAATCTCAATAGCTAGACACACCGAGATCAGGTTAGTCCTCCTTACCCTATACCATGTCTCTCTAGAGATTCAAGCTTCCCTAAGTAAGAAAGTTCTTTTGGAAGCAGAAGAAAAAGAGCTTGAAGACAAAAGTTGGAAAGAGGTAATGGAAAGACCTCAATCCACTCTTCATCCTCAATGAAGAACTTTGGATTATTTAGGGGCTGATTTGGATGAAGGAAAGGTGGATCAAATGAAGGCATGTCAAGCAAAGACTTGTGAAGGGCCATATTGAGCACGGGTATGCTCGACCAATTATCCTTCAGAATTTCAACATCCTCCTCACACTTATCTGGCGGTTGGGGCTCAATAGCTTGAGATAACTCGTGTGAAGGAATGAGAGGAGGTGCAAGCTCCCAAAAGAGGGATACATTTGATGTTGCCCAAGGAAGAGAGTGAATAGGTGGAGGAATATCAAACAAAGAATTTACCTCCAAAATAGAATTGTCAACATCAAAATCCTCATAATTGAAATGAGCTAAGCAAGCTTTTAGAGGATCCTCCATTAAAGGAGGTGCATCAAGCAAAGGATTATGTAGGGGCTGTTTTGGAGTAGGGTAGACAATCTCTACATCATTATTTTTCCCATTTTGAGCCACAATTGTTTCATTTTGATGTGGGGCAACAATTTGATCTTCAACCACCATTTCATCATTTTCACATGTAATAACCACTTGATCATTCTCATGATGAAAGTTACTAGGAGTAATCTCATCATTCATAGAATTTTCTTTTGGATTGGCCATAAATTCAAATGAAAATATTTCATCCTCTTCATGATTTTTACCATTAATCCTTTGTTGAATTTGAGATATTTGGTCATCTATCATTGCACTAACTTAGGACTGGTGATATGGTACCACTTGATTGATAGACTCTACTGTGGATTGCATGCTAGCAAGGGAAGCCAATAGTTGATTGTTGGAGTCCATCATTTGCGTGTGCATAGACTCCATCATTTGTTTGTTAGCAATAATTAGCTCATCTAATGGAGACGGTGGAAAAGGAGAAGAGGGTGGGAAAGGATGATCATTGGGTTGAAAAGGTTGCATATGAGATTATGGGGTTGAATTTCCTATGTCATGCCACAAGAAGTTTTGTTGGTCTCCCCAACCCGAGTTGTAACCATTGAAGTATGGATCACTACCCGGTTCAAAGAAATTTTTATTTGGCTGCTCTAGATAAAAATCCGAGAATTGTCTCGTTGGAAGACAATCTCTTGTATGATGTGAATTACTAGAGCAAAAAGCACAAAACGCATGTGGTGTGTAGAATTGAGTTGGGAGATAATTATTCTCCATCTAGGAGTTAAACATCAACAACACATAACATAATCAACACAACAATTCTTTATCATCAACTCCACATACAATGATATTCCCTTTCTCCTCAATTATCAAGACAAAAATTAAAATGGCCACGACAAGGACCGATGCTTGGAATATAGTAAAACAAAAATAGCCTCGACAAGGGCTTCACAAATAAATTAACTACTTTTAAGCTTAACATATGCACAATATCCACAATTCGAAATTAGAAGTCACGAGACTTACCTGGGGTCCTCTAGACTCACAATTTGCTAGCATTCCCACGGCGAGCTTCGAGTCCCTAGGATCTCACTTACAACACAAAGATGGTTAAAACACACAAGAAATATTCACAAAACACAATATTCACAATCAAACTAAAATTAACCCTAGAACCTTGGTCGCTTAACCATATGCAAGTCCCCGGCAATGGCGCCAAAAATTGATCGGTTGGTCAATTAAACATCAACCTTCGCAATAGCACGAATCATTGTAAAATAGGGCTATTGGTCGGGTAAGTCAAACCACTGGGACTGCGCTAGTCTATGGCAACCTAAGAGTCTAGATTACTTTTAGAATGATGAGGGGGTATATAGAGTTTTTTTGGTTTGTCACTTAGTCACTAGAATTGAAATGTGCTTAAAGAAATGAATGCAAGGAATTTAAGAGGAAGAAGTCTAGAAAAGGAGGTCTAGGGAAGTGAATTCACCACCAATCCTATAAACATACTAAATTTCTATTAACTTGGGAAACAATTTCACTACATGGCAATGATATGTAGCAATACTAGATTGCTACATTATCCTCAAGAAAATCATAGGATCAAGATTTAAGTATAATCCCTCAAAGAGCCACATGCTAGAACTACCTAGATTAGGGTGTAGCCATAACATGCTCACTAAGCTAGGGACCATCAAACCCCTCAATCACTATGGTAATAGCACATGAAGTCAAGATACAAGATTAATCCATCAAAAGGAAGTCTTAAGCTATGGATTAACAAATTTCTCATACAACATGCCTTTAAACCCATTTCACAATTTCATTTCCATTCTCACTATGAAGATGCAAGTTATATAATCATGAGAGGATAAAATCTAAGACAAGATAATGAACTCAACATGATCATTTATAGGCATTGAAATCCATTACAACAAGTGTAAGTGCTCTAAATCATGAAACTACCATGTACATGAATCATTCCCCAAATTACATGAAATTAAAGCATGCTTACAAGAGAGAGCTTCATCACCTCCCTAGATGGAGGTTTAGTTATCCATGGATACAAAAATGGAAGAAGGAAGCTTGGAAGAATAAGCCATTTTCAAGCTCCCTTCCTTTGGCTTCGAGAACACACTCTCCTTTCTCTCTTCTCTCTCTCTCTCTTCTAAAAAAATGAAGCTTAATGATATGTGTGGCCTTCCTTGCCTTATCTCCTTCAACAAAGCTCTCTCTCTCCTCCAAAAACATCCCCAACCACCTCATAAAGAAGTAAGTAGAAAATGAGGAAACCAATGCACAAGTGGCTGCCAAAATGAGAATTCCCAAAGGCAATTCCGCCCGAAATTCGAGCACTCTAAGCAAGGCCTCGAGCACTCGAAAATGGAGCAGATTGCTCCATGCTTGCTTTGATTCGCCCGGACCTACTTTGGTAAAACAGCCATAACTTTGTGCTCCAAACTCTGAATGATGAACCGTTTGAAGATTTGGAAAGCTAATTCAGAGCTCTTAAAACTTTATGTTTTGGTGGAGATCCATTTCTCAAGTATGGTTAGTCGAAATTGAAGAGCAAGGAAGAAATTTATTGCTGCCAGGCAGTTCTGAGCACCTATGATAAGAAGATCATAACTCTCTGCTCCGAACTCCGAATGATGAACCACTTGAAGATTTGGAAAGCTGATTCAGATATATAAATATGTCATGTTATGATGGAAGTCCAGTTCTCAAGTTTTCAAGGTCAAAATGGCGAGCAAAGTTCAGGATCCACTGCTGCCAGAAATTCAGCATTGTGACCTTTGATGTTCAAAACTCCACAAAGCATCCTTCTTGCTTCTTTTTGGCCAATGAACCTGAAAATATGTAAAAACGTGCATATGAAGGTAATCTACATAATTTAACAAACAATAGACTTAAATAATGCAATTAAGGGCACTTGAATATGCAATATTCGGCGCTTATCACTTGTTGGGTTGTTCTACACCTTAGAATAATTGTAGTTAGGTAAACAATTCATGCTTGAATTTAATAGTCCATGCTTATTAGTGCAATTTGTATTAGCCACATTGTGATTACAATTTTATTTTTCCCCATTAGTTGAAGGCAATTGTTTAGTGAATGAGCTTAGTGGTGATTCATAAGCCCTAAGACCTCTCCTCCATCTTTTAAACCCTATTTCACTAGTTTTAATTTGAATTGCATGTTATTAATTTCACTTTAGTTTAATCACCAATCAAACTCTTTTTCAATCTCACGTCCACTAGTGTTGAATTAGATTCCATCCAATAATCCCTGAGGATGATCCATTCTCACTATACTTCATGGTATAAGTGTTTAGTGACTTTTATAAATTGCAAAAGTTGATGCCCACTTTGTACTATTTAATTCTAGAGAGTTAAACACATTTTTGTGCACACACTTAAGGTCACATCAAGTTTTTGGCGTCGTTGCCGGGGATTAAACGGTTATTAATTTGGAATCAAATTTGATAATTAATGTTCATTTGATTGCTTGTAGGATTGATCTCCTACTATTCTCTTACTCTTTTCTCTAATGTGCAAATTAAGTACGTGATGACAAGATAGGTAACCCTTGGATCACTACATTGTTGCTAGGGACCATTGTGAACGTATCTTGAACTCTTTTACTATTATTATACACTATTCTATATGCTTGCCAGATAGCCTTTGTCGAGGCTATCACATTGTTATATTCTTGTCCAAGCATAGGTCCTTGTTGAGGACATTACTTTAATTGTAATAACATGGACCCTTGTCAAGGTCATTTATTTTATGCATTGATATATTGAGGAGAAAGGGAACATTGTATGTAGAGGTTGTGAATTGTTGTGCTTGTTGTGGTGAAGTTGTTGTTGTGGTGCATGCACGGTAGGATATCTCTTCACACTTCTCTCACCCTTCTTGGTTCAAGAGATTGAATCATCCTTAAGGAAATTAAGGAATAGAGTGAGCAAAATCCCTCTCATTCTTAATTATCCAATCAACATAACGGAAGAGCAACAATGTAACGACCCGAACCCGTGGGTCTGAACCGTTAACCGGGTCCCCACCCGAACCTAAGGTCACCTGAGTCAAACTCCATCGTGTCTAGGGTCAACACACCATCATTACTTCTTAATTAAGCTTTAAAAATTTTCTAGTAACATTCCAAGGTTTGAGGGTAATTCAAAAACCAAAGGAGGAACAAGGATACACAAACAACTCCATTTCGATCGACCGAAATGGAGTTTCGATCAGCCGAAATGGCCTCTGAAGTGACCCCTATACCAGTCGACCGAAATGGCTATTTCAGATTGCCGATTATGGCCCAAATTGTAACTGAGGTTACTGGAAGAATCGGTAGACGAAGTGCCCGTTTCGGTCGATCGAAATGGCTCTGCGAGCTATGGTTTAGTTACTAGACTGCTATGAAGGTGCAAATGAAAAATGAACTATATGGAAGTCTTGAAAACTGCTCTAAACGTGCTCTAAACCACCATGAACTGATGCACTACACTTCATGATTATAAGCTTCAACAGCATAATACAATTCATATACCATCATTTCTCATTCCTTACAAAAATGACAATTTGGTTTCAAAGTACATCAAATATTGTCAAGAGGGAACATTTACATTACATAGCCTTGCTTTTCAAATGAAGTTACATAATCAGGATGAGGCTTTACAAAAATGAGTTTAAGATACAAAAATGAGCAAAATGAAAGTCTATCTCATTTCAAGCTTATGGATTGTTACCCGCCATCTCCTTTCTGTAACCTAAAAAATGTTAATATAAAGGGGTGAGTATAAGCTCAGTAGGAGGTGCCTAAGGCACACCTCTTGAGACCCTATGAACCCATACAATGAATAGAAAATAGAGAAATCGGGATCATTCCATAGCGGGGGAAAAATATCCATAAAATCACATCAATAACCCAAGTTATGAATGAATATGCCATGAAATAGGATGCAATGTCATGTAATGTCGCTCCCCATTTCCAAAACCATTTCCATCATCATTTCCAAATCGTTAGTGCAACTCGTCCCATGGCAACTCCATGCCGTCATTTGGGCTCAAGTAACTCAATCACGCTAAGGTGATCTCCCTAGTCCCCTCTAGGCCACACTAACGCCACGGTCCCTAGGCAATTCCAAGACGGCCGGGTTTTCGTAAAACCTTTTCAAAAATTTGCCCCAAAATCCCCTTTTTATTTCTTTCAAAGCCAATTTCCAATTTCCTTCCCAATTTAGTGCATGGATGCTTCATGATTTTCATGCAATGCCAATATTTGTCATTCTAAAACTAATTCAAACTCATACCATTTGACATACTTTACAAGAATTTCCAAATAATTGTAACATTGCTTACATTCAACAATAATTTAACAAGATAAGCATGTAAGACATGAATTTTACATCATTCAAGCATGTTATTGCACATAATATCAATTAAAAAACATAGTCATATAATTCATTTAGAACAATTTAATCATTTACAAGAAAATCAACACAATTTAGCATGCTAAGTAGCAAATTAAGAAGAAAATTCACTAAGGTGCAAGAAATTGTACATTAAGAACCCCTACCTCACTTAGATGAAAAAACCCCAATTTCCAAGCCTAAATTTAAAAAATCCTATGGTTGGCCAAAGATGAAATTGCTTACATCAAAGCTTAGATCTCGCCGAGCTCTCCGTTTTGCCATAAACAGCACCAAAAATCTCCTAATGGTTGAGGAGTAATCAAGATTTGAAACTTTGAATGAAAAAAGAAAAAGAAAAATGAAATTAAAGAGAGGAAAAGGGAGAGCTACCGGGGAGAGAGAATTGGAGAGAGAAAGGTGAGGCCAAAGTGGCCTCTTGGCCACTCAAAACAAAGCTAAGTGGTGGTGGGTCCTACCATTAAAGAAAAATCCCATTTTGACTTCTATTTCACACCACACACATATATATGCAACAACTATACAAATACCATATAAAACACATAAAATAAAATAAATGATATACAAATGGACCCAAACAAAACCCTCGTACACGATAATTCCGGAAGCATGTCCCACATGGAATTTTCTGGCCCTAAAAATGAAAAAATGCATAAATGACAATCAATGCAATTCTAAGAGTCATGAACTTAATGAAATGACCCCAACCAACTCTCAGACACATCCGGCACACCCCACGGTGTTCGGCACGTAAAACGAGAAAAGACCAAAATGCCCTTGCCAAAAACAGAAAATGGAAAATGGCAAAAATCGGAAACATTACAATCTTCCTAACTTAAAAGGATTTCATCCCCGAAATTAAACCATACCTAAGGGAGAAAACAACGCTGGATACTTGGAGCGAAGCTCCTGTTCGAGCTCCCAAGTAGCCTCCCCAGCTCCGTGGGGTCTCCAAAGAACCTTCATTAACGGTATCGTCTTATCTTTAACACCTTCTGCCGTGTGTCAAGGATCTGAACTGGTCCCTCCTCATAGGAAACATCCTCACCGATATCCACATCAATCCAACTTAGAATGTGAGACGGATCCGGTTCATACTTCTGTAGTATCGACACATGAAAAACATTGTGGACCATGTTTAACTGTGGTGGCAATGCAAGTTTGTAGGCCACCTGATCGGTTGATCAACTAAACATCAACCTTCGCAATATCACGAATCATTGTAAAATAGGGCTATTGGTCGGGTAAGTCGAACCATTGGGACTGCGCTAGTCTCAAGCAACCTAAATGTCTAGAATCATTCTTAGGATGATGAGGTGTAATAAAGAGTTGTTGATTGTTTGTCACTTCTACTATGAATTGAAATATATAAAACAATAGATTGAAATGAAATTGAAGAAGTGAGATACAAGAAGAAAAGACTAGGGAGATGAATCCACACTACACTCTAAGTACATGCTAGATTAGGTCTAAATTTGGGGATAAATAGCATATATGCAATGGTCAAGAAATATGAAGCAACTCCGTTGCTTAATAATCATCAAGAAGTTCACTTAATCAAAACAAGAATGATCCATCAAAAGCTACCATAGTTGAACTACTTAAACTAAGGTGTAGAATCAAATACACTATCTCAAGCAAAAGACCATCAAGCTTTCAATCAAATGGTGAAGCACATGAAGGTAGGAATCAAGTATAAACCATCAAAGGAGGTACCTAAGCAATGGAATATCAAGTTTCAAAATCAACATGCCTTGAAAAAAATTCATAGTCTATATTTTCATTGTCACTATGAAAATAAAAGCAATAAGATTGATCCAAGAATCATCAAAGTTATGACAATGAACTTACATCAACCATTTACACATTAAAATTCATTACAAGAAGGAATATGCTCTTAGACTATGAAACTACCATACATTATACATTATAGTCCCCAAAAGTATAGCCTAATCTAGAACATGATCAAAAGATGAGGCTTCATCACCTCCCTAGATGGAGGTTTAGCTCTCCATTGATACAAAAATGGAAGAAGAAGAAGAAGAAGAAGAATACAACATCATTTTCGAGCTCTACTGTAGCACTCAAGAACACTCTCTTCCTTGCTCTCTTCTCTCTCCTCTAATCTTCTAAGAATTGAAGGATAGCATATGTGTGGCCTTTGGTTGCCTAATATCCTTCAACAAAGTCCTCTCTCTCCTCCAACGACATTCCCAACCACTTCATAAAAGAGGGAGATTCAAATTGAGGAAACCAATGAAGCAAGTGGCTGAAAATGAAGAGTCCCGAGCTGCATTCTGGTCAATTTTCGAGCACTCGAAGGGTGACCTCGAGCACTCTAAATTAGTGTAATGTGCAACATGCTCTTCTTGCTCAGCACTGACCTACTTTGGTAAAATGGCTATAGCTTTGTGCCCCGAACTCCGAATGATGATCTGTTTGAAGATTTGGAGAGCTGATTCAGTGCTTTAAAAACTTCATCTTTTGATGAAGACCCAATTCTCAAGTATGGTTGGTAGAAAATGGGGAGAAAAGCAGTACTTTAGTGATGCCAGGCAGTTCTGCGCACCTCTGTTAAGAAGATCATAACTCTTTGCTTCGAACTCCGAATGAAGAACTGCTTGAAGATTTGGAAAGCTGATTCAGAGCTATAAATCTTTCATGCTATGATGGAAGTCCAGTTCTTGAGTTTTCTAGGTCAAAAATGGTAACAAAAGTCAGGTTCTACTGTTGCCAGAAATTCAGAATTGGCACCCTTTTTGTTCAAAATTCCACAAGGCATCATTTTTGCTTCCTTTTTGCACTTTAACCTGAAAATGCACAAAAACATGCAAATGGAGTTAATCTACATAAAATAATCAATTAATGGACTTTGTTAATATAATTTAGGGCGCTTGAATATACAGTATTCAGCGCTTATCACACCCCCAAACTTACATTTTGTTAGTCCCTTAGCAAAACCAAAATGCAAAGCTCAATGGAATAAAAAACATGGGAATGCTATAACAAAAATATCCACCATGGCAAAAATAAACATAAACATAGCTCAAATACAACTTGAAACAGATAAAGAGCTGGAGACGGGATCATTGGGAAGACTACCTTGCATATATGAAGCATTGATACAAAAATTGGCAAAAACCATTTTAACATGCATGCATCAACATCATAGTCCATATAAATAATTCAATTGTCATCTCTTAAATGGAAATAACTCAAACTCCTGTGAAAGTGAATTGAATTCTCAACATGCGGCTTTTACTTTTTTTTCCAATTCCAAGGCACAAGTTTTCAAATCAATGAATTCCCTTTACATGAAGTCCCTAAGGCATGATTTTATTTTCAAGACAACTTTTGTTGCCTGTTGACAATTTATTGTAACTCATAAGCAAAGCATAGAATAGTTGTGCAATGCTGAAGTCCTTTAAGCTTTCTAACCAATCCTTGTAGCAAGCGTTAGGCCAACAACTCCCAAACCAGATGGCTTTAGGGTGCTAAGTGTAGAGACACTCCATAGGGCTTAATAGCTCAAGTTGGAAAGGCTACGAACTCCAACGAACCATGTTTATTACCAGTTTATTTTTTGAATCACCGTGCAATGTTTAAGTCCCTTAAGCTTTCTAACCAACCCTTGTAGCAAGCGTTAGGCCAACAACTCCCAAACCAAACGGCTTTAGGGTGCTAAGTGTAGAGACACTCCTAGGGCTTAATAGCTCGAGTTGGAAAGGCTACGAACGTCAACTGGTCATTTTTTTTCTTTCTTTCTCATTTTTTTTTTTTTTTAGGCCCAACTTAAATCATGCCAAAGATATTCATCTATCAGGTTCATCAAATCAGATTAACTAGGCCAAGGTCAAGGTTGATCAAGTTGCATGCCTCACAGTTAAGTTTCCAATGTGCATCTGTGCATTATGAAGCTTATAAGAGTGTAAATCCAGCAAAAATCTAATTGAGGCATTTATACAGACTACATTGTATTTGCATGATCACTTCAAATTCAAATTTCTTTATTTTCAAAAATTTCTCAATTGCTTCTATACACAAGGTATTAAACATATGTTTTGTCTCTGATAAGTTCTAAGTTACACTATCATTGCTTTTCAAAAATATGATACCAAAACTATGCCAAGAATGCTTTGATGCACCCCCAAACTTGAACGACACAGTGTCCTCAATGTGGGTAATGGATGTAAGTTAGAGACCAAAATGACAAAGAGTATAAAAAGGAACAAAAATACCCAGGGGGAGGAAACGGCAGGGTGAGAAGAACCCCCAAACTTGAATTGGACTGCGCAACTGGAGAGCATCATGAAAAAAAAACAGAGAGAGACAACTACAAAAAGCATTAATAGCACAAGCATAAATACAGAAAAATAATGTACTTAAAGTTAACAGAAAAGAGAGAATTTGCATTTCAAAAAGAGTTTTTATATGATTACAAAAGAGCTGTACATAGATCATGTCTACTAGAGCAACCTATACATAGCAAATTCTGAAAGTTCAAAAGGAAAACAAAAGATACAAGAGAAATATGTACATATGAAACAAAAAGATAAGGTCCAACACTCGCAACAAGCTACGGGCCAGAGGGTAAACGGGCGAGGATGGAATGAAGGAGAGATTGAGTCTTACGCCGTTCGGCGGAAGCCAAACGATGTTCCTCAGCTGCGACACGGCGGTCTTCAGCAGCAAGACGACGATCTTCTTCGGCACGTGAAGAAGTCTCACACATAGTCCGAGTGTACGCGGACAAAGTATTCTCAAAACGATCCATCCGCTCATGAATACCGGCAATGCTAGCCCAGATGAAAGCCTGGTCCTGCTGAGAGTCGACCGGAGGCTCTACCCTGGCAGCGGCTGTTGCGGTGGAAACATCCTCAGAAGGAGGAGGAGGTGGAGCTTGGATGAACAGGGGGGCAGCAGGCTGAGGGGTACTAGAATGGCTAAGAACATTGATCCACCGGCGCTTGGTAAAAATTTTAATCTTTTCGCCTTTTGGTTCATGGGGAGGAACAACGAAACCCTTGTGCTGAAGGAGCCGAGTGATGAAAAACGGTAAAGGCAATTTCTGATTTTCAACTCGCGGAACCCGTGCATTATGAGTGTCTTGCCAAAACTTCATAAATGTGGTCCAAATGAGCTCCGGGATGGAGAACCATTGGCCTTGGTCCATGGCATATAAGGCTTGCAAAAGGAGGCCCCAACGCTCGGTGTTATGCACCAAAGGGCAGACATTGTGCTTGAAAACAGTGTCAATGAACCAGAGGCGTTCCGGAAGATTGGTTTTGCGGATAAAAGACCGGGGCCCATTAGGATTGTCAACATTGCAAATGGCAGCGACAATCTGCTCCACAGTTAATGTATCCGGCTCCTCATATAAAGGGAGATTCTCACGATTGACAATGTCATCGGGGCACTCAATGGGGCAACCAGAAACCTGAATGATGTCAGTCATAGTGAAAGCATATGTGGTGCCATCAATGGATGTAGTGAGAGAAATGGGTGGCTCTTTAGGGCATTGGAGATTCTGGTAGAAGAGGCGCATTACACGGGGGTAGGCAACCCTGGCAAGGGGCACGCAAATGTGCTGTAGACGCCGGTTAGTCAATTCGGCTACAGCCCATGAAGTTGTGGGTAGAATGTCAAAGGCATCCGTGAGCGGAAAAGAAAACTCATAGTTGAGTTGTTTGCGATCCCAAGGATCACGTGGTCGCTCACGATTGACAGCACGGGCACCCGCAGAGGGTCTAGGAGGGCGAGAAGGACCGGCACGAGACATTTAGAGAGGTGGACTTGGTTGAGGACTTTCAGCGAACACCTGGCGTGCACCACAAAAAGGAGAAGGTGAAAATGAGTGGGATGGAGGATGAAACCCAAAAATTTTTGGCAAGAAAACAAGCTCTAGCATAGAGCTATCATCAACAACAAGCAACACAAGCATCAACAGAATCGCCAACATGCAATCCCATCCTCCTTATGATGAAAATAAAGACAAGGAAATAAGAATAATAGGAAGCTCACATACCTTGGGAAAGAATGGGAAATGGGGAATTGCAGAAATGCATGGGTGATGGATGAAAGAGGAAGGTTGGGTTGGGTGAGTGAGAGTTGGATTGGTTTTATTTGGTTTGGATGGAGAGAAGGTGGGGATGGCTTAGTGCCGAGAGGTAAGTGGTGAGGTGAAGAGGTTGATGGCATGCATGGGTGCACATGGGTTTATGGGTTTAAGGGTTGGTTGGGTTGATTCATGGTGCATGGTTTAGGGTTACATTGAGAGTGGGTTGATGGAGGGATGAAGAAGATGAGGGAAGGGTGTGAGATGGGTGTGTTGGTTTTAAAAGAGAGAGAGAGGCTTGGTTCGAGCACTCGAAGGTGGACTTCGAGTGCTCTAGAATGGGGTAGTGGGCTCGGTTGGCTTGGGTGAGAGAGCTTGGGCAATGGCGAGCACTCGAAGCTTGGCTTCGAGTGCTCTAGAATTTGGCAGAGAGGGTTTGGTTTGGTGTTTGGTTGAGGGTTGCAGAGAGATGGTGTTGGATGGTGGGAGATGAATGAAGATGGAGGTGCATGCATGCATGGGGCTTGCATGTATGCATGCAGGTCTGCATGGTGGCTGAGAGGTGAGGTGGTTTGCATGGGTTGGGTTGGGTTTGGGTGTTGTGAGCATGCATGGGTAAGGAGGGGTTTGTGGTGGGTTTGTGTGGTGAGGTGGCCGAGAGAGAGAGTGCTGTGTGTGCAAGGTCGTGGGGTTAGGGAGAGTTGGTTGAGAGTGTTCGAGCATGGTGCTGTGTGGGGTTTGCATGGTGAGTTGTGGTGAGGGTTGGAAGGTTGGGGTTTGTGGTCTATTCATGGTGCACTCGGCATGGTGGGTTGGTGGAGAGGTTTTGAGGTGGCCGAGTGGTGGAGGTTGGCTGCGTGGGTTTTCATGCATGGGCATGCAGGGTTGATGGGCATGCATGAAGTGAGGAAGTGGGTGGGTTGTGAGATGCAGAGGAGGTGTGTATTGATGCATGCAAGGGGTAGGGTTGGGTTTGCATGCAAAATGGGCATGCAGGAGGGGCTGCATGGGAAGGGAAGTTGATGGTTTGGGTTGAGATTTTGGATAGCAGGTCGTGGAGTTGGTTTGGTTGGTGCCGAAGTGGGGTAAAGGTTGAGATGCTGTGCAAAGCTGTGGAGGTTGTGAGTTGGTGTGGTGGTTGCATGGTCGTTTAGAGAGAGAGAGAGAGATGGTGGGTGAAGTCATGCATGGGGGTGTGGTTTGGTGTTGATGTGTCATGCATGGTGGAGTTCGAGCACTATAAATAGGCTCGGCGAGTGCTTGAACTGAGAGCAGTGAGTTGGGTGTTGGGTGTAAGCAATGTCGAGCACTCTAAGTGGTATTGCGAGTGCTCGAATTGAGAGCAGTAGGTTCAATGGTTTAATGCATGGACCGCGAGCACTCCAAATTGGAGCTTAGATTGCTCGAAATGAAGCCAGAGAGTTTGAGAAAAAATGCAAGGCAGCTCGAGCACTCTAAATTGGAGTTTGAGTGCTCGAAAGTGGGTCAGTAGGCTCAGAATGTTGTGGTTTAAAAGAGGTTGTGCTTGAGCTTGATCTTGAAACCATGGAACCATCGATGAGCTTGCAGGGATGGAAGATGAGTGCATGGATGAGCCTGCATGGATGGATGGTAATTGCATGGATTGGCATGGCTGGTGCAATGCCTGTGAGTTGCAGCCAATTTGAATGCAAGGAGCTTGCATGAGGATTTAAGCAACATTGACTGAGCTTGTGCACTCCAAAAATGAGGATTTAAGCAACATGGACACCTATATATGCAATGCAGCAAGTTGTGAAAGCATGCAAGGATGCTGATGGATTGTGCCACGGTTTCAAAATGTTTCTATGCATACAAATGTAGTGCCATACAATATTGAAGTTGGATCATGTGATGAAAGTTGAATGCATGAACTCATGAAAGAATGCATAAATGCAATACAGGCATGCATGCATGCAACATTGTAACCTATTGATTGATCATTCTTATGCGTGCATGATAAAATAAATAAAAATAATAATAAATAAATAAATAAAAAATAATAAAATAAAATAAAATAAACATAAAAAAATATAAATAAAAATAATAAAAAAATAAAGTAAGATAAAATAAAATTAAATTAAATACTTCAATGAATGAAATCGCGCCCCCCCCCCCCCCCCCCCCCCCCCTTTTTTTTTTTTAAACTTTGTAATTTCTAATGCATGGAAAAATTGCCAACTTTCAGAACATCACACAAAGCATGGGTGGATGTAAGAAAATTTTCAAACCTTTGCAACATCACACAATGCATGAATGAAATTTTTGGAGAAAATTTTAAACTTGCAAATTCATTCCATTCCAATGCATGGGAAATTTTGAAAGTTTTGTTTTGAAACCTTGCAATTTTTCAACTTTTTAATCATCTCAAATGCATGAAGAATTTTGAGAAAATTTTCAGACTTTTCATTAAAAATGAGAAAATATGCACATGAGTCGCATTTGAAAAATCTAATGAAATTGCTAGAAAGTGATGGAGACGTCTGGGAATGAAAATTAGAGTTGAGAAGGTCTAAGAAAAATCAAATTTTTGGCTTTTCTAAACCGTTTCCCAGAAAATTTGCAAGGCACGAGCAATTTCAAAGAGAAGAAAGCTTGGAAATTGAAAGAATTGCTTCCCTTGAGTTGCTAAATTTAATGTCGATAGCTAGACAAAGCTAGAGCAGGCACTAATCCTCATAAATTGGATCCGTCAAGAAGACTTCCTCAACTCTTCGGGTTAGGATTGTGCCGTCAATGCAAGGCTTAAGTCGTTGGCCATTTACCTTGAAGAGTGATCCACTTGCAGGATCACGAAGTTCGATTGCTCCATGAGGAAAGACGGTAGTGACAATGTATGGAACATCCCATCTTGACCGGAGTTTACCGGGAAAGAGTTTCAAGCTGGAATTGAAAAGCTAAACCTTTTGTCTGGGGGCAAAAGACTTCTTGACGATGTGTTTGTCATGAAAAGCTTTAGTCTTTGCCTTGTAGATTTTTGCGCTTTCATACGCGTCATTACGCAATTCCTCAAGTTCATTTAATTGCAACGCACGATTAGAGCCGGCTTATTTGAGATCAAAATTGAACCTTTTTATGGCCTAATAAGCACGGTGCTCTAATTCTACTAGGAGATGACATGCTTTGCCAAAGACAAGTCGATATGGTGACATGCCAATGGGTGTCTTATAAGCTGTTCGGTAAGCCCAAAACACATCGTTTAGCCTTAATGACCAATCTTTGCGGTCCGGTCTAACCGTTTTTTCCAAAATGTGCTTAATCTCCCGGTTAGAAATCTCTACTTGACCACTCGTTTGAGGGTGGTAAGGTGTAGCAACCTTATGAATGACGGAATACTTAGTAAGGACGGATTTTAGATAACGATTTCGGAAATGAGATCCGCCATCACTAATGATTGCTCAGGGCGTACCAAAACGACTAAAGATGTGAGACTGAATGAAATGGATCACGACTTTATGATCATCGGTTTTGGTAGCCTCGGCTTCAACCCATTTAGACACATAATCCACCGCTACAAGGATGTACTCATAGCCATAAGAAGATGGAAATGGTCCCATGAAGTCAATCCCCCACACATCAAAAATTTCAACAATTAAAATGTTGGTGAGGGGCATCATGTCTCTTCGGGACATGGATCCAAGTTTTTGACATCGTTCACACGATTTGCAAAAATTGTATGCATCCCGAAACAAGGTAGGCCAAAAGAATCCGCTTTGAAGAACTTTGTTAGTGGTCTTTTTGGCACTGAAATGGCCTCCACAAGCAAGAGTATGGCAAAAATTTAGAATGCTTGTGGCCTCGGTTTCAGGAATTCATCGCCGGATGATTTGGTCCGAGCAATACTTGAATAGTTCCGGATCTTCCCAAAAGAAATGCTTGACTTGGGAGAAAAATCGGTCCTTCTCTTGTTTGGACCAATGAGCTGGAATTTTGCCAACTGCAAGATAATTGACAATATCCGCAAACCATGGAAGAGTAAAATGTGAAACTTGAAGAAGTTGCTCATCCAGAAAGGAATCACGGATTTCTCAATAAGTAAGCGAGAAAGATGATCGGTGATAACATTGTCGGTCCCTTTTTTATCCCGGATTTCAATGTCAAACTCTTGAAGTAAGAGGATCCATCGAATTAAACGGGGTTTTGTCTCTTTTTTCGCTAACAAATGCCTAAGAGCGGCATGATCCGAAAAGACGATGACCTTGGAGCCAAGAAGATAAGAGCGAAATTTATCCAAGGCGTACACCACAGCTAGCAATTCTTTTTCAGTGGTGGTGTAGTTCAATTGGGCATCGCAGAGAGTTTTGCTAGCATAATAAATGACATACGGAAGTTTATCCACACGTTGGCCCAAAACCGCCCCTAATGCATAGTCGGATGCATCACACATGATCTCAAAGGGAAAAGACCAATTAGGGGGTTTCATGATTGGGGCAGATGAGAGGAGAGTACAAAGTTTGATGAAAGCTTCCATGCAAGCGTCATCAAAATTAAACGGAACATCCTTGGCTAAGAGATTACACAAGGGCCGTGAGATTTTGCTAAAATCTTTGATGAAGCGACGATAGAATCCGGCATGGCCAAGAAAAGAACGAATTTGACGGACGAAATTCGGAGGAGGAAGATTAGAGATCAACTCAACTTTTGCCTTGTCTACCTCGATTCCCGTTTAGAAATGACATGTCCTAAAACAATGCCTTCTTGGACTATGAAGTGGCTTTTCTCCCAACTTAGAATGAGATTCGTCTCTTTGCATCTTTGGAGCACAAGAGATAAATTTTTGAGACACGAGTCAAAAGAGGAGCCAAATACGAAAAAATCGTCCATGAAAACTTCCAAGAACTTTTCAACCATATCAGAGAATATGGACATCATGGACCTTTGGAACGTTGCCGGTGCATTGCATAGACCAAAAGGCATGCGTTGATAGGCAAAAGTACCAAAGGGACATGTGAATGTTGTTTTCTCTTGATCTTGGGGGCCGATTGCCACTTGGTTATAGCCGGAATAACCATTAAGAAAACAATAGAAGCTTTGGCCGGCTAACCTTTCTAGGATTTGATCTATGAATGGAAGTGGAAAATGATCCTTCCTAGTTGACGAATTGAGTTTCCGGTAATCAATGCACACACGCCACCCGATGGTAGTCCGTTGTGGCACGAGCTCACCCACTGAATTTTCAACAACGGTGAGACCGGATTTCTTGGGCACAACTTGTGTGGGACTCACCCACTTGCTATCAGAGATAGGGTAGATGATTCCCGCATCTAGCAATTTGATCACCTCTTTCATGACCACTTCCTTTATATTTGGATTTAACCGGCGCTGGACCTCTCTAGTAGGCTTTGCGTCATCCTTCATATGAATGCGGTGCATACAAATGAAGGGGTCAATTCCTTTCAAATCTGCCACTGTCCAACCAATAGCTTCTTTATGCTCTTGGAGCACCGCTAAAAGGTTGGTCTCTTGGTCGTTTTGAAGGTCCGAGGCAATGATAACCGGAAGGGTTTGCTTTGGACCAAGGAACACATACTTGAGATGGGCCGGGAGCGGCTTAAGCTCAAGTTGTGGCAGTGATAACAATGATGGGACCGGAGGAGTGGTGGAAAGTTGGGGAAGTGGTTCTTTTGAAATTTTCCAAGGAGGTACATCCATGATAGCATTAATATCAAGTAAGGAATTGACTTCTTGAATGGCTTGATCAACATCAAAGTTTGAGAAGTCAAAATGGGACATGCAAGTTTCAAGAGGATCTTTGCTTAGAATGAAGGGGAGAGATTCTTCGACCACTTCATCAATGACATCCACAAGAAAACAATCATCCTCATTGGAGGGATGTTGAGTTGCATGAAAGATGTGGAGTTTGACTTACATGTTTCCAAAAGCAATGTCCATCACCCCGGTTCAGCAATTAATTGATGTATTAGCCGTGGCTAAAAATGGCCTACCAAGGATCACGGGAACGTGCTTTTTTGGGTCATGGACCGGTTCCGTATCAAGAACCACAAAGTCTACTAGGAAGTAGAATTTGTCCACTTTGATGATAACATCCTCAAGAATGCCTCGTGGATGCTTGACCGATCTATCGACAAGTTGCAAAACCACGGAAGTCGGCTTAAGATCTCCCAAACCAAGTTGTAGGTAGACTGAATATGGAATTAAATTCACACTAGCTCCTAAGTCAAGGTGGGCCCTCTCGATTTTGCTGTCACCAATGACGCAAGAGATTGTGGGGGCACCTGGATCCTTATACTTCAGAGGAGTGCTGTGCTGAATGATAGCACTAACATTTTCAGTCAACCTCACCTTTTTTGGCAAATGATTTTTAGAAGTGCGCTTTTGAGTGCACAAATCTTTGAGAAATTTTGCATATGGAGTGATTTGCTTGATAGCATCCAAGAGGGGCAAGTTAATCTTCACTTGCTTGAAAACTTCCCACATGTCTTGAATTTTACAATTCTTGTTCCCAAAATGTGTCGACTCTTAAAGACGTTGAGGAAACGGAGCTTTTGGCTCATAAGTAGTTTCCACATTTGGGGTGACATGTGTGGGATTTCCGTGAATGGTATTTGGACAAGAATGTGGATTGGGATTTTTCAAAGGAGAAACTTCCTCACTTTTGTCTCCATTGACCTTATTGTCAACCACTCTACCACTCCGAAGGGTGGTGATAGCTTGAACTTGTTCATGAGTCGGCCCACTCGGAGGAGGGGTTTCATTAATCACATGCATTCCTCTAGGATTTTCAAAAGGTTGAGAGGGAAGCTTGCCCTTGTCCTTTTGAAGCAATTGATTCACCGAGTTAGCTATTTGGCCCACTTGATTTTTGAGATTAGCTATGGATTGAGTATGTGAGTGAACCATTTGGAGAGTAGGCTGCAAGGATGTCAAGAGTTGCTTGTTGGCATCCATTATTTGCTTATTTAATGATTCCATCATTTGCTTGTTTGCAGCTACTATCTCGTCAGTTGGACACACAGGAGGTTGATTGGAGACATTTGGATTGTAAGGAGGACGGTAGCTTGAAGAGGCTTGGAAAGGTCTACGTTGATATTGAGAAGAGGGCTGATTTTGCCGCCCTTGGTTTTGGAATTGGGAATTTTGTAGGGCTTGTTGCCGCCACGAGAAATTCGGATGATCTCGCCAACCCGGATTGTAGGTGTTGGAATATGGATTGTTCCCGGGCCGCGAGAACATGGCATTAGCTTGCTCTTGGTTGGGATTGGGAAATTGCTCCGGTGTGGGGCAATCTTCCGAGAGATGGAATGGACTAGTACATGAAGCACAAACTGAACTTGCCAAATTTTGAGACAATGAAGGAGGAAGATGTGGTGCCATCAATTGGTAGAATTTATGAGCGATCGCATCCACTTGAGATGATTCCTCCCTTATTGATTTTGGTTGACAAGGGTTGGTGTTCTTTGCAATGGTTGCGGTTGGAGCCCTACGAGAATTATGTTGAAGTGAATTTTCGCTTAAATTCTCAAGTAGGGTCCAAGCCTCATCCGCATTCTTGGACATGAACATCCCACCACAAGAAGAATCAACCATGAATCTATGGGTTTCGGTCAAGCCAGCATAGAAAGCTTGCACTAATTGCCATTTTGGGATCAAATGATGAGGACATTTTCGAAGAAGATCTTGTAGCCTTTCCCAAGTCTCATGAAGTTGTTCTCTATCAACTTGAGAAAAACTTAGAATGGAACGCCTTATTTGGTTGGTTTTACTCACTGGATAATACTTCTTAAGGAATTCTTGTTGCAATTGAGCCCAAGAAGTAATGGAATTGGGAGCGAGGGAGTTCAACCAATATTTTGCCCTATCCTTTAGGGAGAATGGGAAAAGATGGAGATGGAGTGCATTGTTCGGAAAACCTTTCAACCAGATGGTCGAATAGATTTCAAGGAACTCATCAAGATGCTTATATGGATCTTCATTATCGAAGCCATGAAATGATGGAAGCATTTGGATGGTGCTTGATTTGATCTCATATTGAGCTGCATCGATGTTTGGCATTACTATACAAGAAGGAGAAGCATAGGTGGTAGGGATGAAATGATCTCTAAGAGTCATTGGTTCTACATTAGGAATTTCACCCCTTTCATTCCCCGGATTTCCTACGTTATCCCCCATTGTATTAAATTCAGTTTCAAGATCCCTTGTAAGAGTGGGTTCCCTAAGGTTCCGTCTAAGAGTTCTTTTAAGTGAATTTATATCAATAGGCGATTCAAGTGTGGGTAGAGAGAGTGACCTACGGCTAAACATCAACAACAAAGCATATATTCAACAACATAATTCATCATCAATACTCCACATACGATGTTCCCTTTCTCCTCAATTATCAAGACAAAAATAAATGGCCACGATAAGGACAGATGCTTATACACAGAATTAAAACAATAATATAGCCTCAACAAGGGCTTGCAAATAAATTAACTACTTCTAAGCTTAACACATGTACGATATTCACAATGCGAAACTAGAAGTCACGAGACTTACCTGGGGGCCTCTAGACTTGCAATTTGCTAGCGTTCCCACGACGAGTTTCGAGTCCCTAGAATCTCACAAACACGAAGATGATCAAAAATACACAAGGAGTATTCACAAAACACAGTATTAACAATCAAACTAAAATTAACCCTAGAACATTGGTCGCTAAACCGTATGCAAGTCCCCGGCAACGGCGCCAAAAATTGATCAGTTGATCAACTAAACATCAACCTTCGCAATAGCACGAATCATTGTAAAATAGGGCTATTGGTCGGGTAAGTCGAACCACTGGGACTGCGCTAGTCTCAAGCAACCTAAATGTCTAGAATCATTCTTAGGATGATGAGGTGTAATAAAGAGTTGTTGATTGTTTGTCACTTATACTATGAATTGAAATATATAAAACAATAGATTGAAATAAAATTGAAGAAGTGAGATACAAGAAGAAAAGACTAGGGAGATGAATCCACACTACACCCTAAGTACATGCTAGATTAGGTCTAAATTTGGGGATAAATAACATATATGCAATGGTCAAGAAATATGAAGCAACTCCGTTGCTTAATAATCATCAAGAAGTTCACTTAATCAAAATAAGAATGATCCATCAAAAGCTACCATAGTTGAACTACTTAAACTAAGGTGTAGAATCAAATACACTATCTCAAGCAAAAGACCATCAAGCTTTCAATCAAATGGTGAAGCACATGAAGGTAGGAATCAAGTATAAACCATCAAAGGAGGTACCTAAGCAATGGAATATCAAGTTTCAAAATCAACATGCCTTGAAAAACATTCATAGTCTATATTTTCATTGTCACTATGAAAATAAAAGCAATAAGATTGATCCAAGAATCATCAAAGATATGACAATGAACTTACATCAACCATTTACACATTAAAATTCATTACAAGAAGGAATATGCTCTTAGACTATGAAACTACCATACATTATACATTATAGTCCCCAAAAGTATAGCCTAATCTAGAACATGATCAAAAGATGAGGCTTCATCACCTCCCTAGATGGAGGTTTAGCTCTCCATTGATATAAAAATGGAAGAAGAAGAAGAAGAAGAATACAACATCATTTTCGAGCTCTACTGTAGCACTCAAGAACACTCTCTTCCTTGCTTTCTTCTCTCTCCTCTAATCTTCTAAGAATTGAAGGATAGCATATGTGTGGCCTTTGGTTGCCTAATATCCTTCAACAAAGTCCTCTCTCTCCTCCAAAAACATTCCCAACCACTTCATAAAAGAGGGAGATTCAAATTGAGGAAACCAATGAAGCAAGTGGCTGAAAATGAGGAGTCCCGAGCTGCATTCTGGTCAATTTTCGAGCACTCGAAGGGTGGCCTCGAGCACTCTAAATTAGTGTAATGTGCAACATGCTCTTCTTGCTCAGCACTGACCTACTTTGGTAAAATGGTTATAACTTTGTACCCCAAACTCCGAATGACGATCTGTTTGAAGATTTTGAGAGCTGATTAAGTGCTTTAAAAACTTCATGTTTTGATGAAGACCCAATTCTCAAGTATGCTTGGTCGAAAATGGGGAGAAAGGCAGTACTTCAGTGCTGCCAGGCAGTTCTGCGCACCTCTGTTAAGAAGATCATAACTCTCTGCTCCGAACTCCGAATGATGAACCGCTTGAAGATTTGGAAATCTGATTCAGAGTTCTAAATATTTCATGTTATGATGGAAGTCCAGTTCTTGAGTTTACTAGGTCGAAAATGGTGACAAAAGTCAGGTTCTACTGCTGCCAGAAATTCAGAATTGGCACCCTTTTTGTTCAAAATTCCACAAGGCATCATTTTTGCTTTCTTTTTGCAGTTTAACCTAAAAATGCACAAAAACATGCAAATGGAGTTAATCTACATAAAATAATCAATTAATGAACTTTGTTAATGTAATTTAGGGCGCTTGAATATACAGTATTCAGCGCTTATCACCACCTCTCCTACACGGTCCAAGATCTCAAAAGGTCCAATGAATTATGGCGATAACTTACCATTCTTTCCGAACCTTAACTAACCCTTCCATGGAGAAACTCGTAGAAAAACGTAGTCTCTCGCCTCAAAGGATAGCGGTCGTCTCTGTTTATCCGCATAGCTCTTCTGATGGCTCTGAGCTGTGGGTAATCTCTATCTGATCAGCTTAATCTTCTCAGTAGTCTCGAATACAATGTCGGGTCCCAAGGCGGCTATCTCGCCTACCTTAGTCCAACAAATTGGAGACCTTAAGGTCTGTCGTACAACGCCTCAAATGGAGCTATCTCAATGCTCGCCTAATAACTGTTGTTATAGGAAAACTCAATAAGCAGTAGATGATCTTCCCAACTACCTCCCAAATTAAGTACACATGCCCGAAGCATATCCTCCAAGATCTGGATGGTACGCTTCGACTGCCATCCGTCTGTGGATGGAATGTCGTACTAAGGTACAACGATGAACTGAACGCTGCTTGAGAACTTCGAAGTGAACTTGGCATCCCTATCTAAAACAATAGCCACTGGAACTCCGTGCAACCTCACAATCTCTTTTACATACAGCACACTAAGTGCCTCTACGTCATCTATTGCCTTAATAGGCAAAAAGTGAGCCGTCTTGGTTAATCTATCAATAATGACCCATATGACTTCATTTCCCCTCCGGGACTTTAGAAGACCCATCACAAAATCCATAACAATCTGTTCCTATTTCCACTACACTACAGGCAATGGTTGCAATAAACTGGCTGGTCTCTGATGCTCGGCCTTCACCTGTTGACAGGTAAGGCATCTAGCCACATCCTTTTTCATTCCATTCCACCAATACTGACATCTTAATTTGTGATACATCTTAGTACCACCTGGATGAACTGCAAAGCGAGAAGTGTGAAACTATCGTATGAAGTCCTCACGACAACCCGTGGGAACGACCAACAAATCCTTAAACCGTAGACCTCTATTTGCATGTAATGTCCAATCTTTCACTGTCTCACCACGGGAGATCAAAGTGTGAATGGCATCCAAATCTGGATCCTGTCCCTATGACTCAATCACTTGTCTGGCAAGAGTGGTCTGAGCCACAAGACTGAACAAGAATGCTGACTCACCGCAAACATCCTTATCAAAGCAAAACAACCCCATCCGGCCAAAGCCTCAAGCATCTTCCATTTCCGAATGGCTAAACCAGCCAAAGTTCCATGAGATTTCTGGCTTAAGACATCAGCTACAACATTTGCCTTGCCCGGATGATACTACAAGTCAAAGTTATAATCCTCAAAGAACTCAACGCATCGATTCTGTCTATTGTTCAAGTCCTTTTGGGAGAAAAGGTACTTGACACTTTTGTGATCCGAGAACACCTCGAATCTTTCGCTATACAAGTAGTGCCTCCAGTACTTTAGGGCAAATACAACTGCTGCTAACTCCAAGTCATGACTAGGGTAGTTATACTGATGAGTCTTCAACTATTGAGACCCATAACCCATTACTCTACCACCCTGCATCAGCACACAACCCAAACCGTCACGTAAAGCGTCACAATAAATCATATAACCCAAGCAATGCTCGGGTATCACCAACATTGGAGGCGTAGTCAACCTTGTCTTTAATTCCTGAAAGGAGGACTTACAGGCTTCGTTTCATGTAAACTTGATCCCCTTCTGAGTCAATCTAGTCTTAGGCGCTGCCAAACGGGAAAAATCTTTCACAAACCGACGATAATAACTCGCTAGGCCAAGAAAACTCTGAATCTCAAATACATTCTTGGGTTGCTCCCAATTCAAAACCACTTTTATCTTCGTTGGATCCACTGACACTCCACCTTCCGAGACAACATGCCCCAAAAATTTCACCTCTTGTAGCTAAAACTCACATTTTTCATATTTGGTGTACAAACGATGCTCCCATAGAATCTACAATTCTATACTCAAATAGACCTCGTGCTCCTCCTGAGTCCGTGAATATACAAGAATGTCATCCACGAAAACTACCACAAACTGATCCAAGTAACCATGGAAGACACGGTTCATTAAATCCATAAATGCCGCTGGCGCATTAGTTAAGCCAAAGGGCATAACAAGCAACTCGTAATGTCCATACCGTGTACGGAAAGCTGTCTTTGGAATATCCTCATCCCTAACCCGTAAGCCTGACCTTAAGTCAATCTTTAAACAACAACTAGCGCATTTCAACTGGTCAAACAAATCATCTATCCTTTGTAAATGATACTTGTTCTTGATGGTGGCATGATTCAACTTCCGGTAATCAATGCACAACCTCAAATAACCATCTTTCTTCTTAGCAAACAAGACCGGTGCGTCCCACGGTGACACACTTGGTTGAATGAAACCTTTCATCCTCAAATCATCAAGTTGTTTCTTCAGTTCTTCCAACTTAATAGGTGTCATACGATATGGTGCCATAAAAATTGGTGTGGTACTGAGCATCAAATCAATCGCAAACTTCACTTCTCGATGTGAAGGCAACTCTATTAAGTCTTTTGGAAAAAAACATCCAAAAAGTCACGAACAACTGCCGGATAAACCCTTCCCACAACATCATCTTCTTTGGCTAAAAGACTAGCCAAGAAATAGTCACCACAACCTCGTCCACGAACCCCATAAAATGATAAAGAATGGGAATCACCCCGATCTTCCATGAAAAAAAAAAACAATCTCCCTCGGGAGTGCAAGTTGTGACTCTTCCTCTGAAACAATCGATCGTAGCACGAAATGAAGCTACCAATCCATCTCGAGAATGATGTCAAAACCAGTCATCTCAAGGAGGATGAGGTCAAACACAAAAGTCTGTCCAGCTATCACGATGGAACAATCTCTTACAACTCTGGTCAAGGACACTGACAACCCAATTGGCATGTCAACACACAACGCCCGATCCAAGAAACTAACCTCTAACCCCGATACAAGTGCAAATGATGATGAAATGAAGGAATGAGATGCACCAAAGTCAAACAAAACACGAGCCCATGAACCAAATACTGGAAAGATACCTCAGAGAACTGATGGACCAGAAGACGTATCACGTCCCTGTGGTGCTTATACCTGAGAACTACCAATCTGAACACCTGACTATTGTACTAACATAGTAGGAGTATCCCTCCTAGCTGGTTGTGAACGCCGAGAAGACATAGCAGGCTGTGGTAGTGACGGTGGTCTAAAACCTGACTGACCTGTAGTCGACTGTGACGGCCTCTGCTGTGACCCTCTGCCACTACCTGTGCCTGTTTACCAATTTGGACAATTCCTAACCCTATGGCCCTGTTGGCCACAACCAAAGCAAACCCCATAATTAACCGATGTTTGTGGCCCCTCTGCCTTGTAGTGACCCAGTTGATTGTAGCGATAGCAGACCACACCACTCCTAGCAAACCCTGCTGGCATAGGGTTAGGAAGAACGGATCGTGCAGACTGCTGTCCTTGAGACTAAGATGGACCACCCTTATTCTTCTTCCATTTTGGCCCCTCTGAAAAAGATCCTGTATTCCTCTTTTGTTTTCATTCCTCCCTTTCTGCATTTCTATCCTTGGCTTCCGCTTCTAGCATTAATGCCCTTTCCACTGCCTCTGCATAAACATTGAAATACTGTATCGTAATCAACGATCTCATTTGGTAATGAAGACCAGAAACAAACTTCATTGTCTTATAAGCCTCATTTCTCACTATCTCAGGAGGAAAGCGAGAAAGAGCGGTGAACTGGTTCTCGTACTCTGTCACCGACATATTGCCTTGAATGAGATCATCAAATTGCTTCCTTAGTTCCCACCTCTTGGTAACCGAAAAATACTTCTCATACAATAGTTCCTTGAACATTTCCCAGCTCATCTCCTCAACCTTGTACTGATTAGTGACTGACTTCCACCAAAGCTTGGCGTCCTTGGAAAACTTGTAAGTGGCCAAAATAATTCTCAAGTGATCATCCGTCACATCCATCAAAGTCAAGTGGTTTTATACTTGGTCGATGTAGTCGTCCGCTACCATTGGGTCTGCACCACCCTCAAACATCATTGACATCAACTTTAAAAACCCAATAATTAACTTAAGATATTTCTGTACTGTCGTCTCCTCTACCTAAACTACTGGTTATGGTACCGATTGCGAAAGAGAAGCAATAGTAGCCCTCAAAGTATTCAGCAACAAATGGTTCAGTGCCATCTCAGCTAAACCTTCACCCTCTTCAATGGGTGCCTCAACATTGTGATCGGTTGAGTCGATTACAATTATAAATCAACCTTCGCAATAGCACGAATCATTGTAAAATAGGGCTATTGGTTGGGTAAGTCGAACCACTGGGACTGTGCTAATCTATGGCAACCTAAGTGTCTAGAGTCTTTTTAGAATGATAGAGGTGTTCATAGAGGATTTGTTGGTTATCACTTAAGCTATGAAATTAAAGTGCATAAAGTAAAAGTTTGCAAGAGTTGGAGGGAGATGAAATACAAGTAAAGAGGACTAAGGAAGTGAATCCGCCTCCATCCCTATACACATGCTAGATTAGAGCTAAATTGGGGGAAAACAATATATATATATGGTCATGATACATAGCACACTTGGTTGCTATAATATCCTCAAGAAGCTCATTAAATCTGAAGCAAGCATAATCCATCAAAGGTTAACATGTTTAGACTACCTAACTAAGGTATAGCTTAACCACATTTACTTAAATGAAAGACTATCAAGCCCTAGACAAAATGATGAAGCACATGAAGGTAAGAAATAAGCATAAATCATCAAAGGTTTCACCTAAGCAATGATCTATCAAAGTCCTTATCAACATGCCATTAAACCATTTCATGATCTCACTACCATTGTCACCATGAGAGTGCAAGCAACATGATTAAAAGAATAAACCATCAAAGATAGATAATTGAGTCAACATTAATCATTTAAATACATGAAGATCCATTGCAAGAGGCAAGATGCTCTAGACCATGAAAAGACCAAAGATTATACATTGCAATCCCCAAAATAGAACTATACTAGGACATGCTTACAAGGGAGGGGCTTCATCACCTCCCTAGAAGGAGGTTTAGTTACCCATGGGAGCCTTAGAAGAAGGAAGAAGCTTGGTTGGAACCTCCATTTTCGAGCTCCCTTTCCTTGGCTTTAAGAACTCTATCTTCTCATCCTCTTTCTCTCTCCAAAAATCTTGCAAAGATGAGATATGATATTCTATGTGTGGTTCCCCTCCTTTGTGTAGACATTCCTCTCCACCAAACAAGGCACAAAAAACCACCAAAAGACATCTCCAACCAACTCATAAAGATGGAAATCAGAGATGAGGGAAACATGGTACAAGTGGGCTGAAGTGATGGTTCCCGGAGAGGAATCTGCCCAGAGTTCGAGCGCTCAAACTAAGCACTTCGAGCGCTCAAACTAGCACTTCGAGCGCTCGAACTAAGCACTTCGAGTGCTCGAAGTTAGTCCAGTGAGCTCCTTCCTCTTGACTTACTTTGCACAACTTTGGTAGAACAGCCATAAATTTCTGCTCCGAACTCCAAATGATGAACTGTTTAAAGATTTGGAAAGTTAAATCGAAGCTCTAAATATGTCATGTTTTAATAGAATTCCAGTTCTCGAGTTTGATCGGTCAAAAATGGTGAGCAAAGTTAGATTCCGCTGCTGCCAGAACTTAGCCTTGAGCACATTGCTATTCAAAGATTGAATAAAACACCATTTTTGCTCCTTTTTGGCCAATGAACCTGAAAATAAATAAAGCGTGCAAATAAAGATAATTTATAAAGAATAATCAAATAATGGATTTAACTAATGCAGCTAAGGGCGCTTGAATATGCAATATTCGGCGCTTATCACACCCCCAAACTTACATTTTGCTAGTCCCTTAGCAAAACTAAAATGAAAAACTCAATGAAATGACAACAATGGAAATGCTACCACAAAATCAACTATGGCAAAATGAAATATATACATAGCTCGAATATAACTCGAAACAGACACCGGACTAGAGACGGGGTCATTGAGGAGACTACCATGCATATATGAAGCATTGATACAAAAAAAATTGGTTAAACACAATTCAATAAACATGCATCAACATCCTAGTCTATATAAATAACTCAATTGTCATCTCTTGACTGGAAATCAACTCTAGCTTCAGTGAAAGTGGATTAGATTCACAACATGCAGCTTTTACTTTCTTTTTCTAGTTTCAAGACACAAGTCTTCAAATCGTTGAATTCCATTTTAAATGAAGTCCCTAAGGCATGAATTAATTTACAAACAACTTTGTTGCTTGTTGACAGTTTATTTTAACTCAAAAATGATACATAAAATGGTTGTGTAATGCTGAAATCCTTTAAGCTTTCTAACCAACCCGTATAACAAGCGTTAGGCCAACAACTCCCAAACCAGATGGCTTTAGGGTGCTGAGTGTAGAGACACTCCTAGGGCTTAATAGCTCGAATTGGCAAGGCTACGAACTCCAACGAACCATGTTTAATAAAAATATTTTTGAATGACCGTGCAATGTCAAGTCTTTTAAGCTTTCTGACCAACCCATATAGCAAGCGTTAGGCCAACAACACCCAAACCAGATGGCTTTAGAGTGTTGAGTGTAGAGACACTCCTAGGGCTTAATAACTCAAGTTGGAAAGGCTACAAACTCAAACTGGTCAAATTTATTTATTTATTATTTTTTTTTTCACACCAAAGGTATCCATCTATTAGGTTCATCAATTCAGATTGACTAGGTCAAGATCACGGTTAATCAAGTTACATGCCTCACGGTTAAGTTTCCAATGTGCATCTGTGCATTGTGAAGCATAAAAGAGTAGAAAATCCAATGAGAATCTAATTGAGACATTTATACAGACTAATTTGAATCCACATGATCACTTTAAAATCACATTTTTCTTTATTTTCAAAAATTCACAATTGCTTCTATATCCACGGTATTAAACATATGCTTTATGTCCGCCAAGTTTCAAATTTTATTGTCATTGCTTAGCAAAAATATGGAACCAACAATGCAAGTTGCACCCCCAAACTGGTAGGACACATTGTCCTCAATGTGGGAGACAAAGATGGAAAAAATAAAGGGCATAGGGGATAAAAGGAACAAAAATACCAAGTGGAGCGACGAAGGCAAAGGTTTCCAGCTATAAAAAAGCGCAAAATGCGTCCCCTAAACTTGAAATGTGCCACCTATAATGGGACATGAAGAAAAGGCAAAACAACGACAAAAATAGTAACAAACAGTAAAATATGGATGGAAAATTTCGAAAAAGAAGATAACAGAAATGCTAAAGGATTTTTATTCATAATAACATAATTACAAAAGGAACTGAGAGTCAATCATGTTGAACCAGAGCAACTTATGCATAGCACAATCCTAAAGTTGAAAAGTAAAAGAAAAACAGAAAGGAAACATACACAAATACAAAACAAAATGATAAAGTTCAACACTGGCAACTATCTACGGGGCCGGGGGAAAATGGGAGAAGATGGCATTGAGGAGGGATTGAGTCTCACACCGGTCCTCCTGTGCTACGCGACGGTCCTCCGCCGTAACACGGCTGTCGTCGGCAGCAAGACGACGGTCTTCTTCGGCATGGAAGTAGTCCTCACGCACAGTCCGAGTGTAGTCGGCCAAAGAAATCTCAAAATGATCCATCCGCTCATGAAGACGGGCAAGACTAGCCCGGATAAAGGTTTGGTCTGGCGGAAGATCAACAAGAGGCTTGTCCCTTTCAGCGTCCTCCGCCATGGGGTCATCCTCAGAAAAAGGAGGAGATGGAGAGTGGGGCAAAGGAGGAGCAGCGAGCCGAGGGTTCCGAGAATGGCTTAGAACATTGGTCCACCGGCGGAGAATAAAAGTTTGAATCTTTTTGTCCCTTGGTTCATGAGGAGGAACAATGCCGCCCTTATACTTCAAGAGCTTGATAACAAAGAATGGTAATGGCAAAGGCTGATTTTTAAGACGCTGCTGCCGTGCGTTGTTACACTCGTCCCAAAACCACATGAATGTGTCCCAAATGAGTTCTGGGATAGAGAACCATTTGCCTTGGTCCATGGCATACAAGGCTTGTAACATCAGGCCTCGGCGCTCGGTGCTGTGTGCCAAGGGGTAAACATTATGCTTGAGAACGGAGTCAAGGAACCAAACTCGCTCCGGAAGGGTGGATTTGAGGGTAAAACTCCGAGGTCGATGAGGGTCATCCACGTTGCAAATGGCAGCGACAACCTGTTCCACAGTTAAAGTATCCGGCTCCTCGTATAAAGGGAGATTCTCACGATTGACAATGTCATCGGGGCACTCCAGAGGACAGCCAGAGACCACCACCATGTCAGTAAGAGTGAAGGAAAAAGGGATGCCATCAATGGATGTGGTGAGAGTGACCGGCGGCTCTTCGGGGCAATTAAGATTCTGGAAGAAGAGTCGCACCACACGGGGGTAGGTGACCTTGGCAACGGGTTGGCAAATGTGCTGAAGACGCCGGTTAATTAGCTCCTCGACAGCCCATGAAGTGGTGGGAAGAGTGTCAAAGACACCTGTGAGTGGGAAGAGAAGCTCATAATTGAGCTTTTTGTCGAGCCAAGGGGCTCGGGGTTGTTCATAAGGAACGACAGGAACATCCTCAGAGGGTCTAGGACGACGGGAAGGGCCGGCACGAGACATTTGGAGAGGCGAACTTGGTTGGGGAATTTCAGCGAGCACCTGGTATGCATAAAGAAAGAAAGGCTGTGAGAATGAAAGGGATCTATGAAGAAACCCAAAAAATTTTTAGACACAATGCTCTCTATGATAGAGCATAGCAACAAGCACAATTAAACTCCAAGGATTTGATGCCCATACTCCTCAAATGTAATATAAATAACACAAAGATTGAAGAGAAAGAGGGAAGAGACATACCTTGGAAGAAGAGTGGAGAGAAACACGGATGGAATGAGGAGGAATAGTGGGGGTGATGGTCATATATATAAGGATGGACGAAGAAGAAGGAGAGAAGTGAAATGGGTGGATGAGTTATGGAAAGAGAGAGTAGTGGGATGTGGGTAAATGAAGGAGAGAAGTGGGATGTGGGTAGGAGTTAATGGAGGAAGAGAGGAAGGTGGAAAGGTTGAGGTTGTGGGTTGATGGAGGGAGTGGGGGGGGGGGGTAGAAGAGAAGTAATAGGAGAGAGAGAAGTTGGAAATGGAGGGAGGAGGTCATGGGTTGAGGAGCTGGAAAGACGCGGGAGAGAGAGAGTGCAGATTTTAAAATGTGGGGAAGGAGGGTTCGAGCGCTTGAAGTTAGGCCTTCGAGCTCTCGAACTTGAGGCAGTGAGTTTCGAGCGCTCGAAGTGTGCACTTCGAGCGCTCGAAGTTGAGGCAGTGAGCTTTGATGGACTTTTGAGCGCTCGAAGTGTGTACTTCGAGCGCTCGAACTTGAGACAGTAGGCTCTTAATTGAAAAATGGAAGTTTCAAGTGCTCGAAGCTTGGACTTTGAGTGCTCGAAATTTGACCAGTGAGCAAAGCTTGGGTGAAATGACTGAAATTGCCAATTTGCCAACATCTCTTCAATGCATGAAGGAAATTTGGAGAAAATTTTCCAATAATGCATTAAAAATTAGAGGTTATACACATGTGAAGCATTCCAAAGATCAAATAAAATTACCGGATGGAGCTGAAAATTTCCAAGTATGAAAACAAGGGTTGTAGAAGACCTAAGAGAACCAGTTTGAATTGTTGGACACAATTTAAGATAATTCCAGATAAGGTTAAATTTTGGCTTTCCTTAGCAATTTCCCAGAAAATTTCAAAGCCCAGGCAATGAAAATGTAGAGAAGCCTGGAAATAGAAAGAAGTGTTTCTCATGCTGTGCTAAATTTAAAGTCGATAGCTAGACGAAGCTAGAACAGGCATCAATCCTCGTAAATTGGGTCTGTCAAGAGGACTTCCTTAATTTTTCGAGTTGGGACTATGCCGTCAATGCAAGGCTTAAGCCGTTGGCCATTAACTTTAAAGAGCGATCCTCTTGCCGGATCTTGGAGTTCGATTGCTCCATGAGGGAAGACAGTAGTGACGATGTATGGACCATCCCATCTTGACCGGAGTTTACCGGGAAAGAGTTTCAAGCGGGAATTGAAAAGCCAAACCTTTTGGCCCGGGGCGAAAGACTTGCTAACAATGTGCTTGTCATTAAAAGTTTTAGTCTTTGCCTTATAGATTTTGGCATTTTCGTATGCATCATTTCGGATTTCTTCAAGTTCATTCAGTTGCAAAACACGATTAAAGCCGGCCTGTTTGAGATCAAAATTTAGCCTTTTTATGGCCCAAAAAGCACGGTGCTCTAATTCTACTGGAAGATGACACGCTTTGCCAAAGATAAGTTGATATGGCGACATGCCAATGGGTGTCTTATAAGCCGTCCGGTAAGCCCAAAGTGCATCGTCTAGTCTTAGTGACCAATCTTTGCTGTCCGGTCGAACCGTTTTTTCCAAAATGTGCTTTATCTGCTGGTTAGAAACCTTTACTTGACCACTCGTTTGAGGATGGTAAGGTGTAGCAACCTTATGGATGACGGAATACTTAGAAAGGACGAATTTAAGATAACGATTTCTGAAATATGATCCGCCATCGCTGATGATTGCTCGGGGCGTACCAAAATGACTAAAGATGTTAGATTGAATGAACTCGATCACAACTTTATGATCACTGGTTCTGGTGGCAGCGGCTTCCACCCATTTGGAAACGTAATCCACCGCTACAAGGATGTACTCGTAGCCATAAGAAGATGGAAATGGTCTCATGAAGTTGATTCCCCACACATCAAAAATTTCAATTATTAACATGGAATTGAGGGGCATCATGTCTCTTTGGGACAAGGATCCGAGCCTTTGGCATCTTTCACATGATTTACAGAAATTGTATGCATCTCGAAACAAGGAGGGCCAATAGAATCCGCTTTGAAGAACTTTGTGAGCGGTCTTTTTGGCACTGAAATGGCCTCCACAAGCAAGAGTAAAGAGAAATTGAGAATGCTTGTGGTCTCAACTTCGGGAATACATCGCCGGATGATTTAGTCCGGGCAGTATTTAAATAGCTCCGGATCTTCCCAAAAGAAATGCTTGACTTGGGAAAAGAACCGGTCCTTCTCTTGTTTGGACCAATGAGTTGGAATTTTACCTACCGTAAGGTAGTTAACAATATCCGCAAACCATGGAAGATTTGCATGGGAAATCTGGAAGAGTTGCTCATCCGGAAAAGAATCACGGACAACAGCGAAATTGGACAATTTTTCAATGAGTAAGCGAGAGAGATGATCGGCGACAACATTGCCTGCCCCTTTTTTATCCCGAATTTCAATGTCGAACTCTTGAAGTAAGAGTATCCATCGAATCAAGCGGGGTTTGGTCTCTTTTTTTGATAGCAAATGCCGAAGGGCGGCATGATCTGAGAAAACTATGACCTTGGAACCTAGAAGATAGGAGCGGAATTTGTCCAAGGCATAAACTACAACTAGCAACACTTTTTCAGTAGTTGTGTAATTTAATTGAGCATCAGAAAGAGTTCGACTAGCGTAATAAATGACGTATGGGAGCTTATCCATACGTCGGCCCAAAACCGCGCCTAATGCATAGTCGGATGCATCACACATGATCTCAAAAGGAAGAGACCAATTAGGTGGTTTCATTATTGGGGCAGATGAGATGAGAGTGCAAAGTTTAATGAAAGGTTCCATGCAAGCTTCATCAAAATCGAATGGAACATCCTTGGCTAAGAGATTACACAAGGGCCGTGAGACTTTGCTAAAGTCTTTGATGAAGTGACGATAAAATCCAGCATGGCCAAGAAAATAACGGATTTGACGGACGGAATTCGGAGGAGGAAGATTAGAAATTAACTCAACTTTGGCCTTGTCTACCTCGATTCCCTATTTAGAGATGACATGACCTAGAACAATGCCTTCTTGGACCATGAAATGGCTTTTCTCCCAGCTTAGAATTAGATTTGTCTCCTTACATCTTTGGAGTACAAGAGATAAGTTGTTGAGACAAGAATCAAAGGAGGAGCCAAAGACAGAAAAATCGTCCATGAAAACTTCTAAGAATTTTTCAACCATATCGGAAAATATGGACATCATACATCTTTGAAACGTTGCAGGAGCATTGCATAGCCCAAAAGGCATGCGTCGATATGCAAAAGTTCCAAAGGGACATGTGAATGTTGTTTTCTCTTGATCTTGAGGGGCGATTACCACTTGGTTATAGCCGAAATAACCGTCGAGAAAATAATAGTAACTTTGGCCGGCTAGCCTTTCTAGGATTTGATCAATAAATGGTAATGGAAAATGATCTTTCCTAGTTGACGAATTGAGCTTTCGGTAATCAATACACACACGCCACCCGGTGGTGGTTCGTTGTGGCATGAGCTCACCCGCTGAATTTTCAACAACGGTGAGACCGGATTTCTTGGGAACAACTTATGTGGGGCTTACCCACTTGCTATCAGAGATGGGGTAGTTGATTCCCACATCTAACAATTTTATTACTTCCTTCATTACCACTTCCTTCATGTTAGGATTTAACCGGCGCTGAACCTCTCTAGTAGGCTTTGCGTCATCCTCCATATGAATGCGGTGCATACAGATAGAGGGGTCAATTCCCTTCAAGTCAGCCACTACCCAACCAATAGCTTCTTTGTGTTCTTGTAGCACCGCTAAAAGGTTGGTTTCTTGGTCCTTTAGAAGATCCGAAGCAATGATAACCGGGAGAGTTTGATTTGAACCAAGGAATACATACTTGAGATAGGCCGGGAGCAGTTTAAGCTTAAGTAGTGGTGGAGATTTCAAAGACGGAACCGGAGGAGTAGTGGAAAGCTGAGGAAGCGGCTCTCTTGGAATTTTCCAAGGGGGAAAATCCATGATAGCGTCGACATCAAGCAGAGAATTAACTTCTTGGATGGATTGGTCAATATCAAAGTTTAAGAAGTCGAAATGAGACATGCAAGTCTCAAGGGGGTCCTTGCTTAGAATGAAGGGGAGAGATTCTTCAACCACTTCATCAATGACATCAACAAGAAAATAATCATCCTCATTGGAAGGATGTTGAGTTGCATGAAAGATATGGAGTTTGACTTGCATGTTTCCAAAAGCAATGTCCATCACCCCGGTTCGGCAATTAATTGATGCATTAGCCGTGGCTAAAAATGGCCTACCAAGGATCACGGGAATGTGCTTTTTTGGGTCATGGACCGGTTCCGTATCAAGAACCACAAAGTCTACTAGGAAGTAGAATTTGTCCACTTTGATGATAACATCCTCAAGAATGCCTCGTGGATGCTTGACCGATCTATCGGCAAGTTGCAAAACCACGGAAGTTGGCTTTAAATCTCCCAGGCCAAGCTCCTAAGTCAAGGAGGGCCCTCTCGATTTTGTTGTCACCAATGACACAAGAGATTGTGGGGGTACCCGAATCCTTATACTTTGGAGGAGTGCTGTGCTGAATGATAACACTAACATTTTCAGTTAACCTCACTTTCTTTGGCAAATGACTTTTAGAAGTGTGCTTTTGAGTGCACAAGTCTTTGAGAAATTTCGCATAGGGAGGAATTTGCTTGATAGCATCCAAGAAGGGCAAATTGATCTTCACTTGCTTGAAAACTTCCCACATGTCTTGAATTTTACAATTCTTGTTCCCAATGTGTGTTGACTCTTGAAGACGTTGCGGAAACGGAGCTTTTGGCTCATAAGTAGTTTCCACATTTGGGTTAACATGTGTGGGATTTCCGTGGATGGTATTTGGACAAGAAGAGCTTGGAATTTGATTGGAAGAGCTTGAATTTGGATTTCTCAAAGGAGGTTCTTTTCCATTTTTGTCTCCATCAACCTTGTTGTCAACCACTCTACCACTCCTAAGGGTGGTAATTGCTTGAACATGCTCATGACTCGACCCACTCGATGGAGGGGTTTCATCAAACGCATGCATCCCTCTAGGATTTTCAAATGGTTGAGCAGGAAGCTTACCCTTGTCCTTTTGAAGCAATTGGTTCACAGAGTTAGCTATTTGGCCCACTTGATTTTCGAGCTTAGCTATGGATTGAGTATGAGAGTGAACCATTTGAAGAGTAGGCTGCAAAGATGTCAAGAGTTGCTTGTTGGAGTCCATGATTTGCTTGTTTAATGACTCTATCATTTGTTTGTTTGCAGCCACAATTTCATCAGTTGGGTAGACCGGAGGTTGATTAGAGACATTTGGATTATACGGAGGACGGTAGCTTAAGGAGGCTGGAAATTGCCTATTTTGAAATTCAGGAGGGGGCTGATTTTGATGCCCTTGATTTTGGAATTGGGAATTTTGTGGGGCTTGTTGTTGCCACAAAAAATTAGGGTGATCTCGCTATCCCGGATTGTAGGTATTGGAATAGGGATTATTCCCGGATCTTGAGAATATGGCATTAGCTTGCTCTTCATTTGGATTGGAATATTGCTCCGGTGTGGGGCAATCTTCCGTGAGATGGAATGGACTAGTACATGATGAGCATACCGAACTTGCCGAATTTTGAGATAATGAAGGAGAGAGATGTGGTGCCATCAATTGATAGAATTTATGAGCTATGGCATCCACTTGGGATGATTCTTCCCTTATTGATTTTAGTTGACACGGGTTGGTGTTCTTTGCATTGGTTGAGGTTGGAGCCCTACGAGAATTATGTTGAAGTGAATTTTCGCTTAAATTCTCGAGTAAGGTCCAAGCCTCATCTGCATTCTTGGACATGAACATCCCGCCACAAGAAGAGTCAACCATGAATCTATGGGGTTCGGTTAAGCCAGCATAGAAAGCTTGCACTAATTGCCATTTTGGAATCAAATGATGCGGACATTTTCTAAGAAGGTCTTGTAGCCTTTCCCAAGTCTCGTAGAGTTGTTCTCCATCCGTTTGAGAAAAGCTAAGAATGGAACGCCTCATTTGGTTGGTTTAACTCACTGGATAATACTTCTTAAGGAATTCTTGCTGTAATTGAGCCCAAGAAGTGATGGAATTTGGAGTGAGTGCGTTTAACCAATACTTTGCCCTATCTTTTAAAGAAAATTGGAAAAGATGCAGATGGAGTGCATTCTCAGGAAAACCTCTCAACCGGATGGTCGAACAGATTTCAAGGAATTCATCAAGATGCTTATACGGATCTTCATTATCAAGGCCATGGAAAGATGGAAGCATTTGAATGGTACTTGATTCGATCTCATATTGAGCCGCATCAATGTTTGGCATCACTATGCATGAAGGTGAAGCATATGTAGTAGGGATGAAATGGTCCCTGAGAGTCATTGGCTCTTCATTTGGAATTTCGGCCCTAATTCCCTCATTTCTAACATCTCCTACATTTTCAGCCATTGTGTTAAATTCAGTTTCAAGCTCTCTTACGCTAGAAGATTCCCTAAGGTTTTGTCTAAGCGTTCTTTCAAGTGAATTTACGTCAACTGGCGAGTCAAGAGTTAGTAGGGAGAGCGATCTATGGCCAAACATCAACAATATATAATGCTATCAATGCTACTATTCATCATTCCCAACTCCACATACGATGTTCCCATTCTCCTCAATTATCAAGACAGAATTTAAATGGCTATGACAAGGACCGATGCTTGTACAGGAAATTTAAACAAGATAATAGCCTCAACCAGGGCTTTAAAACTGAATTATTACTAAGGTTAACACATGCACAATATATTACAAATTCGAAACTAGAAGGTCAAGAAACTTACCTGGAGTCCCCTAGACTTACAAATTTGCTAGCGTTCCCTCAGTGAGCCCCGAGTTTCTAGAATCTCACACACATACAACAACGGAGTTGTCAAAACCACACAAGGAAATATTCACAAAACACAATATTAACAATCAAACTAAAATTATCCCTAGAACTTCGATTGCTAAACCGTTTGCAGTCCCCGGCAACGGCGCCAAAAATTGATCGGTTGAGTCGATTACAATTATAAATCAACCTTCACAATAGCACGAATCATTGTAAAATAGGGCTATTGGTCGGGTAAGCCGAACCACTGAGACTGTGCTAATCTATGGCAACCTAAGTGTCTAGAGTCTTTTTAGAATGATAGAGGTGTGCATAGAGGATTTGTTGGTTGTCACTTAAGCTATGAAATTAAAGTGCATAAAGTAAAAGTTTGCAAGAGTTGAAGGGAGATGAAATACAAGTAAAGAGGACTAGGGAAGTGAATCCGCCTCCATCCCTATACACATGCTAGATTAGAGCTAAATTGGGGGAAAACAATATATATATATATATGGTCATGATACATAGCACACTTGGTTGCTATAATATCCTCAAGAAGCTCATTAAATCTGAAGCAAGCATAATCCATCAAAGGTTAACATGTTTAGACTACCTAACTAAGGTATAGCTTAACCACATTTACTTGAATGAAAGACTATCAAGCCCTAGACAAAATGATGAAGCACATGAAGGTAAGAAATAAGCATAAATCATCAAAGGTTTCACCTAAGCAATGATCTATCAAAGTCCTTATCAATATGCCATTAAACCATTTCATGATCTCACTACCATTGTTACCATGAGAGTGCAAGCAACATGATTAAAAGAATAAACCATCAAAGATAGATAATTGACTCAACATTAATTATTTAAATACATGAAGATCCATTACAAGAGGCAAGATGCTCTAGACCATGAAAAGACCAAAGATTATACATTGCAATCCCCAAAATAGAACTATTCTAGGACATGCTTACAAGGGAGGGGCTTCATCACCTCCCTAGAAAAAGGTTTAGTTACCCATGGGAGCCTTAGAAGAAGGAAGAAGCTTGGTTGGAACCTCCATTTTTGAGCTCCCTTTCCTTGGCTTCAAGAACTCTATCTTCTCCTCCTCTTTCTCTCTCCAAAAATCTTGCAAAGATGAGATATGATCTTCTATGTATGGTTCCCCTCCTTTGTGTAGACATTCCTCTCCACCAAACAAGGCACAAAAAACCACCAAAAGACATCTCCAACCAACCCATAAAGATGGAAATCAGAGATGAGGGAAACAAGGTGCAAGTGGGCTGAAGTGATGGTTCCTGGAAAGGAATCTGCCCAGAGTTCGAGCGCTCGAACTAAGCACTTCGAGCACTCGAACTAGCACTTCAAGCGCTCGAACTAAGCACTTCGAGCGCTCGAAGTTAGTCCAGTGAGCTCCTTCCTCTTAACCTGCTTTGCACAACTTTGGTAGAACAGCCATAACTTTCTGGTCCGAACTCCAAATGACAAACTGTTTGAAGATTTAGAAATTTAAATCGAAGTTCTAAATATGTCATGTTTTAATGGAAATCCAATTCTCGAGTTTGATTGGTCCAAAATGGTGAGCAAAGTCAGATTCCGCTGCTGCCAGAACTTAGCCTTGAGCACATTGCTATTCAAAGATTGAATAAAACACCATTTTTGCTCCTTTTTGGCTAATGAACCTGAAAATAAATAAAAGCATGCAAATAAAGATAATTTATAAAGAATAATCAAATAATGGATTTAACTAATGCAGCTAAGGGCGCTTGAATATGCAATATTCGGCGCTTAACACATTGTTCTTTCTAGTGGAGACACCTCTCAGATGAATCAAGTCCCTAAGAAGTGTATCCTCATCCACTTACTCCGCGGGATTGGAGCTAGAGCTTTCACCAACATCACCCCTTGTCGGCCTAGGGCCAACTCCCCTTGGTTCCTTTCGCGGTGGCATCGTGCTATAAAACAAGAAAATGGTTCAATAACAATGACACTAAAGTCCAACCGAGGACGACTTAAAATAAAGTGATAACATACTAACATTTAACATGCAAGACTATGCAATAAATGTGTCAACATAAGCACATAAGCAAGTAAACAATTAAATATGTTTCATCAAATAACACAACACTTTAGCAAATAACCACATAAACAGTGCAATGACTCCCCTTGCAACCCTAAGTAGGCCTCTACCTGTAATCTTAATGGTTTTTGAACTGTCTAGCTTTGATACCAACTTTGTAACGACCCGAACCCGTAAATCCGAATCGTTAACCGTGTCCTTACCCGAACCCGAGGTCACCTAAGTCAAACTCCATCATGTCTAGGGTCAACACACCATCATTACGTCTTAATTAAGCTTCAAGAAGTTTCTAGATAACATTCCAAGGTTTGGGGTAATTTAAAAACCAAAGGAGGAACAAGGATGCACAAGTAGCTCCATTTCGGTGGACCGAAATGGAGTTTTGGTCGGCCGAAATGGCTTCTGAAGTGAACCCTGTACTGGTCAACCGAAATGGCCATTTCGATCGGCGGGTTGAGGCCCAAATAGTAACTGAGGTTACTGGAAGAATCGGTATACGAAGTGCCCATTTCGGTCGATCGAAATGGCTCTACAAGCTATGTTTCAGTTACTGGACTGCTATGAAGGTGCAAATGAAAAATGAACAATATGGAAGTCTTGAAAACTGCTCTAAACGTGCTCTAAACCACCATGAACTGATGCACTACACTTCATGATTATAAGCTTCAACAACATAATACAATTTATATACAATCATTTCTCATTCCATACAAAAATGATAATTTGGTTTCAATGTACATCAAATATTGTCAAGAGGGAACATTTACATTACATAGCCTTGCTTTTCAAATGAAGTTACATATTCAGGATGAGGCTTTAAAAAAATGAGTTTAAGATACAAGAGTGAGAAAATGAAATTTTATCCCATTTCAAGCTTGTGGTGGATTGTCATCCGCCAGCTCCTTTCCGAAACATGAAAAATGTTAATATAAATGGATGAGCATAAGCTCAGTAGGAGGTGCCTATGGCACACCTCTTGAGACCCCGTGAACCCACACAATGAATAGGAAATAAAAAAATCAGGATCATGCCATGCCAGGGGAAAAATATCCACAAAATCACATCAATAACCCAAGTTATGAATGAATATGCGCTGAAATAGGATGCAATGTCATGTAATGTCGCTCCCCATTTCCAAAACCATTTTCATCATCATTTCCAAATCGTTAGTGCAACCCGTCCCATGGCGGCACGAGAAAAAGATTGGCAAACTATCCCTGACCCATGGCAACTCCATGGCGTCATTTGGGGCCCAGGTAACTCAACCACGCTAAGGCAATCTCCCTAATCCCCTCTAGGCCACACTAACGCCATAGTCCCTAGGCAACTCCTAGACGGCCAAGTTTTCTTAAAACCTTTTCAAAAAAATTTCTCAAAATCCCCTTTTTATTTCTTTCAAAGCCAATTTCCCATTTCCTTCCCAATGTAGTGCATGGATGCTTCATGTATTTCATGCAATGCCAATATTTATCATTCTACAACTGAGACGACCCTGATTTTTCAAGCCAGTGCGTCATGTGATGAACCGAAGATTGACCCGATAACGGATCCAAATGCAGAAGCGAAAACAGAAAACATGACCCTGGAGATGCAATGCATCTCTAGGAAGCCAAAGTGACCTTCCATGAGGCCACAGATCTCAACGAGAACAATGCAGATATAAATGATCAGAAAAAAGATCGAACAGGCCCCCAAGGGCAAAATAGTCTTTTCACAAGGAAGTAACGTCCTTGAGAATGTACATTATTCCTAAGACACATACGTGACTTCCCATGAAGTCATGGGACTCAAAAAAAAGAAGTGGAAACAAATTAAAACAAAATCGGACAAATTTTGCCCCAAGGGCAAAATGGTCATTTCTAAAAATATAAAATAGGGTGCTACCGAGCACACCACTGGAAAGACAGAAAAAAATTAATTAAGTTAGACCCAAGAATCACTGGATTTGGAATCCGGATGAAGAAGATATGAAACTCCAAAGTTTCATAAAATCAAACTTTTGGGTTTGAAATCAGTGCGGCAAGAGTACTTTACAAAGTGTGAAATGGTATTTTTAGACAAAACTAGATGCAACTGAGCATACCATTAGATAGACAAGGAAAAATTAATAAATTTAGACTCAAGAATCACTTGATTTGGAGACCGGATGAAGAAGATATGAAATATCAAAGTTTAAAAAAAAAAAAAAAACCAACTTTTGGGTTTAAAATCAGTGCGGCAAGGGTATTTTACATGGGGTAAAATTGTCTTTTTAGATAGAATTGGATGCAACCATGCATACCGTTGGATAAAAAAGCAAAATTTAATAAACTTAGACTTAAAAATTACTTGATTTGGAGTTGGGACGAAGAAGATATGAAGCGTCAAAGTTTCAAAAAAATCAACTTTCCAGGTACAAATCTGGGCATGGCCTGCACAGATTTTTGGATTTCAAATGGGGTTTTGAAGGCTTAAATGACATTTTCTGGAAAAAAAAGTTGCAAAGAACACCCCCCCCCCCCCCCCCCCCAAATCATGTTCTCTACATGACCATGTCAAGAGAAGTTTTTTTTTTCAAGTGAAATACCTGAAATGCCTCTTAGATCATAACTTTTTCTGGAAAAATCTTAAATGCACCAGATTTCCCAGATCTGCGAGTTGTTTTCGGAATCAAAATGATTTTTTTTGTAAAAATATAAAGAAGAAACCCCCCCCTAAAATCATGTTTTCTACCTGGCTGCATGGATGAAAATGAAAAAAAAATACACTATGAAATACCCAGAATACCCCTAGATCAAAAAAGGGCAAGAAGATTAAAAAGCTGCTACAAGCATAGCAGAAAACTGAACTTTGCACGGGATTTTCGGCACCAAGACGACATTTTATGAAAAAACGCAAAGAAGAAACCCCCCCTAAAATCATGTTTTCTAAGTGACCATGTCAAGGTCGGAGTTTGTTTCTCGAAAGAAAATCCCAAAATGCCCTTAAACCGGATTATGCAAGACAATTGTAAAATGAGTCCATAGGAGGCTCAAATCACAAAGGAAAGTGTTTTTCTTGAAAATGATTATGCATGCAAATGTAACTTAGTTATTAGGACGCGCTACAATGATCCACGATGTAAAAATACTGCCGATACAAAATATGACCCCCCCGATGTCAAAAAATGGCTAAAATGAACTAAAAATGGAAAATTTGAAAACCAAATTAACTGTTTGGACCTTGGCCACACTTCATACATGATTAAGTAGACCCTACAAAAGAATGAAAATTGAATTCCCACACCCGATGCAAACATGGTGAAGTAATGACTTGTCATTTTTCTATTTTTTCATAATATTTCATGAGTTAAAAGTTACATAAGATACAAAATAATTGTCATTGGCCTCCAGACTCATCTCATACATGTCAAATACATTCCAAAAGGTGTACTTATGCACACATTACATGTTTAAAAACAAATATACAAGTTTTGACATATAAGTTACAAAATGACATTTGATGCTAACATTTGCATAAAATGTAAACTTAAAAGTTACAAGTCATCCAAGAAATGATGTGCACCTCGAACCAAGGTATCCGTACCTGAAAATAACCAGGTAACTTAGGGGTGAGTAAACAAGTTACTCGTAGGGAATAAGCATGCATAGACCTACCATTTTACAAAATTATCATCTTAAGGTGAAACATGTTAAAGGGGCTCATGTTACCTAACGTTTATGTTAAAATGAGACTCAAGGAGCATCATAAGCTACCTTAGAGTATTTTTAGCATAAACCACATCATTCATGCAATTTAAACAATATAGAAGCATGCGGTACACGCAACAAGATATTCAATATACAAGTATACGTACACAAGTATACAATTAATATTGGAATACACTTAAGACAAGTATATAAGACACAAGTATACTACGTTACCTAGAAAATAAATCATTAATATGCAAGTGTACATACTAAGTGTGCTAAGCAATATTGAAATAGAATAAAACATATATATTCAAGTATACATTTCTAAGTATACTAAGTAATGTTGACATACATGGCATACAAGTATACAAATCCAAGTATACAATGCATTTTTGATATACAAGGCGTACAAGTATACAAATACAAGTATACTAAGCAAGAAATGAAGTACCATGCGTCCAAGCGCAAGAGAAAAGTAATCCATGATTACAAATAGGAATTGAATGCGAAATCAACCAATGGCGGAAAGACAAAAGACATATGGTCTCAATGACCAAACAAGTGATCTCGGGTTACTAGCCCGCAAGGAACTACCTAGTGCGCACTATATGTTGTAGAGAGAACTCTCATCCCTCGTACTAGAGACATACTCTAGCCTTAACATATTACAATGTCCATACAAGCTTTCCAAAAATCATCAAGTTGTGTAACAAGTATATCAAGTCATGAAATACACACAAGATATGCTCTAGGCCTTCCAGTTATCAAGGCCTTCCAGGCCTTCCAGTTACAATGGCATATTAAATGTCATATAAGTATAATGTGTATACAATAAGTTAAATCATAACTTTTACTCATGGAATACCATCTTGTAATCATACACCAAGTTGCAAATTATAAGTTAAGCAAGAATATAACATCAATACTTAATTACCTCAATGAAAGCATTCAAATGGAACTTAATTAAATTAAATAATTAAATTCTCAAGATTACAAAGCAACTCTAAAAATTCTAAATATATTATATGTCAAAGGTCACAACAAAGCCTAATTTAATTTCAAATTACAAGCCAATTCTACCTTAGTTACAACAAGGTAAATTAAGATCAATGTCAAGAAAATAATTAAATAAATCTCTCAAAACTCATTCAAATATTCTCTATTTAATATATATAAAAGAACATGTCAAGACATTGCTTAAAATCAAGTTACAAGTTAATTCTACACTAGGTACAACTAGGTGAATTAAATTTTATACAAGAAAATAATTAAATAAAGTTTTCCAAACTCATTCAAATAATCTCAATTTAATATATGTTAAAGACCATACCATACTCATTACATATATTAAGTCAAATGTCAATTTAAATGAATGTAACACTTGAATAGAAATTAATTAAACTAACTAATTAATTTCTCTAGAATTTAAATCAATTTCAACGGATTCCAAATAATTATATGTCAATGGTACTATCATGGTAATCACATATATCAACTCAAAAACTTAATTAAGTAAGTGGAGCAATTAAATAGAAATTAATTAATTTTAAATAATTAAATCACTAAATTCTAAAACAATTCCAAATGACTTTATACTAATACAAGTTATAGATCAAATCATGGCCTTCAAAAATATCATGTCCTAGCTTAATTTCATGCAAGGTACTACAACCTATTAATTTAAAAATTAAGTATAAGACATGTAAATAATTTATTGTAAGCTATAAAAATAATTAAAACACTTAGATTAAAAACCTATATCACCCCTTATCTCACAAGAGGATTGTTCATCTTGAATTCAAAGCAAACAAAGGAATTTTACAATTTCCTTCAAGGGTTATATAGAGGAAGGTGAGGCAAGTGTTTTGTGTTCCAAGCTTTTGAGTCGAAGATGATTGGAAAGAAGTCAAAACCAAGGTTTTAAGCCTAGGTTAATGGTTTCCTTCAATGGTGGCTAGGGTTCTAAGTGAGGAAGAAGAAGTTTAATGTGTAAAATGAAATAATTAAAATACTTTAGTGTATTCCTCCACTCACTTAGTCAATGGAAGTCAACACACCTAATCTTACACCATCCCCTCACACACACAAAAGCTAGACTTTAATTAAAAGCCTACACTTATCATTAATCTAATGGTTCATTCTAGGCTTAATCTAAAGCCTACAATTGTCAACAATCCAAGCCAAAAAGTGCACCAATGCTAGGCCAACAAGTGAGTGAATCTCCACCCTCCACATGTCATCATCCAAGGCTTCCAAGTGTTAACTAATGAGATGCTTACAAGTGGACCAATGAGAGCGCGACATTTATCACACTTTCTGGTAATTACAAAAAGGTCCTTTTTTGAAAATATCGTCTAAAATAAATTGTAAAAAGGTCCCTTAAAAATAAAATAATTAGTTTTTATAATTACTATTTTATAATTACGAAAAAACCCCAAAAACAAATAATGTTTCAGAAGAAACTACGCATCCATGACCTTTTATGTAAAAGTAAACAACTGGCATACAATTCTAGAAAAGTAAAAATACACAAAGCATGTAATTTAAATATCATGGATGCATGCAAAATCGGAACCAAATCCGAGCACAACAAGTGAGGTTATGCGAAGAAAATCATAGCCGGGAAAAAGACGAAAAGTGAATAGTGTCAAAAAAATGAAAATGTGGTAATGACTCGGTCCTTAAAGGAAGTTTTCAATCCAAAGGAAAGAGTCTCAGAAACTATTTTTGAGCACTCGAGACGACACTAAGTGATGAGTAACCGAACTCAGAAAAGAAAATTCAACAGAAAAAAATTATTCGTAAAATTTCAGAAAAAGAAAAGGAAGGAAAATGACCAGGTCATTACAATAACTAATTCAAACTCAAGCCATTTAACAAGCTTTACAAAAATTTTCAAAGAATTGTAACATTGCTTACATTCAACAATAGTGTGCCGTGTCGCGGTGCACCCAAAGCTTGAAAATGTGCACTAAGAGTGTGAGAGTGTAATGTGGCCAAGTTTTAAATTTATAAAAGCCACTACTACCTCTAACTAAAAATATAGCTAGGGTGAGTAGGGATTGTTCCAAGGGATTGTGGGTGCCTTTGCAATGGAAACAATATATATGATTAGTAGGTCGAGTGATCAAAGGTTGGTCGGATTGATTGATTAAGCTATTATGCAAATGAAATTAAAGCAAGCAAAAGGTAACAATTTAGAAGTAAGGAAAAGAAATATAAAGGAGAGGACTTGGGGTACTAGAGCTCACCACTAAGCTTGACTTCACTAGACACTAGTAATTGTATATTAATGGGGAAATTGACTTATAACTTGTGTGTGTGTGTGACATTAATTGAAACTAGACATGGATGGCAAATAAGCATAGATTGTCAAGCCAAATCAAATGGAAAGCACAACCTATCAAATGAGACCAAAATCCATTCAAGGAAACAACAATTTATGCACACACAACTATCTAGAAACATACACCTTATGCATTCATAAGTATGGAACACCAAGGAACAAGAATAGATTGTTCATCTATCTATGAATCTAAAGCAACTACACTACTTCTACACTAAGGATATGGAAATTAAACTAAGTAAGCTAAAGGTGTGGCACAATCCATCAAGAAACAACTGTGAACCATCAAATAAATTGCAAGAGTGTTCAATTAAGCTCTATGTTTTGACCATCTCTAGATTAACTTCATCCATACACATAGACATGCATAAAGTCCACTAAATCTAGAGAAAAGCACATGAATCATCCATTCTAGCATACATAGACATATGGTTAAAAGTAGTTAATCAATTGAAAGCATTAATCCATACACATAAAGTAGAAACCATAAGATATATATATAAATCCAAGATCAAAACATTTGTTACAAATAAATCCCCAAAAATATACAAAGATCTAAGTCTAGGAAGCAAACTTATGGGCTACTCTAGCCCCAAGTAAATGTCTAGCCACTCATTGAAGTAGTCATCTAACCCTCAAGGGCTATCTCCATGGTAGGTATGACCTCCTTCTTGATGGAAACCCTAGAAGAATGGAAGAACTCCCAAAATGTGTAAAGCTCTCTCTAGCCTCCTCTCCAAGATATGAGAAATGATATTACAAGTTATATGATGAATTATGCTCTAAAAATGGCACTAAATCCTTATATAGGTAGGTCAAGTGCCACACCAATGGTTTAGATTCGTGCATCAAGGTCCCTTCAATGATTGCACCATGAGCCAACTTTTAATGAGCTGGAATTTGTCTTTTTTTCCGACTTGAGGAAGTTCGATCGATCGAACTGTGTTGAGATCGATCAAACTATGCTGAGATCCATCGAACACTGCAGAGATTGATCATCCTTGGCGACGCCTTTTTAAGTAAAGAAAAATCTCTAAGACATTTTGGGATATTTTTGGGAAAGAGACAAAAGTGGTAGGTGGGGTGGTAGGTATAGATAAGATAGGATAAGATCGAATCACTTCGATCGATCGAAGAAAGGTTGGATCGATAGAACTTGTTGGATTCTTTTGGATAAGGACAAAAGTTTGGATCCATCTTGAAGTGTCCAGATCGATCGAAGTATTCTTAAGATCGATCGAACTTGGTGATTTTCCACACTTTGCTTCATTTTGCTTCCACTTTGCTCCTTTCTTCTATTCAGCTTGAGTTAACTTCTTTTATGCTCTTATTTGGCTGAATTGACTTATTTTTGGGATAAGCACCTAAAAAGGGCAATAACACGAAATTAGAATAAAATGGGGAAATAAGATAGATAAAGGTCCTAGAATACTCAAGCTTAAAAGGTTCAAATGCGCACTTTTCAGCGCTCATCACACTCCCAAACTTAAATATTGCTAGTCCGTAGCAATGAACTACAAAGTAACAGAATGAAATAAACAGCTTAACAACTACGATCTAGAAAGTAATAAATAGATAATGCCACTTTCGTAGGGAACACGATTGCATTTGGCATATGCAACAAGCATTTTAAACCCCTAGGTTACCCCTAGTGAACGAGTGAAGTCTCGTAAGGGTTTGCAGAAATGATACCCACAAACATTAAGCTCATTCTCACAAAAGAGGTACCAATATTGCAAACAAACATTGGGAGAAAACTATCTCAAGTATGTAATTTTTCAACCCTTTCCAAGCAATCTCCCAAAATCTCAACATCAAACAAGCAAATATGGTCCTCCACACATCAAGAAAATGATCATATAAATCAAAACAACTCTACAATCCTTTTTGAATGGACCGGCATCAAGTATGCTGCTCTCTTAGCCAACAAAAGAAATGATCACATCCTTACCCTCAAAATAGCACACAAATCTAGTACCGATCATCAAGACAAAGAGTGGACCTTTTATTAAAGCTTTATTAATCTAGGTGCGCTTATTCTTTTCACTTGAATATATATATTTTTTTCTATCCCTAAGGATCAAAGATGGAAGTATAGTGCAATGTGTTAATCGATTAAGTTTTTTAGCGATTCATAAGGTCGAGCGTTAAGTCAATGACTCCCAAACCAGACGGCTTTAGGGCACTAGGTGTTCAAACACCCCTAAGGACTTACAAGCTCAAATCAACTAAGCTACAAATCAAAACAACCTCCATCAATCATTTCCCACTTCTCACCTTTTGGGAGAAGTCCTCACTTTTTTTATTTGCTTTTGCAACTTTCCTTTTTTTTTTTTTTAGAAAGTTATTAACCTAGAGTTTGGGCCCTCCACCTTTTGGCACGAGAAACTCAATGCTTGATGAGGCTAAAATCCCAGCTACTTAGTGAAAAAGGGTTTGTTATGCAGTTTTATTAAGATGAAAACTTTCAATGCACTACTAGCCCAATTGGGATATAACCAATTCAATAGTCAACAAAGTATGTACCCCATAAATGAATGCTAGTGTGCACCTGTGCTAGTGTAGAATACAAGATTGAATGTCAAAATAATCACAAAATCAGGATGATGTGGACCACAAATGCAAGCAAGATATCAATCTTTCGAAAAATTTACTCCTAAATGGCATCCACAAGGCATACAAGGAGTATTGGACTCTCAAGTCAGGCAATTTTTAAATTTTAAGCAATATAGTTCTCAAAAGATCAAAATCATAACTAGTCATGGACCAATCATAGAAAATCCCTTAAATACACAAGCCATGCTCAAAATGTTGAATTGAAAGCAAATATTGTAAACAACACCAATTACCCCAAACTTAAATGGCACAGTGTCCTCAATGTGCAAAGAGAACAAAGGAAAGAATATACCAGTGTGGCTATGGCAAAGAATGGCCGGGACAGAAGTATCCAATGTGGGTGGTATAACCCCCCCATTCTTTAGATTAACTGTGGTCTTGAAAAGATGGCACTGGGAGAAAAGCTGATCAGATAACAAAGGGGATAATAATGGTGCACAGTGGACATGCAAGTGTAAATGGGATAATAAATGAACTAAGTAGAAAGGAAAAAGGTAGTCCTGAAAAAAAAATTGGGCAGCACTCTCTCACTGAAGTCACTGGGATGCACCTGATAATGGAGTCAGTCACAGACAGATATATCAATAGAAAGACATGACTTCCAAAAGATCATGCATAAAATAAGAAAATAAAAACAATATATGTACATCACAGTAATAGGGCCAACAGACTGGCCGTAAAAATATCACAACAGTATCAAAAGAGCAGTAATGTATCACAGATATAATGGAATAATGAAAGAGAGGAATAGAGATCAGGCAGATGAGGTAGGGAGAATCGAAGCTCGGGAAGCTCGCCAGAGGTTCGCCGGAGGTGGGAAGAAAGGGTTTATAGCAGCGAGAGAGATCAGGGTCTGAGATCGATGTACAAATCAATCAAAATGACCCTAGGGTTTTATTTTAAAAACTGGTCCCGACAAGTTCGATCGATCTGGAAAAATCGCAGATCGATCGAACATAAATCGATCTTAAAGGAACTTAGATCGATCTATGCCTCCAAACGACACAGTATTACAAATTTTTTTTTTTTTTAAATATTTTTGGTTTTTTTTTTTAGAAAAATAAAAAGAAAAAATAAAAATAAAAATAAAAATAAAGATAAAATGGAATTAAAGAAAATATTTTTGGATTTTTGAAAACTTTCCTAAAATTGTTTTTGGAATTTTTAGGAATAAAAATTCAATATATATATTTTTTTGTATTTTTGAAATATTAAAATTAAAAAGGCAGTGAAAGTCAAAGTCAACAGAGGAGCATAGATCAATCAATCCCAGATCGATTTGGAATACACTTCGATCAATCGAAGAAGTGAAAACCTGTAGACAAGTTCGAACGATGCACAGAGAGGCTTTTTTCATGGATCTCAAAAAAAAAAAAAAAAAAAAAAAAAAAAAAAAAAAAAAAAAAATTCTAAGTATGGAGTGAAGATCAATCCAAGAAAAAGTTAGATCGATCTAGGAACTTTCAGATCGATCTAAGGAAATTTTCGATCGATACACAGAGAGCTGATTTATGTAGGAAAATTTCGATCAATGGAACAGAGAGATGATTGGATGCAGGGATGGGTGTTCAATCAAACCTCCTTTGAGATCGATCGAACAGGAACAAAATGCCTATTTTCAGAATGAAAGTGCATGCATAGTCAATCATAATTCACATCAATGTGTATAAACCCCAAAACATAACTAGACAATGCAAGAAATGAAAGGTAAAATAGAAATGAGGGGGGAATAGGGTTGTAAACCCTATGAAGCATTTACTAGTCTTTAACGTCTCTAGCAAGACGTTAGGCTCTTTTAGCCCGAATCAAATATCTTATTATGAAACACCTCCTTGACGGGGTGAATGGATTTTTGAACCCCACCCAATAAATTGTTCTCTAAAGAACTCATTGGATTTGATTCAAACGACATTGACGGTCCTTGGTCAAAAAAACTCTTGGGCTTCCATGCCTTTGGAACACTTGACTTCAATGCAACTTTCTTTGCTTTCAAGTTAGTAAATAAACCATGGGAATGTTCAACATCAAGTAAAGACTTAACTTCATCAAATTCATGGTTTACACACTCCTCTATAACACACACTTCTTCATGTTGGTCCATTGAATTCGGGGTTGTGTTAAAGATGTTCAACTTCACTTTCATATGGCCAAATGAGATTTTCATTATCCTCGTCCTACAATTGATGTTGGCATTTGAAGTTGCCAAGAAATGATGGCCAAGGATAACGGGAATTTGGCTTTTGGGATTCGGAACTGATTCCGTGTCTATGACAACAAAATCGACCGAGAAGAAGAACTTATCAATTTTAATCAAAACATCCTCAATGATATCCCGGGGCTTTTTGATTGATCGATCGGCAAGTTGTAAAACTACCGAAGTCGGTTTCAAGTCTCCTACACCCAATTTGACATACACTGAATATGGAAGAAGGTTAACACTTGCTCCTAAGTCTAAGAGAGCTCGATTAATGACATGGTCACCAATGATGCAAGAAGTAGTAGGTGAACCGGGGTCTTTGAACTTTGGGAGAGTGTTATGTTACAAAATATAGCTCACTTGCTCGGTCAAGACCACTTTTCTTGGTGCTTGGCTTTTGTTCTTCCTCTTTTGGGTGGAAAGATCTTTTAAGAACTTGGCATAAGCCGGAATTTGCTTAATTGCATCCAAAAGTGGGAGATTAATCTTCACTTGTCTAAACATTTCAATGATTTCATTGGTCTTGGTCTTTTGTTTGTCAAGATAAATGGATCCTTTCAAGGCATCCGAAAATGGAGTTCTTGGCTCAAAATCTTTTTCAAAATCTTTCTTTGAAACATTATCAACATAAGAATTTTTCAAATCCTTTTTCAAATCATGCTTTGATTCATCTTTCAAATAATTTTTCAACGCTTTCTCAACATGATGATCATGCATATGCAACGAAGGATGAATAAAATATGAAACGGGACGGGTGTCAACTTTTGGTTGCACTGGTTCACTCTCTTCATTGGACATACTCACTTGGTTGTCCATAATCTTCCCACTTCTCAAGGTTGTCACCGCATTGACATGCTCAATTGTGGGACCTTCCGATAAAGAATGAGTCTCCACAACACATTGTTGCTTTGGTGGGGCATTCAAAGGCATTTCCCCTTCTTTCTAGCATTTAAAGTACTAGCTATTTGCCCTACTTGGGTTTTTAGCTTAGTAATAGATTGAGAATGAGAATGAAGCAATTGAGTGTTTGCCTCTAGAGTGCTTAACGAGGTCAACACTTTTTTTTCAAAAACAGGACTTCTAGAATTTCCTTGAGAATAAGATGGTTGATTAAGAAAATGGGAATTTGAAAAATTGATTACTATGTGATTGAAATGATAATCTAAAACCTTGGGAAACTTGGCTTTGCATTGGAGGTGGAACATACTTTCCTTGAAAACCACCTTGGGGAGGGTTTAAGCCTACCCCTTGGCTTTTCCAAGAAAAGTTCAGATGGTCCCTCCAACTTGGATTGTAATGATTGCCATACGGATTATTCCCTTGGTTAGCAAAAATGGCATTTACTTGCTCATGGTTGTCATTTTGCACATGTCCATGGGGACAATTGGAAGTAGAATGCGATACACTTAAACAAGTCATACATGATTCATTAGATGCACGATGATGAACATGATTAGGGGAGGAAGACATTTGATTCGCCGAAGTTTGGTTGATCAAAAATTAATCAAACCTTTGAGATAAGGATTTCATCCCGGTGGCTATGTCATTGGAATTGTCAATTTGATACAAGCCAACATTCTTCCTTCCATCTAGATTTCTACCATTTTTAGAAGACAGAAATCTATGCATGGAATTTTAACTCATACTTTCATACAATTGCCACACATCATTTTCATGCTTATCAAGATAAGAACCACCCATAGATGTATCAACCATACCCTTATGATTATCCGGTAAACTTTCAAAGAAATATTAAACTAACTGCCACTTAGGTATGTCATGATATGGACACTTCTTAAGCAAGTCATTAAACCTTTCCCATGCCTCATGAAACATTTCCCTATCCCCTTGAGAAAATTCACGAATGGAAGTTCTCATAACATTGGTCTTTGATACCGGGTAGTACTTCTTTAAGAAATCTTGTTGTATTTCTGCCCAAGAAGTTATCAAAAAAGGCCTAAGATTGTTAAACCAATATTTTCCCTTGTCTTTGAGGGTAAAAGGAAAAAGTTTGAGTCTTAACACTTCTTCTAGCATGTCTGTGTATTTCACGGTGGAACACACTTCAAGAAACTCATCCAAATGCTTCTAGGGTTCTTCACTTGGAAGTCCATGATAGTTAGGAAGCATTTAAATGGTTTGTGGTTTGATTTCATAGTGATGTGCTCTAAATGGAGGCAATTGAATGCAAGTGGGTACATTATATTCATTAGGCACATAGTGATCTCTTAAAGCAAGAGGGGGATTTACAACCGATGGTTCTACTCGAACACCTTGGTTAGCTTGAACCATGGGAGGTTATGGAGCAAAGATAGGTTGAGGCATTCTTAATGGAATTTGGCCTTATTGTTGTGGTGGAATAAATGGTCTAGGCCTGTCTAATAGTACTTAAATATTTTCATGATGAACATTAGGGTGGAGGATGCCTTATTGGTCTATGTAACCAAGGTCCTCCACATGGTCATTGTTTTGCTCTTCAATTAATGAAATGGAGTGATGAGAACTAACTCTTCCCCTAGGATTATGAGCAACCGATTCAAGATGAAAATTAAAAGGAACAAGAGTAAGATTCAATGACCTACGACCATTCATGCACTAGCAAAGACAATAACAAGAAATAAGCAAGTAACAAACTCTTCGCCCCCACAACAAATCTCCACATACAATGATCCCATACTCCCATGCTTGAACAATATGCAAAAAAAAATTAAAATGCCTCAACGCGGGCTCACGATCTATCTAGGAATGTAAAAACATGCCTCCACGCGGGCCGACGATTTAACTAGAGATTGAGTTAGAAAAATATCACAAAGGGTCCTTAAGCAACTTCAATTTAACTTTCAACTTTCTAGCCTTGCTTTGCTTTGCAATATTTTTAGATTTTAGCCTTTTTGTGTTTAGCTTAGCTCCACTTGGCTTCCTTGCTCTTCAATTCTCCTTTGCTTGTTTTCCTTGCTCAAATCACCTAGCCAATCAAGAACAAACATAATAAGTAACTAAGAAGAAAATAAAGAAAAGACACGATCAAAAGAGTACTAATTCCTATTTGTTTCCGAAACACGGCATTGCCAATTAAGTCCCCCGCAACAGCGCCAAAAACTTGGTGTGCCCTGTCGCGGTGCACCCAATGCTTGAAAATGTGCACTAAGAGTGTGAGTGTGCAATGTGGCCAAGTTTTAAATTTATAAAAGCCACTACTACCTCTAACTAAAAATATAGCTAGGGTGAGTAGGGATCGTCCTAAAGGATTGTGGGTGCCTTTGCAATGGAAACAATACATAGGGTTAGTAGGTCGAGTGATCAAAGGTTGGTCGGATTGATTGATTAAGCTATTATGCAAATGAAATTAAAGCAAGCAAAAGGTAACAATTTAGAAGTAAGGAAAAGAAATATAGAGGAGAGGACTTGGGGTACTAGAGCTCACCACTAAGCTTGACTTCACTAGACACTAGTAATTGTATATTAATGGGGAAATTGACTTATAACTTGTGTGTGTGTGTGACATTAATTGAAAATAGACATGGATGGAAAATAAGCATAGATTGTCAAGCCAAATCAAATGGAAAGCACAACCTATCAAATGAGACCAAAATCCATTCAAGGAAACAACAATTTATGCACACACAACTATCTAGAAACATACACCTTATGCATTCATAAGTATGGAACACCAAGGAATAAGAATAGATTGTTCATCCATCTATGAATCTAAAGCAACTACACTACTTCTACACTAAGGATATGGAAATTAAACTAAGTAAGCTAAAGGTGTGCCACAATCCATCAAGAAACAACTGTGAACCATCAAATAAATTGCAAGAGTGTTCAATTAAGCTCTATGTTTTGACCATCTCTAGATTAACTTCATCCATACACATAGACATGCATAAACTCCACTAAATCTAGAGAAAAACACATGAATCATCCATTCTAGCATACATAGACATATGGTTAGAAGTAGCTAATTAATTGAAATCATTAATCCATACACATACAGTAGAAACCACAAGATATATATATAAATCCAAGATCAAAACATTTGTTACAAATAAATCCCCAAAAATATACAAAGAACTAAGTCTAGGAAGCAAACTTAGGGGCTACTCTAACCCCAAGTAAATGTTTAGCCACTCATTGAAGTAGTCATCCAACCCTCAAGGGCTATCTCCATGGTAGGCATGACTTCCTTTTTTATGGAAACCCTAAAAGAATGGAAGAATTCCCAAAATGTTAAAGCTCTCTCTAACCTCCTCTCCAAGATATGAGAAATGATATTACAAGTTATATGATGAATTATGCTCTAAAAATGGCTCTAAATCCTTATATAGGTAGGTCAAGTGCCACAGTAATGGTCTAGATTCGTGCATCAAGGTTCCTCCAATGATTGCACCATGAGCCAACTTTTAATGAGCTGGAATTTGTCTTTTTTTCCGACTTGAGGAAGTTCTATCGATCGAACTGTGTTGAGATCGATCGAACTATGTTGAGATCCATCGAACACTGCAGAGATCGATCATCCTTGGCGGTGCCTTTTTGAGTAAAGACAAATCTCTGAGATATTTTGGGATATTTTTGGAAAGAGACAAAAATGGTAGGTGGGGTGGTAGGTGTGGATAAGATAAGATAAGATCGAATCACTTCGATCGATCGAAGAAAGGTTGGAACGATCGAACTTGTTGGATTCTTTTGGATAAGGACAAAAGCTTGGATCCATCTTGAAGTGTCCACATCGATGAACTCCAGATCGATCGAAGTATTCTGGAGATCGATCGAACTTGGTGATTTTCCACACTTTGCTTCATTTGGCTTCCACTTTGCTCCTTTCTTTCATTCAACTTGAGTTAACTTCTTTTATACTCTTATTTGGCTGAATTGACTTATTTTTCGGATAAGCACTGACGAGGCCGCTTGATATACGCGAAAATAATGTAGTGAATGTGCGGTTCAAGAAAAGCTTTTTCGGTCAAGTTTAAATTTATAAAAACCACTACCACCACTAATACTAACGTAGCAAGAGTGAGTAGGGATTGTCCCAAGGGATTATACGTGTTGGAATTTAACTTCGACTCTAGTGGATCACAAGATTGCAAACAAATTAAAATGCAATTAAAATAAACTAAGTTGAGATAGGGATTTAAGAGATGAGAAGTGAGGTCTTGGGGTGTATTAGAATTGCCACCAAGTTTGTTCACCAAATCACACACTTTTAACTAATTTGGGGAAAACATTCTTGTGAACAAAATGCGACTACCAATTGCAATATTAAGCATGGACCATCAAATTCATGTATGAATTGTCTACCTAACCAACAAATAAACTAAGTGCAGAACAACCCATCAAATCTAAGCATGGCCCATCAAACTAGTCACAATTGTAGCACACATCAATCTAGAGAATCATGGAATTTGCAATAATAAGCCAAAGAATAACAACTCAAGTATAGGTTGTCTACCTACCTACAAACATGAATTAAATTGTAGAACAACCCATCAAGCATAAGAATAATCCATCAAATTAATTGACAAACCCATCTAATAAAACCCATGTCTAGCCATCACTAGATTCTCAATCAACCACACATAGACATGCAATTAATATAGAAAAATTAGTGTAGAGATTAATTCCCAAATAATCACACATAAGATAACATGTAATCACAAAGAGAATCAATAGGAAGAATTAAACCATTTGAATCATGTGAGACATATTTCCCAATTTAATCACACATAGGCATGTAAATAAACTAAAGAATTAATAGGAAGAATTAAACCATAGAAATTATAGAAATATTCCAAGATTTATTAAATTCACAAGGCTAGAACATTAATCACAAGATATTATTCCCTAAAAAGTATGAAAAAGATAGAGGTTTAGATTACAAACTTGGGGCTCACCCAAGCCCCAAAGAGAAGTCTAGCCAATCATGGAGGAGGTAGATGTGATCTTGGAACCCTCAAGGGCAATCCCTAAACATTGTTCCATCTTCTTCCTCTTCTTCTTTGATGAATTCTAGAGAGAGAGTGTGTGTAGATCTAGAAATGTGTTCTTGGAGCCTCCACTCTTCTCTTTTCTTCTAACCCTAATCTCTAACTTTTCTAGAGAAAGAATGTAAAATTACAATGTAAAAATAAAATGATAAAAAGCTCTTTTACAAAATGGGTCACTTCCCTTTATATAGAAGGTCATTTTCTTAGCCATTAAATTAGAAATATAGCCCCAAAAATATCTAATCCCGTACTATGTGGTAGGTGGAGTTTTGGGGGCGCGGGAATAAGACACCTCACTGCCAGCACATTTTCGATTGATCCAACTTTTCTTCAATTGATCCAACCTTTCTTCGATTGATCCATGAAAGTTGGATCGATCAGAAATAAGTTGGATGGATCCAATTGGTAGATTTTTAGCATCAGCCTTTTTTTGCTCCAAATTAGTCTCATTTTGCTTCGGATCATCACTAAGACTTAATTTGACTTCAAAAAGGCCTTACGAAACCATTTTTAGCTCGTTTTAACATTATCGACCTAAAATAGACAAAAAAGGGATAATTTCACTGACACCCTCATTAGTTTGGCCAAATATCAATTTAAAACATCTTTCGAAAATAACTATCACTTACATTACAAACGTTTGCTCCGTTTTTCACTCACACCCCAAAAGTTAGTTGACAGGTGTGTCAGACCACTTTTTACATGTAAAAAGACATTCTTGCCCTTTGACTTTGGTTTGACCCAATAAATTATTTTTTTAATGATTAAAATTACATGTTTACCCTCATTTGACTTTAGGTTGACTATTCAAATGACATGTTTACCCTTCCTTTTCCATATACAAGAATAAATAAAGTAGGTGATCAACATCATACAGTTTGGTATTGAGGGCTATTATATGTCATACAAGTGTTCGGTTCTATATTTTTGAAAGGAAATTAATGAAATTTTAAGTAAGAAAATTTTATTTTTTAAAGAAAATTAATGAAATTTAAAAAGAGAAAGAGAAAAATAAGAAAAATTTTAAAAACTAAAATAGAAAATAAAATAAGAAAAAGCAACCATTCATATATTTTTTTAAGGAAATTAATGAAATTTTAAATAAGAAAATTTTATTTTTGTAAGGAAATTAATGAAATTTAAAAAGAGAAAGAGAAAAATAAGAAAAAATTTAAAAATTAAAATAAGAAAAATCATCCATTCATATATATTTTTTTAAGGAAATTAATGAAATTTTAAGGGTTATCGCACGTTTTAAGAAATTGAATGTGTTTATATAGAGGGAAACAGAAAATGGAAGTTGTTGCAGGAAATTCCCAGTTCCTTTATTGCTCAGAGTACCGAATACTGGTTCGTTGTCAAAAACACACTTCGTTTCTCTCAGAAGAAAATAAAAATTATTCCAATTTTTTGTCAGAAGTAATGGTGGAAACTGGAAAACCAAACATTCCATGTACTCTATTTTATACTAACAATATGTATTACTAAAACAGTACTCGCATACCTGTAAAATAATATATTTCGATACTTAATACCACCAACTATATTCATATTCTTAATTTCATTTTCTGTCCAAACATTATTTCGCATACAAAATTCCGGCGAACTCCACTCTTGATCTGTCATTCAACAATTTCACCGGAGAGATTCTGAAATCACCTTGTTTTCTTCAACCACGAAACGAAATCATTTTTCGGAAATCCAAAATTGTGCGGTAGACTACTTAGGAAATTATGCCCAATTCCTTCCACCACCTCTTCTCTGCACCAACCACTCCTCCGCCGGAAATTGCAGTGATCCCGAAGACCATAGATTCAACTCCGGCCCTCTCCTCCAGAAACCTCACTGGTATTCTCTCATGGTGGTTCCTCAGAAACATGTCTCAGCTTCAAACCATCGACCTCTCCAACAATTCTCTCAAAGGCTCTGTTCCAGGTTGGTTCTGGTCCAGCCTATCTCTCACCAAAGTCAATCTCTCCAAGAGTCAATTCGGAGGGACCATTGGTTTCGAACCCACTTCAAATATAGCTTCATTTTCATCGATTCAAGTCCTCAATCTTTCTACAAACAGGTTCACTAACTTGGCTCATCTCTCTAGTTTTTGAAACCTCTCTGTTCTTGACCTCTCCCACAACAATCTCAAAATATTACCCTCTGGTTTTCCCAACACAACCAAACTTCAATAACTCATCTGCCATGAATGATTCCACAGCTTTAGGTGAAGCGAGCGTCTCTTCTTTTGGCAATCAAATAGTACCAGCAAAATCAACATCAAAGAAGAAGCGAATTTTGGTTGCCGGCGGCTTGGACAGTCGGTACTTCGCCCACCGGTGAGTGAAGGGGAAGAAGGGGAAATTTGGGTCTGCGACTTGTAGCCATATAGAGATAGAGGAGAGAGAAACAGTGTGTGGAGGGGTAAAGAAGTCATTTCTGTTATCTAATATTTTGGAATAAATATGATTAAAAAATTAGGGGCAAACATGTCTTTTCCCATGTTTTTAACGGAGGCTGTAACGGAAAAGCGAAAATAGACCTAAGTGATAGTTATTTTCGAAAGATGTTTTAGACTGATATTTAGCCAAACTAGTGGGGGTGTCAGTGAAATTATCCCCACAAATAAGTACTAAAATAGGTAAATAAAGATAGATAAATGGACTAAAATACCCTCGCTTAAGGGGTTTAAATGCGCACTTTTCAGCGCTCATCACACCCCTAAACTTAAATATTGCTAGTACCTAGCAATGAACTACGAAATAAAGGAATGAAATGAACAACTAATTAACTATGAACTAGAACGCAATAAATGGATAACGCCACTTTCGTAGGGAACACGATTGCATTTAGCATATGCAACAAGCCTTTTAAACCCCTAGGTTACCCCTAGTGGACGAGTGAAGTCTTGTGAGGGTTACCAAAAATGATACCCACAAATATTAAGCTCATTCTCACAAAAGAGGCACCAATATTGCAAACAAGCATTGAGAGAAAACTATCTCAAGTATGCAATGTTTCAAATATTTCCAAGCAATCCCCAAAATCTCAACATTAAGCAAGCAAGTATGGTCCTCCACACATCAAGAAAAATGATCATACAAATCAAAACAACACTAGAATCCTTTTTGAGTGGACCGGCATCAAGTATGTTGTTATCTTAGCCAATTAAAGAAATGATCACATCCTTACCCTCAAACTAGCACACAAATCTAGTACCGATCATTAAGACAAAGAGTGGACCTTTTATTTAAGTTTTATTGATCTAGGTTTTCTTATTCTTTTCACTCGAAATTTTTTTTATTTTTTTTTACTAATCCTAAGGATCAAAGATGGAAGCATAGTGGAATGTGTTGATCTATTAAGCTTTTTAGCGATCTATGAGGTCGAGCGTTAGGTCAATGACTCCCAAACCAGACGGCTTTAGGGCATTAGGCATTAAAACACCCCTAAGGACTTATAAGCTCAAATCAACTAGGCTACAAATCAAGAAAACCTCCATCTAATCATTTCCCACTTCTCACCTTTTGGGAGAAGTCCTCACTTTTTTATTATTTTTGCAACTTTTCTTTTTTTCTTTTTCTTTTCTTTTATTTTTCTTTTCTTTTCTTTTTCTTCTTTTTTTTTTTATTTTTTTTATCAAGTTATTAAACTAGAGTTTGGGCCCTCTACCTTTCGGCGCGAGAAGTTCAGTGCTTGATAAGGCTAGAATCTCGGCTACTCAATGAAAAGGGTTTGTTATCCACCTTTATCAAAATGAAAGCTTTCAATGCACTGCTAGCCCAATTGGGATATAACCAATTCAATAATCAACAAAGCATGTACCCCACAAATGAATGTTAGTGTGCGTCTCTACTAGTGTAGAATACTAGGGTGAATTTCAAAATAATCACAAAAGCAGGATGATGTGGATCACAAGTGCAAGCAAGATATCAATCTTTCAAAAAATTTACTCCTAAATGGCATCCACAAGGCATACAAGGAGTATTAGACTCTCAAGTCAAGAAATTTTTAAATTTTAAGAAATATAGTCCTCAAAAGATCAAAATCATCACAAACATCGATCTCAAATCTTAATCATGCATTTAAAGTTCAACTTTAAGTAGAATGCAACAAAGACACCTTACCCCCAAACTTAAACCTCACATTGTCCTCAATGTGCAATGAGAACAATGGAAAAGATGGACAGAGTATACCGTGGTGGCGAAAACATTAAGCCCGGCAATGATCCAATATGAAAAGGGTCTCCCCAAAACTTGGAATCAACAACCTATTTGAATAACCACACTTGCAAACTCACATCAAATATCAAATGGGATAAGAATAATCAAATCATGCATTCTAAGGCAATATAACACAAGATGAAAGAGAGATATATGAGATCAAACCCTAACTAAAACATGAAAGTAGCATGACTACACATAAGGGCACAACGGTGAAAAGTTTTTATATTTTTCTTTTTATGAAAGCAAGTATATACAAAATGAAAGAAAAACAAAGAATAAAATGCATGAACAAAATGCAAAAAGAAAAATGAAGAATGCAAAATGCAATTAAAGGATATGGACAATGCAAGAAATGAAAAATAAAAAGTAAGAAAAGATGCAAGAACAAAATAATGAAAAATAAAAATAAAAACCCTTTTTTTTAAAAAAAAAAAGTATGTACAATGAAACAAAATGTAAGAACGATAAAGAAATAAAAATAAAAATGAACATGTATAAAACAAGAGATAAAAGACACAATGTGTCATATAGGTGCTAAGTTTAACGTCTCTAATAAGACGGAATACTACTTTAAAAGATTTTTTTTTAATTATTTTTTTTATTTTTTTTTTTTGTAGACAAAACAAATATGTATACAAACAAAAACAAAAATAAAAAGACAAGTAAATAAAAATTCAAGGAAATAAAAAATGTAAAGAAATTTTTTTTTTAGAAGCTTCAGATCAATCGAACTTAGATCGATCTAATCTTTGATCGATCGAAAAGGTAGAATCCTGCAGACAACTTCGAACGATCAGACAGAGGGCAGTTTTATGCAGGGTTCAAAAAAATTTCTAAGTGTGGAACTGAGATCAATCGAAGAGAAAGTTTGATCGATCTTGGAAGACTCAGATCGATCTGAAATAAAGTTCGAACGATGGGACAGAGAGCTGATTTCTACAGAGAATTGACTGCAGAGAGGTTCGATCGATCGAATAGACACTTGTGATCGATCGAACTGGCACCAAATGCCTAATTTTGAGATGAATGTGCAAAAAATCCTATACTAAGCCCCAATGATGGTAATAAGAATAGAGATTGAAAAATTGATGGAAGAATGTACATAAGAACAAAAAATAAAAAGAAATGAGGGAGGAATAGAGTTTTGAAACTCTACAAATACTAGTGTTTAACGTCTCTAGCAAGACGTTGGGTCAACTCACTAGTCGAACGTATCAAATACCGGATATGAGACATCCTTATTGATCATCTTTTCCATTTTCTCATTTAATGTCCCACTTACAACAATGAAATCATCCTCCAAAAGAATGACTTGAAAAGAAATGAAAGAGATGATTTCGTTCCTTTCATCCACAGTCTTGAAAATAAAATCAATGATGAGCGGCCTTGCACTTGGCAAGGCAAAGTCTTTCAAAGACTCAATTGGAATATCAACAAACGCCTTCTCTTCATCATTTTTCTCTTCCTTAAAAATCACCATCTCCTCACCTTCCAAGTTAGCTAAGAAGTCCATTAGAGAGTTCACTTCATTTTTGGAGCTTTTAAGGTCAAAACCACAATTTTTATACATTTCAAAAAGGCATGTTTCAAGAGGGTCATTGGAGATAATAGATGGAAGGCCCTCTTTAACAAGTTCCTCCTCCTCCTCTCCTACCTCTATAGTAGTCAACATCTCCTCACTCTCTAAAGTAGCAATGGTTGAGATAAAATCATGATCAAAATAAGGAAAGTCCTCATTAATCATATTATGCTCTATTGGATTAGCCAGTAACTCATTTGCCACTCCCTCCTCTATATAAGATAGAGTGCTAGGCATTAGCTCACTTGTCTCATCCCCCTCTTCACTCTCATCATCCTCATCTATATAAATTGAAGTTCTTGCCATTTTTTCATTTGCCCTTTCTCCTTCTATTGACGAGAAAGAGTACTTACAATTTGCTCAACTTGAGCTTCTAACTTGGCTAAAGTTTAAGAATATGAATTAATAAGTGGAGTTTGTGAAATATGCATATCAAGTCAAGCTAACACTTTTTCTTCAAATCCGGGTCAGTACCTAGAAGGTGGTGAATTTGGTTCTTCATAAAATGGTGGGGGAGGGTAATAGTTATAAGAAGGATTAAAAGAGTGATTAAGTCCATGATAAAATGATGCATGTTGAAATGAATTAGACTCAATCTCATAAGGATTAAAATATGATGGAGGAGCATAAGGTGAAGGGATGTAATTTTCCCCCAAACTTGGATCAAACAATGGCTTCATTCACATTCAAAATCCAAATGCAACAAATAATGGCCTCCACACGGGCCGATGCTTGGACAAAGATTTAAGCAATATAATGAGCCTCAACAAGGGCTATCACAAGCATGCAAAGAAATGCACAATTAAAATACAAAAGTTCCAAGAATTTCTTACAAAGGTCCTTAAGCAACTTTAAATTCAAATGCTAGCTCCAAGCTCCAATGATTACTTTACGATCCAATGTTTGCCTTTCTTGTAGTCAAGTACCTAATTGAACAAATAATATCAAGAGTAAGAAAAGAATATACAATGGAAAATAAAATAAAAATAGAAGCAATCGAATGAACACTATTGTCTAGTCTAATTCCAACAAAACCGTTAATCCCCGGCAACGGCGCCAAAAACTTGACGATGGCCGTTCCTATACACCAAAATAATGTAGTGAATATGCGGTTCAAGAAAAGTCTTTGGGTCAAGTTTAAATTTATAAAAACCACTACCACCACTACTACTAACGTAGCAAGAATGAATAGGGATCGTCCCAAGAGATTATACGTGTTGGAATTTAACTTCGACTCTAGTGGATCACAAGATTGCAAAGGAGAGATTGATTAATTAAACTAATATGCAAACAAATTAAAATGCAATTAAAATAAACTAAGTTGAGATAGGAATTTAAGAGATGAGAAGTGAGGTCTTGGGGTGTATTGGAATTTCCAGCAAGCTTGTTCACCAAACCACACACTTTCAACTAATTTGGGGAAAACATTCTTTGTGAACAAAATGCGACTACCAATTGCAATATTAAGCATAGACCATCAAATTCATATACGAATTGTCTACCTAACCAACAAATAAACTAAGTGTAGAACAACCCATCAAATCTAAGCATGGCCCATCAAACTAGTCACAATTGTAGCACATATCAATCTAGAAAATCATGGAATTTGCAATAATAAGCCATGGAATATCAACTCAAGTATAGGTTGTCTACCTACCTACAAACATGAATTAAATTGTAGAATAACCCATCAAGCATAAGAATAATCCATCAAATTAATTGATAAACCCATCTAATAAAACTCATGTCTAGCCATCACTAGATTCTCAATCAACCACACATAGACATGCAATTAATATAGAAAAACTAGTGTAGAGATTAATTCCCAAATAATCACACATAAGACAACGTGTAATCACAAAGAGAATCAATAGGAAGAATTAAATCATTTGAATCATGTGAGACATAATTCTCAATTTAATCACACATAGACATGTAAATAAACTAAAGAATTAATAGGAAGAATTAAACCATAGAAATTATAGAAATATACCAAGATTCATTAAATTCACAAGGCTAGAACATTAATCACAAGATATTATTCCCTAAACAGTATGAAAAAGATAGAGGTTTAGATTACAAACTTGGGGCTTATCCAAGTCCCAAAGAGAAGTCTAGCCAATCATGGAGGAGGTAGATGTGATCTTGGTGTTGGGAAACGTGCTAGTTTTAAAAACTTTTTAAGGGATTTTAATTCATAGATCTTGATTCATCACATAGAGACAAGTTTTATGCAAAAATAAAATATGATGTATCATTCAATTAATAGATTGAATACTTACATAAAAGGTCTGAGTAAACCTTTAATCATTTCCTCTAAAGTGAATGTTCTCACTTATTGTAAAGATCCCTTAGCAAGATGCGTTCTCCTTGGATCTCCATCTTCTTGGTAATTGTTTTGCCTTTAGGAATCACTCATAAGCCTCCATGAATGACCTTGGAAAACTAGGCTTGTGGAAGCCTCCATTAGATGAGAGCATAAACCCTAATTTTCTAGAGAGAGAAAATATATTCATTTTTCCTTCTCATAAAAATCACCCCTAAAATATACATAGACCATGTATATTTATAGGAAACATAAAGATAAAGAAAAGGAAACAACAAATCCTTCTCAATCTCTAATTCACATGTCTCAAATCTAATAGGATTCCAATATCAAGTTGGGCTATAAGTGAGAATCATTTGGGCTTATTATTTTATTGGCTACAATGAATTAATAATTGGCCTGATTCATGGACCCAATTCAATTAATTCATAAATTAATTTCTACTCCACCAAAAGAAATTAATTGAACTCCAATTAAATAATAATAACCTCTAAGTCAATGTTGCACTTTGACCCCTCTATGCATAATTAGTTATCGGATAAATAAAACCATCAATCCGACTACTTAATTAATATATTTATTTTAGTACCATTGATTATATCTGGCTCGATCACAATAAATTATTTGTTTGACAAAAATAATAATTTAAATAAATAAATATATAATAAATCATTTTGTCAAAAAACACACGAAGGCCTTTGAATTTACTTTGTGATCAACCATAATCAATACAAAATAAATACAAGTAGTAATCATGCAACTATTGAAAATATAACCCTTTAACTATTAATTATCTAACTACCCAAAGTGTCGGTCTAAGGATCCCGAAGTATCCACCGAGTAAATCAAAGTAATTATTAATTAATAAGAGTTTATACTTTTCTCATACTTAAGAGTCAAATGCCATGACAGTGATAGGGCGCAATTACATACGACAGCTCTCGCAATATATCTCAACCCAATGCGGATCCAGTTCAAGTCTTAATTAATTATGAGTACATCTATAATTAACGACTATGAACAATTTATGATTACTATTTATATTCATGTATTGATCGCCATCACATACATATATAAATATCTCTTGTAATCAAGTGGACACTATCAATTCTATAATGAATCGAAATATAATACATTGAATTCACCAATTGTATAAAGCATAAATATTTCAGAAATGTCAGGAACATATGTCACTTTAATCTAAACAGGAATTTGCTATACAAGGGCATATAAATCCCAACACTTGGAACTCTCAAGGGCAATCCCCAAACATGGTTCCATCTTCTTCCTCTTCTTCTTTGATGAATTTTAGAGAGAGTGTGTGTGTAGATCTAGAGATGTGTTCTTGGAGCCTCCACTCTTCTCTTTTCTTCTAACTCTAGTCTCTAACTTTTCTAGAGAGAGAATATATAATTACAATGTAAAAATAAAATGATAAAAAGCTCTTTTACAAAATGGGTCACTTCCCTTTATATAGAAGGTCCTTTTCTTAGCCATTAAGTCAGAAATATAGTCCCAAAAATATCTAATCCCATACTATGTGGTAAGTGAAGTTTTGGGCGCGCGGGAATAAGACAGCTCACTGCCAGCACATTTTTGATCGATCCAATTTTTCTTCGATCGATCCAACTTTTTTTCGATCGATCCAAGAAAGTTGGATTGATCAGAAATAAGTTGGATGGATCCAACTTGGCAAATTTTCAGCATCAGCCTCTTTTTGCTCCAAATCAGTCTCCTTTTGCTCCGAATCATCACTAAAACTTAATTTGACTCCAAAAAGGTCTTAAGAAACCATTTTTAGCTCGTTTTAACATTATTGACCTGAAATAGATAAAAATACAAATAAGTACTAAAATGGGTAAATAAAGATAGATGAATAGACTAAAATACCCTCGTTTAAGTGGTTTAAATGCGCATTTTTCAGCGCTCATCAAGCACCTAAAAAGGGCAATAACACGAAATTAGAATAAAACGGGAAATAATATAGATAAATGTCCTAGAATACTCAAACTTAAAGGGTTTAAATGCACACTTTCTAGTGCTCATCAAACAATAATTTAACAATATAAGCATGTAAGACATGAATTTTACATCATTCAAGCATGTTATTACACATAATATCAATAAAAACACATAGTCATGTAATTCATTTAGAACAATTTAATCATTTACAAGAAAATCAACATAATTTAGCATGCTAAGTAACAAATCAAGAAGAAAATTCACTAAGGTGCAGGAAATTGTACATTAAGAACCCCTAACTCACTTAGATGCAAAAACCCCAATTTCCAAGCCCAAATTTTAAAAATTCTGTGGTTGGCCAAAGATGAAATTACTTACACCAACGCATAGATGTCGCTGAGCTCTTCGTTTTGCCGCAAACGGCACCAAAAATCTTCTAACGGTCGAGGAGTAATCAAGATTTGAAGCTTTGAACGAAAAAGAAAAGAAAAATAAAAATAAAGAGAGGAAAAGGGAGAGCTGCCGGAGAGAGAGAACTAGAGAGAGAAAGGTGAGGCCAAAATGGCCTCTTGGCCACTCAAAACAAAGCTAAGTGGTGGTGGGTCCCACCACTAAAGAAAAATTCCATTTTGACTTTTGTTTCACACCACACATATATATATGCAACAACTATACAAATACCACATAAAACACATTAAATAAAATAAATGATATGCAAATAGACCCAAACAAAACTCCCATACGCGACAATTCCGGAAGCGGGTCCCACATGGGACTTTCAAGCCCGAAAAATGAAAAAATATGGAAATGACAACCGGTGCATTTCCAAGAGTCCTAAACTTAATGAAATGCCCCCAACCAACTCTCGGACACATCAGGCACACCATACGGTGTCCGGCACACAAAACGAGAAAATACCAAAATGCCCTTACCAAAAACAGAAAATGAAAAATAACGAAAATCGGAAACATTACAAACAAATTGATCCTCAAATGGAACAAAAAAATCAAGGAGACCCTAGAGCCAATCTAGTGCACAATCCTCCCGAAGCTCAAGCTCTTATTCCTTCTTATACTCCTTAAATGGTCCTTCGTGATCATTACATTCTTAATGTCTATGATGCACCTACATGCATCCAATTGCCAAACTTTAAGGCCAATCATTATAAGTTTAAGCCATCTACCATCTAAATCTGTCCCATTTTCCATAGGTTAAGCAATAAAGAACCTTATAAACATTTGGATGAGTTTCTTGAAGTTTGCTCTGCCATGAAGATCACGGATGTCCCTGAAGAAGTTTTGAGAATGAAACTCTTTCCTTTCACTCTTCGGGATAAGGCTAAGTATTGGTTCAATAACTTAGGGGCTTATACCGTAACATTTTGGGCTCAATTGCAACAAGAATTTTTAAAGAAGTATTACCCCCGCAAGTCGGACTAATGCCATAAGAACTTCGATTCAGGAATTTTCTCAAGGTGATGGAGAGCCATTACATGAAGCTTGGGAGTGTTTGAATGACTTGCTATGAAAGTGCCCTCATCATGCACTCCCTAAGTGGCAATTAGTTCAATGTTTCTATGAAAGCTTATCCGAAACTCATAAAGGTATGGTCGGTGTTTCATGTGGAGGCACATATTTGCAAAAGCATGAAGACGACATATGGACTCTTTTTGAAAACATGAGTGAAAATTCCATGCACCGTTCATCATCTTCTAGGTCAGGGCATGTTTACCATGTAGGGGGAAAGAAGCTCACAAATCTATGTCAAGTAAAAAGTTCTTCGGAGATTGCCGCCGAGGTTAAAACTCTCACTCAAAAATTGGATCACTTCATCTCACGTCAAAACTCGGCAAGTCAATTGTCCTCTTCTTTTCACCCTCAAAATGAGAATTGCATGACTTACTCTAGCACTCTTCACAATTCTTCCAATTATCCTCTTGGGCATGTGATACAAAATGAGCCTCAAGAACAAGTCAATGTAGCATTTACTCGTCTGGGGAATAATCCATATCCGGGGTGGAGGGATTATCCTAACTTTTCTTGGAGAAATCAAAAAGGAGGTACCAATCCTTCTCTTCTTCAAAGTTCCCAAGGAAAGTATATCCCTCCCTACTTTCAAAATCAAGTATATCATCCATCATCATCATCATATCATCAAAATGTGAATCATTTTTCCACTCATCAAGCTCCAAATCAAGCATACTTGCATCCTCCTCAAGCTCCTCCAAGGAATTCCACTTTTGAGGACAAGGTTTTGGCCGCTTTGGCAAACCTCGAAGCAAATACTCAACTACTCCACTCTCATTTAAAATCAATAGCAAAGCTTGAAACCCAAATCGGGTAAATAACTAATTCAAGAGAGAAAGGAAAATTGCCACAACAATCTGAGCCCAACCCTAAGGCGCATTTCATGGTGGAAACAAGTCCTTCATCTGGATTCTCCACTCATGAACAAGTAAATTCCATAACTACTTTGAGAAGTGATAGAGAGGTGGATAACAAAGTGGAAATGTCTAGTGAAGATAATGGTCTCGTGCAACCAAGTGTTTGGCCACCTTCCATTTCAAAGTCTATTCCTACTTTATTAGGAACAAATGATTGCATTAAGGATCAATCATCATCATCATCTCCCATTCTAGAGAAGCTTCATGAGCCGAAAGCTCTATTTCCGCAAGCATTAGAAAATTCTTCTCGATTTAAGAGGCAAAAGAGAAAAATCCATGACATGATGAAGGTATTCAAGCAAGTAAAAATCAACCTTCATCTTCTTGACACGATTAGTCAAATTCCACATTATGCCAAGTTCTTGAAGGACTTGTGCACTCAGAAAAGGAAGTCTAAAAGCCAAGCACCGAAGAAAATCATTCTCATTGAGCAAATAAGCTCGATCATTCAACATAACACCCCTTCCAAGTTCAAAGATCCCGGTTCTCCCACAACCTCATGCACCATTGGTGATCATGAAATCCATAGGGCTCTTTTAGACTTAGGGGCGAGTGTCAATCTTTTTCCTTACTCGGTGTATCTCTAATTAAGTTTGAGGGAGTTAAAGCCCACGTCGGTTGTCTTACAATTTGCCAATAGGTCCATTAAGAAACCGCAAGGGATCATTAAAGATGTTCTCATCAAGGTAAACAAATTTTACTTTTCGGAAGAGTCACATCCCTATCATTTTTGGCCGTCCCTTCTTGGCTACCGCCAATGCAACCATTAATTGTAGGATGGGGGTGATGAAAATCTCTTTTGGGCACATAAATGTCAAGTTGAACATCTTCACTCCTACTCCAAATTCTTCAGATAAGAATTAGCAATTTGGCATGAATGTTATTAAGGAAGTGGTCGATGATTCCCACCTCACTTCCCCACAAAAAGCATCTTCTACTTTGATCTCAAGTGTTCTTCCTTCTCTTGACTCCATCAATGAGCTTGGGTTTAAATCGTCAAATAAGCTTAAATGTGCTTCCCTGGGTATTGATAGAGACCCATCAATTATCATTGTTCCAGATCGAACAATTTCCCAAGGAAGTAACTCGTTAAGTGCAATTCAAGGAATTATGCAACCCATGATGAAGAGGGTAGCAACCAAAATGTTTGATCCGGGCTAGATCGTAGCTTTCCATCTTGCTAGAGACTTTAAACTTAGCACCCATGAGACACATTGTCTCATTTGTCACACAGATCATTTAGGTTTTCCTTTGCATCTTTTTGTTGGTTTTTGTAAGTTTTTGTGTACATTTTTCTCCACATTTCACTTTCCCTCCTTGTGTATCTTCATTGGGGCTTATCATTGGATTTTCTACACTTTCATCTCAAAATAAGGCATTTTGTGCCATGATCACAATTTAATTTTATTATGGTGATTTTATCATAAAAAAGTATACAAAGAGTCTCAACAACCACTTTGGACTCCATTAACATTCATTCTCTGTAATATAATTTGATTTTATTGGAATCTTATAAGTAGGCATCATCACTAACAATTAATTAAATCTCTTTCTGAAATTACATGAAGGTATTCGATAGTGTGAGGAAGATAGATGAGATGACCAGAGAAAAACCGAAGAGAGAGAATGAGACAGACATAGAGAGAGACAGAAAAAAATAAAAATAAAAAAGAAGAAGAAGAAGATTGGACTCTTAGGGGTGAAGATAAGAAAGGATAGTAAAAAAACGGAATAGAGAGAAACTTAATAGTTATCACTTTAAATATTGTGACATAGCATATCTACATAGACAGCCACATAGATTAGGTCAGAAAAATCGGTTTACCTCTTCGCTGGAAGTATCATTTTTCTTTTTAAATATATACTTTTATTATTCCGTAGTAATATATTAAATATTAAAAGACCATATTTAATATTCAAAAATTAAATATCACCTTCAAGTAATCACACAAAAACTAATCTTTTTATTTCTTAGTATTTACAAAAACATTATTTGTACAACATGTCACATTTTTCTTTCACAAAAATAAAGAAAAAAGAAAAAGAAAACATGTCACAATAAAATCATATTTTTTTTTATTTATTCTTAAGGGCAATTTTGTCAATTAATAAGGAATTATAAAGGTAATTTAATGATTTACATTAGTCCATTCAGAAGTCAAATGGTAAGTACATATTTTTATCATGGTTGGAGATGTCTTTGTCCATTTTACCAAACCTAAGGGAGTAAGAAATGTCATTGTCTAAAAAATATTTAAATTGTAAATGCCTATTTTTAACCCAAACCTTCTGAATCTTATATTCCATGTACACGAAAGAAAAATTCCTATTATTATTATTTCAAGTCGCACATGACATGGATGGTTGATTTTATCAACAGCGTACATATTGCTGCCGCAAAGTGGAGAACTAGCTGTCAATGGATATACTAATTCGAACTAATATTCCCTATTGCTGTTCACCCAATAAATAAATAAATACATAATAGACCAATTACAATCAACCACGTCACCTATGTAATTTTACAATATTTCTCTTGGGCCATCAAACTTGAAAGCCCAACTCGGCAGGCCCAAGGATTTGTCTTCAATCTCTCAGTCCAGTGCACAAGATGGGCTAAACCAGTGTCTTCGGCCCAACCCACAGTTTGCCATGAAGAAGGTCCGCTGATTTGAATTTATCAATCACACAATTGCAGATATGGAAGGAGTCTTCTATGGAAAGAGTCTTGTATGGAAGAATTACAGAAGGAAACCACTGATTGTGTATGATTCGTGGGGGGCAAGCAACCCTAATTACACCACTAAAAATTGTATAAATAGAGGCACCCTACAATAGTATGTTCCTTCCACATCATAAACAAGAAAATAATAAGTACTTTGAAGTACCTATAATTTAGCACCGGCCTTCGGGATTAGAGCAACTCCAATGTTAAAAGTCATTTTTACATGTTAAATCTATATTTTGACAGTTGCTACAGTGTTAAAATACTACATTTTACTAATTCTGCTCCAATGGTGGATTTCATGCAAAATGCTATTTTTTTTACACAACCACCATTCTTTTTTAACTACCATTCCCACCATTCATATTTGCATAAGTAATATTAATATGAGGCACATTGCAAGTCAAATTGTAGATATTAGAAGGAAACAAAAATTAAACCTAATTAAAAAGAAGCAAAAATCTAAAATATCTTATCAAAAAAAAGACAAAAAAAAAAAAAAAAAAAAAACAAAACAAAACAAAATTTTTATTATTTTTTTACCACTATTTGTGAATTTTTATATAATATTTTTTTTTTCTTTTTGGGAAAATTTATATATATTATATAGGTATATTATATATATTTGATTATATTATTATTATTAAAAATATATATATTTTTAGGGCAAATCATTTCAGCCTAATAGCCTCTATCTCTATTCTCGTTCTCAACTAATCGAGGTCTGTAATTCTTGATTTTGTGTATACATATATATATATATATATATATATATATAAAGGTCTGTAATTCTTGTTTTGTAATCAAAATTTCAAAACCCATATATTTCTATTAGATTTGGCACAAAATATAGAAATAGTTATTGCTATTTGTTTTGCTAGATTTGGCACAAAAAAATGAGAAAGGTAAATTTTGACAGCTAATATAGCAACCCATTGGAGAGCCCAATTTTAACCCACCTGGTATATTTTGAATTAACAGCCAATATAACAACACCATTGGAGATGCTCTTAAAAAATATATATAGCTAAAAACGACGGTTTATGGGTTTCTTATAGGTTTCTTGGTTCAAGCACAGGTATACCCCTCATTCTACATACTGGAATGCTGTCCCAAGGACAAATTACTCCATCATTTGGACATCTACAGTGGCTGTAGAGACACAATGATGCATAATATATAATTTCAGATCGGAAATGGACAATTAGTATCTCTACTTATAGAGATCCCTTACTGTGCTGGTCAGACTATTACTCAAAAATTTAGACACAGATTGGCCAGAAGACTCCCGTTTCCCTAGGAACTCAACTTTAGATTGCTTGATGGTGAATGGGAGCTGGTTTCTTGGTTCAAGCATCGTTATCAGGATTCTAAATCTTTGAAGAGTCTTTTTGTTTTTTTTTTAATTAACTTTGGGCGTCCGAGATAGCACGAACCCTTAGGGCCCCTCAACAACCTGACTAATCCCCAAAGACCCGGAAGGGCACCTCCCCACCAGGGTCGAGTAAGTCACTGCAGGGGCAGCGGAGGCTAACCACAAAGAACACCTAGCGAGACTCAAACCCCAAACATTGGGCTTACTAAACTCCAAAGTCCAATGAGTAAACTGCGGGACCTTTGAGAAGTCTTTTCGCTGCTGCTTTTAGCGCCTGTGCGCTGGGGGGGGGGGGGGGGGGGGGGGGAGTTTTACATCGGTCCTACTAGGTTACATCAGTCTTCTCATGCTACTTGGATGTCCAGAATGCCCTAGTTCAACTCTGCTACCATTGCGTTTCGGACCTTTGAGAAGTCTTTTCGCTGCTGCTTTTAGCGCCTGTGCGCTGGGGGGGGGGGGGGGGGGGGGGGGGGGGAGTTTTACATCGGTCCTACTAGGTTACATCAGTCTTCTCATGCTACTTGGATGTCCAGAATGCCCTAGTTCAACTCTGCTACCATTGCGTTTCCTTTGTTTGCTTTTACTGGAAGTGAAGGGTCTCACTTTCTTATATTTGGCATACACTAACCAATTAAAAACATTCGGTTAAGGAATTTTGCCCAACTCATCTGCTTTAAAATCATTTTCCTTAACTACAACATTTCAATCACAACACTCGGAAGAGTGCTTCGTAGAGATTCATGTCAAAAGCTAAAAGTACAGCATTGGATCACACAATGCTACCTGCTGGACACTAATATAAATTCAATAGAACACTATAGTAGATAATTACAGACACCTGCTATATGGCATCAGTAAACTATGATTTAGTAACCATTTGACCAGAAGTTCTATTAAACCAAATTCTCCAAAGTGGCATAACAACATGGCTTCTGCACTGTGCATACAGATTTATGCCTTGCACATATTTAGAATGTTACATGCCAATGCAAAATATAGAAGATCTAGATTTCTCCAAGAAGAAGTCATGTAACCACAAAATAATTCCATCTCCAGGGTCCGAGTTCCTTAGTTAGCATCAACATTTTCACCGCCTCGGGAGACATTACCTGAAATAGTTAAAGGTGAGAGGATGCCTAGTACAGAAAACCAACAATTTACCCACCGTGAGGTTTTTGAATGGATCATGCTATTTTCCAAAGACCATTGTTTTATAAAATAAAACATTGTCTCTGAAATGTTCATAAAGGTGAAGGCACTTCACTTTAAGATATAATATGCAAACCGATCACAAAGGCTGCAATAATTATTAAATTTTCTTTCTCAGTTCCATCTTTTGTTTTTAACAGGTGAATGCATTTTATCAACCAATGGCGGTCCTCCAAGAGGATCCACCGGTCAACCTTTCGCACCGGCATGGCCCCAACCCTCAATACCAAAACAAGGGCTACTACGTGGCTTTCGGGTTTTTCTCCCAAGGGTAACTCGTACCCTACTTACCTCTTTATAGAATTACACTCATGGATTCAACGCATTCACAAAAAACATTCCCAATCTCCACATTTAGTCAGAACTAATTAGGAACTTTTTCTTAAAATCTAAACCCAAGCTGCAGATCAAGAATTTTCTTTTTCTTTTCACGTAACATTCCTTGTTAAAAACATCCAGCCATGTAATGAACTATAATAACAAATAAATAGTAAATGAAACAAAATTTAACAAGAGATTACAGTATAAGCATGTTGAAAACGGGTATAACCATTCATGACAAAATCCTGGAAATAAACATGCCTTTTTAACTCGTATAAAAACATGCAGAAATAGATATAACATAAATCATGCTTTAAACTCAGTTTACAAAGCATGAAGAATATACAAATCAGAATTTAAAACTGATTAAGGTAAATCTAAGTAATTTTCATAACAGGAAAAGCACCCAAAGTGAATAACAGACTTAACAGTCGGTATTTCTCTACCTCTAACGTGATTCCTTGTGTTGATTGATCCTACAAATTTTTCCTTACTATCTCTTCTTCTCTTTCTTTCTATGTATAGACTCACAGCAGATCTCTTGTTCTTTTTCTGTTTCTTTGTTTTCTCTATTTTCTTCTGTCCCTTTCTATCCTTACATTCTTAAATAATTTTGATGAACCAAAAATTGGAAAGCATACATACATCTCTCGAAAAGGTAAAGTAGCAATCTCCTAAAGACTGATGACCCTGGGACAAATAAATTGATGGCTGACATAAGGCTCACTGACTTGGATTCATAACATCATGAAGAAGCACTGAGGAATCTGCTAATCAACAAATCATCTCTAATCGCTTAACCAAAAAATTTGAGGGAATAATAATCAGCCTTTTAAAGACCCAGCTTCCACCATCCTATCCAGATGGTGAGTCACAATGCAGCAGATTAAGCCCCAGCCTATTGAGTATCAGCCAATTTCCTCACAAAACACCTAGACACACTAGAGAGTTACACAAAACTGCATCAGAATGAGAACAGACCAAAAGGATCTTCATAACAAGTTTAAAGCATTTCTCATAACGTACCTTAGGAAACAACTAGTTTGACATGAACCCGATGAAGCAACAAGGGTTTGTAGGGCCAGATTGTTGAATTCATGTGCTTTCTATTTCTCAGCCATTTCCAAACTATATCATTCTCTATAGTTAACCCAATAAAGTACAATCTAAGGGACTTTTTTTTGATAAGTAAAGTACAATCTAAGGGACTTGTAAGAGAAATAACAAAAACATCAGAATTTGACATCAATGAATAGAATATAAATAAAGTACAAACCAGAAATTTAGTGGTACTGTGAGGTGCAATGCTGATGATTTTGTACTGATAGGAAATGTGGCTCAAACTTTTAGCTTGTGCTGGCCTCATGGATTACATAGCAACATCTTAAACCACTTTGAAATCAAACTGTATTACCAGGCATGTCTAGAGGCCCATTAACATGAACATGACAAATCGCTATGTGCAGATTCTTACAAAATCTCACAGCAGCTGCTTAGGGAATGGCAACAAAACACTATATTGAAGTAGAACTTAATTACATTAGCAATCTTCCAGTAACATGACTATAATTTAGTTTATCTATTGATTCAAATTAAAGATTAAGAAGATATTGCAGAGTCAGACTTGCACAAACAAAAAATAATAAATCATTCACCTAAAACGCTTACATGATTAATGAATGATATATTAAAGCTGCACAAATTCTCTAAGTATTTTGTAACAAAGTCGAATAGATACTTGCCAAAAAAATTGAATTAAGATCATGAAAATCAGGACGAAAAAAAAAATTGTTGATAAAGAACTAATTCGAAAAGGTGGTGGTGTAAGGGTGGAAATGGCGAGTAAGTAAAAGAACAGGGGATGCGCAAGCCACTCTAGTTAAGAAGTAGATATTCTACAACTGATATGTTCCACTCTTACCTTCATAATCATGACCGTGTAATTTTGAAGCGTCCAATTTTTCTTGATATAGTTTCAACAACTGAGGAGCTTCCTCATAACATGTCACAAACTTCTTGAGGAACGAACTCTCTGTCGACCTCAACAATGTCAGTTCACTAATGGGTTTCTTAATCAAACCTTTGGACAACAAAACTTGAAGCACTGAACACCTGGGAATTATCCTCTTACCCAAGCTCATTGTCATTAATTCTGAACGACGGGCAATTAGGGAAGAATCCCAACCCATTGTGTTGACATAAAAATTCAGCTTTGCCATTATCATCTCCTCAGATACCGTCATACACCCAGGTCTTCTTCTAAACGCGCTCATTGTTTCTTCCTCAGACCAACCCCACTTCTCATAAACCTCCATCTTCCTTTTCCATGTTGATTTGCTCATTGAAATCAATGCCTGAACTGCTAAGACAAACTGGAAGCTTGATGGGTTGAAACCCATTTTCTTAACATCCTCCACTAACTCATTGAATTTATTATGCTTCATCACAAATGACCTAGGTTGATATGTAAGTAAGTACACAATATTTGATTCTGGCACACCATGTTGTCTTAAAATTTCAATGTTGGGAAATGCACTGGGATCACACCCTAGAATATCAGGATATCTTTTAAAGGCCACAATAAACTTATCATCTGAATGAAATAAATTCTTCAAAAATTTGAAAGATGGAATGATTTGGTTCTCCAAGCTTCGTGTCAATACAGTTGGGCAAACGGATAATACCTTCGCGAGCTCAGTGCTGGAAATGCCAATGGAGTAAAAGAAGTCGAATTTGGGCAGAAGGGTCTTCTTGGGATCCGATAAGAGAAGTTTTGGGCGTACTCTGATGACAGCTGAGATCTGGGTTTTGCTGAAATCATGGTTCTTGAAGAAGTTGAGAACTGAATCTGGTTTGTCTAGGGTTTTAAAATTGACTTCTTTGGAAGCTGAAATAGCAGTTTCTGAACTTAACCCACATGAATTAACGAGGTAATTGACTGTAAATGAGTGTTGATTAGTGGAAGTTGAGATGGATTTGAGAGATGAAGATAGTTGATGGGTTTGAAGGGCATAAAATTTATGGACCGTTGAATGTAAAACACGAGAGCATCTAAAACGAACCGGTGTTTTACAGTATAAATGAATCATTGGAAAAGAAATGTGATAGACACTATTATGAGGCAACTCACCTGATCGTTAATCTTCTTAGGTGCTCTTGAACTAGCAATATCCACTCCTCCTCTAGTCTAGGGCTTTTGGCTGAAGCAAAGGTTAAGACTAAGGGTCAGTTTGGTAGGATGGGTTTGAAGGGAAAGGGAAGGGAAGGGGATGGAGGGTAATAAAAAAGTTGTGTTTGGGTAAAGTTAGTGGAGGGAAAGGGAAGGAGAGGGAGGGGTTTGGAGGGTTATTTATAAGAAGGCGTATAGTAATTTCTTAACCTTTCATAATTGGGATGATAAGGAAGGAAAGGGAAGGGAATGGCAGGCAATGGCTATCAAAATATTTGTTAGGCCAATTTTACCCTCAAATTTGCTCTTCATATTTGTTAGGGCCCTGTCTTCAGCGCGGGAACAAAGGAAGGCGCGGGAACAAAGGCGCCAAAATTCACTGGTATAAGAAGAAACAGGAGAGAGAAAAGGGGGAAGTGGGTTCACTGCATGGTCTCTGTGCAGGAGTAGGAAGTTGATGATAGAGATAGAAGGGAAAGCGTCACTGTTAAATTCATTGGTTTACAAACACCGGCTTTGGAGCTACGCAAACCGTTCGAAAATTCATCTGAATTCATCATCTTCTTGGAGTATTGGATGTTCAGGTGTGTTTCTTCAATCCATCTAAGTTTTCCTCTTTGTCCGTATACAGTTGGAGATTTGTTATATTCTACGGAAAAAAATTCCTGCGATTATCTTTAATTATGTCGATGGTTTTCTTGTGAACTCTGTAATTTTGTGGGTTTCTCTCTTTTATCTTTTTGTTATAGTTAATGTGAATTTAGAAAGAAAAAAAAAAAAAAACACACACACACACACACAGACTTGATAATCCTTATTCTGTAGGGGGGAGAACTCACATGGCAAACTGTAATAACCCCACTAATATGCAGTCCCAGTGCCTTTTGACATAAATTTAGTCCTTGCAAAGTTTTGTTCCTATTTCCTGAGGGATTTAAAAGCAACTAGGAAACTTGAGAAGAAAAAAAATGCATATTCTGTTTTTATTTCACGCCCTGGTCAGGTGTTATGAAGTTGTAGTGGGCGATTATGGACATGAAATATTATGAAAAACAGCATGCCATAATGAGAATGTCATTGATACAGTCCGAATTATGTCTTATTATGGTCATTATTTGAAATATTGCAACTAGATTTTTGTTGCAATACCAACATAATCAATTTGTTTATGTCTGATCATAAGTGTCATATAATTATCATAGGTTATGTTTGGGTGGGTATTCTTATATATATATACTATCAGAACATCATATATTTGTTGAGTGTGTCTTATACCCTTATTTTATTAATCTACACTTATTGAATTTTGAGGGTGACAACAAGTCTTGAAATGGTAGATGGAGAGGCGAAATAATATGGCAACAAATGAATGGTTTTTGTGGGAACAAAGAAGGCGTTTGGCTGCAACTCAAGTTATTTGTTTGGTTGTGTATTGGCTTTTACGGAAAAAGTTTCAAAGGAGAAACTATGTTAATCGACTCACTGGACAATCAACTTTTGAAAGAGAAATGGTACGAAATGAACTTATGAACCAACTTAGGACAAATCAAAGATGTCGTGATATAACTCGAATGGGACCAGAGGCTTTCCAAAATTTATGTGAGATTCTTAAAAGGGATGCTGGTCTTAAGGCAACAAAAAATGCATCAGTTGAAGAACAAGTTGCAAAATTTCTTCACATATTATCACACAATGTGAGGAATCGCACGATTCAGTTTTTTTTTCGTCGCTCCGGTGAAACTACAAGTCGCCATTTCCATAGTGTGTTAAGGTCAATAATCTCGTTAGAAGAAAAATTTCTCCGACAGCCTAATGGTTTACAAATCCCTTCGGAGATACTTAGCAATAGTAGGTTCTATCCATACTTCAAGGTAAAATTATAATTTTATTTTAAAATTTTTATACATATGTTGATATAAAAAATTTATAAAATAAATTTATATCAGAATTGTGTGGGTGCGATTGATGGAACACATGTTCGTGTGAGAGTACCTACTGAAGACGCTCCAAGATATCGTGGTCGAAAGAATTTTCCAACCACAAATGTGTTAGCTGCTTGTTCATTTGACTTGAGATTCACATATGTCTTGCCTGGATGGGAAGGGACTGCATCAGACTCGAGAGTAATTAAGAGTGCATTTGAAAGAAAGGATAAGTTGAGAATCCCTAAAGGTAATTTCTATATAAAATTTATAAAATATTATTTTCTGATTTATAGTTATTCAATGATAACAACTTTTATTGTTAATAGGTAAATATTATCTTGTTGATGGTGGATATATGCTACGAGGTGGACTTATCACGCCTTATAGAGGTGTTCGATATCACTTGAAAGAATTTGCTTCACATCGACCTGAAAATCCTCGGGAATTGTTTAACTTACGACATGCGTCGTTACGTAATGCGATCGAGAGAGCATTTGGTGTATTAAAGAAACGATTTCCAATTATAGGAAGCACAACTGAGCCCACTTACTCAATCGAAACACAAACAGAGATTATCCTTGCATGTTGCATTCTGCATAATTATTTAATGGGCGTTGATCCTGATGAAAGACATATTGATGAAGTAGATCGGGAACTCTTAAACCAAGTTGAAGTTCAAGTTGAAGATGAAGATGAAGATGAAGATGTAGATGATGATCGAACTCCAAAGGATATTGTTGAAGGAGAACATATAAGGGACATCATTGCAATGAACATGTGGAATGACTATGTAGCAAATCAAATGTGACTAATGTTATGTGTGTTATAAGTCTAAATCTTTTGCTTGTTTGATAAATGCTTAAAACCCTAGTTTTATTTATTTTCTCTTATGACAAGTACTTGGTCTTTACTAAGACTTTATTGGTAGCTCAAGTTTGATTTGATGATATATTGTTAAAGAAGAAAAAGCATAGTCGATATCTTATATTACTCATGTTAATTTGTTTGTCATGATGTTATTATTATTATTATTATTATTATTTTTGTTGGTCACACTCTATTTTGAAATTTTACATTAGATTCTACTCATTTGCTAATTTCTTATGTAGATAAGAAAATGAGTAACACAACAAACAAAAATGAAGGGAACAAGAAAGATAGGTTTGTTTGGACGCAACAAATGGAAGATGCATTCATTGATGTGCTGTATTACCAACATATTAAAGGGAATAGGGTTGATGGAACTTTTACTAGCAAAGCATATGATGAAATGGTTAAAGAATTGTGTGCAAAACTTGAAATGGATTTTACCAAAGATAGGATTAAGAATCGATTGAAGACTATAAAGACTCATTTCAATGAGTGGTATGACCTGTTTAAGAATGGATTGAGCGGATTTGCTTGGAGTGGTGAGACAAAGATGTGGAGTGCGGAGCCAGAGGTTTGGAATTCATTGATTGAGGTACTATTTTTTTTTTATTAATTTAGAGTTATTTTTACTATTAAAGTATGTTTAAGGCCTAATTCATATGGAAACTCTTGAAATGTTTTTTCTATGTTGTTCTAGTGTCGTTGTTTTACCCAAAGAATGTTTTACACTATGAAATGTTTAGCATATATATATATATTTTTATATGCTTGTAATAGGCAAAACCGCAAGCGGAGAAATGGAGAACTACACCTATTAACAACTATGATAAGTTGCTAGAGTTGTTTGCAAAAGATAGAGCGACGGGTGATGAGGCTGCAACTGCTAAGGAGAAACGTTTTCAATGGGCTAGCTCAACCAATGACGAGTTAATGGGAAGTATTGATGGTATTGATCAGCTAGTAGCAGAAAATGAGGTGACTTTGGAAAATGTTGAGCATGTGGCTGATGAGATTGAAAGGACAATGTCCCATAAGGCAACTTCTATTGCATCTTCAAGTGCAAAAGGAAAGAGGAAACGGTCTTCACGTGGTGTCTCTAATGATACCCAAGACATAGCAAATGCAATTTCCTCTGTTGCAGAATCTATTAAAGAGGGAAATGCTCTTTATGGAAAATATAATCGTAAGGTGCATTCGGAGGAGGAAATCTATAATGAGCTAGAATCAATTGGACTTGAGCCATTTTTAATTGATGATGCTTACTTTTATCTCGCTAACCATCCTGATCAAACGAGGATATTCCTTGGTGTTCCAGTTGCAAAGCGTAAGAATATTTTGGAGAAAATGATGTACGGTTCAACATGATGGTGATTGATGATGGGTAGTCTTTCTTTTTGTTGGGTATAGGTTCCTTTTTTGAGAAACACTTCTGGGAATGCAATGAATTCCTTTTTTGTTGGTGAAACTTTGTGTTGCTATATTACGGAAAAAGTATGTATTGGAAACCTTTTACAATGATGTAAATCTAGGAACTTGACTATGATGTAATTATTATTATCTACTCTTTTGGTTATGGAATTTTATAATGATTATATTTCTGGTCTCTTGGTTTTATTTAGCAGGTGATGTTTGTGGTTATTGAGGTTTCTTTTGTTGATTGCGTAGCATTCATTTTCCTTTGAAATTGCAGTTGTGTTAGTGGTTATCAAAGCAGAGTGAAATAGATTTCTTTGCTTCGAATTACAGCATATACTACTGATGCTATACTTAAATTTCAGTTTCAATATATTGATGCTATACTTATTTTTCAAATTCAATATATTGATGCTATACTTAAGGTTGTCAACCCCAATTATGAGAAATTAGTCACCTCCCTTCAACTACCATACAGGCCGCAACAGCCAAATCATAGTAAGAACTGCATCATGTGAGAACCACATGAGGACTACATTATCCAACCCTGAACTTGATCAATATAATGAAAAAAATGATGGATGCACTCTCATTTTTTTTTTTTCCTCACTAAAATTAAATGACAAAAATATTCTTTATACTCTGATTAATTAAAATGTTATTGTTGTAATTTCATATTCAAGTGCAGTGTATTAGCTAGAGTACATTTATCACCTCCCAACATTAAATTCAGAAGATGATGATATCACATATGAAGCTCAAACTGCAAAATCTGGTAAAATATTAACAAATGAGAATGGAGATTTCAAATGGTTCCATTTGTAGAAGAAAAAAACCGAAATGACATAGAAAAAAAAGGAAACAACAATATTTGAATTTAACTGTATTAGAATAAACTGAGTGTTAACAGTGATGTTTAATTTGCATCTTTAGAAATGCATAACAGACTAATTGTAAAAATTCTCAATGTCTATACTCTCAGGATCTTCCACTGCAGACAATAGAGCCGGCTCCACAAAAAGGAAGAGCCGGCTCTATTGTTTTCCCTAAATTGGAGCTCTCGGCATCTCCAAGAAGAGCCGCCTCTAGAAATAGGTTGAGCCGGCTCCTTTATTGGCCTGCATACACCAACTCTCGGGATTTCTCAAATGCCCAAGAGAGCCGGCTCCAGCAATTAGTTGAGGCGGCTCCAAAAAAATTGTGGAGCCGGCTCTACAAAAAGGAAGAGCCGGCTCCACTTGGCACCTCTCAATCATTCACATATTCCGCTCCTTTTCGCGGGCTGTGTCCTCACTCTCCTTACATGCATGATGGGTATGCATGTAAGAGCATGGGAGTGGGGAAGGAAGGGATCAGAGTACTGGATACATGATATGAAAAGGCAATGATGTGTTGCAGCTGCTAAGTATGTATACTTGTTTAAATTTCAAAGAGGTAGGGTCAGAGGCATGTGATGACACTAGAGGCAAGACTGAGGTTTTAGAGAAGGCCCTGGCAATTGTGCCATATATGAAGAGTTAGGTTGGAACATTGTTAGCATCTAGCGAACTAGGGAATGGGGAGAATACAGTACTTTTTGTGTACGATTTTATTTTATCTTGAAAATTAGAATGAGAAATTCATCATGTCATAGAAAATTGAGGACAATCACATTTACATGTTTGTATTTCAGGGGTAATACGGATATTGGTCAGAATTTGGGATTAAAAATACTGTGATGACTATTTTTTATAGATTACAATGATCATTATTTTATTTATTTATTCTTTGAAACACATCATCAACAATCGTTATCTATGTTTTCTACCTCAGCTTGAAATCTTGTTTGTTAACTTCTTTTTCTTTTCTTTTTTGTTCTTTTCCTTCTTTTTTTCAAAATAAAAATAAAAATCTTTCTTTATGTTGAATGGACTACATAGTCTATTAATCTGCAGTATCTATTGTAAATTTGGTAGATTTGTCAGCAATCATATGGGAGGTAGATTTGTTGTATTTGACTGCTAAAATATGAAATAATTTGAACATGTATTCATTACCTCATGGTGTGTATGCATGTCATCTCTGGAAATTTTATTCTCATTGCTTCATCCCTCTTTTAGTAGTAGTTTGTTCTACTAAATTCCTAACTCATTGACCCATTTCGATATGTGAATGATTTAGATTTTTGGAATATAAACAAATTTTATGTTTCTGAATGATCTAAATTTAACTAGTTCTATGTAACATATGCAAGAAATTAGTGTTTGAGTAGTAGTCAAGAATTAAAGTGGTAGAAGTTATATACAACCTAACCACTGATATGGATGGAAAAAAAAAGTTAGAATTAGTTGGAACCACCGACTCCAACTAAGCACATCAATCTTCTTATCCTTTAGTCTCATTCCATATATTTTATAAGCACATCAATCTCCAAATCCTTTTGCATCTTCAATTGCAAAAACTTGCAGAAAATTGAGAAAAATTCAAGAGCCGGCTCCATGATCATGGTTGAGCCGGCTCCATGATATGGTTGAGCCGGCTCCCTTCAAGTGTCTCATTGACCCATTATATCTCGGCACTTCCTAATTTCTATTCATTATTGAAACATTCCAGAGAGCAAACTAACTTAGGAGACTTCATCTTGCTTTGGGCGAATTCTTCCATATGATGGGTTCCTTCACTGGTATGTTAAATCCATGAAATTCCCTCTTCAATTTATATATATTCCTGCTCTTAATTTGTTTCTTTTGCTCTTTCATCATGCTCATTTCATCTAAATTCGCCATTTATCTTTCTTCTTCACAAATACTAAATTCATCATCTTTGGTAAGATTTCATTGTTCATTCTCTTGAATTCATGCTTTCTTGATGTTCATTGGCATCATTATTCAAGCTTGAATATCTATTTGTATCTTTATCAATCTCATATCTGTCAAACCCTCAAAACCCTAGAAATATTATATACTGATTTGAACACAAATTGGGTTGGCTTTGTGAATCTATGCTCTAAATTGCAAATTTTAGTACGATTCCATTCAAGTTCCATCTTGGGTTGACATTTTAAGGCTGATTTTATCAATTCCAAAACCTTTTTGCTTGATGCTCATTAACTGTTCTGGGGTCTCTAGAATGAAGTTTCTTAGCACTCATAACTTGACTGGATGTGCAAATAAAATTAGTTTTTATTTGCACAAATTCTTGGAATTTTAAATTTTATTTCCATTGAATGGTTCTTGAGCATTCAAAATTTCTATTCTATGGCTTCCTCTTCACGTAGAAAAAATCCTTCTCGTGGCCAAAATAGGAATAGTAGACGTACCCATGATCATGAATCCGGCCCTAGTGAAGAAAATCCTCCCATTCAAATCTCTGCAACAATGTTGTATCGAACTCCTACATACAAGAAGTTATATGAAAAAAATTTCAATCTTAGGAAAGTGGCCAAAGGAAAAGTTTTGTCACAGACAATTTGTGACGACCTCAACCTCAACACCTATAAACTCTTCGATGCTATTGGCCTTGGTGCATTTGTTGGGATGAACAAGAAGTATTATCCTAGACTTGTGCAATTATTCTACACCCACCTTGAGAAAATGCCCGGTGTAGAGAGACTTCAATGCTATGTGGCTGGAATAGTATTCCATCTTGATGTTAGCAGCATTGCCAGAATTCTTCATCTTAAGGATGGTATTCAATTCTACTCACCACAAAGATGGTACAGCGGGGAAGGTTTTGACAAACTAGCAGCAATTCGTCAAATGAGCTATGATTCCCGCACCACCAATACCAAAGAGGTCAAATCCAAACAATTAACCATGGAAGCTCGCTTGATCCACAAAATCATTGCATACTCCATTCTTCCTAAAACCGACAGCCGCTCAAAAGTCTCTCACATGGAAATCTTTTTGATTTGGTGCGTGTTAAATGGAAAAGTATTTGATTTGGCATATATCATTTTTCATCACATGTTCGCATGCAAGATAAAGAAAAAGAGTCCCCTCCACTATGCCATGGTTCTCACTCACATCTTCATGGATAAACATGTTCCACTTGATCAAAGTGAATCAGCCAAACAAGGCCCAAGAGATATACTCGATGCTTTCAATCTTGACCAAATGGGGCTAAAAAGGGACTCAAACGGTGAGTGGTTTTATCCTAGGCAACGAAAGTTCGAAGAGGCTAGAGCTAGAGGAGAAGAGATTGAGGATGTTGATGATGGGGATGAAGAAGAACCAGAAAGTGATGACAGTACTGAAGATGAGGAAGTTCCAACTCTGAAATGCACCAATCGTGATCTGTTGTTGGAAATTCTCAAAGGCACTCGTCAAAATCAAGCCACTCTTGAAAAACAACAAGATCAACTTGACAGTCAACAAGCTCAGCTTGACGAAATGCAAGTGACAATCGATAATCTTAATGATGATTTTCAAGTATTTCGAAGAGCATATCGTCCTCCTCCACCTTAGAACAATATCCCTCCGTTTCAAACTGTTTCTGTGTGCCCTCACTTACCATATTCGCTTTTGGGAAGCATAGGCCAATTTTTTTTTGCTATGTTTTATTTATTGACAGGATTTTCTGTTAAAGTCGTTTTCATGATCAATGTTTTTGTCGAACATGGTAGCTGTGTCCTCACTCTCCTTATGTATTGATCTTTGCCATCTATAAAATTAAATATTTACTTCATATTTATTCATTTGCCCTTTATTTCATTGTTTACGAAATACGAAATACCTTGTTGCTCAAATATTCATAAATAAAATCTTAACAGCACTAGAAAACCTTTGTCTGGATGGTGGCAAGTCTTGAAGTGAAGGCTGAATACTTCAGAATTTGGGAGAATACTCACTGAAGCCAAAATGGGGGTAAAATGGCGCTGTAGGTAAAAGGTGCACATAACAGTGTGTTAAATAAAATAAAGAAGAAGATGAATTTGAGTTCCATGTTTACGAATAATCCAATGATAATTGTTATGTTAGTCACCATAGGACTTGCTTACGTAGAATCACACGACCAATCGGGAATGGGAACTCTTGAAATCAGAAACTTTTGGCAGACAACAATTTTAATTTTAAAAAGAAGAAGAAGAGATGTACCTAAAGAAGGAAAAATAATTAGATAAAACACAGCTATTATAATCATGTTTAAAAATATAGCGCAACGCTTGATAACTTTGACCCAGAGAACCAATCTTGTAAGTTTATTTAGGAAGGACCAAAAAAAAAAAAAAAAAACTTGTAAAATTATTAAATATTTACTTCATACTTGAAAACGGAGGGATATTGATCTTTGCAATCTATAAAATGAAATATTTACTTCATATTTATTCATTTGCCCTTTATTTCATTGTTTACGAAATACGAAATACCATGTTGCTCAAATATTCATAAATAAAATCTTAACAGCACTAGAAAACCTTAAAATTTATATTTCAAAATACGGTAAAGCAAGAATCTACAATAATTGCTAATAAATTATCTACATTGAAGTCTTCTCAACTTATTTTTCACAATAAACTTTGGAATAACCTGATGGTTGTAGAAGTCTTCAAACATAAAGCCTAAAGATCATCAAAAGTGTAAAAAATTTCACAGGGCTTTGAAATAAACTTCGACGGACTAGATATGTCTCAGTTTTCCTCAATTAGATCAGAACTCAAGGCAAAATTATGGATTAGTATCTAATTTAGATTAAGTTTCTATGTGCACAGATAAGCACCTAAGACAATGGCATTCCATACCAAACCCTTCAGACAGGATAGTTTGCCGAGCACCATGATCCATACTTGCATCAATATAGCAAATTTGTAGCTCTTCACCTGCAATACCAAATAGGAAAATAAAATTGAGGTAATGGTCCATCTGGAAGTTTTATTATCGACACAAATAATAATAAGAATAATAATAAGATTCCTAAAAGTACCTATGAGGCAGCTGAGTCAACAAAACAATAGGAAATCCGAACTTTAATGAAATAGTTCCTCACTTTATGCTGAGAAACTGCCCATTCAAGCTTCTCATCTGCCACATTCTGCAGTGTCACTCCTCTGTAATTTTATATCACCCCTTGAGAAACTGATGCGCTACTGATGGAGTATGTGCACAAGTTCTTCTGTAGAAGTCTATTTTATTTTTTAGTCTTGCACAGCAATAGAGCCGCCTCCACTCAAGGTAGAGCCTGCTCTCTTCATTCCAGTAGCTAAAGTTTAATGTTAGTGGTTGGAGCTCACTCTGTCTAAACTACATGCCATTTTTTATTTTCTTTTTATAATCCTTATTTTGCCATTGATTTGGAGGAAGATCTCAACAACCCATCTGAGATTAACAGGTTTGATTTATGGGTTTCAATTTCTTTTGCTTCTGATTCAAAGCCCTAGTCTTTTAATTCGGTATTTAGTATATTCCTTGCTGTAATGAAGCTCTGAACCTGATATCAACATGGTTAAACTTGTAATTTTTAGTCGAAATTAGCACAAACATAATTCACTATAGAATCTTTTGGTGTCTTTGATTGTATTCAGTTGAAGATATGGTATTTGCAAGAAATTGGTGGATCTGTATGTTCGATCCACTTCATGCCTTGGGTTGTTAAGTTTTTTTTTTTTTTAAATAAAGTCAGAAAGAACCTAACTTACTGTTTTATGTTGTTGATCATCATTGATTATCTTGTGATCAAACCCCTCTCACCCAAAAAAGTAAGAAGCCAAATTTAAAGATTAAATTAATGATCATTTTATTACTTTTCTCTGTTGTTACTTGCTTGAAGGAAGATCTAGTAATTGGGTTTTCTATGCGATCTGTTGATTGTTTTAGCACTTACCAATATGATTATTTCATTGACTTTATTATTGTTTTGTTGATTTTATCATCTTTTTTGTTGAAGGAAATCAAACTTTTAATAACAAATTCATTTGTGCTCTTGAGTATGAATGTTATTTCAACTTCATTTTAGGAATAAAAGTGAGTTACATTTTATTTATTTATTTTTTATTTTTGGGTAAATTGCATTTCTTTTTCTTTGTTTTACTTCTGCCATCTAACATGACATAAAATTGGTTCCCAGAACCATTTTTCTTGAAAGGAGCCGCCTCCCATTTTGGGAGCCTCCTCTACTCATATTGGAGCCTCCTCTACTTAAAGTAGAGCCTGCTCCATTCATATTGGAGCCTCCTCCACTTTTACTTGAGCCGGCTCCTTTTATAAGATTTAGCTTGCTTTGTGTCCTACAACACAAAGCAAGCAATTAAAGAAGATCTACACTAGTTTTGTCGAAGACTTTTACATTCTCCTCAATATAGTTTAAGCAACCATCATTGGGTACAAATGCAGCGATCTTCTTTCCATTCTTAATCAGCTGCACACGAGCAGATTTTCTCATGGTAGAGTTGGGCTGCTTAGCCTCAATACCACTGCATAAATTAGTTAAGTGCTGTTGAGTTTTGAAATACTGATTTGGAAAGAGAAGATGAATGTGGCATTTGCTACCAAACCGAGCCTTAGAATCGAATCTTGGGGCAAAAATATTGTTGCATATTTAGATCTAAAAATTTATCTGTTAAAATATATAAAGGGCATAATAGTAAATTTTTTATTATCCTTCCCTTTCCTTTCTTTGCCCAAACATGATTGTTATCCTTCCCTTTCTTTTCCTTCGTTAATCAACCAAACACGATTGAGGATTAAACTTATCCTTCCCTTCCCTTTCCTTCCCTTTCCCTTATAACTAATGTTATCCTCCCCTTTCAAACCCATCCTACCAAACATAGCCTAAGAAGGAAGAAATGCAAATAACAGAACAAACGACGACGTTTGATGTATCTTTGTTTGCCCTTTCACTTTATTTTTCCACGTTAACCACACCTCATATATATATATATAAGGTAGTTTTTCTTCCTTTATTTTTTCTCATATTTTTTTTAAAATTTTAGGGCTCATTTTAAATCTAGATTATTTTTTTATTTTTTTTTATTTTTTTATCTTTACCAACATTGCTATGTCTTCAAATTAGAGAACTGTAAATATGTAAAATAACTTCCAAAATTAGGGTGGGTTGAAATTTTGGTCTAATAAATGGGTCAAAATGACTAAGTCTAGAGCAAAATTAAGGATTTGGACTGGGTATGATCCAGCCTCAAAGGCTATAATAGGTGAGACACCACATATGTCTTCAACATAAACATTATAACTTCCAAGGTTATGATTGGATTGAAATTATGTGAGTCTAAGACGCCTATACAATATTAGGATTTTAAGAGATAAATCAATAATGGATTACACAATTTCATGTAAATTATTAAGTCGCTTCATTAATACAAATATATATATATATATATATATATATACACACACACACAACAAATAAATAGATAAATAAAACATAATCAGAATTAAATCTTAAGCAGATTATCTCATGCATGAGTTTGTGTGTGATGTTACTACATGAACTTTAATAATTTGTGTCAAGCATTCATCACAAATAAATATGAATCCCAAAATCTTAGAACTTCATTATTCTAATATTTCTATAATGCATAAATAAATAGTTAGATATAAATATCTCGATCTGTAATTGCAAATCTCATAGAGATCAAGCCAAACATTGAGATTCTTTCTGTTGAACAAATAACGTCATAAACTGCAAGTACAAACAATAGCCAAAACATATGAAAACTGATTTCTCCCTCTTGTCCTTTTGCACACATAAATATTATAAGTATTGTTTTCATTAGCGTACATAATTAATTGGATATACGCACTTTATAATGGTAGAGAGAGACCGGTTTTCTTTTTAGTAACCTTAATTCCACTTTCCATCAAAGTAAGAAATAAATAAGAAAACACTTCTTCAATAATTAATTACCAAAAAGGTAATTTAGAAGTTGACCAAATAATATAATATTAATCTGATATCTATTTACTTAACCATTAATTAATGAAATATATCATATGTCCAAATCATGTGAGCCACACAATTAATAAATAATCTTACAGTCTCCCACTTGGCCTATATGATAACTTCCATATTGGTTTAGTAAAACAGTCATTAGTGTGCACCATAAATCAGATTGAATCATTAAGTTGGTGATCATAAATTCCATGATAAATAAATTACCAATGCGAGTCATGGCGGTTATATATCACTAAATAACACAATTCTTTCCATGTACCACAACACTAGTAACCTATTCAACATAATCTATAAATGAGAAATATCAATAATGATTTAACAATAATGTCTTTTCCAAGACTATTCTTATTACCACTTATTAGAGCAATATGCATATGTACATTAATTAATAGGAAATATCATAAACACATTTAATGAGAGCAAAACATCAAATATATATAAGCACCGTTAAGCAATCCACAATTAAAAAATAATCATCATTGACTACATTCAAGACCCATTCTTTCAACATGTTCCATAAATGTCTTGGGTAATAGTCCATTCGTTGATGTATTGCAATCATAAGTTGTGTGCTTATATGTTCAATAGGCACTCGTTGTTTCTATATATCTTCTTTAATGATAAAGTATTTCAACTTTAGAGTATATATCATTTTTTATACAAAAAGATCAATAATTGTAACATAAATTTTCAGCAATCTGAAAATGGTACCCATAACTCCAAGTCTTGAAATAAATTCTGCAACCATAAATTGTAACCTCAAAGCATGCTACAAATCAAAAATTTATAATAGATAATAAATTACTTTGCACTTTTTCATAATATTATTCCTCCAGCTAAAAGGACTAAATAACTAATTGTAAATTAATTATTATTCACATATTCATACAAATGTCTTCCTAAGTGTAAACATATAATCTTTTATTTCTTACTAACTTGTATATACATCAAACTCCATAATATATGCATAAAGAATATTTTTCGTTTCTTTACCTTCTAACTAACTCATTTTTTGGGATTGCATTAAGCTAAATTTATCCCCTTTTATGTATGGAACAATACAGGTTGAACAATATTCCATACCAAATCTATCTAGAACTTTTTCAATATATGTTTTTTGAGACAATCCTAAAAATCTACATGATCTATTATGGAATATTTATATTCCTATCACGTAGGATGTCTCATCCATATCTTTCATTTCAAAGTTCTTAAAGATAACTTTTAGTTTCATGTAATAAATTAAGATCACTACTATCAAACAAACTATTATCAATATATAGAATCAAAAATATAAACTTACTCCCATTAACATTCTAGTATGTACACTGATCAATAGTGTTTTACTTAAAACCAAAAGAAATAATAGTATCATTGAACTTAAAATACCATTGTCAGGAAGCTTGTTTAAGTTCATATATTGACATCTTAAGTTTATAGACCATATATTCTTTACCCTCTAATGTGAAGCTTTCAGGTTGATCCATATAAACTTCCTTTTATTAAACTCTCATTCAGAAAAGTTGTTTTCACATTCATTTGATGTAATTCTAAATCATAATAAACTACTAATGTCATGATATTTTAAGAGAATCCTTCTTAGATAATGGAAAGAATGTTTCTTTATAATCTCTTCATTCATGGCACTAATCCATTTAGTAAAATCATTACTGTTAATAGCTTGTGAATATGTAACCAGATCCTTATGTATCTTAATATGAAAATCAGATTCTTGCAGATATACTACATAGTCATTCAGAATAGCATATCTCATTTCTTTTTAAGATCATCTTAATGTTATTCCTTGTGGTTCTTCTACAATTTATTCGTTGGTGACAATTTTATCATGAAGTTATTGATCATTTAATTGTTCTTCGTTATTATACGGTTCAACAACTAAAAGAACAATTATTTCCTTAGAAGTTATTGGTAAAGAAATTTATACCCTAACTTCTTAAATGATCACATTCTTATTTTTATAACTTCCACTGACTTCACCATTCTCAATGAATCTGACATTTTCGATTTCAACAATTCTCGTATTATGTTTAGGATAGTAAACTTGTACCCTTTAGATTATAGGTAATAAGAAATTACTTAACATACTCCTAAACATATCCATAAGAATACGATTACACCTTTCAGCTATACGCTTTTGTTGTGGCATGCGTAGTATAGTGTATTGAGCACAAATGCCAAATATTTCAAGAAGTTTAGCAAACGGTCCAATGGTCCAAGGCATTGGCCCATTTCATACTTTCCATAATATTCACCACCTCTATATGACCTTATGATTTTCACTTTTCTATCTAGTTGTTTTTCAACCTCATTTATGTATACTTCAAGAGTACTCTCTACTTGAGATTTTTCATGCAACAATTAGATATATGCATAACGTGAAAAATCAACTATAAAGACGATAAAATATTTTTCTCCAACAAAAGATGGAACATTAGAAGGTTTACAAATGTCTGTATGAATAATTTCAAGAAACTATGTACTTATTGTGGCACATTTATTTGTGTGTTTGGTTTGTTTACCCTTAATACAATTCACAAACACACATCAAAATTAGTAAAATTTAGATTCAGAAGAATCATATCATTTACTAATTTTCTTAATTTTTCATTGAATATTGTCCCAATCTATTATGCCACAAGATAAATGAATTTTCATCAATTGAGCTACGCTTAATTCTAACATTATGATGCAAGGTCAAAAGGGTTTTAATAAATAAACTATCAAGTTTGAATTTACATAAATCTTCAACAAGAATACCATAACTAACAAATTATAATTTCTTGAATAAACATCATTATCAAATTTAAAGGAAAAACCATTAACATAAAGTTTTGAAATACAATCAAATTATGGGAAATTGAAGAAATATAAAGAGTTTAAAATAATTTAAATAAAATTCATTGTCTAAAACTAAACAAAATGTCTTAGTGGTTTCAACAAAACTTTTTATCAATTCTCATAAATAAGAAATTCCCATTTGAATTTGTGATTTTGGTCATAAGAAATCCTTGCATCTATTAGAAACATAAACATTAGTACTTAAGTCAACCTATCATGTATTAGAAGGAATATCAATAAGTGATTCGAAATATACAAAAGTCAAAGACTTATATTTCTTTTCGAATCATTCTTTATTTTTCATGTAATCTTTCTAAAAGTGTTCAATACATAAATGGCACGTTTGTATTATTACATTCTTTTCTTTTAATAAATTAATCAAAGTCTTTTATTTTTGAGTGTTGCTCACTTAATGCCCTTTCAAGCTTCTCCCCAAATTTTTTTCTAACTTCTTGAGTCACAAAATAAGGCCAGGAATCCTCTCCTGTTCCTGTTCCTGTTCCCGCCGGTTCGAATATGTGGCTCAGATTGTGCCATGTCGGTTAAAGCAAATTGGTGCCGAAAAAGTTACCATCCGCGTTTACTTGCCTTTACTTTTATACGTTGTAGTGCATATGTTAGTGTATGTATATATTATATTGTGTATATTTAGAGGAATTTACTGAAATATCCTTGACATTAAAAAATCCCCCAAATTATCCTTCATTTTTCTAGGTCGGAAGGAGAACTACTTTCAAAAGGTGAAAAAGACGATTGAGGAGCGATTGAGGAGGACTTAGAAGAAGATCGCGAGAAGAGGTTGTCAGAATTAGGTTTCAGAAGTGGAATGGAGTAAAGATCGCGAGAAGAGGTTGTCGGAATTAGGTTTTTGGAAGTGGAGTGGAGTAGAGGCGATTAGGTTTTCGGAAGTGGATGTGGAAGAAGGTTGTGATATCCCTCGAATCCGAAACACGAGTTAATCAGGCCCAGGCCCAAACCCGAGGGATATCGAACAATTAAAGTATTTTAAATCGAACACGGAATACAAAGTAAAATATGAAATAATATAATAAGCTGAAAAAAACTAAAAGAAAATCCTTGTATCATAATTAATCAAATCCGATAATCCAAAACTCTATAAGTTTACAAATCGGGAATCCAACCATTGAACCCCCTATTAAAATTCTCAAACCAAAACTGAAATAATAGAAATAAAATCCAAAGCTAACATAGAGAAGATTCCTACATAATCAGAGGAATAAATATATATATCTGCTCTGCACGTCCAAGCTCTAACCCTAGAACTGACGAACACCTGAAAAATAAAGGAGTGGGTCAGGCCCACATGCAAGTCCTAATCTACTACAATCCAAATAGTAATTCGATACGCAGATACATCCAAGGAAGACTCAACAATATCTAGAGTAGTCCATATATGTATATAGTACACACTATAGGACGCTCGCTAGTCCAGTAGGTCTGTCTCAGCCTGAATAGAAGGCAACATGCAAATACGCACCCTAAGGTGGGCTCGCTAGTCCAGTAGGTCTGTCTCAGCCTGAATATAACGAATATTATATCCGTTCTGCTGCATCTTCTTCGACTCTGGTGTTTTCCAGACCTCTGTAAGGTTCTTAATGGTTGTTCTAGGGTTCAATCTTAGTTCTAGGGTAATCTTAACCCATTGTTAACCAATCCTAACTTGTGTAGAACACAACCCTTTTTGAAGCAAACAATTACAAAATTCTCAGTTCTAAACTAATTCGATTCAAAACAGATTTCTTCGGTGAAATTTGAATATTATTTTTACTACTTGATTCAGAGCTTAATCTCAGCCCCAGATTAGTTACAAATCATCAGTACATAATCATGATCTCAACTTAATCAAAACTTAAACATAAACACCGAGAAGAAACCAACAACAGAAACATCAAAGATTATGCAAATTTCTTATGTCAATGAGATTAATATAATTCATACATACATACAAGACTTGATATAATATTCGTTTAATCCATTTTAGTCTTTAAATAAATCCCTAGAGTCTAACTAGGCATGCACAGAACATGAATTAACGGGAAAGAATAGAACAGAGACTTGCCTCTGATTCCCGGTTGAAAATCTAAAACTGTCGTCACTAGCAACTCCGGTAACGTCAATTGTTTTTATCAACCTCTGCCACTCCTAGTTAAATCCAGAACTCCTCCTTGAATCCCTCCCTTAATCTCTTAAGGTTCTCTCTGTATTTTGTCTCACAAAACATACTCAATTGCTCTTTGTAATCTCTCTGTATCTTAGGTACGTGGATATGGTGAATAGGGTTTACAAAAACCCTTGGTAGACGTATACCTAGATATTTATAGGTTTTACGTGAAACCCTAAATTAAATCCTAAACCAACTATATGTCGGCTCCAATCCTAGACACGATGTAAAACATAAAACCCTAAGTCAATTCACGTAATTAATTTAATCCATTATAAAATCTAATTAAATACACATGAGATTAAAAAAAAATTAACCACATAGCATAAAAAGAAAACCATTTAATTTAAAGAAAATAAAACACAAGTAAATAACAATAATACAACGAGTAATTCAAATAAAAACACTTAAATAATTAAACCAATTAAAAATAATTAAATAAAATTACACATAATCAAATAAAATGCAATTAAATACAATAATTAAATTCCAGAATTGTCCTTGTAAAATTGAATTGTCCATTGAATTGTCCTTGTAAAATTAGGGGTATTACATTCTTCCCCCCTAACAAAAGGAATTCCGTCCGCGGAATTCGCTCTTACCTTCTTCCCATAATTCAAGAAACTGCGAGCAATGACATCCTCCCGTTCCCAAGTGGACTCAGCCTCATTGTGATGACTCCACTGAACACGTACCAAAAGAATAACCTTGTTACGAAAAATCTGATCCCGTCGGCCTACAATACAATACGGCGACTCCAAATAAATTGCATCCAGCTGCAACTCAATCTCCCCAACGTCGATATGCTGATACCGATCCTCATCTCGCAGAAATTTTCGCAACATGGAACACATTATGGACGCGATCCAAGTTATCCGGAAGTGCCAACCGATAAGCAACAGCTCCAACACGATCTGTAATCATGAATGGACCGACAAACCGCGGTGACAACTTCCCTTTCTTCCCAAAGTGCATGACACCTTTCATAGGTGACACTTTAAGTAGAACCTGATCTCCAACCTTAAACTCCAAAGCACGAGTACGCCGATCAGCATAACTCTTCTGCCTACTCTGAGCAGTACGCATGCGATCCTTAATAAGAGATATCTTCTTAAAAGTATCCTTGATGAACTCATAACCCAAGAATCGGCTCTCGCTAACCTCCATCCAACAAACAGGCGATCAACACGGTCGGCCGTATAATGCCTCAAATGGTGCCATCCCAATGTCTTCTGGAAACTATTGTTATAAGCAAACTCCACAAGCGGTAAGTAATCCTCCCAGTTGCCCTTGAAATCAAGAACACATGACCGAAGCATATCCTCCATAATCTGATTCACCCGCTCAGTCTATCCATCAGTCTGAGGATGATAAGCAGTACTAAGGTGCAACTCTGTACCCAAGGCCTGCTGAAAACTCTTCTAGAATCCAGACACAAAGCTCGAATCTCGGTCTGATATAATAGACAACAGAATACCATGTAGCTTTACAATCTCTGTAATGTAAAGCCTTACCAACTGCTCCGAAGTGAAGTCAGTGCGAATAGGTAGGAAATGAGCTGATTTGGTCAACCTATCCACGATGACCCAAATGGAATTGTGACCCTTGAAAGAAGTGGGCAATCCCTCCACAAAGTCCATAGAAATGCTTTCCCATTTCCACTCCGGTATCGATAGTGGTTGTAGAGCTCCTAGTGGCCTCTGATGATCAATCTTAACCATCTGACAAGTACTACACTAAGAAACAAATAGAGCAATGTCCCTCTTCATACCTGCCCACCAAAACTGCCACTTCATATCCTGATACATCTTGTCTCCGCCTGGATGAACAGAGAACTCAGAGTGGTGAGTCTCAGTCATCACATCCTTCCTTAAATCATCAGCAGAAGGTACCACCAAACGTCCCTTGTACCTCAAACCTTCGTCAGTCCCAACATGATAAAATAGAACCTCCCCAAAAGCTATCTCTGCAACTTTGTCGATACACTGCTAATCGGTGAGTTGTGCTTGTAAAACCTTGCGAATGATGGAAGGTGTAACCACCATGCAAGCCATAAAAGCGTCCGACAACTCATCTACATTCTTCAAAGCATTCCACTCAGTGGTGAATAAGGCAGAAAGACTACCAACAGGTCGGTGACTTAGTGCATCTGCCACCACATTCGCTTTCCCTGGATGATACTGTATCGAGAAGTGATAGTCTTTCATGAATTCCAACCACCTGCGCTGTCTCATATTCAGCTCCCGCTGAGTGAACAAATACTGCAAACTCTTGTGATCGCTGAATAATCTGAAGGACTCACCCAACAGATAATGCCTCCATATATGTTAAGCAAAGACCACAGCTGCCAACTTCAAATCATGTGTTGGATAATTGAGCTCATGAGGCTTAAGCTTCCGAGATCCATACGAAATCGGTTGCTCCTTTGCATCAAAACACATCCAAGACCCTGCAATGAAGCATCCGTGTAGACCAGATACTCTATCCCGCTCTATGGGGTAGACAAAACTGGTGTAGAAGTCAACTTAATCTTCAGCTCATCAAAAGCTTTCTGACAATGCTCATCCCACACGAACTGTACACCCTTCTTAGTCAGATGAGTGAGTGGTCCTGCTATCTTTGAGAACCCCTGGATGAACCTCCTGTAATACCCTGCTAAACTGAGAAAACTCTGAATCTCTGTAGGTGATGTAGGTTGTCCCCACTTAACCACTGCGGAAACCTTAGCTGGATCCACCGCTATTCCTTGTTCTGACACCACGTGACCCAGAAACTTCACTTCCAGCTGCCAAAATTCACATTTCTCGAACTTGGCATACAACTGGTGCTCACGAAGCGTCTGCAACACCATCCGAAGATGTCTCACATGATCGTCCTCAGACCTAGAATAGATCAAGATATCATCAATGAAAACAATGACAAACTGATCCAAATAAGCCCTGAAGACCTTGTTCATTAAGTCCATGAACACTGCTGGTGCGTTAGTTGTCCCAAACGGTATGACACGAAACTCATAAGAACCATATCTCGTGAGAAACACGGTCTTAGGAACATCATGCTCTCTAACTCTCAGCTGATGATAACCAGAATGCAGATCAATCTTGGAAAAGTACTTGGCTCCCCTTAAATGATCAAACAAATCATCAATCCTAGGTAAAGGGTACTTGTTACGAATCGTAACCTTGTTCAACTCTATGTAATTTATACACAGGCGGAGCGAACCATCCTTCTTTTTCACAAATAACACTGGCGCTCCCCAGGGTGAAGTACTCAGGCAAATGAAACCCTAGCTAAGTAGCTGCTGAATCTGATCCCTCAACTCGCGCATCTCCACTGGTGCCATCCTATAAGGTGCCCTAGCAATAGGTGCAGTGCCTGGAGCTAAGTTTATCACAAAATCGATCTCGCGACTAGGTGTCAACCTTGGAATATCCTGAAATACCTCTGAGAAATGCTGTATAATCGGTATGTTATCCAATGATACAGTAGTCCCCCCCTCCGTTCCCTCCTCCATATGAAACAAATAGGTGCTAATGAGTTCGCTAGAACGTGGCATGGCGACGACATACATGTCCTGACCAGGTATGGTAAACACAATAGACCTATCAAAACAATTAACTTGGGCATGGTAGTGAGACAACCAATCCATCCCAAGTATCACATCATAAGTGTGCATGTCCAGGACCAATAGATTGGCTAGAAACCTGAATCTACCAATATTTAGTGCCATAGGCCCATCACTCTCATGAAGAATGGCTGTATCGCCTAACGGTGTAGAAATACCCTAAGGTCTACTGCATACCTGAGTCGTCATCCCAGACAAAGCAACAAAAGTCCTAGCTACAAATGAGTGTGTAGCACCCGTATCAAATAAAACACGTCCATGAAAACCACGTATAGGAAACTTACCCTCAACAGCCTGAGGTGCCTGCATATCCTGTGGCATAGGGTTGTACACCCTACCATAATGTAGCTATTGCGGTGCCTATCCCTAAGGCTACGGTGACGCTGGTAAAGCCGGATAAGTTTGTCCCTGAATCCGTGGAACCAGTGGAGTTGGTAAAGGCACTGGCGCCCTCTGTCCCTGCTGCACATGTTGTCCCTATCCCTGTCTCTGTCCCTGTCTGGCTGTAGGACACTACCTGGAAGTGTGACCATACTCTCCACAAGTGTAACAACTACCTTGGAAAGTACCAAATGGCCTCCTCTATCGGTTAGCCTGTGGCTGACCCTGTCCTGCCTGTGGTCCCCCATTCTATTGTTGCTGAACAGGTGCCACATCCCTAGGAACATCCGAACCACCTTTGTGCTTTTTCCAAGGCTGTTGTCCCTGGAATTCGCCCTTATCATTCTATCGATGTCCATTCCCATTCCCCTTCTCAGCTGACTGGTTAGCAGAGTCTCTGTCGCCCCGCTTCTCACCCTTGGCTTGTCTGATATCCATGGTCAACTGGTACTGCTGTAAAGAGGCGTCTACCACCTGAGCATAGGTAGTATAGGCTGGACTACCTATAATAGCTCTCTTGATAAGCCACATCAGTCCCTTAACGAAACTGTTGCGCTTCTTCTCCTCTGTATCCACCTCCTCCGGTGTAAAGAGAGACAAGCGTGTGAACTGCTGCTCATACTCTGCCACTGTCATGTTTCCCTGTTGCAGATTGAGAAACTCAGTCTTCATGGCTGCCCTGACTACATAAGGAAAATACTTTTCTTCAAAGCGTGCACTGAACTCATCATAAGTCAAAGCCATCATCTCCTCTATGGTGGTAACTGACTCCCACCACTGTAGTACATCCCCAACTAGTTTGACGGTAGAAAGTATCTGCTTCTGAACTTCCGTGCACTGAACCAAGCAAAGATGTCGCTCGATGTCCTGTTTCCACTGGTGAGCTGCTCTCGCATCGGTGGAGCCTATGAACTCAGGTGGGCTCCCCTTTGTGAAAGAACTCCTAGCCTTCTCCCAAGTATCAGTCTGAACAACCGGTGCTAGTAACAGTGCCGGCTATACCTGAGGCTGATTCCGAAGTGCAGCCGTTACCCCTACTTCTATAGCCCGAGCAATAAGGTCATTGAGGTGAGGAGGAAACTCTAGATCTCCTCCCTGATCCTGAGTCTGCTGAACTTCCTCCTGCTCCTCATAGAACTGACATTCATCCTCCTGAAGCTGCCTACGGGCCGCTTCCCTTCATTGCCGATTGTTCCGTCTGGTTCTTGCATTAGCCATTCTGTCAACACAGAAAGACAGACATCAGCATGATTAAACCGAACCGTAAAGAACACAATAAATCCTTATACTTAAGCTCTAATCAAGAGAAAACGCTACGCGAAAGTCTTATACGATAGAATCCTAGAGACACTTAAACCTGGAGTGCTTTGATACCAACTGTGATACCCCTCGAATCCGAGACACAGGTTGATCAGGCCCAGGCCCAAACCCGAGGGATATCGAACAATTAAAGTATTTTAAATCAAACACGGAATACAAAGTGAAATACGGAATAATATAATAAGCTGAAAGAAACTAAAAAAAAATCCTTGTATCATAATTAATCAAATCCGATAATCCAAAACTCCATAAGTTTACAACTCGGGAATCCATCCATTAGACCCCTTATTAAAATTCTCAAACCAAAACTAAAATAATAGAAATAAAATCAAAAGCTAACATAGAGAAGATTCCTACATAATCGGAGGAATGAATATCTGTATCTGCTCTGCACGTCCAAGCTCTAACCCTGGAACTGACGAACACCTGAAAAATAAAGGAGTGGGTCAGGCCCACATACAAGTCATGATCTACTACAATCCAAACAGTAATCCGATACGCAGATACATCTTAGGAAGGCTCAACAATATCTAGAGTAGTCCATATATGTATATAGTACATACTATAGGATGCTTGTTAGTCCAGTAGGTCTGTCTCAGCCTTAATAGAAGGTAACATGCAAATACGCACACTAAGGTGGGCATGAGTACCTAGACCTACCAGGGAACAACATCTATGTCCAGTTATCCATCCTAAGCGATATACGCACCCTAACCATGGTCATGAGACTCAAGCTCATACCACGGCACCAGATAATATATATATAAAGTCCGTACTCCTCCTAATACAAAATACCATCCGTCTGTGTAGTGGTCTGATATATGTATAACAAATCCATCCTGAAACCATAGTAGGTCATTCAATTCTCAATTGATATGACACAAGTAGGTGATGGACTTAACCTATATGATTAATCCATACTTCAATCCAAGTTAGGTAGAACTTAGTGTTTTAACTAGTCCATACCTAGTATGTCACCATCCTATGCCGGTACATACAATCCAATCCATCCAATATAATTATTAAGATAATTACTATTATTTATCAACCATTATCCAGAATATGCATAAATACAATCTAATACATATCACCTGACTTTAGGAAAATCATTACAGAACCTAAACATCACATTCCATCCATTAAAATTGCTAATATGAGTCATAGCATTCAACTCCTCCACAAAATCCATAAATTGATAGAATTTACAAAATATACTTACCAATTTATTCCATATCAAGAATAGATGATTTCAAGTATTTCCTATTCTTATACTTCTATTTAAATACAACCAAACAGTAATAAATTACATATGCCAGAAAAATTCCAAGTTCCAGTACATGGTTTAAATGTACAAAACAGTTAGCAACTACCGATTCTTTCTTAAATTCAATTTGCTCTAATCCTTAACCCAATCATGGATTAATATTTTTCATAGTAGAACAGGTTTATTCCAAACCCAACAACAGTTTAAAACAGTTTAAACAAAGTTCCAATACCCTATACAGACCAAACAGTGCACGGAAACCAAACTGAGTGCGTTCGATTGAGAGTAGGCTTATTCAGAATAAAGAGCCTGCTTTTTTTTCAAAAGAGCCGGCTCAATTGTCCTAAGAGCTAGCTCCTAGCATGCTGGAGCCAGCTTCACATTCCTTTGGAGCCGGCTCTAAGGTAGAAAGAGCCGGCTCCTCCTCTTTTTGGAGCCTGCTCTTCTCCCCTTAGTTGCTGTCGTGCGTTCTGTTGCATCTTCTTCGACTCTGGTGTTTTCCAAACCTCTGTAAGGTTCTTAATGGTTGTTCTAGGGTTCAATATTAGTTCTAGGGTAATCTTAACCCATTGTTAACCAACCCTAACTTGTATTGAACACAACCCTTTTTGAAGCAAACAATTACAGAATTCTCAGTTCTAAACTAATTCGATTCAAAACAGATTTCTTCGGTAAAATTTGAATATTGTTTTTACTACTTGATTCAGAGTTTAATGTCAGCCCCAAATTAGTTTCTAATCATCAGTACATAATCATGATCTCAACTTAATCAAAACTTAAACATAAACACCGAGAAGAAACCAACAACAAAAACATCAAAGATTACGTAAATTTCTTATGTCAATGAGATTAATATAATTCATACATGCATACAAGACTTGATATAATATTCGTTTAATCCATTTTAGTCTTTAAATAAATCCTTGGAGTCTAACTAGGCATACACAGAACACGAATTAATAGGAAAGAATAGAACAGAGACTTACCTCTGATTTTCGGTTGAAAATCTAAAACTGTCGTCACTAGCAACTCCGGCAACGTTAATTGTTGTTATCAACCTTTGCCGCTCCTAATTAAATCCAGAACTCCTCCTTGAATCCCTCCCTTAATATCTTAAGGTTCTCTCTGTATTTTGTCTCACAAAACACACTCCATTGCTCTCTGTAATCTCTCTGTATCTTAGGTACGTGGATATGGTGAATAGGGTTTACAAAAACCCTTGGTAGACGTATACCTATATATTTATAGGTTTTACGTGAAACCCTAAATTAAATCCTAAACCAACTATATGTCGGCTTCAATCCTAGACACGATGTAAAACATAAAACCCTAAGTCAATTCACGTAATTAATTTAATCCATTATAAAATCCAATTAAATACACATGAGATTAAAAATAGTTAACCACATAACATAAAAAGAAAACCATTTAATTTAAAGAAAATAAAACACAAGTAAATAACAATTATACAATAAGTAATTCAAATAAAAACACTTAAATAATTAAACCAATTAAAAATAATTAAATAAAATTACACATAATCAAATAAAATGCAATTAAATACAATAATTAAATTCTATAATTGTCCTTTTAAAATTGATCCATTGAATTGTCCTTGTAAAATTAGGGGTATTACAAAGGTGTTTTCGGAAGTGGAGTGAAGTAGAGGCGATTAGGTTTTCGGAAGTGGAGGTGGAAAAAGGTCAAGGTCGGACTTAGGTTTTCGGAAGTGGAGGTGGAAGTGGAAGAAAGTCGCGAGAAGAGGTTGTTGTTGTTATTGTTTTAGTTGTCAGACTGTTGTGACAGTGGTCGGAGTTACGTTTGCGGAGCGGAAGGTTTTCAGAAATGCAGAGATTTTAATTTCTTTGAATTAACTATATTAAATTATGTTCAGAAACGTAGTGGTTTTAATTTCATTAAATACACTATATTAAATTATGTGTTTTTAGTTTTGTTTGATTATTTGTGAAATCCTGAAAAAGTTATTCGTGATAAATAAATTATGTGTTATTACACTATATTAAATTGTGTGTTCTTAGTTTTGTTTGATTATTTGTGAAATCCTGGAAAAGTTATTCTGTGATAAAGAATACAGTATAAATTGATTGAACCTTATTAAATTCTATCCATCCCTTTCCAAAGTCAGAGGTTTAATTTGATTGAATATAGTATATTAAATTCTATTTTATTAGTTATGTTTGATTAATTTGAAATGTGAAAGATCATCGTCTAAATTATGCACATCTCAATAGTCAAACGGTAGATAGATAGTAGTTTGTTGGAATTTTGCAGTGGAATCTCTTCGAGTCATGTAATTTAGATTAAATTTGAAAAAGATGATAGTATATGTATTAAATTCTTTAGATCATCAAAATGTGATACATTGCAAAATTTTCAAACTCTAATTTATAATTGTGCTATAGCAATTCATAAAATACAACACAGTGGCCTACAAAATTGTAGCTACAAACTGTGTTTTCTACTTAATAATCATAATTCATAAAGCATTTAACTAACCATATGATTGAGAGGATGTATTTACATGTTATGCACTTTAGACCATACAAAATAGTATGCAATGGAGTAGTTCCAAGTTGTTTAAATTAAAGGTCTATTCAATTGTTTAATTCTGCAGTCTACTCTAGTCGTTCACACGGGCAGGAATCCTCTCCTGTGCCTATTCCCGCCGGTTCCGATATATGGCCCAGATAGTCCAATATAATTCATGATAAAAGTTATTTGTTATTATTAAATTGTGGAAAAATGAATTGCAAATTATGAAAAATATTATTTGTGTAAGGGAATGCAATGTTTTATACAATTTGTAATGGTAATTGGTGTGTTGTATCTGTTGTTTGGTGATATGATTTTGTTGTTGCACCATTTTTGCAATTAATTATGTGTGTGATTGTTTTGTCTGTTTGTGGTTAAAATTTTGTTGACTGACAATTGGTGGAAAGGTTGTTTGTGCATAATAGAGTGTGCTTTGTTGTGCTATAAAGAGTGGTTCACAAATGGGTCGGAAAAAGTCGATAGCTCAAAAGAAAGGTCCTGTACGAAAAAAATTACCTATACGGAAAAAAAATGCGGACAATATCGTTGATCGGCCTCCTTCTCCTACTCTCTAATGTATGATGCAAACCATGCGTAATCAATCTTCTTCTGCGGGGTTTACACCTCCCCCGCCTAAATCATCTACTCGTAGTTGTAGTCGTATCCGTAAATCATCTGACCTTGGTGATGAGGATTACAATGTTGAGGTGGAGGAAGAGAATTATGATCCGCAGCCAAGCATCAGCGCATTAGTTAATAATATGTAGCGTGGAGGAGGAGTTTACCTTTTGTTCAAGTAAGTATACGTTCATTTTAGTATTAATGTTAAGAATAGCATTTCTATGAATTATTTTTCATTTGTCTGATATTTACGTTCACATGGAAATTGATTGTTTAGGATGAATTATTAATAATGGTAGAACATAATTTCTGCATGCCTTTGAAATGGAATTGATGTTTTACTGATGTGTTAGTTTGGTAAATATGAACATTTAGGAAATATTTGGTTCAACATGTTTATGTTTGAATTAATAAGTCTAATGTTGAGTTGGTGATATTGTATATGATATTGTGTCTATGAGGGTTACTTTTATGAAGAACTATCAACACGTGTATGGGCCAATGAAGAGGGGAGATAAAAAAATATTGGAATTGAAATGCAAGGATACTTGGAATGGTATGACCATGGTGGAGAAGGGTCCATATTATGACGATAAAAGATTGCGTGATGCTGAGTTCAAAAGCCATGGAGGCTTACCAGTCAACAAAAAGAAGAAAGAAAAGGTAAGTTGGGGAGTTCAATTAAATTATTAATTTAATTTGTTATTGTGTTGATAACATAATATGAAGTACAAAAGAATGCAATTGATGCTTCCGTACTAGTAGTTAAATGAAATTTTGAATGTGACATGAAATTTATTGGGATGTTGTAGGTTGAATACAAGGTGAAAAGTGGGTGGAACAAATGCTCAATCGCGAAATTCATTAATACAGTAGCAAAACTTGGAGACGAAAAGAGGAAGGATGTGACAGATATAGGTTTTGGCTATTTGCTGAACCTACAATGTGAGCATTTGTCTACCGCACTCTTTGATTACATAATTGGCCATTTGGACATAAAGAAACGGTGCATTCAACTTGAAGATAATCAATAACTGCCAATAAATGCAATCGATGTCCACAAAATCTTTGGGTTACCCGCTGGAATCATGGACGTTCCTACATGTCAGCTTTTTAAAGCCGATTGGGTAACTGAAGGTGGATATCGAAGTGGGCTGTATGTAAATGAGCTGATGGAAAAGGTAGAGCAATGTGAAGCTGGTGATGATTTCAAAAAAGCGTTTGTTCTTTTTGCATGTGCTGCGTTTCTAACGCCCAATGGACGTTTTAGTGGGCATGTCAAAGAATTAAAGGCTGTGCATAATGTGCATGAAAGCAAGTCGTACAACTGGTGTACGTACGTGCTTGAAACTTTGATGGCTCACTTGGGTGAATCTGAAGGACGTGGAAAAACGAAGCACGAGTATATCGAATGCGTGCTCTTCTTGTAGGTAAATAACATAACGTACTTATATTTTGCCAAAAACTTTATCATTTATGTGATTAGTATGAATCATGACTGATTAAAGTTGCTGCATTTTAATTCAGCTGCTATATCTGATGAGGTGTAAAGTGGAATACCCCTGTTATCCGACCACGGGCGAAAAAAATAGTCTTGCTTTTTGGGATCCCTAGTACGGGAAAGCTTAAAATGGGAGTTAAAAATGGGAGGTTTTGGAATGGGTCAGGTATGACACTAAATTGTACAAGTATTTGCAAGTTCCCAATTTTTGTTGTATATGATACTGTTTCCTTGCTGACGTACATTTGGTTCGAAATATTTATCTGGAACAGTTAATTCCTCTCACGGCGAATGTGTCCCAGTCTCCGTCATCATCGTGGTCTGGAGGTGAAAAAGACAATGGTAGTTCTTCGGAAAGTGAGGTTGAGGTAACGATATATTACTTTACGGTTAATGAGTATCAATGAAATTGTGAATATGCAATTGATCAGTGACAGCAATTACAATTTTGTATGCAGCGTTGCGTTAAAGAAATTCGCAACGAAATGGAAAGTGAAGCAGAAAACAGGAAAATGTTGAAGAGGAAGGTGAAGAAAATGGAGAGATTAGTCAGAAAAAAGTCGAAAGGGCCTGGAGGAAAACCAAGTGTTTCTACAGGAGATGGGGAAGTGTCCATTGAGGGCAAAGAAGCGGCACTCAATTCTGAAAATGAAGTTGAGACGAAAACATTTGAATCTCCGGTTGACAGAGGTAAGGAAACAGAATATTGTGGTACAGATCATGGCCACTTTAGTCCCACCAGCTAGGATATACTGAATGAGGATGAGAGGACAGAGTTGAATGACTTTGTGGGCATGGCTTTGGAGGAGAACCTAGGAGCAACACATATAACTCCCAGTTCTTCAGTCATTGATATTGCGTCGGAAAGTTTACATGGTAAAGGGAAGCATGCGATTGAAACAAGTCAGAAGAGGTACTAGAAGCAGAAAACCCGCACCATATTGCTTCTCTCTATGGGTATTGAGGGATAGTAAAAAAATTAAATTGACTCCAAAGCAGAAGAAATTGTTGAGTTATGCTGTTGCGCGAGCTGATGATCAAGATAAAGGGTAAGTGTAACCCACATTTGTGAATTTCCTAAGTCCATATATTGTTGTTCATTGTATTGTCGTTTGGGCCTTATTATTTACGAAGAACCATTGTATTAGTGCACGTATACTAATTTGTAAATACTCTGTACATTTGTTAGTGAAATTCTGGTTTCCATGTACGATATGCATCTTACAAGGACGGACATACACGAGTTGTTTCACCCGAACTGGATCTTGAACTTGGTGCGTTAATTTTCAATTAATTGATACAGTTGTGTACGGTTATGATATGATGAACCTATTATAATTGCATTTGTGAAATTAGATTGTCAAATTCTGAGCAATGCTGTTGAATGAATACCAAGGAGGGAATGTGAAGCACTACTATTTTGATAGTTGCGCTGTCCAGTTTATGAATCAACACAATGTCATTAAATATGACACTACAGAGAAGCGCAGGCCTTTCATAAAAAAAAGTCTGGAAACAATACAAACGAGTGTGTAAGCTTCAAGATTTGACGGTCTTCAAGGATTCCGAGCTGGTTAGTTTACTGATTTTGGAGTAATTTGTTCTGCATTACAATAAAGTAGAAAATGTTTTAAGTACAAATGATTGAATCGTCCTATTTTTGACCAATATGTTTTGTTGTCTCTAACTTTATGGTCATTACCGTATAGTTATTCTTCCCTGTAATCATTGACAAACATTGGTTTCTACTCGTTGTCAACCGACCCAACAAAGTAGTGGACTACCTATGTGGAATTGGAAGACCGTACAGATACAAAGCATTTGGGGATTGTGTGGTAGACATCTATCTAATGAAATCAACCCCATTTGTTAAAGTTTGGTTTATCAAAAATGCATACTTACTTCAGGTTCATGTGTATTACAGAATGAGTTTGTTGCGGTTGCCCTGGGGGAAGACAACTGGCCAGCTTACATAACAAAGACAGATCATAAAATCCCTTTCCAGGATGATCCGTATGTAAAATTATATTTTAATACAAGTGCATAATAAATTTTTTTTTTCACCGTATCATAAATCCAATACTATCCCTTGCTGAGTAGATTAGTTAAATATTGTTTGCATATCAGGAATAGTTGTGGTGTGTTGGTTATAAGCTATATGCAGTTCTAGAATGGCACTAACTTCAATCAAAAATTTTGTGTAAGTAGTGTTATCATTATTATTTATATGTATGTGTAAAATACATAAGGTACAAGTTGTAGTATTCTTTGGCAGTAACATTTTGTAATATTGCAGGTAGACTGCAAGCCAATGCGTTCTGAGGTCCTTGTGGAACTATTGGATCATCCCAGGAATAGAGTCCGAGAGGAGTTGTATAAGGCTGCCAAAGTTGAAGGAGATGATTGATGTCAATGCTGTACTTATAAGGAAGATTTTGAGAGTGGGTCACTTAGGCCCTGCTTGGAATGAAACTAGGTAAACACAAATGACACTGTCCATGAAAAGAAAGCATCTTTCACAGGTACTGCCTTAATAAATATTATTCCGGTTTAAGTATAGATGAACATACAATAGGAAAAATTAAATTAATAGACCTAAAGATTGGCTTAACCTAATGAATATTTGCTAAACACAGATAATTATGATTTTTGTGAACTAAGCCTTGTTTTGCATGAACAAAGACAAGGTTGAATTTCTTTTATTTGTGAACGAAGAACTTGTAACTATAAAACAATGATATATGAGTCTCGGGTCATATGCACCATCTACCTTTTAATATATCTGCATAAATTTTGGATTGAATAGAATAACATTGATGAATAGATTACATGTTTTATTAATTTATTTGACAGTATAGATGGTACCATCCTTTCATGGTAATTAATTGTTTGTTCATTTGTCAAAATGCACAAGGTGACCATTTTTTTGGAGTATGAGACAGATTTTGATCTTATCCATGAAGGAAATAAAACTACTACGGTGTCCTAAATGAAATTGATTTTATTGAAAGTCAAAGAAGTTATGGTGTCATGGTGCATGCTGTTGCCAACTACATGTGAGAGTTAGGGGTTCCTGGTTATTGAAGAAATGGTGCATGCTGTTGCCACCTAGTTTTGGAATCAAGTAACAGATCTTTCTTCATAACTTTACTTCATTTCAATCAATGACATATTATGTTGCATTAGTACTTGACAGTGTTATATGCAAGGTTTTTTTTTCATCAGTACTTGACAGTGTTATATGAGCATGTCTTGATCAACTTAAAGGCATACATTATATGCTCCATTTCAGATGATTATGTATAGGTGTGTCTTATTGTATGCCAAAATGGACTATGACATAATTCAATAGTTAAGGTGCTTTGTAAGATGCATATCTCCCCATCACCTCTCCCTCTCCGCTAATCCATATCCATAAGAGTTGTGTGATTATTAGACATCTTATTTCCATGGAATGTCTGTTAATTACAGCACGTCTTTTGATGGTAGACCATTTTAATATAGAAATCTAAGAAAAGGGGTTCAGGTGACAGAATAATGGAAGGTATGTTTTTTGGGAGTGTTGACAATTAGATAAGAAGTTGTTTTTGTTGTCTTCTACTACTATATTGAGTCAGTAGCCCTTGTAATGTTAAAGTTGCAATCTAGATTATAGAATTGCACAATCTGTAAAAGCTTTGGTCTGCGTCTGTGTCGCTTGCCTTTTAGGCAAACAACTCTTCCTCTTTTAACAGGCGCAACATTGGGTCTACGTTCAATATGTCCATACAAACTTAGTCTACTTTCGCTAATATCAGTCTACTCTCTCTAATTTAATTTGGATGAACTTATGGATTCACTATCCTAATATAATTACAGTTTTATGTGTATCTTGGCTTGTCACTTTCTATATCTAAAATTTCTGTACTTATGCATATATTTTTAGTTTTATTTCGTTATCATCTTGAAGGATAGTATGATCTTATCTCCCTTGCTCAATCTCCTCAATCTGGGACCAGATTCTTTAATTTGAATCAGATTGAAACATATTAGGACCTTTTTCAAGTTCATTGTTGGGTTGGTTGAGTTTTTTCTGCCTTATTGTATATAGAACCATGCTTTGTTATAAAATAGAGATGTACCAACTTGTTTGTATCTTTGATTCTTGTTTGTTATTCTACCTTCAACTTTCAGGTACGATCCTTCAACTGCCATTTATGGTATGGATTTCTATGTTGTCGTGGAACTGCCAGGTTATCGAGTGTGGGCGTCGTTGTAGGTGCAAGTCTACCATTGGAATCCAGCACAGGGTCACAAAAGAGGATGCCATGAAGTGGTTTGAAGTCAAATATGAGAGAGTTATCCTGAACAAGTCCCAGAATAAGAGTATCATTAGACTTTATTTATGTTGTATGTGGACAAAAATCCAAGGATGTTTGCTTCAGTTCATAGTTTTGGAACATGTCTGTTTTCTCTTTTATAGACCAGGATATGTTTGTACTTAACAAATTTTGTAAATGAGGGTTCAAAATTCTCACCTCTTCTTTGTGGTTTACTTGGAAGCCAGTTAATTGTTATTGGTTTTTGATTATCCAATTCTTTGTTGTTTAGCTACTGTTGTGTTATACACCCCGTTTTATTATGGGCGTCATCTTTATGTGCTAATCCTATATGTGTATTGTTTATTATATAACTACCCATGTAATAAAGTACTCATCACATCAGATGGTCACTTGGTAGCAATAAGTTGCTAGCAATTAAGTTTTAAAATTGGTGACTTTTATATTTTCTCAATTTTAAGGTTGCAATCTGGGCCACACATCTGAACCGGCGGGAACAGGAATAGGAGAGGATTCCTTCCCCACGATATAGCAATTTTTTTTGAATTTAGTCACCAAAATCTATTAGTATTTAAATTTTATTTTTCTGACACTAATTAAGTGAACATTTGGATGTATGAACTTGATTGTTTTTAATATGATGATATAAAATTTCAAATTTATAATATTCATGTATCTATTCATCCATGATTCCATGAAGCAACAAGAGCAATAAAGAAAGCTTAGAACTATGAGTTTGAGCATGTTTAAAATTTGAACCTGCAATCCATTATGTCATTGTTGTTAATTGCTTCAAAACAATTTGCATGTTATATCTCGTTTAATATATTGCTCTCAATGTTTAATCCTTAAAATTAATGTTCTAAATATGTTATAGGGAACATCCACATCATCCATTCGGGTAAAACCCAGAAATTCATAATCACATCAGTGGTGAATAAAGATAATTACAAGTTAAAAAAAGCATAAGTGTGTCATAAAAAGTGGAATATTTTCTAAGACAATTTCCAAGACCCAAAGGAAAACAATCCAAATACAACTCTTAACTGACAATTTATGCAAATACAGCGATTTGATTTATCCTTAAATTATTATACATAAATGTCGTAATAATATATATACAACATCACAATAAATTTATAAGACAATGTCCAAGACCCAAAAGAAAATATCCAAATATAACTCTCAACTGATTCATCAATGTACTGTGATGGTTAAGCTTTCACGGTAGTATGACATTATTTATAAAAATATAAGGATAAATATTACATATGGAAAAATAAATGTATCACTTAAGAGTTGTATGTCGATGATTTTCATTTGGGCCTTGGAAATTGTCTTACAAATTTATTGGGATGTTGAATAAAAATTGTTATTGAAATTATCTATAAAAATATAAGGATAAATTTAATATTGCTATTACAATCGAAATACCTCGCTAAGGGATCCACTTATGCAAATACATATGTGTAACTTATGTTGATAGTTATATAAACATTATCGTTCATCAATTTTAAGAAGCATCCCAATGAATTTGTAATTTTGTTGACTGTAGGGCTTACTTCTCTGACGGGTATAATGGAAATAATTTTATATAATTGTTGTTTGGTAAAACTTGAGAAGGACAACTATTCATATAGCTTGATAAACTTGTATAAAATATGGTTACAAATTTATAGGGAACATCCACATCATCCATTAGTGTAAAACTCAGAAATTCATAATCACATCACAAGTGACGAAAAATTATTACAATTAACAAAAAACATAAAGCTGTCATAAAAAACCCAAACTTTGCTAGCAGCTTCACATTTGCATTGCTGGCTTCGAGAAGTCTCACAGTTGAATCATACATTGGACATTCATAATTTAGATCCTCCACATCATCCACCAAATTTATGTCTTCTTCCATGAACTGAGAAAATGGTAATTCATGTGGGTTAGATGAAGTTGTACTTTGAACAATGTTGGTTGAAATAGGGTAACACCATTCCCAGAAGCCGCAACGTTCGTCGCGTTCCTTCGGACATACATAAAAGAGCTTTCCTTTGTTTTGCCTTCTTTCCCGGTGATTTTAATGTCTGTCAAATTACGTTTATCTTGACACCAACAATTTTTATTCATATACCTTAAGTCTTGTAGGTGGTTGGGTGGTTGGGTGGAAGATGGCACCTAGAAGTCGAAAAGAAAACATAAGAAGAAATTAAAACGAATTTAATGGGCTGCAATATCAGTTCAACATCAGTAAAAAAAAATAGCAAAAAGAATGGAAAAAATAAAAAATAAAAAACACGCCTGCAAACAAAGAAAAAGATTGTCGATCCGCAATACATACATTCGTTGGCCTGAAATTTCTTCGACTTGCACGACTGTTGGATGAGGAAGCCATTGTACCTTCCTAATTACAGGTTCCAATACCTGAGAAGGTGTATTTGATTAAGACGCTTCAACGATGAAGATGAATGGCCCGGGAAATTAAGAATTGCAATGTAGGAAAGTCCAAATTAATAGGGGTTGTATTTGTAACGTTACCAAAGTACCAAAACGGTCACTAACAGCCGCCAGGCAACGGCAACCCATTTGGAATTTTGTATTTCAAAACCTTAAAATTTGATCAGTTGACAATTTAAACAAAATTTGCAATTTCTACATATACGTCGGGTTGTAGTATTGCTTTGGTTGTACACAATCCATTCAACCTACAACAACCATACAAACATATATTATGATTTACATTAGTAAAGTATTAATTTATGAAAATTAATATTTACTATAAAATGGTAGAAATCGTACCACACCCCTTTTAAACCTTGCATCATTATTCCTACACTCAAAACACACAAAATCGATCATTATTTCTAAACATATGATTTACTTCAATGCAATATTTTACAAATAACTCACCACTCATACTTGTCATGGTAAGAGTTGAAACATATGGCATCAATTCGGCCAACCACGTCATCAAGCGTATTTTGCAGCATTATCTCCATAAGAGTTGTTCAATCTGTTATGTTTTTTTTTAGAGGATCCGATTTGAATACAAGTTTAATCTAACCATCTAAATATGTAGCCCTTCCTTTAAATGGTAACCCTTCCTTGAAATGGTAACCCTCACATTAAATGGTAACCCTTCCTCCATCTTGGAAACTTTAAATGGTAACCGCCATATATATAATCAATTAAATGGTAACTGACAGAAATTCATTACCCAGTCAATTCGTAATTAATTGTACACAGTATTTCAAGAATATATTCCTTTTTTCCAACCTTTAAATGGAAACTGCCACACTGACAGCAATTCATTACCCATTCTACTTAATTGTCTGGCATCTAAAAAACATATTATGATTCACACAATTCAGAAAATAAGAACCTACGTAAACTCATGTTCTGAAAGTATCACGCATAATGAAAGAGAAAGTATCACACATAATGATAGAATTTACACTTCATATATATGTAAGTCAACCAATACTGCGGATTTATATTTTACATATCCGAAGAAGTAAAAAACAACCTAAACCAAAGGACCTGAATGACTCATAGAGCCGAATAAAACAACCAACCATCTCCCCCATAACCACTGAAAAATAGATAGCACCATCAGCGAACCACACAACAACCACAGAATGACCAAACGTTGGGATATAGTAGACATGGAACATGTCATCCATACATAAACTAAGCAGAATATCACACATAGAGAGCACCATGAAAGAAGCACAAAACAACCACAGAATGATCAATATTTAGGTTAGGAGGCGGTCGAGTCACTTGCTTCCCCTAGCACCTCCACTGTGGCAGAGTCGGATTCGTCCTGGAAATCCCTCTCTAGGCGGTGGATCCTTCGTCTTATGGCGCGACATAACCGCCAGAGCTGATTCAGTTCAATCGATAGGTTATTGACCCTCATCAGTAGATACTCTGGATCAGGGGCAATATGATGGGGTGCTGGAGGAGGAGGAGGAGGATGGGGAGGGTTCACTGGAGGAGGAGGAGGAGGAGGGTTCACTCTTCTTCCTCTCCGGGGACCTTGTGAGCTAGAACTACTTTGGTTATGTTGCCTTGATGACATATTTAGTTGCCTGGTGGTTTTAGATGAGTTCGTGCTATTTATAGTAAAAAATAGGTGACTGTGGACCACATATTAGATACTTGTTAATTTGTTTACTGTGAGAAGAGTAAGTTACATTTAAAATCTGAACTGTAATCCAGCATGGAGGGAGGACGTTTCTTAAATGCAATCAATGAGTAGGTCAGTTGAAGTTATTTGGATGTTATTGAAGTGTGACACCAATTCAGAATATATATATCTAAGGAGGACGTGACATGCAGTTCAGTCCATGAAACTAGTTACAAACCAGGTTAGAAGGAAAGTGGTTCAATTCATGCGAATAGAACATATAAACTAATTTCTATGGAAAAATAATTACCATAAAAATAATTATAAGTAAAATATGTATTTGACGACACATACATAGAATAAAAATAATTTGAAAACCTATGCATACAACTAGTTTATTAGGACGTGACGTATTGTTCAGTCCATGAAACTAGGTACAAAGTCGGTTAGAAGGAAAATGATTCAACTCATGAGAAAATGAGAAAGACTAATTACTCTGGAAAAATAATTAGAAGTAAAATATAAAGACGACAAAAAAATAGAATAAAAATAATTAGAAGAAATACCCAAACAGTATATGCTTTACATAAACAGAAAAAAACCCACCCAAACAGTATATGTTTTACCCAAACAGTATATACTTTACATAAATAGAAAAAACTGACACTTGAAGATTGCACAGACAAGTGGATTTTCTTACAAACACATAACCAATATACTCTCTTCAGCTGCATAAATATTGTCTCTTGGTCGGATGCTTTTCATGGAATGACTGCAAGGCTATTTATAGCCAAAAACTATACTTGGTGTCCAAGTATATTACAAAGCTTCTTTTGGAAGCTAAATAGGTGGTTGGCCAAGAATAATTGTTGTTGACAAACTATTTCAAAGCTTCCTTTGGAAAGTAATTTGAAAACTTCACCATCCCACTACATTGATGACATGGCAATACATTATTGCCATGTCATTAATGTATTAGCATTAGTCGATCAGTTGAGAGTTATATTCGAATGATTTTGTTTTGGGCCTTGGAAATTGTCTTACAAATTTTTTAGGAAGATTTCTATAAACTAGTAAGGATATAGTATATAAAAACCTTAGGATAAAGTTAACATATTTATTTGCATAAATGACTCAGTTGAGAGTTATATTTGGATGATTTTGCTTTGGGCCTTGGAAATTGTCTTACAAATTTATTGGGATTGTTTCTATAAACAAGTGACGATATTATTTATAAAAATACAAGGATACTAGAACATATATATTTGCATAAATGATCAGTTGATAGTTATATTCGGATTATTTTCCTTTGGGCTTTGAAATTGTCTTACAAATTTATTGGGATATTTTATATAAACTACTATGATATTATTTATAAAAATATAAGGATAAAATAAACATATATATTTGCATAAATGGCTCAGTTGAGAGTTATATTTGGATGATTTTCCTTTAGGCTTTGAAATTGTCCTACAAATTTATTGGACAATTTGATGAGTAGAGTTGAGGCAAACAATAAGACAACCGAATACAAACAATAATAATGATAAAATAAGTGTTATTCCATTACATTAAAATTTCGGATAAAAACCAAAAAAAAATATAAAAAAATATGTGTAAAAAAACACCATAACTTGTAAATATGTGTAATACAATCCATTTCATGAACCTAAACCATTCAAGGGAAATTAAAACGAATTTTATGAGAGAACAGTACTTGACAGCTTTCCTTACAACACCATGACATTGAAATCACACCAACAACGATGGCAAGTAATTTCTTCTTCGTTAAGAATCCAACACCGCCAGTTCAAGTGGTTGCCTTCGTCACAGCATTGAGGGATATGTTCAAATAATCGAGTATTGAAGCATTTCCCCTTTTGAATCACTGTAACCATTTTTTTCCGCACAGATTTCACCGCTCCACTGACTTGTTCATTTGTCCATAGCATATTTAATAAATTAATTCCGGCCTCCTTATTTTCTTCGTCTCCAAACAATAACGCAATACACATGACATATGTACACTCAAGTCCACCTCCACGCAGGAATGTCAACCCTTTGATTTGGTTGTACACAATCCATTCAACCTACAACAACCACACAAACATATATTTGCATTTACATTTCTAAAGTATTGATTTATGTAATTAAAATTTTATATAAAATGGTAGAAATCGTACCACACCCCTTATAAACCTTGTATCATTATTCCTACACTCCATACAATGTTATAAATAGATACGCCTCTCTCCGAGTACATGCTGTGGGCCCTCAGTTGCTAGTATTTGCTCTGCTACATCATAATGGTCCCACGAAGTGCTCCAAGGTGCATTCCCAAGTTGTTGCAGTTCCCTAAATAAATTAAATCTCGGAATGGTAAAAAACCAGTAATGCATCAAAACTTTAAATGCAATATTTTACAAATAACTCACCACTCACACTTGTCATAGTATGACTTGAAACATATGGCATGAATTTGGCCAACCACTTCATTAATCGTGAATTGCAGCTTCATCTCCATAAGAGTTGTTCAAAATAATCTTACAGTACATGTTAGAGGAGTCCCATTTAAATACAAGTTAAATCTAACTGTTGGAAGATTAAACCAAATGTTGGAAATATGAAGGGTTGAATTCATGAACCAACTCAAGTGTGAAATACATAAACCAACTCATGTGTGGAATACATGCACTTGGGCATTGGGAGATGAAACAATTGTGTTAAACTTAGTGGTGTATTTATTGTCTTGTAATTTGTGTATTTGTAGAGTTGTGTATTGGTGCCTATAAAACTATGTTCTTAATATATTTGTAAGCAAGAAGTGAGAAAGAAAATATATCGGAATTGAGAATTTTAAATAAAAGTTGTGTATATGTTCTGCTTCTTTATATTGAGTGCCTCCTACAAATTGGTATGACAGCCTCTCACACTAACCGTCTAAATATGTAGCCCTTCCTTTAAATGGTAACCCGTCCTTCAAATGGTAACCACCCTTCCTTGAAATGGTAACCCTTCCTCGAACTTGAAAACTTTAAATGGTAACCGCCATATATGTATTCCATTAAATGGTAACTGACAGAAATTCATTACCCAGTCGATTCACAATTAATTGTAAACAGTGTTATTCCTTTGCTTGATGCATGCATGTATTTGAATAATATATCCTTTTTTTAACCTTTAAGTGGAAACTGTCACACTAGCACCAATTCAGCACCCATTATACTTAATTAATTGTCTATCATCTAAAGAACATATTATGATTCACACAATTCATAAAATAAGAACCTGTGTTTAGTCATGTGCTCACACAATTCATGTTCTGATACTATCACACATAATTAAAGAAAAAGTATCACACATTTGGATAGAGTTAACACTTCATATATATGTAACTTAACTATTACTGCGGATTTATATTTTACATATCCGAAGAACTACAAAACAAACTAAGCTAAAGGACCAGAGAGCTCAATAAAAGTTTCCTTTGGAAGCTAATTTGGAAGCTTCAGCAACACACTACATTGATGACATGGCAATAATGTATTCCCATATCATCAATGTAGTGTGATACTGAAGCTTCCAAAGAAAATATTGCCATGTCATAAATGTAGTGTGCTGGTGAAGCTTCCAAAGGAAATATTGCCATGTCATCAATGTATTTGCATTAGTGGATCAGTTGAGAATTGTATTTGGATTATATTACTTTGGACCTTCACAATTGTCTTACAAATTTAAGGACACATACAACATATGTATTTGCAAAAATATATTGGGATAGTTTCTATAAAACTATTAGGATAAATATAACATATGTATTTGCATAAATTACTCAGTTGAGAGTTATACACGGATGATTTTCCTTTGGGCCTTGGAAATAGTCTTACCAATTTATTGGGATGTTTTTTTATAAACTAGTAACGATATTATCTATTTATATCTAAGGATAACTACTACATCTATTTGCATAAATGTATCAGTTGGGAATTATATTCGAATGATTTTCCTTTAAGCCATGGAAATGGTCTTACAAATTTGTTGGGATGTTTCTTATAAATTAATAGGATATTATCTATAAAAATTTAAGGATAAATTGAACATATATATTTGCATAAATGAGTCAGTTGGGAGTTATATTTAGATATTTTCCTTTGGGTCAGGGAAATGGTCTTACAAATTTGTTGGGATGTTTAGTATAAATTGGTAGAATATTATATATAAAAATTTAAGGATACATAAAACATGTATATTTGTATAAATTGGTCAGTTGGGAGTTATATTCTGATATTTTCCTTTGGGCCAGGGAAATGGTCTTACAAATTTGTTGGGATGTTTTTGATAAATTAGTAGGATATTATCTATAAAAATTTAAGGATAAATTTAACATATATATTTGCATAAATGGGTCAGTTGGGAGTTATATTCGGATGATTTTCCTTTGGGCTATTTGTTGGGATGTTTCTTATAAATTAATAGGATATTATCTATAAAATTTAAGGATACATAAAATATGTATATTTGCATAAATGGGTCAGTTGGGTTATATTCGGATATTTTCCTTTGGGTTAGGGAAATGGTCTTACAAATTTGTTGGGATGTTTAGTATAAATTGGTAAGATATTATTTATAAAAATTTAAGAATAAATGATACATATATATTTGCATAAATGGGTTAATTGGGAGATATTTTCGGATATTTTCCTTTAGGCCAGGGAAATGATCTTACAAATTTTTTGGGATGTTTTCGATAAATTAGTAGGATATTATCTATAAAAATTTAAGGATACATAAAACATGTATATTTGCATAAATGGGTCAGTTGGGAGTTGCATTCGGATATTTTCCTTTGGGCCATGGAAATGGTCTTACAAATTTGTTGGGATGTTTAGTATAAATTGGTAAGATATTATTTATAAAAATTTAAGGATAAATGATACATATATATTTGCATAAATGGGTCAGTTGGGATATATTTTTGGATCTTTTCCTTTGGGTTAGGGAAATGGTCTTACAAATTTGTTGAGATATTTTTGATAAATTAGTAGGATATTATCTATAAAAATTTGAGGATAAATTTAACATATATATTTGCATAAATAGGTCAGTTGGGAGTTATAATCGGATGATTTTCCTTTGGGCCATGGAAATGGTCTTTACAAATTTATTGGGATGTTGTCGATAAATTAGTAGGATATTATCTATAAAAATTTAAGGATAAATTTAACATGTATATTTGCATAAATGGGTCAGTTGGGAGTTATATTCGGATGATTTTCCATTGGGCCATGGAAATGGTCTTACAAATTTGTTGGGATGTTTCTTATAAATTAATAGAATATTATCTATAAAAATTTAAGGATACATAAAACATGTATATTTGCATAAATGGGTCAGTTGGGAGTTATTTTCGGATATTTTCCTTTGGGCCAGGGAAATGGTCTTACAAATTTGTTGGGATGTTTAATATAAATTGGTAGGATATTATCTATAAAAATTTAAGAATAAATGATACATATATATTTGCATAAATGGGTCAGTTGGGAGATATTTTCGGATATTTTCCTTTGGGCTAGGGAAATGGTCTTACAAATTTGTTGGGATGTAATTAATAAATTAGTAGGATATTATCTATAAAAATTTAAGGATAAATTCAACATATATATTTGCATAAATGGGTCAGTTGGGAGTTATATTCGGATGATTTTCCTTTGAGCCATGAAAATGGTCTTATAAATTTGTTGGGATGTTTTTTATAAATTAATAGGATATTATCTATAAAAATTTAAGGCTACATAAAACATGTATATTTGCATAACTGGATCAGGTGGGAGTTATATTTGCATGATTTTCCTTTGGGCCTGGGAATTTATGTTACAAATTTGTTGGGATGTTTGATTAAACTACTAAGGATATTACCTATAAAAATTTAACGATAAATACAACATATATATTTGCATAAATTATATTGGATGAGTTTCGTTTGGGCCTTCGAAATTGTGGTTCACAAATTTATTACGAGGTTTCCCATAAAGTATAACGCATATACGTATATAAGTATTACGATAACTGCTACATATCTAGTTGCATAAGTGGATGACAATGTTGTTGCATTTGTATTATATTAATTTGGCCCTTGCAAGTATTTTCAATGCATTTGCCCCAATTCAAATACTTGAGTTACACTCATATGTCAACAGTATGCTCAATTTCATAATAAATGATTAAAACCACTTAATATAACTTTGATAATACAGAAAATTATACAAAGTTCACCAACCCCCCGATATTGTTATAAAAGCGAATAACAATTAAGCAGAGTTAAATAAACAACATTATAAAAACAATGTGCAATACATAATGTAATGATTGTCAAGTAGGAAAGAGTCTTTGAATTGGTCGGTCCAGCTCCGCAATTGGCATTTCGGACGTTCGCCTAACACTCCATTCATAATTGTTTAAATCTACTATCTTTTAATATGATCATGCCACAAAATACAATCAAATTAGATAGCATGACAACAGAAAAATATTACAAAAAAACTATAGTGGTACGAATTGAGTTGTTGAGGACAACTATGTACCTTATCAATTCTGAAACCATCACTGAAGCAATCATCATGTGAATAATTGGTATTGGAATTGCATGAATCGGCAACAAAGGTCTGCAACAGTTTATATTTTTCCTTATATATTATAAACAATCAATTAAATAATTATGCGACTTTGTAAATTGCAATTTATACGTTGGTTCCATCTTAACAACAAAACTTGCCTGGTTAGTTAATGAAGTACTTGTTTCACCAGGTTGCGAAAACCTTGTATGATGCATAACACGTTCTGGTGGTGTCACATAATTTTCTTCATTAAGAAATTCAACTGGAATTTCACAACCCTAGAAAATAAATGTTGTAAAACATTTCACCAAATAATAACTTGTAACCATAACGAACATGTTAGCATAGGGTGGAGGCTCACTCAATGAATTTTTAATTAATTGATCCAGGCAAATAGCTCACAGAACTTACAAATAAGTCATAGCAGCTATATTCAATTTAGTGAATGTGAATTCTGTGACAGCACACTCATTGTCTACAGCCACTGCAAAGGGTATTTTTATCTTTACACACATCCTAATATCACTATTACATTATTTTTTGTAGACCTACATTGCTGGTTTGAGCTAATTTTTATAATGTAACAAATCAATCACATGGTCTAAAAATGATACAGCAGGGTGTTTGTTACTGGTCTGTAAAAAAGCAATTGCTAGGACATTTTGTTTATAATTCTGTGAAAGGTTACTAGGTGTGGACACGTGTAATGTGGTCCTTATGAGAGAGTGTATTCACAGCTATACAGTGTGTGTATGTTACATTGCAGCTGGTGTATTTACATATATATATATATTGGTGGACTATGAATGCTGTCAGCTACAGGCCAAAAGAAGGTATGTTAGCAAGGGTAAAAAGGTACTATCACCTCTACAATGTCAGATTTGCTTCCCTCACGGATTGGAGGACCTTAGCTCATATCTATCCATCCATTTTAGGCCTACATCAACAAAGGTTCTGAGTATAAATGGAAGGTTATAGCTGTTGCAGGACTTAAGCCCTAAGAATAGATTTTCATATGTGTTAGAGGCTGTTCTTGAGTGAAATGTGAAGAGGACCTAAATGATTAATTTTGAGCAGTGATTTAACCATGTAAAGTCAGTTTAAATCTCAGAAATTAAATGTGTGTGCAATATCTCTTCAAGACCTGTAAAGAATTAAGTGCTGCTGGTGTAATTTGGCTGCTGTTCAGACTATTGGACTGAGGTATCAAATGTTGCTCTAGAGGTTGAACGAGCTGGAATAAGGTTGAATCAAGTTGAATACTCTTATTTACATCTTCTGAACTCAGGTGTTACCTTAAAGACACACGTATACAGAAATTGATACATCTAAGCTTGTTGTTTGAATATTTTGAAGTAAAATTCCTGTTGTGCTGATATATAATGATTTAACCTTCTATGAAAGTTTTGGTAACCATCTGAGCATGTTTAACTTGATGATTTGAAGCTATTAAAGTTGGATTAAATTCAGAAAATGGACAAGTCTGTGTGTTGGCCTTGTAAACCTCAATTACCTAGGGTTTCAACCTCATTGTTCTGAACTGAGAACTGAATATGAGATATCATGCTGCTATCATTGTTATCTTCATTTGAACATAAGTAGAATGCTTATATAAGACTGTGAGAACCTGGACAAGTCCTGATAAAAGTCAAAATTCCAGTTCTACCCTTTGAGCAGTGTTACTATTGATTTAAGCCTAATCTTGCTTCTTGTGAGCTGAGATCTGTTGAAATATGCATTGAAGTGTTTTAACTTGCTTAGTTCATCAATCCTATGTGTTAAACAAGTGTAGGGTATTGTTTGGCAACTGAGATTACACAGGTTCACATTATCTGTGTAAAGCTATAGCTGCCAACTGAAGTGTTTTTGCAGAAAACAATCTGTTTTGGGGCTGAAAGTGTTTTATCTTACTGTAATTAATGTGCTCATCATTTTACCAACTGTATACTGAGATTATAAAGGTGTGATGACATTGAAAGGGGTTCTTACAGAAGATACTCTGTGAGTTGACAGATTTACCCTTTTAAGAGGTTTAAAGTGTATTTGAGCTGAATGGTTGACGAAAGTTGCTATTCACTGTCCAATACATATTTGTGCAAGTATGTTGAACTGAGACAAGGCTGTGGGAACCTAGCTTGAGCATCAACTGAAGCTGCACTGTGTTTTAACAGTTCTATCCTTTGATTGCAAAAAAGTTAAGACTAAGGTTGTACATTGTTCTACTTGAGGCTGTGTATTGCATTCTATTATTGTTGTTGTAGCTGAAGTAGTTTGTTCTATATGTATTGACATATTACTCCATTGGTGATTTAGCTACTGAGAGATTGTAAGTCCAAGCAGGGTTGTTTTAGACAGATGGAATGCATCTGTGCACATTAGTGAGCTAGTGTGTGAGTATTGGTTGTGAAAACTAGTGTCTATTCTTGTACAAGGGTGTGTGTAGAGAGTGAGACATCTGAGTGTGTAAGAAGATACTTATAACTAGTGGATGCTTTATTGGCTGAGGCAATAACCAAGGTTTTTCCCTATTGAGAGGGTTTCCTTTCTAATTTTGTGTTATGTGCTTGAGTTGTGATTGATTGGTTTTGTTTTCAAAGAGAAAAGTTTTTAATTAGACCATTTCACCCCTCCCCTCTTCATTTTGTGTGACAAAGGTTTTGTTTATATTCAATACACTTCTATCATTTAGGGGGGAAAAAAAAAACAAATGTTAAGCAATGTGCTGAAAATAGTTATGCAACAATACTCACAGTCACTAACACGTGGTAGGGGATTGTTCCACTATGACTACTGGCACCTGCATCTCCGGATTGAAGGGCTTCATTGTAATTCTACAACACAATTATGAGAAGTATTACGTATGCATAATTTAATACACACAACTGGTATTACTTATGATACTACTTGGAAAATAGTAAGGGGATAAAAGTATCTAAAGCCAAACTGTTCGTTTCAGTGATTTTCTCTTATTGAGACTCTTTAGCTCCATGGTCGGTTTTAACCTCTTAAATTTTCCTTTCCGTGTATCTTTACACTTGAGGCCATTGGGGATTTTTTCAGTATTTATGGTGCTCCCGTGATATTGATTTTTGCCTTTACCAGCAATATAAATTGCATTCCTCTCAGCAAACATATGCCTACAACTTGATTTGGAAATTTTTTTCCACTCCATGGCTTTCACCAACAAACCATTGTATCCGTCCTTTTCCTCCGATATAATGGACAAAATTTCAGTCAGAATACGACAAAGTACCCTGTGCCGTCTACTAACCTCAATTTTTGGATCAACATCAGCAATCACTTCACCGGAAAGATTTTCCTCCAAGCTGTCATCTCTTGCACTTCTAGTCCACCTTCTTAATATATATCGACGAGGCAATGTATTGACGAACATGGAGTCCTCTTGGATTTTCAAACTATGCCTGCACATAATACCCTCCCTTTTAAATTTACAACAAGAACAAAACAATTCATCTTCTGATGTACTCGTGACGTCGCGTTGCATTCCATCCTCACCAACGACTTTGTAAACACAGCCTCCGTTGCCCTCGATGGGACTACAACCAATGATCCTCTGACTGGCACCAGCTGCTAAGAACTCCTCCTGGAAACTATTAAATATAACCTTTGTGTATAGGTTTGCCACCTCTACTAATATGTTACAGTTTATTTTCAGTTGAGGTAAATTGTGGAGCAACCCATACTCGGCTACATACTCCTTGTAACGCTTGTCAGACAACAGCCTTTCAAAGTGTATGAAGAAATTTTAAAGAATTAGTTGCCTGGATAAGTATGCCTTCAAGCAACCATTGAAGCTTTCACTCAGTTGTGTGCTATGGATACCCGCGGACCAGGCTTGTTTAATAAATGCCATGGCCCATCTATGTTTCAAACCTAACAGATTTGTAAGCCACGTGTTACCAACAACACCATATTCCGTTATCATTAAATTCCATTCCCTGGTAAATTCTTCCTCCTCCTCAATTTGAAACATTAATTTTGATAACACCTTCTTAAAGCCTTACGCATGTCTAAACAAGAACCCTAGATGTTTCTGTACATTTTGCATTAGGTGCCAAACACACAAATAATGTTTTGTCCCTGGCATCACCTGCATAATTATTTTCTGTAATATAACTACATAATAATGCAACAGGAAATGCAAAGAGTGAAGATCTAAATTGAAATCACCTGCGTCAATGCCTTTCCCATTGCAACATCTTGATCAGTGAAAATCGTCTTTGGCGCTTTACCGGACATTGCTTTCAAAAATGTTTCAAACAACCAGACAAACAACTCTGCAGTCTCGTCATACATGAACGCTGCTCCAAACACAGCGGTCTCCCGATGATGATTCAACCCCAAGAAACTTCCAAATGGACGGTTGCCGTGTACAACTTTGTATATTGTGTCAAAACTTACAACATCTCCAAAATTGCAATAATCAACTATCATTTTTTAATCAGCCCAGAATATGTTAGTAATCATTTGATCACTATCCAATTGGAATGCATAAAAGAAAGATGGATCTTCACAAGACTGAGTCTCAAAATAATTCATTAGCCATGCTGCCTCTCCATATTCAAGCTCAGTTTGTCTTCGGGTCCTTATATGGTTTAACAAATCCAACTTCATGTACCCGACTGATTCTTTTCCACCAGTTTGCCTTCCCATCAACTCATATGAATTGCGAGGGCTTATTCCTGAATCAGAAGCCAATTCCAAATCAATGGCCTGAACGCGGCTAATTCTACGCTACGACGGCAGCATGTGCATGCATTCATCAATCATCAATGGATGGTTGTGGCTTTCAACAAATTTTGTAACTTCAAACTTATGCATATACTTGGAAACTTGAATAAGCATTCGAGCAAGGCAACCAGTTCATGTTTCAGCCCTGGGAGTCTTTGTATTACTGTCTCGAATGTCATCACCCCTGAAACCTTCCTTGCAGCATGTTAACAATCTCGATGACAGTTTAGCAGTCTTCTTGCTCTTATTAAAATACTCTTTGCGGACGCTAAAACTGACTTGACTAGCATATGAATTATAGAAATCATATGCCTCTTCCTCAGTTTCAAACTTCATACATATTCTTGGTTTCCATTCTACGACATCTGCCCTGGCAATATTAGAGTTTTTTGTATATGTCGTGTCTTCGATTTATTTAATACCTCTTCCATTCCAACAATTCAAATCAGAAACCTACAATTAAAAAAAAAAAATGGTTTCAACGAAGGCCTGTGTTGTAGGTATGAATTATTAATTCGAAATATTTTCTGACCTATTAACATAATTCAAGATAGTATAATGTATCAGGGAACCAACTACCTTAACTACACTCATCATAATTTTGTTATGACTAACAAAATAAATGATTTATTTCACTCTTTCCATCTCAAACATGCACTTCCAACCTTTTTGGGCCTCCTATTTTAAAACTAATTACAACTATGTTCAAGTATTCATTTAACTTTTTCCAAATCAAACATGGACTTGCAAACTTTTTTCGACTTATTTTGAGAAACATTACAACCATGTTAACTTAGGGGTCTAAGAAGAAACAATAATAAGAATTGAAAAAACATTTCCATGTCAACAAACCAAGAGTAGTAGTGTGATGCAGCTAATCATGCAACCAAACAACATCCCAACTAATTTGACAAATTAAAACAAAGACAAACCAACAAGAATCAAATATTAGAGAAAGAACATGAACAAACTATAACATTTGTAAAAAGTTAACATGTTATTAGCCAAAGATAACTATGCCAACAGACTAGAACAAAAAGAGCATAAATTTTTACCCAAAACTGAAAACTAAATAGATAAAAATTAACAATAATAATACTAATAATAAGAATAACAAGAGAACATCATGAAAGTTACCACACAGATAGTAACAGAGTTAATTAAGTTAAATAAGAGAAAGAATCCAAACATCATGATCAAAGAAAATACACTCCAAATAGCATTATTATTAATGAATAATGAGAAACAAAAAACATAAACTAACAAGTTCATTTCTCTTATTTTAAAGAAAGATACATACCCCAAAGACATAGACAAATCCATTGGAGTAGCAAGCATAGTTGCCCCATCTTTCACAAGGATTAAAACCCATGACCTTTGGATAAAACCACATTGCCTTCTTTGCAACTTCAAGTCCCAAATAACCCATTGTCTTTCTCTCTCTCTCTCTCTCCCTCCCTTTCTCTCTCTCTCTCACACGCACACACACACAAACAGAGTGACTTTAATTCCTAACCCACTGCTCACTTCTTCACAAACATGCAGAAACCGGGGAACATAGAAATAAAGCGTCAAAAGGACATGAACAAGCCAACTATCAATGTCAATACACATGAGAAGATGGGCGCTTTGAAATCCAAATCACTATTACCACCAACAACAACAGAACATTGTGGTGAAAAGAATCTGCATTAGTTCTCCTTCACTCTTTCATATATCTAATTTACTCAATAGGTTTTTTTTTACTTCATTGTTTATTTGTTTCCTTACTTTTCCCACTTGTGTAACTGACAATGATGAAATCTGGGAGCATTAGTTTGTGGGAAATGATGGGAAGGTCTTCAGCTTATTTTGAAAAACATTACAATCATGTTAAGTTATTTATAATGAACAATCATAACTCTCAATGGAAACTTACATGTCATACATTGGAAAATTTATTCTAACATATTGAATTGGAAGTGTAAAACCTCCATTTCTTATTATACAGAATATCCCAAATATATTGTACTACTTATCACGAATGAAACACTGCATTACAGGAATACAATGGAAATTTTATTCTAACATCTTTAATTGGAAGTTTAAAACATAACATATAATACAGAATATAACAACTTTTTCACAATTTCATAATATAATTTTCACAATTTCTGATTCAATTTTTCACAATTTAATAACACTTCAAGAATAACCAAACAAAACTAATGAAACACAATGTCATACAATTCACAGATTCACTTACAAAACCAGTAAACTGTAGCTTCGTCTTCCTCAGCCATAAATCAATCACACGACACTGCACCTTCCTCTTCCCCGCTGTTCAATCAAACCTTTCCAAAGAAATTGTAATTTTGGAAAGAACAAAATTAAGGAAAGCTGGGACAATGTAGGAAAGACCAATTTATTTCTTTTGATAAATTGGGAGAGAAGAAGAAAGAAGATTAAGAACAGGCGTTATACCTTTGTCACTGTAGCTTCCTCTTCTCCGCCCTTGAATCAAACCTTTGAAAAAAATTGTAAATTTGGAAACAAGGAAGAAAAATCAAGAGAGAAAAACAAGAAATAAAATTACATATTTAGAAGAGGCGATTCGTCACTGTAGATTCCTCTTCTCCGACGTCCAACCAAACCAAACCTTTGGAAATAAATTGTAAATTTAGAAAGAAGGAAGAAAATTTGGGAGAGAAGAAGAAGAAAGAAGATTAGAAGAAGAGGCGCGGAAATTGTAAATTTGGAAAGGAAGAAAAATTGGGAGAGAAGAAGAAGAAACAAGAAAGAAGCTTAGAAGAAGAAGCGCTAAATCTGTTCCAGAATTTCCAATTTGCCGCTTAAACATGAGTTTCAATTTCTGCAATTTCGTATCTCTGTGTATGTATAATTTCATCTGTGTGTGTATTGTTGTTTGTATATGTATATGTGTGTGTATATACCTTTTTTACCCAAAGTCCTATTTAGCCCTTTTTACCACTGCTACAGTGCCAAAATAGTGCGAACAAGAGGGAACAGATTATACTGTTCCACAGGAGATGATTCTAGTCCCATAAAATGATCATAATGATTACCTTGTTACTTAAGCTTTGTCTCATTCTAAATTAACATAATGGTCAATTAATTCACTTTTCACCTGTCTTAATAGTGTCAATTCGAAATAACTCATACTGAGTAAACAAAAATTGAGAATAATCTGAACGAAAAAATTCCCATCAACAATCATACCTAAGGTTCTCAATTTTGCAACAACATTAGTCATCTTAAGAACATACTTATACATGGTAAGAGTACCAACAAAAATGCATAGTAGTGATATAAATTGATAATTTTCGTTTTAGATATTTATCTATAATATGAAAATATTCTTCTAGTCAAATATTCCTTACCACTATCACTATGGGGAATTATAATTCGAACCATAATGCTTAATCTGTTTGATCACTCCTAAGCTTTATGAAGAATATTTTCTTCCTCATTGTCTTTATCAATATTAACAATAGGTTTCTCAATTTAAAATGCTAAATCAAGATTTAACACATCTAAATTTTGAACTTAGCTTACTCATACAATTATGAGAAGTTAGTCCTATTGAGAATCAGAAAAGATGTAGCATGCGAATTGAGGGATATAATAAAACAAATATAATAAAATAAAATGTCCACAACAATAATGCTTTGAGTTAACAAGACGTATATATAACTTAAAAATATAAATACAATGTATAACCAGGGGCAACTATAAAATACTAATAACAATGCTTACATGTATTTATATATATACTTTTATTGGTTATGCATTATTTAATTAAATATATAAGTTACTTTTGGATATCCTATATCTACCTAATTAAAAAATACATACAACCCCTTAATTTTCATTTAATCACTTGAAAATCAATTCCCTTTGGAGAATTATTTCTCATAATTAAATAAACTCAATATTCATGAATATCACAAAAAATCATAAGTATCAATAATTCATGAAATATTGTTATTATGTCTGCTACTAAAATTAATATTCATCAATCATTATGGTTAAGCCACTTTGGCAGCTACCAACCTTTACAAAATATGAATATTAAATTAGGTAGTAAATAATTCATTACTATGAAAATTAATATTCATCAATCATATGGTTAAGCCACTTCGGTAGCTACTAACCCTCACATAATATAAATATTAAATTCATAAGTAACTAATTAATTATTAATTTACCCATTTAACATTATACATACATACTCATACTTGTCGATTAAAATTTAAGCAACTTCAACCCCATAAACATATTAGTCTAAAATTTCAATGAAAATATCCTTTTATAATAAAATGTATTACTTTTTATTTCCAGACTCGGAGATCATAATTGAATTAATCTAAAATTGACATCTCCATCATGTATGTATGTATGGGTACAAAATACAATAATTTATTTGAATGTTCAATAAAATCAAATTGGATTTCTAGACTCACATATTATTCTAGAAGTTAAATTTTTATTTTTAATAAAATAAATAAATACACAATTAATAATTTATTTATTAATTTTTAGAAAATTAAAAACACGAATCCCACGTACTGTTCAAATCAGGGACGTAAATCAAGAAACAAACATAGTTATCTTCTTTGTCTATTAGCATGTCCTAGCATTGTTTTTTTTTTATATAAGTAGTTAAAATAAAACTTATTTGCAAGCTAGCATGGATTAGAAGATGAGGCGTCGTACGGTCATCCATCATAAACACGAATTGTGCATGTGTGTCAACATATAGATCGATTCGAAAAGAAAAGTAAATTATTTAATTTTAATTTTATTTATGCAACTTTAGAGGAAAATTATGAATTCCTCAATCATGTTCAGATACCACATGTAAACTTTAATAATTTGTGTCAAGTATTCATCACAAATAAACATGAATCCCAAAATCTTAGAACTTCATTATTCTCACATTTCTATAATGCATAAATAAATAGTTAGATATAAATACATCAATTTGTAATTGCAAATCTCATAGAGATCAAGCCAAACATTGAAATCCTTTCTGCAGAACGAACAACGTCATAAACTACAAGTAGAAACAATAGCCAAAGCATGTGGAAACTGATTTCTCTCTCTTGGCCTTTTTTTGCACACATAAACATTATAGTATTGTTTTTATTAATGTACATAGTTGATAGGATATATGCACTTTATAATGGCAGAGAGATGACCGATTTTTCTTTTAGTAACCTTAATTCCACTTTCTATCACAATAAGGAATAAATAAGAAAATATTTCTCCTATAATTAATTACCAAAAATATAATTTATAAGTTGACCGAATAATATAATATTAATTTGATATTTATTTACTTAACCACTAATTAATAAAATATATCACATGTCTAAATCATGTGAGTCACACAATTAATAAATAATCTTACATACTATATAAACGAGTTGATGTTATTAAAAATAATTTTATTAAATTAAAAATTATAGGAGGATGACTTAATGAGATAACAATTTGGTCCATCTGATTTTGCATTTTAGTGCATGTCTTTGCTTTACCAATGTATTATAATTTGGCATCTTATCACTGATAGGTACTCGAAAATACTTATAATAAAAAAATATTAAGAATGAAATTACCAATGTATTATAATTTGGCATCTTATCACTTGAAGGTACTCGGAAATACTCATAATATAAAATATTAAGAACGAAATTACATGTTAGATGCCAGAGGTATCCCGCAAAAATATTTTTCATGTTAAACGCCGATATAAAGTACATATCAAGTATGCTCGCAGTTAGAAACAGAGCTTTTTTATCTCCCTTTGAGAGAAAAACTTACACTCTACAAATTCTCTCAAAGGGCACTAGGACTAATAATGGTAGATCAAATATTAAATCTTTAACCTCGATAGAGCTCAAACAAGATCCATCAAGTCATTCATTTTTTTGTGGTGAACTATATACTATTCTAAAAAATTTTGACATTAATTTTAGAACTAAATTACATTTTATATGATATAATAATTCATTTGTTTCAAAATTAAATTTTATTTTAAATAATTATTTGAAGAAAGCATATAATATGAAGTATATTTAATAATGGCAGTCATTTAAAATTATTAATAAGTCATTACTTTTGCTAAATGATCTTTAAAAATTCAATAAAATTTACCAAAATTCACTATAATATATATATATATATATATATATATATATATATATATATCTCTTTATGGTCTATTTGCAAGTTTATAAATAAATAAATAAATAATTGATTGCGATAATTGTTTTTTTTTATACAACACTGATACACAGATTCGATTCTGTTACACTGCGACTACAAACCGTAAAGTAAACTAGCAAATTAATTCTAGTGTCTTCAACTTGACTTGTATCCTTACAGGTAATTTCTTGTTGAACTCTTCATCACAAAGTGCAGAGTAGGGATTGTACACACAAATTTTGTAGTCCTGTAAATAGAAACAAAATATGGAGCAAATGGAATATTTTATTAATTTAGAAAGATGGAGTACAATCCTTTGTAATATCTTTTACAAAAAAAGAAAGGTCCTTTGATTCGATCTCCTTTTTGGTTGGTTGGATCCAAGGGCTGCACGACCTTGATCTTGAATCACCGTCGATTTTGGATGAAAAACAGCACGATTTGATGTGCTTGGTGTTCTTCGCTTTTGGGCAGAGTCTGAATTTCTGTGTTTGAATTTCCGGACTCTTCTCCGAATTTGTGGACTTCTGAGTCTGAATTTGTCTCTTCTGGATTTCTGAGTCTGTGGATTTCCGAACTCTAAATTCTAAATTTGTGTTCCCCTTTCTCCAGGCCTCTATTTATAGGCTTCTTGGAGTAATAGGATGATGATACGTGTCCTCTCCTGATAAGAAAAAAAATCATAAATGGGCCGGGCCGGTTATATTATGATAATTATCTTTAAAAATAATTATTTCAAATATATTTATTAGGAATAATTATTTTTTCATTTAATCATCTGGGCTGGGCTAATTAAATAATTTAAGTGGACCAAGCTTGGGTCAATTTTATAACTTAATTAAACATTAGGCCCATATTTAATGGGTCCATTTGTCAAAACCAAATCCCACTAAACTTTTAGTGTCTACAAATTGCCCCCACTTCGAGTCACAAGTTTGACAGGACTTGTTTCCTTTTTCAAGTGGGACTTAAAGTATCCAACTTTCTTTTCTTTTCTTTTTTCTTTTTTTTTTCTCACTTTCCTATCCAACTTTGGATTATAAGATTTCCTCTTTTGCTTTTCTATCCAACTTTGGATTGGAATTTTACTTTCCTATTTGAACTGAATTATACAAATTGAAATACAAATAGGATATATTTTGTTACCTATATTTTGTTACCTATATATACCACCTATGTCATAGGGTCTGACATCAATTCAGAAGCCGAGTCTTGGGAGCCGCCTACCACGAGACAATGTTGGTCGGGAACTATTATGGTATGAAATTTTTTTTTTTTTTGTTTGTTCAAAGCTGAAGCACGTTTTCTTCCGTCTCGCATCTGCTTTGTCAATACAACGACACCTAACCTTTGGGTTCGTGTATCCATCACATGCATGACCTGACCTGTAATCTTCCTTACCATAAATGCTTATAAAGCTTTCTTTACGTACAAAGCCATACAAAGTCCATCAATGTCCTCACAACATCACAAAACCATTGTGCCTTTTTTTTTTTTTTTTTTGCCAACGTTTGTTTTTTTTGTTCCTTTCTTTCACACACTGACACCATTGTCTCGCTTCAAGACATCCTCACACAATATGTCCTTTTATAATTTTTTTTTTCTTTTCTTTTCTTTTTTCATCGTTGCTTTTTTATTTTATTTTTTTTAGTTCAACTCTTTTTTTTTCAACACATTTTGTTTTTCGAAGCTCTTTTCTTTTGTTTTTTTTCTTCCTTCTCTTTCCTTTTTTTTTTTTTTTTTCATGAGCACTTCTTTTTTTTTTTTTCCTTTTTTTTTTCCATGCGTTTTTTTTTTCCCTTTCTTTTTTTTTTTTCTTTCCTTTTTCTTTCTTTCCTTTCTTTTCTTTTTTTTTTTTTTTTTTCTCTCTCTCTCTCTCTTTTATTCCACGCATTTTTTCTTTCCTTCTTTTATTTTTCTTTCCTTTTTTTTTTTCTCTCTTTTTTTTTCACGCATTCTTTTCTTTCCTTTCTATTTTTTTTTTCCTCTCTTTTTTTTTTTTTTTTTTTTTGCACGAATTATTTTTTTCTTTCCCTTTTTTTTCACGACTTTTTTTTTTTTTTTTTTAGCAGTGCTAGTCAACCATGGTGTTTTTCAAGAGTTTCAAGCCCCATACTATCACCGTTTTAGAGCGAGAACAAACTCCGATAGGTCATGCCACCAGCACAGACAGTGTCGTCAGCAGCCACGAATCGACTCGGAGAGCAGCGAGATATGTAAACCTAGGGAGGTTTTACCAACAGCGTAGACAACATTGTCAACACCCGTTGCCAGAGCATCTTCATCAACCATGGATCATCCAGCAGCCATTGATAGAGCACAAATAGACTCCGAGAGGTCATGCCACCAGTACAGCCAGTGTGTTAGCAGCCATGAATCAGTTGAGAGAGCAACGACAGATGTAGATGGAGAGAGGTTTTACCACTAGCTCAGACAACGTTGTCAACACCCGCCGCCAGAGCGTCTTCATCAGCCATGTGTCATCCAGCAGCCATTAATAGAGCGAGACCAGACTCCAAGAGGTCATGCGACCAGCACAGACAGTGTCATTAACAGCCATGAATCAATTCGAAGAGCAACGACAGATGTAGATGTAGTCTATTAGCCTTCATTAGCCATAGATTAGACATCAACCATTCAAAGAGTAAGAACAAACTCCAAGAGGTCATACCATCAGCATTGTTAGCCATCGCCAGAGCGTCTTCATTAGCCATGGATCATCCAGCAGCCATTGATAGAGTGAGACCAGACTCCGAGAGGTCATACAACCAGTATAGACAGTGTCGTCAGCAACCACGAATCAATTCGGAGAGCAACGACAGATGTAGATGCAGTCTATTAGCCTTCATTAGCCACAGATCAGACAACAACCATTCAGAGAGTAAGAACAAACTCCAAGAGGTCATACCACCAGTATTGTTAGCCATTATCAGTTTTGATGATGATTTCAAGCCGAAGCTCCACCAAAAGATCTGACTCAGTGTACAAGTTTATTTATACACCAGACACCAGTAACAATTTGACATGAAGTTACTGAGTTACGCAAGTGTGCTTGTGCATATCTGTCTCGAAGATAAAGCTCTACCTATTTTGATTTGGGAATGCCTTATATAGTTTAAGCTTGAGTTTGACATGGACTGGCTTTTAATTTGAAGATAGTTTAGACTCATATCAAGGACCGTATTTATCATTCTCATGTATTTGAGTAAAGTCTTACAAATTTTCATTTCGATTAATAAAAACATCAAGAGTTTTATTTATTCCGCCATTCACAGTTTAAACTCTTGCGGGCCAGGAGTAATACGAAGATTTTTTTTTTTTTATTTTTTTTTTTTATGGATGACTGAACTTGCAACAAACCTCCAAGCTACCTACATACCCTTACAGGGATCAAGTCAATAACGTAATTCAGTAGAAAATAAATTTCTTATTATTATTGGGGCCGTACATAGTTTTAGCGCATGTGGCCAAGAGCATAGTGCAGTTTAAGCTCACATGATCAGGAGCATCATATTTTTTTTAGGTAGATAGTTTAAGCTCGTGTCAAGGAATATTTTTTTTTCTTTAGGTAGACAGTTTAAACTCGTGTTAAGAAGTGTCATTCTTTTCTTTTTTGGGAGACAGTTTAAACTAGTATCAAGGAGCTTTTGATATTTTTTTTTCAGGTAAACAGTTTAAACTCGTGTCAAGGAGTGTCATTTTTTTTTTTTTTTTTTTTTTTGGGAGACAGTTTAAACTCGTATCCAGGAGTTCTTAACTTTTTTTTCAAGTAGACAGTTTAAACTCGTGTCAAGGAGTGTCATCGATAGTTTAGGCTCGTATCTGGGAGCACCATCGACAGTTTAAGCTCGTATCTGGGAGCACTACAACTTTAATTATTCTTCTACTTTGCAAGAATCAGATAGCAATCCAAACCTATGCTGAAGGGTATAGACTATCTCGTCGTCACTTTGAGGATTTTCTTCTTGGTTTCCTTGACTTAATACCCCTTGTGATTTTGCACTTTCGGTTGAAGTCATTGTTGTAGCATGGTGCGTTTCTTGATGCAAGTCTTTTGAGATGATGCTTATAATGACAGCTGAAGCTACTTCGTCATCCGAGTTATGAAGTATATTGTTTTCTTTTTCGAACTCACTTCCCTCATCTTTCGGAGTCATTCTTATATGATTGTACCTGGAGTAACAATCCATGAACAAGAGAGCTTCATGCCCCATGGTTGCATCTAAAGTGAGCTCGGGGATAGGAAGAGGAAAATCATATTTTGGGCATGCCTCATTCAAATCGCAAAAGTCCATACAGATTTGAATCTGTCCATTTTTCTTCTTTACTGGAGCAATGCTCGAAATCCATACCAGATATTTGACCTCATGGATGAACCCTACTTCAATTAATTTGTTGAGTTATTCCTCTATCCTCAGAACTAGCTCTGGACGTAAGAAACGTTGAGACTGTTTAATCGGATGTGTCCCATGTTTGACAGCAAGATTGTGCACTATAATTTTAGGGTCAAAACCGGGCATCTCTTTGTATGTCCAAGCAAAGACATCCTTGTACTTAGACAATAATTGAAAGTAATCATTTTCTTTTAAGGAGTTTAGGAATGCACTAACGAAAACTGGTTTGGGTTGATCATCAATCCCTAAGTTAATTTCCTTGAGTTGATCAATAATAGTCTGCCCCCCGTCTTCTAGTGTTGGTGGAGCTCTCTCGATTTTATATGGTTGTTCAGAGTCAGGTTCCTCTTCAACAGTGATATGGTACGAAGTAACACAAGATAATTCGCCAGTGTCTTCTGTTCTATCCACTTCTTTTGTTTGATTAGAGAATATAACGGTTCGCCTTCGAGCTTTTAGTGTAACATCATTGGTGACATCTACCTCTGTCTTATGTTTCATTCGCAAGGGCACCAGGCTTCGAACTTTACTATTGTTCACCATGTCGATGTTAGCTTTCTCTGACTTTCCACTCTTGCTACTTCTTAGCGGTGCATCATTAATAGTACCAATTCGAGAAAATACTGACATTCGAGATTGAGGTTGTGGAGATTTTCTTCCTTGGTCGTGAAAGCTCATTCTGTTAAAAACAAAGGTACGAGGCAAACTGCTGACTTAAGAATTTGAAATATTTGACCTTTGGCTTGACAACCTATTGAATATAGATATTTGATCACATGGAGCTCCTATATGGTCGAAGACTGATTTTTGATGCATAGTCTGTTAGTCTTGTTTATCCTTAACTTCTTCAAACCCAATGTAAAAAGTGTTTGACTTCTTATCCTTTTTTGTGATTTGAATTCGAAGTGGCTCAGAAGCTATGAAACCCAGACCGGACTTAGGTGGAATGATCTTATACCCTTGTTCTTTCAACTTCTTCTATATCTCATTGAGGCCGTGCACTTTCTCACTAGTGACCTCAGAATTCAGTTTTCCAAGGCTTGTGGGATTTGTAAAATCATACCCTGACTTAGCCATGAGTTGGTATGCTTTAGGATCGAATACTTCATCAGTCCTTTGTTTTGGAAGTGATCCATAATCGACCAGAGATTGAGAAGGCCGCACAAACCTTTTTAGCAGAGGCTTGGAAGGCGAAGACTTTTGAATCTTGGTGAGAGGAAGAGTTAACTCTCCTTGCAGCTTTTGCATATCTTCTTTTTCTTTGGTTTGTGACATCTTCAATTTAAATTCCTTGGTTTTAAGTATCTCGATGACAGGTGACTGCCCTTCTTGTCGTTGAGATTTTGGAACATACTTTAAAATAGGTTTCGTCCGATGTGTTTTTATCGATACCCCTCGCGTTTTAGCTACCTTTACAATGTCTGTCACTGAAACATCTAATGGATCACTTAATGCTTCTTTTGTTTTTGTAGATTGAACCTCTTGTGTAGACGGATGGCTTGGGATGGGCACTTCCGAAGGTGTATCGGGATCGATATAGAACTTGGCATCGGCAAAATGAGATTCTGCTTCTGAAAATGGTTTATGGTCTGCCACAACCGTTTGTACACCATTCTTGTAGAATTTGAAGCACTGATGAAAAGTCGACAGAATGACACCATTACTATGTTTCTAAGGCCTTCCCAACAACAAATTATAGGACGTTTTTGCATCAATAACATGGAATAAGGTTTCAGCTTGGAGCTCGCCAATAGTTAGCTTCGCCCGAATCATACCAATAGCTCTCTGTCCTCCTTAGTTAAAACCTTGAATAATAAGACGGCTACGAGATAACTCGTCGACTGTGATGCCAAGAATTTTCATCATAAATTTTGGCATGAGATTCACCGCTGATCCACCATCAACAAGAATTTGAGTAACTTTTTGTTCTTTTATGTAACCAGAAACGAAGAAATAATAATTATACGGCTTTAAACCCAACTAAAGATCCTCGTTAGTGAAAACAATTAGTGCATAACATGAATCAAGCATACCTCTGACTACTTCATTATCATAGGATTTTTTAATGATGGCTGCATCCTTCGCATGGTTCTCTATAGTCTGGGCTTCATCTTGATCCTCGTTATTCTCATCATCAAGGCTTGTTTTCCCAATTGAAACCATATAAGCTGTCATAACTTCATCATCTAGATATCCTTTTAGAAAGAACTCTTGCAAAGTAATGGGCTTCTGGATCCCTTTGCTCATAGAGGCATGTTTGGATGACTGTGTCTTCTTAACCCATTTTCTATTATAGCCATACTGTCTATGGTGGTATTGAGGTTTCTTCTTCCTTTGCCCCCTATTAGAATAATTAGTCTGAAAAATGTCAGCTCATTGCTTCCGTGTTTTCTTTCTTGTCACCAGAGTCCATCCTTTTTCATCATATTGAGGAAAAACTCTTCTAAATGTTGAAACGTTAAGTACACTTCCTTGGCCAAGATAGATGGGGATTGGTTCGAATGAGCCAAACTGGATGGTTCTGCAATATACCTCAGAATTAGAAGGTTGAGCATGAGTACTCCCCACGATAGAGGTTGTCAAAGTAGCAGTAGTATGATTTGAAGTTACAATTTCGTCTGTGTCCAACAAGATTTTTCCTTATTTTGCCAGATTCATCACCACCTCCTTGAAAATAAAACACTTCTCAATTGGATAACTGATAATACAATGATATTTGCAGTATTTTGGGTTGTTAACACATCCCATCTCTTGAGGGCGTTTGCATTCAGGGAGTTCTATAACTTTACTTTCGAGTAAACATTCCAATATGCCAGAGACATCGGAATAAGGGAAGGGGTATTCCTCCTTCTCTAACTCCTTTAGCGTATGACGTTGTCTTTCCCTCTCTTGAAACTGGCGAGGCTTTTTATCATCCTTCTTCTCATCTTTAACAGATATCTTGATTGGGGTGGTTGATATAGCCATTGAATCTTTAGCAACAATCTTTGATGACTTGTCACTCTTCCAGTCCTTCTTGTCTTTGCGTAGTTCTATAGTCACCAGACCTTTGTCGTCATGGGATTGTATACTGATCTCCATGTCATGGGCACGCGTAGCCAATCCTTCGAATGTCTGAGATTTTATGCCTTAGAAAATGTAAACAAGGCCCCAATGCATTCCCTGCATACATATCTCTACAGCAGAGATTTCTGACAATCGGTCCTTGCAGTCAAGACTGAGTGCTCACCACCGATTAATGTAGTCGACTACAGGCTCATCCTTCCATTGCTTGGTGTTAGTCAATTCTATCATACTAACAGTACAATGAGTGCTATAGAACCTATTCAAGAATTCTCGTTCCATTTGGTCCCAACTATCAAATGACTCTGACTTTAAGTCAGTGTACCACTCGAACGTGTTTCCTTCAAGGGAGCGGACAAATTGTTTAACTAGTAAGTCCCCATCAGTTCCGGCATTGTTACAAGTCTCGACAAAATGGGCAATGTGTTGCTTAGGGTTGCCTTTTTTGTCAAATTGCTGAATCTTCGGAGGTTGGTATCCTACATGCATCCTCATACTATCGATTCTCCTTGTATAGGGCTTTGAGTACATGAGAGTGCTCTGTGAGACACCTCCGTATTGGGCTCGAATTGTATTTGTTATCATATCTTGCAATTGTTCGACAGATAATGAAGAGACTAACGAAGCATAATTGGTTTAACCAATCGTCTATTCTGTCATCGGTGTCTGTTTGGGGTCCTCCATGAGAGTATCTTGTGCGGTAGAATTAGGATTCTCCGTCGGCACTACTATGGAAGATGTAGGATTCCCACACGGTGGTGGTGTGAAAGTTGCACGATTCGCAGATGGCGGTGCTATGGAAGCTGTAGGATACCCAGATTGTACTGGTGATTCACCGAAGGTCTAAACTTCCAATTTGTTCATCAATGTAGCAATTTGCAAGTCCTTTTCTTCAACAGTCTTTATGAGGGTCTCAATGGCACGAGACATAGTTGCTAGTTGTTCCTCCACCGTGGCAGCTCCAGTCATCATAGCAGCGACCACATCTGAGTATGATAGGCCTTGAGAGTCAATGTTCCTTGAAGTGATTGATTGCTCTGAAGTCTGACGTGGTGACTCTGGGGGTGAACTGACACTAGAGTGAGCATCATGGACGAATGAGGTAAATCTGGTGGCGGGATCTCCTCTGGAACAACGTCAGGGTTCTTGACATATTGGGTTTTCACGTTCACCGGATGTGCAGGAGTGATTTTCAACAAGTCTTGCTGATGTTTGGATGACGCGAGTGCCTGGGATTTGCTACGTGTCACAGGGCCCGCCAAGGTACTTCCATCACTTAATTTGGCCTTCCTGCCACTTTTCATGGTGGCTTTGGCGTCGACCTTTGTAGTAGTGATGTTCTTTTGGGCTTTCTTGTCTGTCTGAGTCTTAGGGGGAGCCATAAAATCTGATAGAGAAGAAACTTGATGGTAGGAGAAAGAGATGAAAGACAAAGGATGTCCCACCGGGCATGCCAAAAATTTGTACACACAAATTTTGTAGTCCTGTAAATAGAAACAAAATATGGAGCAAATGGAATATTTTATTAATTTAGAAAGATGTAATACAATCCTTTGTAATATCTTATACACAAAAAAAAAAAAAAAAAAAAAAAAAAAAAGGTCCTCTAATTCGATCTCCTTTTTAGTTGGTTTGATCCAAGGGCTGCACGAGTTTGATCTTGAATTACCGTCGATTTTGGATGAAGAACGGCATGATTTGATGTGCTTGGTGTTCTTCACTTTTGGGCAGAGTCTGAATTTTTGTGTCTGAATTTCCAAACTCTTCTCCGAATTTGTGGACTTTTGAGTTTGAATTTGTCTCTTCTGGATTTCTAAATCCCTGGATTTCTGAACTCTAAATTCTGAATTTGTGTCCCCTTTTCTCCTCCAAGCCTCTATTTATAGGCTTCTTAGATTAATAGGATGATAACACGTGTCCTCTCCTGATAAGAAAAAAAATCATAACTGGGTCGGGCCGGTTATATTATGATAATTATCTTTAAAAATAATTATTCCAAATATATTTATTAGGAATAATTATATTTTCATATAATCATCTGGGCTGGGCTAATTAAATAATTTAAGTGGACCAAGATTGAGCCAATTAAATAACTTAATTAAACATTAGGCCCATATTTAATAGGTTCATTTGTCAAAACCAAAGCCCACTAAACTTTTAGTGTCTACAGGGATTATAGATTTCTCTATTGTTTAGCTCGTCTAATTTACAGTCATCTTCATCCCATTCACTTTTTTCTTTATCAATTTTTTTCTCCTCCTTCCATTCTAAATGAAATAAAAGGAGGATCATTATCAACAACATCCCAAATACAATAATCTAACACCTTAAGGTAAATCATCATTCTAGATTTTCAGGCATTATAATGGTTTCCATCAAACCGTGGAGGTTTGTGGGAGGATTGACCTTCCATGTGGGCTAATCTACTGGTTATTGTTGAGAGTTTTTGTGTAAGAGCTCAAGTGTAGGTTTTCGGTTTTCTATTTCTCGTAAGTTAAGAAATGTTAGGTATCCTCTATTCAGGGACGGATCTAGGAATTCATACGAGGGAAGGCAAATTTATATAGAGGAGTTTTTTCACAATTTCAACGGGGATAATTTCAAAATTTTATGGATATAAATATAAAAAGTATAAATTTAAGGGTGTAAAATATAATAATAAAAAATTTCAGTGGGGGCGGATGCCCCCACTGAGCACTTCATAGATCTGTGCTTGCCTATATTTATAGAGGCAGAGGGAAAAGTATCCATCCCAGATCATGAAGGACTGCTTAGTTCTGAAATTAGATAACCATGAGAGGTCATAAAGACGTCTACTTTTTTGAGTACCAGAAGGTATTCTCAAATTCAAATGATGAGGAGCACGTATAAGACGGACAAGGATCACCTCCAGTTACACAGTAGTCCATTTCCTTCATTTTTGTAAGTAAAAATACATCCCAACATTTTCGTAAGGTGCATCCCAACATTTTCCTACAGTGCATCCCAATATTTTCCTACTATGCATCCCAAACATGAGTGACATGGCCATTTTTGAATCACTCATTTCAAAATGGAGTAAATGGCACACTATTTAACTGGAAGTGATTTTCACCCCGTATAAGGCGTCTTGTATTAACTAAATATGTGTCTTGTTTTTGACACTGCCTTTCGTTACCTAGAGTTTAGAATCAAAGTGGGATAAGAATTTCAGTACAAGAATTCTAGCTCTCACCCACTTTATCTACCCATGAACATGATCTTCATTTTTCATGCCCTTCGTTGAGCCTCTGATCAAGTCTTGAGCTCTGATATTGAAATGGCTTTGAGTTCCTTGACTTTGTTGCAATCAGTCAACATAAGGGGTGGAGCCAGGAATTCTTTTCAGGGAGTCGCCGTATTAAAGTGGATAAATTATATTTTTTTTTCATACGAATACTGATGCAAGACAATAAGCAGAAAAATAAAACTGTAATCATGGAGGAGGAGGATGAGGAGTAAGAATGAAAAGAAAGGAAAAATTAAAGATATTTTTTAAAAAATAACTACCATTCACCTTTGGATAGCATTGCGTTTAATGTGTACTTTAAATACTATAATCCAAAAAGACGAACCCAAAGAAATGAAATAAGAATGAACACTGGTTGACCATCAAGCGGGATATTCTGTAGGTGGCTGCCTCAGTCTTGGTTCCGTTCTGCCCCTCTGACGGATGGATGGCTAGACTCTGCATGATCTTCTCGCGGTAGATTGGCTCTTGGCCCGTTTGGCCCTTGTTTGGAGATCTGCATTCTTCTGGTGAAGAGTAGTTTCAATTTGTTGCTGGAGCTCTTCTCGCATCTTCCTAGCTCATGACTCCTTTTTGTCACTGTGATGGTTCGGCTCCAATCATGTTTTTGGAAGGGAGTTGCATAAACTAGGAATTGGGAAACAAACGATTCCCACAGCACTGAAGTGTTTGTGCAAAAAATTATGATCGATAAATTCACACAAATACCCAAAGATGAACAAGGGAATTATATTTATTGCATGGGGTCACATACAAGGATAATTAATGTAGCAATGAGCTTTTCTCCTTAATACCCTCTCTCCGGTTTCGTTCCCGATTTATTATAGAGAAATTGACCTTATCTTTGTCTTTCTTTTTGTTTTTTGAACTTCTGAGGCAATTTGAACCTCCATGCCACGTGTTGCCTAATGGCTTTGATATGTGGTTTGTTTCTATTGGTTGCAAGCTTATACAAGTGTCCACTCGTGGTTCAGATTTTTGGCTCCACAATAGATCAATGGAGCTCTCGGTTCAGACTTGGATAGCTCATTTGCTGTATCACCTCTTACTTCATTTTCTAAATCTTTGAGGAGTCTTTTTGCTGCTTCTTTGTGGGGTTTGTGGAAGGAGAGGAATGCTACTAGGTTACATCGGTCTTCTCTGCAATCTCATGCTACTGTGGCTAGACAAATTCTGTTTTAAGTGTTGGATGTCCATAATGCCTCGGTTCAACTCTGCTGCTACCATTGCGTTTCCTTTGTTTGCTTTGTACCGAAAGTGAAGGGTCTCATTTTCTTACATTTGGCATATACTGACCAATTAAAAACATTAGGTTACGGAATTCTACCCAACTCATCCACTTTAAAATCATTTTTCTTAACTAAAACATTTCAATCACAACACTCCGAAGAGTGCTTCATACAAATTTTTCCTTCCTTTCTCTTCTTTTCTTTCTTTCTTTCTATGTATAGACTCACGGCAGATCTCTTGTTCTTTTTCTATTTCTTTGTTTTCTCTATTTTCTTCATTTTCTTCTGATCCGTTCTATCCTTACATTCTTAAATAATTTTGATGAACCAAAAATTGGAAAGCATACATACATCTCTCGAAAAGGTTAAGTAGCAATCTCCTAAAGACGGATGACCGTAGGCCAAATAAATTGATGGTTGACATAAGGTTCAACGACTTGGATTTATAACATCATGAAGAAGCCTTGAGGACTCTGCTAATCAACAAATCAGTTGAAAATCACCTTCAGTGAAATAGTGTGTCATTTATTCCATTTTGAAATGAGTGGTCCAGAAATGACCATGTCACTCATGTTTGGGATGCATAGTAAGAAAATATTGGGATGCACAGTAGAAAAATGTTAGGATGCACCTTACGAAAATGTTGGGATGTACTTTTACTTACAAAAATGGAGAAAATGGACTACTATGCAACTGGAGGTGATCCTTGTCCTCAACAAATCATCTCTAATCGCTTAACTAAAAAAATTGAGGGAATAATAATCCGCCCTTTAGCGACCCAGCTTCCACCATCTTATCCAGATGGTGAGTCACAATGCAGCAGATTCTAAGGGTTGAAAGTAGGGGTGGCAATATTTGACACGGCACACTAACACGACACAAGATAAGCGGGTTTGGGTTTGAGCTAATCGTGTTCGTATCATAATCGTGTCGACACAAATTGACCCGCTAACTAAACGTGTCATGTTCGTTTTTGACCCTGTAAACACGATTATGACACGATTAACCCGATTAACTAAACGTGTCGTGTTTGTGTCAAAAATGACCTAGCAAAACGTGTAGAATAAATGTCATATTCGTGTCAAAAATGACTTAAATGTGTCTTTTCGTGTCGTGTCAAGTCTTAACCCATTTATTAAACAGGTTATGCGTGTCGTATCGTGTTACACGTATAACAATCGTGTCGTGTTCGTGTCAAGGGTCTTAGACACGATTAATAATCGTGTCGTGTTTGTGTCAACCCTAATCGTGTCCGTGTCGTAATCGTGTCGACACGAACACGACACGCCATCACGAATTGCCACCCCTAGTTGAAAGCTCCAGCCTATTGAGTATCAGCCAATTTCCTCACAAAACAACCTAGATACACTAAACAGTTACACAAAACTGCATCAGAATGAGAACAGACCAAAGGATCTTCATAACAAGTTTAAAGCATTTCTCATAATGTACCTTAGGAAACAACTAGTTTGACATGAACCACCCGATGAAGCAACAAGGGCTTGTAAGGCCAGATTGTCAAATTCATGTGCTTTCTATTTCTCAGACATTTCCAAACTATCTCATTCTCTATAGGTACCCCAATAAATTACAATCTAAGGGACTTGTAAGAGAAATAACAAAAACATCAGAATTTGACATCAATGAATAGAATATAAATCAAGTACAAAGCAGAAATTTAGTGGTACTGTGAGGTGCAATGCTGATGTTTTTGCACTGATAGGAAATATGGCTCAAACTTTTAGCTTGTGCCGACCTCATGGGTTACAAGGCAACATCTAAAACCACTTTGAAATCAAACTGTATTACCATTAACATGAACATGACAAATCGCTATGTGCAGATTCTTACGAAATCTCACAGCAGCTGCTTAGGGAAACAAAACACTATATTGAAGTAGAACTTAATTAAATTAGCAATCTTCCAGTAACATGACTGTAATTTAGTTTATCTATGATTCAAATTAAAGATTAAGAAGACATTGCAGAGTCAGACTTGCACAAACAAAAAATAATAAATCATTCACCTAAAATGCGTCCATGATTAATGAATGATATATTAAAGCTGCACAAATTCTCTAAGTATTTTGTAACAAAGTCGAATAAATACTTGCCAAAAAAATTGAATTAAGATCATGAAAATCAGGGGGAAAAAAAAATAAAAAAATAAAAAAAAATAAATTGTTGATAAAGAACTAATTCGAAAAGGTGGTGGTGTGAGGGTGGAAATGGCGAGCAAGTAAATGAACAGGGATGTGCAAGCCACTCTAGTTAAGAAGTAGATATTCTACAACTGGTATGTTCCACTGTTACCTTCATAATTATGACCGTGTAATTTTGAAGCGTCCAATTTTTCTTGATATAGTTTCAACAACTGAGGAGCTTCCTCATAACACGTCACAAACTTCTTGAGGAACGAACTCTCTGTCGACCACAACAATGTTAGTTCTCTAACAGGTTTCTTAATCAAACCTTTGGACAACAAAACTTGAAGCATTGAACACCTGGGAATTATCCTCTTACCCAAGCTCATTGTCATTAATTCTGAACGACGGGCAATTAGGGAAGACTCCCAACCCATTGTGTTGACATAAAAATTCAGCTTTGCCATTATCATCTCCTCAGATACCGTCATACACCCTGGTGTTCTTCTAAACGCACTCATTGTTTCTTCCTCAGACCAACCCCACTTCTCATAAACCTCCATCTTCCTTTTCCATGTTGATTTGCTCATTGAAATCAATGCCTGAACCGCTAAGACAAACTGGAAGCTTGAAGGGTTGAAACCCATTTTCTTAACATCCTCCACTAACTCATTGAATCTATCATGCTTCATCGCCAATGACCTAGGATGATAAGTAAGTAAGTACAAAATATTCGATTCTGGCACGCCATGTTGTCTCAAAATTTCAATGTTGGGAAATGCACTGTGATCACTTCCTAGAATATCAGGAAACCGCTTAAAGGCCGTGACAAACTTATCATCTGACTGAAATAAATTCTTCAACAAATTGAAAGATGGTATGATTTGGTTCTCCAAGCTTCGTGTCAATACAATTGGGGAAATGGATAATACCTTCGCGAGCTCAGTGCTGGAAATGCCAATGGAGTAAAAGAACTCGAATTTGGGCAAGAGGGTCTTCTTGGGATCCGATAAGAGAAGTTTTGGGCGTACTCTGATGAGAGCTGAGATCTTGGTTTTGCTGAAATCATGGTTCTTGAAGAAGTTGAGAAATGAATCTGGTTTGTCTAGGGTTTTAAAATTGACTTCTTTGGAAGCTGAAATAGCAGTTTCTGGACTTAACCCACATGAATTAACGAGGTAATTGACTGTAAATGAGTGTTGATTAGTGGAAGTTGAGATGGATTTGAGAGATGAAGACAGTGGATGGGTTTGAAGGGCATACAATTTATGGACTGTTGAATGTAAAACACAAGAGCATCTAAAACGAACTAGTGTTTTACAGTATAAATGAATCATTGGAAAAGAAATGTGATAGACACTGTTATGAGGCAACTCACCTGATCGTTAATCTTCTTAGGCGCTCTTGAACCAGCAATACCCACTCCTCTAGGGTTTTTGGCTGAAGCAAAGGTTAAGACGGAAGAAATGCAAATAACAGAACAAACGACGACGGTTGATATATAGTTCTTCCCAACTATAGTTCTTCCCAACCCTTTCCCAAATATATATATATATATATATATATATATATAAGTTAAGTCTAGAAAGCCGAGAGTCAAATTAATTTCAAGAGCGAAAGTATGACAGTAACAAAATTATATCATAAATAACGAGAATTTGAGGGAATACAAAGAGAGCATTCAGAACGTGAGAGCAAGAATTGTGTAACTTAAATTATAAGGTATTTTTTCTTTTTAAAAGTTTAGAATTAGTAAAAATTTAGATTAATACAAGATTAAAATAGAGAACAGTAAATATGTAAAATAATTTCAAAATTTAGGGTCCGTTGAAATTTTGGTGGAATAATAAATTAATAATTATGGATTAAAATGAAAACAAGTTCAGAGCAAAATTAAAGATTTGGGCTGGGCTCTAGCCTCAAAAGCTAATAGGTGATACACTACATATTTGTCTTTACCATAAACATGACAATAATAGTTGGTTAGATTGAAATTAAGTGATACTTAAGTTTCAATACGTAATTTAATTGAAGCATAGAAGGAATAAAAGATTAGGATTTTAAGAGATAAATTAATAATGTATTGCACAAATTTGTGTGAAATATTAAGTTGTTCTCATTAATACAAAAATATATAAAAAAATATATATATAATCAGAATTGAATTTTGAGCATATTATATCATGCATGGATTTGTGTGTGATCCTATTATTAACACTAGTCGAAGTTATTAAAAATAATTTTATTAAATTAAATGTCATAGGAGGGATGACTTGATGAGGATGGCAATTTGGTCAAATCAGATTTTCATTTTAAGTGCAAGCGTTTGCTTCACCAATGTATTATAATTTGACATTTTATCACTTAAAGGCACTCGGAAAATACTAATAATAAAAAATACAAAGGGTGAAATTACATGTTAGAACTAAATTACTGATTCATTTATTTCAATATTTATATTTTATTTTAATTAATTGTTTTAATAAAAAATATAATATAAAGTATATTTAAAAATGACAGTAATTTAAAATTATTAATAAGGCATTACTTTTGCCAAATTATCTTTAAAAATTCAATAAAATTTATCAAAATTCACTAAAAAAAAATACATCTTTATTTGAATTATGTTGTAAAAAGTAGTATATCGGTGTATATTGATCACTATATGCAAGTTTATAATTCGATTACACAACATCGATACAAATTCGATTCCGTTACATCGCGACTGTAAATCGTGGAGTAAACTAGCAAATTAAATATAGTGTCTTTTAACTTGACTTGTACCCTTATGGATAACTTCAAGTTTTTTCCAAATTTCTTTAGCAATTTTGTTTGAAGAGACTGTTGAACTCTTCATCACAAAGTGCACAGTAGCCGGTAGGGATTATAGATGACTCTATTGTTTTAGCTCTTCTAATTTAGGGTAGTAAAAAAAAAAAAAAAAAAACCCTGAACTATTGAGGTTTTGCAACTAATCCCCTTGAACTACAAGAAACCTCCCTTTATTCGATAACAGAACAAACCACAACAGTTGATATACCTAGTATCTTTCTTCCCAACCCTTTCCCAAATATATATTTATATATATATATATATACTTCATTAGACTTAATCACAATTAATAATGTTAATTTTAATAGTCAATTTACTATAATTAGTCAATACTTTTATTCAATCTCTCCTCCTTAATCTCTTCCATCTTTCTTACAATATCAACCAATACCGCCATATTTACACTATCACAACCATCATCTTCACCACTATAGTTATAACACAACTGCTATATTCATTCTCCAAAATCGGACTCCAAGGCAGCCATAGCAGCAGAAACAATCAAACTAGCAGTAGATATCAGACTCAGCAAAGAGGATAAAAAATGAGTCTGATCATATGTTATATGACTTTGAGGAGTTGTTCTTAATTATGTGAATGCACTGTCTTTCAATCAATTTACAAGTTATTTTTTATTTATTTTTTGGTAGGTAAATTTGATTTTTAATTTAGAGAACTAACTATTATTATAATAAATTTTCAATTTACCAGAACACAATGAAAAGAAGTTAATCCTAGATGTCATCACTCATATAGAGTAGCACCAAAACTAGGCCACCCATCAGTAAATCAAAGACGTGAAAAGATTGATTCTTATTTTATTTTATTTTTTTTATTCAGACTTATAAAGATCTTAATTTGTGTATATATATGGGTAATAAAGTATTTTAATATTATTGAAATTTAGCCGTAGTCCGATTTTGGAGAATGAATATTGTAATTGTATTGTGGCTGTAGTGGTGAAAATGGTGGTCATGATGGTGTGGATATAACTGTAGTGGTTGAGATTGCAAAAAAGATGAAAGAGATTAAGGAGGAGAAAAATTGAATAAATGTATTGACTAAATATGGTAAATTGACTATTAAAGTTAACATTATTAATTGACTAATTGAGTTTTGATCTATTGAAAGTTCGTTGTGTTTGAACCGCATGAGAGCCTTCCTGATTATATTATAAGGTGTTTTTTCTTTTTTTGCTTTTTTAAATTTTAGGGTTAGTAAAAATTCAGATTAATACAAGTTTAAAATAGGGGTGCAACTTGGGTTGGGTAACCCAAACCCAATTCGAGATCAGCCCGATTTTTCAGAGGTTTGGGCAATTATTTTTATAATTAGGGTTGGGCTTAGGTTGAAAAATCCCAACCTGAATTTAATTAGGGTTGGGATTTGGTTGAAGTGCTAGCGATCCGAGCCAATCCAAATTCGGATTCTAATATTATTTTCTTATATATTTTTATTTTTAAATACATTATATAATATTTAAACTATGATTACTTTTTTTCTTTTCAATTTCTTTTGTTAAATCCTTAACTTATTATATTTTAACATTTAAGAGAATTAATTTTTTAAAAATTTGTTTGTAATTTATTAAACATCTACAAAAAATCTTTAAACTTTTTCTTGTTTAAGACTAATTTAATCTAAAACTAATTTAAGATCATATTAAATTTTCAGTGTAAAAATTAGTCATATGAGTAATCCGTATTAACCCGAAATCTAAGCCCGAATTTCAAAGTGGAAGGATGGATTGGGTTTGGGTTGAATAGTTAAGATTGAGGATAGGGTTAGGATTGGACTTGGGTTTAACATTTCATTTGATAGGTTGAGCTCAAGTTATACCTCAAATCCGCCCAACCCATCCGAATTACGACCCTAGTTTAAAATATAGAACTATAAATACGTAAAATAACTTCAAAATTTAGGATCCGTTGAAATTTTGGTCTAATAATAATTATGGATTAAAATGAAAACAAGTTTAGAGCAAAATTAATTATTTGGGCTAGGCTGGGCTGGGTTGGGTTGGGCTCGAGCCTCAAAAGCTAGTAGGTGATACACTACATTTTTGTCTTTACCATAAACATAATAATAAGAGTTGGTTGGATTGAAATTAAGTGATTTTCCCTTTGTCCTATATTAGTTGTCAACTATATAAATATATTAAAAGAATATAATTAAAAATAATATCAAATGATTCAAAAATAAAAAGTGGTAGTGAGTTAAAGTTTTTTAAATTGACAATTATTATGGGACGGAAGTAGTACATAAGTTGCAATACGTACTTTAATTGAAGCCTAAGAGGAATAAAAGATTAGGATCTTAAGAGATAAATTAATAATGTATTGCACAATTTTGTGTAAAATGTTAAGTTGTTCTCATTAATACAAAAATATAAAAAATATATATAATCAGAATTGAACTTCGAGCATATTATATCATGCATGGATTTGTGTGTGATCTTACTATTAACACGAGCTGAAGTTATTAAAAATAATCTTTGTATATTTCTAGAATAATAGATTAACACACACACACCAGAAAAGAAAAAAAAAAAATTAGTATTAGTAATTAAGTTGTCTTCAGATAAAGTTTCATCACCATCAATATAATATGTATGTAAACATATAACCATATCAAACAATGAATGCAATATTGCAATACAAATATTATGAAAGCTTGTGTCTTGGGAGTAGATCGAACAGCTAAGCATGTCCACTCCATTTAGATGTTTGTATATAACATGAACAATAAAAAAACTTGTGCTGTACATAACCAATCCAAGATAGACCAATTATAAATCACATCAATCAAATTTTGAGGAGCATTAGAACACAAACACAGAGAAATGAAAAATGAAAGAAAAGAAACTGATATAAAAAAGAACATAGTTTTAAATAGAACATATATAAAGTATAAACATAGTAACAAAAATATAATTATGAAAAAAAAAAAAAGAATTTAATTTAATAAGGAAAATGTAATTTTTTTAAGGAATTTGAAGAGTAAATGAAGAAAAAACTAGAAAATTACGAGAATTTTTAAAACTAATAATTTTAAGGGGTATTATATAGAATATTGGAATAATTTCACTTACATCCCCTCAGGTTTGGCCAAATATCACCTTCAAATATCTTTCGAAAATAACTATCATTCACATTATAAACTTTTGCTCTTACACTCCAAAAATTAGTTAATAGGTGTGTGTCAGGTCACTTTTTACATGTAAAAAGACATTCTTATCATTTGACTTTGGTTTGACCCACTAAATTATTTCTTTAATGATTCAAATGACATGTTTACCCTCATTTGACTTTAGTTTGACTAACTAAATTATTTCTTTAAGTATTCAAATGACATGTTTACCCTTACTTTTCTATTGAAATCAACTAACCTTCTTTAATTATAATTTTTTTAGGAGTAATTCATTTGTAAGTGCTTGCTGATTTGAACTTTATAAATGTGAAAAAAAAAAAAAAAAAAAAAAAAAAATGTAGGTAAATTTGAGGGTAATATTTTGAGAAATATTTTTAACATGTAATTACAAATTTTATTTTTGAATATGTAATTGCCAATTTTTTTTAATCTTTAACACGTATGTTTTCAAGGGCAATATAAAACGAGGAAATTACGCTGTGTAACAATGGGATTTCATGGGAATTGGATTTCAAAAAGGATTTCAGTTGTTTGGAATTGATGGAATTTTAAACGAAATAGGATTTCATGAGATATCAATGGAAATTTCATAATGTTGAGAAATCCAAGAAAAATCGACAGAATTTGAGGGGATTTCGAGTGTAAAAAGATTAAAAATTTTAACTTACCAAACATCTTTTCATTTCTCTCATTTCTAGTTTAAAGTTGTCTTCATTTTATAAAATACTATTCTATCATCATATTTACTGGAAATATATATATATATATATATATTATCCTATCATCGTGAAACTGTCTCATCTAAGTATCTAATAATGCACTATTCTTTCCTCCGCAACTGCGCTATTCTTATTATTGTTGTTGATACTCTATTGTCAATTACTGCAATATTACCATCATAGTTGAAACTCTCTTGTTCCCATTTTAATTGATCTCCCTCATCAACTACTGTACTATATATATATATATATATATATATATATATATATATATATATATATATATATTTCATATGTTTGATCTAAATTGATAAATATTACATATATATATATATATTTATAGGGTAAAATGGTACAAAATTATATTTTATTTTCAATTATTTTTTTAAATTCTAGTTTATTCCAAACACAAATATGAAATCCTTAACTCCAATCCAATTTCTTTTCCAATTCTAAATCCAAATCCCAAAGAATTTGGTTCCAAACAGAGAGAACTGGATAAGATAACAATATAGTAATTTTTTTTTTTCGCACAACAATATACTGTCTACGTTGTTAATTAAAATTTCATCTACTTCAATAGAGCTCTGGAAGAGCTTCACAATCATCAAAACACCTCCAAATCACCACCTTATGCTCAATCACTGATCCATCAAAACACCCATTTCTCTGTCTGCCACTCCTGAGTCGACGCACCAAGTCAGTCTCTTAGAGACTCCACAATATATGAGACCTTGAAAACCCTGGAATGGCCCTCCGTTTGCAAACAAGTCTCCACCTTCACTTCCACCACCATGGGCTTCGCCGCCGCTCAAGGTAGTCAGCTTCGGCTAAGCCGAAGCCTAAAGCAGAGCTGGAAACTTCTAGACCAAACCACCGTCGCGATGGCCCTTATTCAGTAGTTGGATTTTACAGGAATTGAGGACGCGTCGGAGATTGTGAATTCTTTTGTCTCCGGTGAATTGGTCACGATTAGAGAGTTTACGCGGTGAAGCGAACAATAATAAAAATCAAATATTGATATAAAACAATAATAAAAATCAAATATTGGAATGCTGAGATTAGCGTTTGCACAACTCTGAAATGGGTCAATAGTATATGGAAAAGGCCTGAAATGGACTTGATCGACCGTACACAGTTGGATGAAAGGTATATAGGTTTGATCGGTGATGTATGTGGAAAGACTCTGGAACTAGGGCTTGATGGTACGAAGTTAGGACTCTAGAACTACAAGAACTAGGGTTTCATGATTTTGTTAATCTGTGGCTCCTATCTGTAGGAAGAGAGAGAGACAGGAGAATTATAGAGAAGAGAGAGATAGAGGAGAGAGAAATAGCGTGTGTGTGTGTGTTGGCGGTAGGTAGGAGTTAAATTAGGGGTATAATAGTCATTTAGATTATCTGATATTTTGGAATAAATATGATTAAAAAATTAAGGGCAAAGTTATTTTTTCCCATGTTTTTAACAAAGACGTGACTAAAAAGTCAAAATGGACCTAAGTAATAGTTATTTTCGAAAGATGTTTGAGACTGATATTTGGCCAAATCTGAGGGAGTGTTAGTGAAATTAACCCTAAAATATTTCATATATATACATGTAAAATATAAATAAAAAAAACTATCACATACATAGTGGGCGGGTTGGAGATTGCAACTCATGTTTGTTTGTATGTATGTGAGTATTTATCCGCGTTGTTATGGCTTGAGTTTGAATATATATATATATATATATATATATATATATATATATATATATATATATATATATATATATTTGTTCTTTCTCTAAAATGTAGCTGTTAAACCGAATCTGAATTGTGCTGCAAATGCATTTGTGTGGTATATATATATAGAGGAAGAGTATAATTAATTTTGGAAGCATAAATTGCAAGGTGATCACTACTCTGAATACACACTAATTTTAATATATATATTGTAATTGCAACACATGACTACATATATACAGGCAACAAGCGATTTAATGGCCACACTGTAAATACACACTTTATATATATATATATATAGACAATTGCTTAATTTCAAGTCTTTCACATTTGTGTAGAAATTGTCTATATGCATGAGGCATGGGCTACACTGCTAACGATTAGGACAACTAAATATATAACATGAATAGTATTAACTTTGAGTGTCTTCTACATTTTTGTAAAGATTATAAAGTAGTATACATCGCTATTGGAGGAATCTTAAATTTTAGAGTGTTTGTAGCAGATTTTTGAAGACTATAAAATGTTATACATGCAGTTGTTAAATATTTAGATGTTTAGGTATAGAGTTCTAAATACTATATAGCTTAATCATTGATTGTCGTTCATTAATAAAGATGTCTATATATTGGCAAGAGTATTACGTAGTATTTGTAACAAAAAGCAGTGAAACACCCCACCAAGATTTTTAGCAATTATTAGCGTGAGTATGAGTGTGACTTTGCCCAAATATGTGAAGAAATTGTACCGAACAAATATGTTTACAAAAGTCAAATTATAACAATTTTAACACACGTGTATTCAACATTAGTGTGTAACCCAACCCCATTTAAGTATATTAGTGAATATCCAAATGAAGATGACGACCTAACTGATATAACACATGGTAACACGGACATAAATCACAACACGCCACGCAACATGTTGCTAACATGCAAAGATGCACCTGTAACAAGCTTTTTTTTTTTTTTTTTGTCTCAATATATATATATATATATATATTATATTTGGAGAAATCGCGTGTAGTTCTCATCTTTCCCTTAGTAGTTCGGTTCTTGTTCGAATCAGTAAGATGAACCATCTATAAAAATCCATCATAGAAAATAGTTTGTGTGATCCTACCTCTAAAATTTCATTCATATAGTGATTATAGTTTGTGTGATCCTAATCCAAAAATTGGTTATTTGGCTTTGTAAATCGTTTCAAACACTTTTTTTCTTTAACTCATTTTGGCTTTATACTCTTTTTATTTTCATTTGTGACTTATTTGAGAGCCAAGTCTTCCAAAAAAACTGATCCTCAGTCCATGCTTGATGGGCTTGTGGATGAGCCCTCTCATGAGCGTTTCCTGAATTGAACAATGGCCCTTGAGGTGCCCTCCTTGCTCTAGCACAACAGATTTATGCTGCAGAAAAGTGTTGTCGCGGATTCAGCTAGTAGACAACTGTCCCAAACGTAGTGGTGAGTTGTTTGCATTTTATGTTATGTGTCTATAAATTTTGAGTTTTTGCCTTTTAATTTTTTATTAGTTGATTAATTCTCGCTCGTTCTAGTCTGATATAATTCTTGATTGATTGCCAATCTGAAATGGCATTGGTTTTCAATTATTTGCAGATCAAACCTAAAAAAGAAAGGAAAAAGAAGCTAAAATAGTGACCAAAATGCATTGGAGGCAAGCTCGATTCAAGAAACAGGGGAGAGCATTTTTTTATTTCTTGCTGGTTGGAGCTGTTATTGGTTGTGCGCAATGGAAATAAAGCCACCACCACCACCAGCAGTTTTGGTCTTTTATGTGCATGTTTTGCTAGTAGAAAATATATAATATAACCTTTTCATTTATAAATACTGATCTAAGAGAAGGAGATGAAATTACAGGACTCCAGTGTAGTTTGTTAACACGCAATGGCTCTAATATATGTCCCTTCCATTCGGTAATTAGCATCATGGCTTTCATATATATTCCTTCTGTTGGGTGTTGGGTGAGTTTGTTTTGTCCATTCATCATGAAAGTAGGTTTTTATATATATGGTTGGGCCATGCATATGTCATTCATTATCACCTGCAACAGTCAATCTACAATTATATGAAGGTGCTAAACCAATAAGAGCAATACACATAGTCAATCTGCAACAGTCATATAGTGATGTTTTAGATCGTTACAGATTGACTATGTGTATTGTTGTTTTTGGTTTAGTACCTTCATATCATTGCAGATTGGCTGTTGCAGGATATAATCAATGGCATAGGTGCATGATCCAACCATATATATATGGAAATCGATTTTCATGATGAATGGACAAAAAAAACTGACCCAACATCTAATAGAAGGAATATATATATTAAAGTCATTGCCCCATTTACCGAACTACACCGGTCATTACCTCAGTTAACAAACTGCACGGGAGTCCTGTGACCCTAATTATAAGTGTTGAAAATGCACCAACCGAGAGAAAAAAAAGTCCGATCAAATCATAATTTCATCGATCTCTTTCTCTTATATCGGTATTTATGAACCCTCTGCCGCCATGAGACCCGTCCCCAACCAAAATTTTAGTCTTTTCTGTTGATCTTGTTGATCATTTTGATTACCGAGAGCTTATTCTTGCTTGTAAAATGTCAGTGGATGCAATGGAAATAGTGCCAGAGTTTCTTGATTAGGGTGGTGGTTGTTGGTCAATGCGACAATATTTGTAATTGGGTTTTTGAAATTGGTTAACTTGGTTTTTGGGTGTATTAATGTTCTCTTTTTTTTCGATGAGAAAGGGTAGTAGAATTTCAATTTCATAAGAGTTTATTCAATACACATAATGCAGTATACATCCCAGATGAAATGGAAAAGGCTTATATCAGAAGAAAAAGGGGTTAATAATTACCCATATGTTAAAGAGACTAGTTGTACTCCTTTGTGGTTATAATTTTCTGTTGCAATTGGTGACCAATTATCTAATAATTTAGATGAGATACTAGACACTGGTCATCCGAATCTATGATTGCATCATATATAGACACTGTTCATCCGAATCTATGATTGCATTATATACTTAGAAAATCATCTGATCTTGGGAATATAGTTAAATCTTCCTTATAGTTCTAGCCAATGTACTTTTCCAAACACTTAGTTTCTCTTCTTTGAGATGAATCCTTCATACATTTTGACTTAACTATTAGAATTGCCAAAGTATGGCCATTATGCTTCTTTTCCAACTTTCCAGTTCACTTGAAAAGGAAGGTACCAGCCACATTATGTGGCCGATTGAATGATTGTAGCTTTCCAATCTTCATAGATGGAAGGATGATACTCTTTCAAGTATACCCCATTCACAGGATGCTTGTGGGATCCTCCATCTATGTCCATCAATCTATAAGCCCATTTTCCAAGGACTCGTTCCACCAAGTAAGGACCCTCCCAATTAGGTGTTCATTTTCCATATTTCAAACTTTTAACCCCAGGTGGAAATTTGACTTGTCATACCAAGTCTCCTTCAACAAACGTCTTTGCCTTAACCTTCTTGTTGTATACCCGCATGACTTTCTTCTTTTGAGCAATAATATGGTTTAGGGCATTGAGACGGACTTCATCAAGGTTTTCTAGTTCTGCCAGCATGGCATGATTGTAATCTGCTAGAGTTAGCTTATTTTGGAAAGCCACCCTTGCAGACCTAATAGTCATTTCCATTGGAAGAACGGCATCATGTCCATATGTAAGCATATATTGTGTGATACTCGTACTTGATCTTTTTAAATTCCTGTAAGCCCAAAGAGCCTCAGAAAGTAGGTAATGCCGCTCCTTTGGATGATTCTCAATCATCTTTTCAAGGATGTTGAGAATTACTTCGTTGGAAGCTTCTGCCTGTCCTTTTGCTTGGGCGAAATATGGAGTAGAACTGATCACTTGAACGCCACATTCAGCACAATAGTCAATAACCTCACTTCCAACAAAGGAAAGGCTTTTATCTGTGGTGAGAGTCTCTGGAATTCCAAACCTGTGTATAATATGCTTCTTGATAAAATTAATCACTGTTGACTGCTCATAGGTCTTTAATGGAATGGCCTCCACCCACTTTGTAAAATAATCCGTTGCAACTACCATATAAGTATGACCATCTGAAGATGGAGGCCTTAACTTTCCAATGAAGTCCAAAGCCCACCCTCTAAGTGGCCATATTTTCACTACCGGCTGCATGTTGATAGCTAGAACTCTTTGGACTGGGCCATGTTCTTGACATGCAATACAAGTCTTTGCAAAATCTATGCAATCTTTCAATATGTCTTTCCAATAATAACTGTACCTTCTAAGAAGCCACCTCATCTTAATTCCAACTTGATGTGCTCCACATATTCCAAGGTGTGATTCGGTCATCACTCTCATGGACTCGTTCCTGCCAAGACATCTTAACAAGAGTCCATCTTCTTTGTTCTTTTTATAGAGATCTCCATCAATCAGAATATAGTGAGGCGCCAAAAGCTAAACTCTCTTGTCCACCTTTGTACTAGGATCCTGCAAGAAATGAATAACTGCTGTTCTCCACTCATCCAAATCTAATCCATCTATATCAACATTGAAAATCTCACATGTCTTCTTGGCAGGTTTAATTCTTTCAAGCTCATCAGACTGGAAATGACCTGCCATCTCATGTCGTGACTCTACCGAAGGAAGAGTCCTTCTTTTGATTGTGATCATGGTCTCTTCTACACCCAGTGGGACTTTCACTCAAGAGGCTAGTTGTGCTAGATCATCAGCCTCCGTGTTCAAATGTCTTGGCCAATATTTGAGTTAGAAATCATTAAATTGGCAAAGTAATTCCAAGGCCAAAGAATGGAAAGGCTTCAAATGCCAGTTGAGACATCTATACTCTTTAGAAAGTTAGCTAAGTATCAGGTTGGAATCTCCAATAATCTAGACCTTATCCACCTTTAGCTCTAGCAGGATTTCCAGCCCAATAATTAGTGCCTCATACTCAGCTTGATTGTTTGTACACTTGAAATCCAAGAAAAAAAAAAATGTGGTTTTTCTTTCCTTTGGTGAAATGATAACTATTCCAGCTCCTCCTCCATCATGAGTGGGTGATCCATCAAACATGAAAGTCTAAGATGTATAGTCAAGGTAGAGATTATCCACCTCGTCACATACTTCTGAATCAATCTTGGTAGAAGGATCATATGCTAGAAATTCTGCCACCGCCCTTCCTTTAACTGCCTTTTGCGGAATGTACTTAAAAGAAAACTCCATTAAGGCCATTGACCACTTTCCAATGCGTCCAGTGATTAAAGGCCTTGAAAGCATATACTTAATCAAATCTGTTTGAGAAATGATATATACGGCTACTGGTAACACGTAGGTTCTTAACTTCATAGCCGCATAATATAAAGAAAGACACAACTTTTTTAATGGAAGTGTACCTACATTCCACTGGGGTGAGCACCCTACTTAGATAATAAATGGCATGTTCCTTCCCCCATTCATTGTTCTGAGCTAGAAGAGTTCCAATGGATTCATCGGCGGCCGATAAGTATAATCTTAAAGGCCGCTTCTTGATTGGAGGCATCATCACTGGAGAGTTGGCCAGGTAGCTTTTCAAACCTTCAAAGGCTTGCTGGTGCTGTTCTGTCCACTTGAATTCTTCAGCACCTTTTAATTTCAGCAATGAGGAGAAAGCATGAGTCTTTCCAGCATGATTGGCAATGAACCTCCGTAAATATCCAACCTGGCCAAGAAATCTTTATAATTCTTTCTTAGTGGCCAATGGCTTTGCTTGAATAATTGCCTTTGCTTTATTTTGATCTATCTCAATACCTCTTTGGTGGACCAGGAAACCCAAGAAGTTTCCAGCTGAAACCCCAAAAGCACACTTCAAGGAATTCATCTTCAACTTGTGCTGCCTCATTCTTTCAAAAGCCATCTTTAAATTACGGAGATGTTGAGCCTTGGTCGAGAATTTGATGACAACATCATCAATGTAGACTTCCAAGAAATGGCCAATCATGTCATGAAAAATGGCATTCACGGCCCTTTGATATGTTGCTCCGGCATTCTTCAACCAAATGGCATGACAACCCATTCAAAAGTTCCAATGGAACCTGGACATCTGAAGGTTGTCTTAGCAATATCTTCCTCTGCAATATAAATCTAGTTGTACCCGAAATGTCCATCCATGAATGAAAGAATTTCATTCTTGGCAGCAGAATCTACCAACTGGTTAGCAACAGGCATGGGGTATTCATCTTTCGAAGTTGCAAGATTTATATTCCGGAAATCCACACATACCCTTAGCTTGTCATTCTTCTTAATAACTATAACTATGTTGGAAATCCAATCAACATACCTGGCGGTTCTTATAAAACCAGCCTTGTGTAGCCTTTCTATCTCTTCTTTGACCTTTAAAACAACTTATTGGGACATCATTCTTAGAGGCTGCTTGAAAGGCTTGAAATCTTCCTTAATTGGCAGCTTATGCTCAACTAGCTCTCTGGAAAGTCCTGGCATTTTCTCATATGTCCATGCAAAGCAATCTTTGTATTCTTCAAGTAAGGAAATCAATTCTTCTCTAAAGGTTGGTTCCAAAAGCTTACTGATGTAGCTAGGCCGAGGATCTTGCTCTGTTCCAAGATTAACTTCCAAAAGTGGATCTTATACTTCGGCCTTGAGATCATCTAACTTTATTGGCGCTGCCTTCAAGTCTGTTAGTTGGATAACATCCAATTTATCTTTCGTATCTTCCATAATCCCCAAAAACATTGGTAGAAAATGAGGTACTACCAGCTGCAGTCCTTTCCAGCCGTAATTCGGCTAGATATGCTTTTAACCTGGCAAGGCAGCAATTAACTGCCTAGCCAAGTATTCTATCTACTTTAGGTTTCGCTTCCATAAAAACTTTTTGTTCGAGATGTAGTGTTGAACACCGGCCTTGGGTAGATTTGTTAACCTTAGTGTTTCTTGGAAAAGCTCCCTTACATCCTCTTCTGTGAGAGTTCTCCTCATGGTAGCCTTCCTTAGACGGCTCTTGTTATCCTTTCCAATAAATCTGATTGGAACGAATTCTTCACTTTATAACTCAGCATCTGCATGATAGACCCTTGCCACAAATGGCCAGTTATCAGCCTCCATTACTTTTACCTCATCTCCATCCCAAAATATTAGCATTTGATGGAGTGAAGATGAAATGCAAAATTTTGGGTGAATCCATTCGCGGCCTAAAAGCAAGTTATAGGCCACTGTAGACTCAATAACAAAGAAGGCTGGGATGGAAGTTCTATCTCCCACCATTAATTCCAACGATAGAATGCCTTGTGTCTTCACTATTCTTCCCGTGAATCCACTAATAGATACATCAATTGGAATGATGTCTTCAGGCGACTTTCCAAGCATGTGTATGACATTGACTGGAACAACATTCAATACTGAACCATTATCCACCAGAACTCTTGCCAGGGGTCTCCCTTCCACCAGTACCTTGATATATAGAGGCTTGAGCTGTTGAGTCGTGCCATATGGTGGCTTTTCCAGAACGATCTTCTTTGGTTTCGTGGGGCTATTTTCTTTAATCACAACTCCCTTTAATTTCTGAAGATGCTCAGCTTCATCTTCGAAAACCTCTTCTATATAAATACCATTATTGGGTTCCATTACGAATGGCCCAGAGCTAGACTGTCCAGGGCTTTCTAAGGGAGGACTTGTATCTACTACATCTCCTTCCATTGAAGTTGGTTGATTTGGCTGTGGCTTAAAAAATAAGGGAAGAACCACTACCATATTACAAATAAAGTCACCGGGAAGGCTCCCAAAACAGATCTTCTTACTGCTGCTGGAACTGTTAGAGATTTCCAAGTCTATTCTATCTTTTGTAGGAGGGCCATCTGCAGTCAAGGAATTTCCAACTTCTAAAACCAAGTCCAATAAATCATCAGGATCTCTAACTCCTCCTTTAGCTGGAAGTTCTAATAAGTCTGATGGTTTAGCCATCTTCTTTGGCCAGTTGGACCAACCATGATCTTTCTCCCATAATTTTCTTCTATCAACCCTCTTCTTTTGCTGCATTCGCTTTTGTGTGCGGATTATATAGGAATAATTATGAATAGGGAACTTGGGATGATCAAACATCTTCCACCTTTCATTTTGCGAGGTAGGAGGCTTAACCATTCTTGGACGGAGATACTCATTCCCCTTTCTGATCCATACTCCGAGGCCATTTTTGGCCTGGAATGCCTGTCACCTTCAGAGCCTCTGCCTTGCCAACTGCTACTTTTATACTTTCTGCTAGGATGAGGCCTTGCCTGATAGGAAATTTTATTCCTTTCCAAACTCCTTGGAAGGAATTCTGATCTCATTTCTGCTGCCCTTCTTTCTATATGGACCCGGCTTTCCTTCTCTGGAATGGTTACAATAATTGTGTTTTCCACCTTTTGGAAAGTCAGCCGGTCATGGACCTTCCTTTTATGGCCTTGGTCATCATCGGATAGCTTCTCCTTCTGCTTCTCCTTTTTGGAACATCTCTATGACAACCTTCATTCTGAATTTTACACTTGGGGCAACAACCTTGTGATAAGCGCCGAATATTATATATTCAAGCGCCCTAAATTGCATTAGTTAAGTCCATCTTTTGATTATTTATGTAGATTATCTCCATTTCCATGTTTTTATGCATTTTCAGGTTCATTGGCCAAAAAAGAAGCAAGGTTAAAGTTTTGTTGTAATTTTGGATAAGAAAGGCACAATGCTGAAGCTTGGCAGCAGTGGAACCTGACTTTTGTCGCCATTTTCGACCTAGCAAACTCAAAAACTGGACTTCCATCAAAACATGAAAAATTTAGACCTCTGAATTAGCTTTCCAAATCTTTAAGCGGTTCATCATTCAAAGTTCGGAGCAGAGAGTTATGATCTTCTTATTAGAGTTGCTCAGAACTGCCTGGCAGCAATGAAATTCTGCCTTGTTCTTCAATTTCGACCAACCAAACTTGAGAATTGGATCTCCACCAAAACATAAAGTTTTTAGATCTATGAATTAGCTTTCCAAATCTTCAAACGGTTCATCATTCGGAGTTTGGAGTACAAAGTTATGGCCATTTTATCAAAGTAGGTCCGGGCGGAGCAAACCAAGCATAGGGCATTCTGGCCAATTTTTGAGTGCTCGAGGCCTTATTTCGAGTGCTCGAAATTAGGGCAGATTGCTTCACGAGATCAGCCACTTGTGCTCAGAAATTTGCTAACTTTGTATGCTCTCTTTATGAGTTGGTTGGGGATGTTTCTTGGAGGAGAGAGAGGGCTTTTTAGGTGGAGTAACATGTCTACAAAAGAGGGGAGCCACACATTACTTATTTTATCCTTCATTTTGACAAGAGGGAGGAGAGAGAAGAGAGAAAAAGAAATGTGTGTTCTTCAAGCTCCAAAGAGGGCGCACGAAAATGGAGATGAGGATGATGTTTCTTCCTTCTTCTAGCTCACCAATGGGCAACTAAACCTCATCTAGGGAGGTGATGAAACCCCTCCCTTGTAAGCATGTGTTAGTATAGTTTATTTTTGGGGATTATAATGTATTTTTGATAGTCTTTCCATGATCAAGAGCCTCATTTTTGTTGTAATGAATGTTGAATGTTTATAAATGATTATTATGAGTTATTCATCTTGTCTTGGATGGTTACTTTTCTTAATCATATTGCTTGCACTTCCATGGTGACAATGGAAGTTAGATCATAGAATGGTTTTAATGGCATGGAGTTGGAGAACCTAGATAGTTCATGGCTTAGGGTTTCCCTTTGATGGTCTATACTTGATTCTTAGCTTTATGTGCATTCACCATTTAAATTAGGGCTTGATAATCCTTGACTTAGTAAGCATGTTCTAAGCTACATTTTAGTTTAGGTAGTTGATCATGTGAACCTTTGATGGTTTATTCTTGCCTTTCTATTTAAATGAACTTCTTGAGGATATTATAGCAACCTAGTATTGTTATGTATCATGACTATCATATATGTTGTTTTTCCCTTAAATTAATCTTAACCTAGCATGTGTATAGGGATGGAGGTGGATTCATTTCCCTAGCCTTCTTTACTTGTACTTCACTCCCTTGAATTCTTGCAATTTATTGTTTTATGCACTTTTAATTTCCTAGCTTAAGTGACATCCAACAAAACCTCTATAAACCCTTTATCATTCTAAGAATGATTCTAGACATTTAGGTTGTATTAGACTAGCGCAGTCCCAGTGGTTCGACTTACCCGACCAATAGCCCTATTTTACAATGATTCGTGCTATTGCGAAGGTTGATGTATAGTTGATCAACCGATCAATTTTTGGCGCCGTTGCCGGGGACTTGCATACGGTTTAGCGACCAAGGTTCTAGGGTTAATTTTAGTTTGATTGTGAATATTGTGTTTTGTGCATATTTTTCGTGTGGTTTAACCATTTATGTGTTGTAAGATTTTAGGGACTCGAATCTCGCCGTGGGAACGCTAGCAAAGCGTAAGTCTAGAGGACCCCAGGTAAGTTTCTTGACCTTTTAGTTTCACATTGTAAGATATCGTGCATGTGTTAAGCTTAGAAGTAGTTAATTTATTTGTAAGCCCTTGTTGAGGCTATATTATTGTTTTAATTCTGTGTATAAGCATCGGTCCTTGTCGTGGCCATTTATTTTCTGTCTTGATAATTGAGGAGAAATGGAACATCGTATGTGGAGTTGTGGATAATGAAATACTTTGTTGATTATATGCCATGCTGTTGATGTTCGGTCGTAGGTCACTCTCTCTATCCACAATCGATTCGCCCATTGATATCAATTCTCTTGAAAGAACTCTTAGAAGAAACCTTAGGGAATCTACTCTTACAAGGGATCTTGAAACTGAATTTAATACAATGGGAGATAATATAGGAATCCGGGGAATGAAAGGGCTGAAATTCCTAATATCGAGCCAATGACTCTTAGAGATCATTTCATCCCTACCAGCTATGTTTCTCCTTCTTGCATAGTAATGCCAAACATCAATGCAGCTCAATATGAGATCAAATCAAGCACCATCCAAATGCTTCCATCATTTCATGGCTTTGATAATGAAGATCTATATAAGCATCTTGATGAGTTCCTTGAAATCTGTTCGACCATCCGGTTGAGAGGTTTTCCGGACAATGCACTTCATCTCCATCTTTTCCCATTCTCCCTAAAGGATAGGGCAAAATATTGGTTGAAGTCCCTCGCTCCCAATTCCATTACTTTTTGGGCTCAATTACAACAAGAATTCCTTAAGAAGTATTATCCGGTGAGTAAAACCAACCAAATAAGGCGTTCCATTCTGAGCTTTTCTCAAATTGATGGAGAACAACTCTATGAGACTTGGGAAAGGCTACAAGATCTTCTTCGGAAATGTCCTCATCATTTGATCCCAAAATGGCAATTAGTGCAAGCTTTCTATGCCAGCTTGACCGAAACCCATAGATTCATGGTTGATTCTTCTTGTGGTGGGATGTTCATGTCCAAGAATGCGGATGAGGCTTGGACCCTCCTTGAGAATTTAAGCGAAAATTCACTTCAACATAATTCTCGTAGGGCTCCGACCTCAACCATTGCAAAGAACACCAACCCTTGTCAACCAAAATCAATAAGGGAGGAATCATCTCAAGTGGATGCCATCGCTCATAAATTCTACCAATTGATGGCACCACATCTTCCTCCTTCATTGTCTCAAAATTCGGCAAGTTCAGTTTGTGCTTCATGTACTAGTCCATTCCATCTCTCGGAAGATTGCCCCATACCAGAGCAATTTCCCAATCCCAACCAAGAGCAAGCTAATGCCATGTTCTCAAGGCCCGGGTATAACCCGTATTCCAATACATATAACCCGGGTTGGAGGGACCATCCGAATTTTTCATGGAGGCAGCAAGCCCTACAAAATTCCCAATTTCAAAATCAAGGGCCTCAAAATCAGCCCTCTTCTCAATATCAAGGTAGGCCTTTCCAAGCCTCTTCAAGCTACCGTCCTCCTTACAATCCAAATGTTTCCAATCAACCTCCTGTGTGTCCAACTGACGAGATAGTAGCTGCAAACAAGCAAATGATGGAATCATTAAATAAGCAAATAATGGATTCCAACAAGCAACTCTTGACATCCTTGCAGCCTACTCTCCAAATGGTTCACTCTCATACTCAATCCATAGCTAATCTCGAAAATCAAGTGGGCCAAATAGCTAACTCGGTGAATCAATTGCTTCAAAAGGACAAGGGCAAGCTTCCCTCTCAACCTTTTGAAAATCCTAGAGGAATGCATGTGATTGATGAAACCCCTCCTCCGAGTGGGCCGACTCATGAACAAGTTCAAGCTATCACCACCCTTCGGAGTGGTAGAGTGGTTGACAATAAGGTTGATGGAGACACAAGTGAGAAAAATCCTCCTTTGAAAAATCCAAATTCAAGCTCTTCAAGTCCAAATCCAAGCTCTTCTTGTCCAAATACCATTCACGGAAAGCCCACTCATGTCACCCCAAATGTGGAAACTTCTTATGAGCCAAAAGCTCCGTTTCCTCAACGTCTCTGAGAGTCGACACATTTTGGGAATAAGAATTGCAAAATTCAAGACATGTGGGAAGTTTTCAAGCAAGTAAAGATCAACTTGCCCCTCTTGGATGCTATCAAGCAAATTCCTCCCTATGCAAAATTTCTCAAGGATTTGTGCACTCAAAAGCGCACTTCTAAAAATCATTTGCTAAAGAAAGTGAGACTAACTGAGAATGTGAGTGCAATCATTCAACACAGTGCTCCTCCAAAGTATAAGGATCCGGGCGCCCCAACTATCTCGTGTGTCATTGGTGACAACAAGATAGAAAGGGCCCTCCTTGACTAGGGTACTAGTGTCAATTTGATTCCATACTCGGTTTACCTACAACTTGGGTTGGGAGATCTTAAGCCGACATCCGTGGTTTTGCAACTTGCCGATAGATCGGTCAAGCATCCACGAGGCATTCTTGAGGATATTATCATCAAAGTGGACAAATTCTACTTCCCAGTAGACTTTGTGGTTCTTGATACGAAACCGGTCCATGACCCAAAAAAGCACATTCCCATGATCCTTGGTAGGCCATTTTTAGCCACGGGTAATGCATCAATTAATTGCCGAACCGGGGTGATGGACATTGCTTTCGGAAACATGCAAGTCAAACTCCACATCTTTCATGCAACTCAACATCCCTCCAATGAGGATGATTGTTTTCTTGTGGGTGTCATAAATGAAGTAATTGAAGAATCTCTCCCCTTCATTCTAAGCAAGGACCCCATTAACACTTGCATGTCCCATTTCGACTTCTCAAACTTTGACATTGATCAATCCATTCAAGAAGTCAATTCTTTGCTTGATGTTAGTGCTATCATAGACATTCCTCCTTGGAAAATTCCAAAAGAACCGCTTCCCCAACTTTCCACTACTCTTCCGGTCCCATCATTGATATCCCCGCCTTAACTTGAGCTTAAGCCGCTCCCGGCCCATCTCAAGTATGAGTTCCTTGGTCCAAAGCAAACTCTTCTGGTCATAATTGCCTCGGACCTTCAAAAAGACCAAGAGACTAACCTTTTAGCGGTGCTCCAAGAGCATAAAGAAGCTATTGGTTGGACAGTAGCAGATTTGAAAGGAATTAACCCCTCCATTTGTATGCACCGCATTCATATGGAGGATGACGCAAAGCTTACTAGAGAGGTCTAGCGCCGGTTAAATCCAAATATGAAGGAAGTGGTCATAAAAGAGGTGATCAAATTGCTAGATGCGGGAATCATCTACCCTATCTCTGATAGCAAGTGGGTGAGCCCCACACAAGTTGTCCCCAAGAAATCCAGTCTCACCATTGTTGAAAATTTAGCGGGTGAGCTCGTGCCACAACAAACCACCACCAGGTGGCGTGTGTGCATTGACTACCGGAAACTCAATTCATCAACTAGGAAGGATCATTTCCCACTCCCATTTATTGATCAAATCCTAGAAAGGTTAGCCGGCCAAAGCTTCTATTGTTTTCTTGATGGTTATTCCGGCTATAACCAAGTGGCAATCGCCCCCCAAGATCAAGAGAAAACAACATTCACATGTCCCTTTGGTACTTTTGCCTATCGATGCATGCCTTTTGGTCTATGCAATGCACCGGCAACGTTCCAAAGGTGCATGATGTCCATATTCTCCGATATGGTTGAAAAGTTCTTGGAAGTTTTCATGGACGATTTTTCCGTATTTGGCTCCTCCTTTGACTCGTGTCTCAAAAATTTATCTCTTGTGCTCCAAAGATGCAAAGAGACGAATCTCATTCTAAGTTGGGAGAAAAGCCACTTCATGGTCCAAGAAGGCATTGTTTTAGGACATGTCATTTTTAAACGGGGAATCGAGGTAGACAAGGCAAAAGTTGAGTTGATCTCTAATCTTCCTCCTCCGAATTCCGTCCGTCAAATCTGTTCTTTTCTTGGCCATGCCGGATTCTATCGTCGCTTCATCAAAGATTTTAGCAAAATCTCACGGCCCTTGTGTAATCTCTTAGCCAAGGATGTTCCGTTCAATTTTGATGACGCTTGCATGGAAGCTTTCATTAAACTTCGCACTCTTCTCTCATCTGCCCCAATCATGAAACCGCCTAATTAGTCTCTTCCCTTTGAGATCATGTGTGATGCATCCAACTATGCATTAGGGGCGGTTTTGGGCCAACGTGTGGATAAACTTCCGCATGTCATTTATTATGCCAGCAAGACTCTCTACGATGCCCAATTGAACTACACCACCATTGAAAAAGAATTGCTAGCTGTGGTGTACGCCTTGGATAAATTTCGCTCTTATCTTCTTGGGTCCAAGGTCATCGTCTTTTCGGATCATGCCGCTCCTAGGCATTTGTTAGCGAAAAAAGAGACAAAACCCCGTTTAATTCGATGGATCCTCTTACTTCAATAGTTTGACATTGACATCCGGGACAAAAAAGGGACCGACAATGTTGTCGCCGATCATCTCTCTCGCTTAATTATTGAAAAATCTTCCGAATTCGCAGCCATCCGTGATTCCTTTCCGGATGAGCAACTTCTTCAAGTTTCACATTTCAATCTTCCATGGTTTGCGGATATTGTCAACTATCTTGCAGTTGGCAAAATTCCAACTCATTGGTCCAAACAAGAGAAGGACCGGTTTTTCTCCCAAGTCAAGCATTTCATTTGGGAAGATCTGGAACTATTCAAGTATTGCCCGGACCAAATCATCAGGCGATGCATTCCTGAAACCGAGACCACAAGCATTCTAAATTTTTGGCATACTCTTGCTTGTGGAGGCCATTTCAGTGCCAAAAAGACCGCTAACAAAGTTCTTCAAAGCGTATTCTTTTGGCCTACCTTGTTTCGGGATGCATACAATTTTTGCAAATCGTGTGAACGATGTCAAAAACTTGGATCCATGTCCCGAAGAGACATGATGCCCCTCACCAACATTTTAATTGTTGAAATTTTTGATGTGTGGGGGTTTGACTTCATGGGACCATTTCTATCTTCTTATGGCTATGAGTACATCCTTGTAGCGGTGGATTATGTGTCTAAATGGGTTGAAGCTGAGGCTACCAAAACCGATGATCATAAAGTTGTGATCCAATTCATTCAGTCCCATATCTTTAGTCGTTTTGGTACGCCCCGAGCAATCATTAGTGATGGCGGATCTCATTTCCGAAATCGTTATCTCAAATCCGTCCTTACCAAGTATTCCGTCATTCATAAGGTTGCTACACCTTACCACCCTCAAACGAGTGGTCAAGTAGAGATTTCTAACCGGGAGATTAAGCACATTTTGGAAAAAACGGTTAGACCGGACCGCAAAGATTGGTCATTAAGGCTAAACGATACGCTTTGGGCTTACCGGACAGCTTATAAGACACCCATTGGCATGTCACTATATCGACTTGTCTTTGGCAAAGCATGTCATCTCCCGGTAGAATTAGAGCACCGTGCTTATTGGGCCATAAAAAGGTTCAATTTTGATCGTTGCAATTAAATGAACTTGAGGAATTGCGTAATGACGCGTATGAAAGTGCAAAAATCTACAAGGCAAAGACTAAAGCTTTTCATGACAAACACATCGTCAAGAAGTCTTTTGCCCCCGGACAAAAGGTTTGGCTTTTCAATTCCTGCTTGAAACTCTTTCCCGGTAAACTCCGGTCAAGATGGGATGGTCTATACATTGTCACTACTGTCTTTCCTCATGGAGCAATCGAACTTCATGATCCTGCAAAAGGATCACTCTTCAAGGTTAATGGCAAACGGCTTAAGCCTTGCATTGATGGCACAATCCCAACCCGAAAAGTTGAGGAAGTCCTCTTGACGTACCCAATTTATGAGGATTAGTGCCAACTCTAACTTCATCTAGCTATCGACATTAAATTTAGCAAAGCAAGGGAATAAATTCTTTCGATGTTCCAAGCTTCCCTACCTCCTTTTCATTGCCTGAGCCTTGCAATTTTCTGGGAAATGGTTTCGAAAAGCCAAAAAATTGATTTTTTTTGGAATGCTCTTCAGTTGTGTTCCACAATTTTAGACCGGCTTCTTAGACCTTCTCAGCTCTAATTTTCATTCCCGAAAATTTCCATCGCTTTCTAGCAATTTCATAGGATCTTTGGCATGCAACTCATGTGCACAACCTCTCCCTTTCAATGCATTGTTGGATCATGGTTCCCCAAAATTTTCCATGCATTGGAGATGAAATGCAAAGTTTGACAATTTTTCATCCAGGCCTTAGAAATGTTGAGCAATTTGACATTTTTTCCAAAAATATTCCATCCATGCATTACATTGGAATGAATTTACAAAGTTTTAAAATTTTTCTCCAGAAATTTCATTCATCCATGCTATGTGCGATGTTGTACAAGTTGGAAATTTTTCCATGCAATTGAAATTCATGCATGCATCATTAAAGGAAAAAAATTTCCATGAAAAAAAAAAAAAAAAATTTCCATGAAAAATTTCAATTTTTCCATCCATGCAACATTTCAACTTTCAAGCCAATGCATCCAGGCAAATTGCAAATTGCATCATGTATACACAGTCTATCTATGCATAGTAATTTTGCATGCATTCACAATGCATAAGAATAAAAAATTCATGCATACATCCATGATGAAAAATTTTGCATTCAATGCATAAGAATGGATTCCTGCATGCATAAGAATAAAATAAATAAATAAATAAATAAATTTTTAAGGTTAAAATTTTGCATGCATGCATGTATGAGAATGAAAAAAATGTTTGCATTCTACAATATGTATGCATAAGATATGTATGTAAGTGCTCGGTTGGTCACTCATAATGTAAGGTTTAAATTTTGCATTCATGCATGCATAAAAATAAAAAAAATTTGTATGCATCCATGCATCCATGTCAGATGAAAAATTCAACTTCTATGATGCTCAAAATTCCAGCTTTCTGTGCTCATTTCTAGCCTACTGTCCTAATTTCGAGCATTTAAGATCCAAGTTAGAGTGCTCGCAGCTGCACACCAATGTCAGCACATCATCCTGAGGCTACTGTCTCCATTTCGTGCACTCAAAGTCCATTTTCGAGTGCTCGAACACTTCATGCATCACAACCCCAGACACTGCCTTCAATTCGAGTGCTCGCAGGCTCAGTTCGAGCACTCGAATCTGCAACCCTCACCTATCGGCACTTCTCTTTCCTCACCCTCAAACCTCACCACCCCATGCAAACCCAACTTCACCTCCTCCACCTTTTCTCTCTCCTCACTCCAAGCTCCCAACTCTCAGCATCTCACCCACCAAAGCTTCACCATGCAAGCAAGCAACCATGCCAACACCATGCAAACCACCAACTCCTCTCAACCAACCCATCTCCCTCACCCACAACTTCATCCCCAAGAACCCCACCCTCGGCCAACACCATGCCACCCTCATTTCCCTCCTCTGCATCTCACCAACTGAGCCTCACACCTCTCAACCAAACCACCCCGCAACCACTCAACCTCATCCCATGCACAACCTCACCCCCAAGCTCACCACCCTCTCGGCATTTACAAACCCAAACCTTCTACCCCTCTCAATCACCCAACTCATCATCCCCATGCAACCCACTTCAAACCAAACAACCAACACCACCTCCAATCAACACCAAAACAACCAACCTTCAAACCCATGCACAAACCACACATCCCCCTCACCTCTCTGTCATATTTTCGAGCACTCGAAGCTCGCAATTGCTCGATTTCTCACACCAAAAACAACCGAGCCCACTGCCACATTTTAGAGCACTCGAAGACACACTTCGAGTGCTCGAACCAAGCCACCTCTCTTTTAAACCCAACCCAAACCACCCCATGCCACCCTTATTCCACCCTCTCGGCTCCAACACCCCAACCCTCCTTACCACCATCCCATTCAACCGCCAACACCCACCACCTCAAACCACACCACCCCCCACCTTACCTTATTCCCCACTCTCCTCCAACCCAAGCACCATCACCCACCTCCTACCCATCCCCATCACTTATCCCACGCACAAAGGGCCTTTGGTTCTCCATTGTGGGGTAAGTTTCTTCCTTCTCTTTCTCTTTCACATTTTTGGTATAAATGGAGGATGGGCTTGCATGCAATGGAGATTTGTGATTGTTTGGGAGTAGTTATTATAATTGCAAGGCCAAAATTTTTTTTATTTCATCATCCATCCCACTCATTTTCACCTTCTCCTTTTTGTGGTGCACGCCAGGTGTTCAGTGAAATTCCTTAACCAAGTCCACCTCTCTAAATGTCTCGTGCCGGTCCTTCTCGCCCTCCTAGACCCTCTGCGGGTGCCCGTGCTATCAATCGTGAGCGACCACGTGATCCTTGGGTTGGCAAACAACTTAACTACGAGCTTTCTTTTCCGCTCACGGATGCCTTTGACATTCTTCCCACTACTTCGTGGGCTGTAGCCGAATTGACTAATCGGCGTCTGCAGCACATTTGTGCGCCCCTTGCTAGGGTTGCCTACCCCCGTGTAGTGCGCCTCTTCTACCAGAATCTCCAATGCCCTGAAGAGCCACCCATTTCTCTCACTACATCCATTGATGGCACCACCTATGCTTTCACTATAACTGACATCATTCAGGTTTCTGGTTGCCCCATTGAGTACCTCACTGACCTTTTGGACCCTACTGGCCATACGTTGTATGAGCAGGTCGATGATATGACTGTCGAGTAGGTAGTGGCCGCCATCGGCAATGTCGACGATCCTAATAGGCCCCGGTCTTTTATCCGCAAAACCAATCTTCCGGAACGCCTCTGGTTCATTGACACTGTTTTCAAGCACAATGTCTGCCCTTTGGCGCATAGCACCGAGCGTAGGGGCCTCCTTTTGCAAGCCTTATATGCCATGGACCAAGGCCAATGGTTCTCCATCCCGGAGCTCATTTGGACCACATTTATAAAGTTTTGGTATGACGCTCATAATGCACGGGCTCCGCGAGTTGAAAATCGGAAATTGCCTTTGCTGTTTTTCATCACTCGGCTCCTAAAGCACAAAGGCTTCATTGTTCCTCCCCATGAACCAAAAGGCGAAAAGATTAAAAATTTTACCAAACGCCGGTGGATCAATGTTCTTAGCCATTCTAGTACCCCTCAGTCTGCTTCCCCCCTGTTCATCCAAGCTCCACCTCCTCCTCTTTCTGAGGATGCTTCCACGGCAGCAGCCGCTGCAAGATAGAGCCTCCGGTCGACTCTCAGCAGGACCAGGCTTTCATCCGGGCTAGCATTGTTGGTATTCATGAGCGGGTGGATCGTTTTGAGAATTCTTTGTCCACGTACACTCGGACTATGTGTGAGACTTCTTCACGTGTCGAAGAAAATCGTCGTCTTGCTGCTGAAGACCGCCGTGTCGCAGCTGAGGAACATCGTTTGGCTTCCGCCGAACGGCGTAAGACTCAATCTCTCCTCCATTCCATCCTCGCTCGTTTACCCTCTGGCCCGTAGCTTGTTGCGAGTGTTGGACCTTATCTTTTTGTTCATCTGTAAATATTTCTCTTGTATCTTTTGTTTTCCTTTTGAACTTTCAGAATTTGCTATGTATAGGTTGCTCTAATAGACATGATCTATGTACAGCTCTTTTGTAATCATGTAAACTTCCTTTTGAATGCAAATTCTCTCTTTTCTGTTAACTTTTTGTTCATTATTTTTTTTTTCTGTATATGTGCTTGTGCTATTAATGCCCTTTGTGGTTGTTTCTTTTTGTTCTTCGTCATACTATCCAGGTGGCGCAGTTCATTTCAAGTTTGGGGGTTTTGTTTCACCATGCCGTTTCCTCCCCCTGGGTATTTTTGTTCCTTTTTATTCTCTGTCATTTTTGTCATCAATTTTACTCCATATCCCACATTGAGGACACTGTGTATTTCAAGTTTGGGGGTGCAATATTGCATTTTTGGCATATTTTTGGGTTCATAATTTTTGCTAAGCAATGATAATGGAATTTGAAACCTGTTGGAGATGAAAGCATATATTTAAAACTTTGTGTATAGAAGTAGCTGATATTTTTGAAAATAAAGAAAATTTGAGTTGAAATGATCATGTAGATTCAAATTAGTCTGTATAAATGTCTCAATTAAATTCTCGTTGGATTTGACACTCTTTTAAGCCTCACAATGCACAGATGCACATTGGAAACTTAACTGTGAGGCATGCAACTTGATTGACCTTGACCTTGGCCTAGTTAATCTGATTTGATGAACCTGATAAATGAATATCTTTGGCATGATTTAAGTTGTCTAAAAAAAAAAAAAAACTGAGAAAGAAAGAAAATAATGACCAGTTGACGTTCGTAGCCTTTCCAACTCGAGCTATTAAGCCCTTTGGAGTATCTCTACACTTAACACCCTAAAACCATCTAGTTTGGGAATTGTTGGCCTAACGCTTGCTACAGGGGTTGGTTAGAAAGCTTAAAGGACTTAAACATTGCACGGTCATTCAAAAAAATTTGTAATAAACATGGTTCGTTAGAGTTCGTAACCTTTCCAACTTGAGCTATTAAGCCCCTTGGAGTGTCTCTACACTTAACACCCTAAAGCCATCTGGTTTAGGAGTTGTTGGCCTAACGCTTGCTACATAGGTTGGTTAGAAAGCATAAGGGACTTCAGCATTGCACAACCATCTTATGTTTCACTTCTGAGTTACAATAAATTGTCAACAAGCAACAAAAGTTGTCTTGTAAATAAAATCATGCCTTAGGGATTTCATTTAAAAGGGAATTCAGTGATTTGAAAACTCGTGTCTTGGAATTGGAAAAGAAAGTAAAAGCCGCATGTTGAGAATCCAATCCACTTTCACTGAAGTTAGAGTTGATTTCTATTTAAGAGATGATAATTGAGTTATTTATATGGACTATGATGTTGATACATGCATGTTGAAATGTGTTTAGTATCAATGCTTCATATATGCAAGGTAGTCTTCCCAATGACCCCATCTCCAGCTCTTTTTCTGTTTCAAGTTATTTTTGAGCTATGTATATATCTCATTTTACCATGGATGATATTGTTGTAGTAGCATGCCCATGGTTGTCTTTTCATTAAGTTTTTCATTGTAGTTTTGCTAAGGGACTAACAAAATGTAAGTTTGGGGGTGTGATAAGCGCCGAATATTATATATTCAAGCGCCCTAAATTGCATTAGTTAAGTCCATCTTTTAATTATTTATGTAGATTATCTCCATTTCCATGTTTTTATGCATTTTCAGGTTCATTGGCCAAAAAGAAGCAAGGTTGAAGTTTTGTTGTAATTTTGGATAAGAAAGGCACAATGCTGAAGCTTGGCAGCAATGGAACCTGACTTTTGTCGCCATTTTCGACCTAGCAAACTCAAGAACTGGACTTCCATCATAGGATGAAAGATTTAGAGCTCTGAATCAGCTTTCCAAATCTTCAAGCGGTTTGTCATTCGGAGTTCGGAATAGAGAGTTATGATCTTCTTATTAGAGGTGCTCAGAACTGCCTGGCAGCAATGAAAGTCTGCCTTGTTCTTCAATTTCGACCAACCAGAATTGAGAATTGGATCTCCACCAAAACATAAAGTTTTTAGAGCTCTGAATTAGCTTTCCAAATCTTCAAACGGTTCATCATTCGGAGTTTGGAGTACAAAGTTATAGCCGTTTTACCAAAGTAGGTCCGGGCGGAGCAAACCAAGCATAGGGCATTCTGGCCAATTTTCGAGTGCTCGAGGCCTTATTTCGAGTGCTCGAAATTAGGGCAGATTGCTTCACGAGATCAGCCACTTGTGCTCAGAAATTTGCTAACTTTGTATGCTCTCTTTATGAGTTGGTTCGGGATATTTCTTGGAGGAAAGAGAGGGCTTTTTGGGTGGAGTAATATGTCTACAAAAGAGGGGAGCCACACATTACTTATTTTATCCTTCATTTTGACAAGCGGGAGGAGAGAGAAGAGAGAAAAAGAAAGGTGGGTTCTTCAAGCTCCAAAGAGGGTGCACGAAAATGGAGATGAGGATGATGCTTCTTCCTTCTTCTAGCTCACCAATGGGCAACTAAACCTCATCTAGGGAGGTGATGAAACCCCTCCCTTGTAAGCATGTGTTAGTATAGTTTATTTTTGGGGATTACAATGTATTTTTGATAGTCTTTCCATGATCAAGAGCCTCATTTTTGTTGTAATGAATGTTGAATGTTTATAAATGATTATTGTGAGTTATTCATCTTGTCTTGGATGGTTACTTTTCTTAATCATATTGCTTGCACTTCCATGGTGACAATGGAAGTTAGATCATGGAATGGTTTTAATGGCATGGAGTTGGAGAACCTAGATAGTTCATGGCTTAGGGTTTCCCTTTGATGGTCTATACTTGATTCTTAGCTTTATGTGCATTCACCATTTAAATTAGGGCTTGATAATCCTTGACTTAGTAAGCATGTTTTAAGCTACATTTTAGTTTAGGTAGTTGATCATGTGAACATTTGATGGTTTATTTTTGCCTTTCTATTTAAATGAACTTCTTGAGGATATTATAGCAACCTAGTATTGTTATGTATCATGACTATCATATATGTTGTTTTTCCCTTAAATTAATCTTAACCTAGCATGTGTATAGGGATGGAGGTGGATTCATTTCCCTAGCCTTCTTTACTTGTACTTCACTCCCTTGAATTCTTACAATTTATTGTTTTATGCACTTTTAATTTCCTAGCTTAAGTGACATCCAACAAAACCTCGATAAACCCTTCATCATTCTAAGAATGATTCTAGACATTTAGGTTGTATTAGACTAGCGCAGTCCCAGTGGTTCGACTTACCCGACCAATAGCCCTATTTTACAATGATTCGTGCTATTGCGAAGGTTGATGTATAGTTGATCAACCGATCACCTTGCTAGATTAAAGCAATCTGAGCCTCTCGGAGTTGCCTTTCCAACTCAGCCACTGTTCTCTCCATGGATGTTGCTGCCTTAGGAATTTCCAGCTTTCCATTGGCCGCTGGACCTGTCAAATCCACCTTCTTCTTAGGGTGTTTTGAAGCAAGGGAAGTAACATTTGTGGCAACGGCCTTGGGGAAAGGATTTCCATCAACACCCATGACTTCTGTTTTTTCTGAAAACTTCAACCTGCCATTTTCAATTGCCTTCTACACAATATTGCGAAAAATAACACAATTGTTAGTGGAATGCCTCCACGAATTGTGAAACTTGCAATAGTCTTTCTCGGCCATTTCAGAGGCCGTTGGCATCTTATGTCTTGTCGTGAAAATCAGTTGCTTGTCAGTCATGAGCAAATCATGTCAAAGGAGTAACTTCTGGAAGGGTCTGCCCCTTTCCACTTGGAACTAAAGGCAGCTTGCAAGTTGGCCGTAGCTGATTTTGGTTTTGCCAAAGCCTCACATGTATAGGCCTTCATTATATTGAGCTCAGCCACATTCACCTCAAACTCTCCTTCAACTTCAGTGGTATACACCTCATAATTAGGATCACGATAGTAGGTGCCCTTGGAGGAGCTCGTTTGGTCTTGCTCCTTGTGAAGGAGCTCTTCATACTTAGCCACTCGGCCGCCCAAGTAAAACAAGTCATGAAATTGTACTTCTTCAAACTTATTACAAAGTTCAAATTCTAGGCTGTTCACAGCCATCCTCACATATTCTTCTAACGGTAAAGGCAAATTACATTTGTACTTGGCCCTCCTGAATCTGGAAAAGCAGCTCATCACCAACTCTCCAGGTAGTTAATGAAGTCTGCAAAGGTCTGCCATGGACACTTCAGGCTCAGCTCTATAGAACTGAGTATGGAATGAATCCTCAAATTGCTGCCAACTTTGGATGGAATTGGCTGGCAAGTTGGAATACCACCTGAAAGCTTAGCCAATTAGTGTATTTGGAAACAAGCGTACCTTCAATCATGGATTGACTGCTGCTTCTCCACATTGGACAGTGAAACGACCGATATGTTCCAATGTGGACTGTTCGCCCTCTCCATTGAACGTTGCAAACTCAGGAATTCTGAAATTCCTTGGAAATTCAACTTCATCAATGAACTCTAGGAAGGGCTTTCTGTAAGTTGGCCTTCTAACCCTTCGAGTTAGGCTAAATTCCTGTTGAAGGAATTCTACAAATTGGCCTCTATCAAGTGCCCTAGGCTGTGGAGGGTTGTTGTCTGGCCAACCTTAAGGTTGATTGGCCACTTGATGCCCCTCACCCGCCATTAGCAATAGGTTGGCATCTCCATAATTGTTCCTACCACGGTTCCTTCCTCTTTGGTCAAAAAATGGCTCCTTTGGAAAAGGTTGCCCCCCAACTGCCATTAGAATGACCATTAATGGCCTTGGAGGAGCAGATGCGACTGGCTGAATGTTCACAGGTGGAACGTTTTGTTGTGCTTGAGGGATGTGGTATGGTCATGGTTGGCCTGGCTAATTGTACCAAATCTGCTATGGAAACGCCACGGGTGGAAGATTCTGAACTTGCTGAATGGCTGGCATGGGCACCGCTTATGGAATAGTCATCTGTGCCAATGAAACGGTCACAGGTGCAGCTGGAATGTAAGTCTGTGCCATTGGAAGGGGCTGCATCTGCTGTTGAGTTGGAAGGAACGACCCTGCATGTTGCTGAGAGGAACTTCCTTCAACAAATGTGGTCGGCCTGCTAGCTTGAAAGGCCGAATGCTGAAACCCTTCAGAGTTGTTTGGCCGAAGGGCCAAACCTTGGTTCGAGCTTCCAAGGGTCTGTTCTAACATAGACTCAAACCTTTGAGAGATTCGATCTACCATTTATTCTAACTTCCGGTCTTGGGAAAGAATAGTTTTTGATTGGTCTTGCATAACTCTGGCTAAGTCTTGAGCGACTTTTGCTTGGTCTTGAGCGACTTTTGCTTGGTCTTACGCAAACCTATCTTGCTGCATTGCCATCATGTGGATGTTGTCCATGATGGGTCCATTTGCCATTATTTGAGTAAATTTTTCCACCATATCATTTTCATCAGGTGCAAATCGTAAACTTTCCACTGGAAGTTCACTGGCTTGCAACTCTTCTAGTTCGGCAAGGTCTTGGACAAACTTGCCTTGCCTTCTTCCACCGGCCATTGAACAATATGTTAAAAGGTCCCGCCGGGCGTGCCAAGATGTTCGGCTCCTAAAAACCGTGATCTTTTCCAAGTGCAAAAAGGAGGGTGAATGTTGGGCGTGCCAGGAACTGTTGTTGTTCCAAAGTGGATATCCGAACAATTATCTAGTAGATGATTGTAGGGATTAGGCGATTGTACGAAGGACTAGAATTACCATTTTCGGAGGTTCTTTTTGCCTTGAAAAAGGACTTTTGGACTATTCTATGGCTAGTGGAAAGGAAAAAAGTATTGAAAGTGCAGGACTTCAAAGTAAAGTGCTGGAAAGTAAGAATAATAAGTGCAGGACTTGAATTAAATATATTGAAGGTGTATTACATGAATGTAAAGATACATAAATGTAAAGAAATTGAAGTGTTGTTGGGCTATGTGATTTGAACAGGGTTTACAAGTGAAGCCTAAGTTCTCTATTTATAGAGCTTTTCATGCATATAGCAACTTAATGTGGCAACTTCAGCGACTTCCACGTATTGATTTCAAGCTGTCACGTACTCCACGTCCTTCTAGCAGTTACAACTTCTTTCCTCCAACTTCTTCCATCATGTCTGCAACAATTTTTTGCTCCCTTTCTTCTGTCGCAAATATCTCTTCCTTCAAACACGATTTAGCTAGACTTGCTCTTCATAACTGATGACAACTTCCCTTCAATTGGTGGAAACAGTTGCATGAAATACCACCACCTTTAACCGACGTATCCTTAATTGGCCAAATGTCCCATGATTCTTACAGTCTCTTTCTTCCTTAGAATCCTTCTTCTCCTCTTATTCTATATACATGTATATAGGAATTATCACAGACCCACGTTTCCCCTATTTGATTTGAACTTCCTTACTTGAATCTGCTACAACATCGCGGCCTCCTGAATTTTAACATCTTCTTCGTCATGGACTATAACTGACATATATATATATATATATATATATATATGGGTTCGAATCATTAACCTGGTCGTTACCCGAACCCGAGGTCAACTAAGTCATACCATCCATTTCCTATGTCCATAACTGTTAGACGAGTCAATCCATTGTCCAAAATGCTCTAAGACGCAATCGGCCATTCTGAAGGAAAGGTTCGGCCATTTTGAACCGAAGGTTCGGCCCTTCTGAACCAAAGGTTTGGCCGTTCTGAACCAAAGGTTTGGCCCTTCTGAAGGAAAGGTTCGGCCGTTCTGAAGGAAAGGTTTAGCCGTTATAAACCAAAGGTTCGGCCCTTCTGAAAGAAAGGTTCGGCCGTTCTGAAGGAAAGGTTCGGCCCTTCTGAAGGAAAGGTTCGGCTGTTGATAAAAATCATCCCACACCCTTTCCTTCCATGGACCATGCCTCCTTCATTTTAGGTTGACCTTCACAACGTCGTGGTTAACTTTCATTCTCCTATTGATTTGACATCATGGGTCGTGGTTAAAGCCCACTTCCTTTCAGCCTTACCTCATCTAAATTTAGAACACCTAGCGCCATGGACTCCTTTTTCTTAGTGGTTACTGCATCGTGGGTTAAATATATTTATAACAACAAATTAAGTTCCCGCGCTTCCTTCCTTTTTTTGCAATATTACTTTGACTTGGCTAAACAGTCGTTGAATTCTCCTAAAAACAAGGAGAAAATCAACCCCATGTTCTCCTTCTTTGGTGATTTTGGCCTTACACCTCAGGTAAGTCTCTATTTATTGAAACCATGATAATAACTCTTTAACAGAATTAAAATGTTATGGTCAGGATTATGGTAAGCTCAGTGAAACTCGACATATATGGTACAATTCATTTCATATAGGAAAATATGGGCCCTTACTTCTTAAAGATGGCAAGTCCTAATTGGACTTGCCTCTTTCCTTTTAACAAAAATAGAAAATAACCCATATAGCATAGCAAAACTATACTGATCCATTTGTAATACTGTATAGCTTTCAATAATAATTTATAAGAATTGCAATCCAGTGTGGTAAGTTCCATTGGAACTCGCCACATACTTCCTCCCTATTGGTGGATGACACAAGATCGAACTTCAGCAATTCCACATCACGCTTCCTCTTTTGGACATTTTAAAGCATCAATCTAATGTGGCAAGCTCATTGGAACTCGCCACATGTCGCCTTTCCATTGGGCCAAAAAATAATGTAGTAAACAATTGGTATATTATATTTTTGTAAATTGAATTGTGGTTTGTATATTTCATATATTTAGACAAATGGCAAGTATGAGTACAACTACACCTAATGTTCCTGTCAGTCATGAGGAAAAGCCCGAAAAGTTTAATGAGGCGGAGTTCAAATGGTGGTAACAAAAAATGATGTTCTACCTTATAACTCTAAATTTGAGCAAGTTCCTAACTAAGATTGCTTGAATGCTACAAGAGGCCAGGTGAGACTGACATTACAAAAGTATGAGCTGTTGATGCATGGAAGCAAAGAGATTTCCTATGCAAGAACTACATCCTCAATGGATTTTACAGCACGTTATATAATGTGTATAGTCCGATCAATACTGCTAAAGAGCTATGGGAGTCACTAGACAAGAAATATAAAATAGAGGATGCTGGTTTGAAGAAATTCGTGGTCGGACGATTTCAAGACTTTAAAATGGTGGACTCTAAGATTGTTATGAGCCAAGTGCAGGAGCTCCAGCTAATCCTACATAAGGTACATGCTAAAAAGATGACAGCACCATCCCGCTTGAGCAACTGATAGATGGAAGAAGGGAGTGAAGACAGCACCATATCCAAATCCATATCACCTCTCGACACGCTTGCCACAGCATAAGTTATCCGATTATCATTTTGTTGAACATGAGACTCGTGAAAGTTTTCTTAATTCTATATTGATATCATATAGCAGAGAAGAAATCTCAATTTTACCAGCATTTGCCCCAACCAAAGCATCCACCACGTGTTTGGCATCCGATTCAAAACATGCGTACAACCTGAAAATTGAATAACCGAGCCCAATACACTGCGTTTCTAAAGCAGAAAGTCTCCGCTAATAGCACCGAAGATGATGGAAACGGTTTGAAAATCATTGCTTGAAGAATGGACCCAGATGAATCCCAAAACACAGCTCCACCACCTCCCAACACCGAAATTTTTATAAAAAGAGCTTAAATTTTCATGCTCTATTGATGATGTCATATAATGAATAAAAGAGCTTAAATTATAAACAAATGTGATTTGTTATGTGATTACTCAGACAACTAGAATCTATTGAACTTTATATTTCTAGAATAATAGATTAACACACACACTAGAAAGAAAATTAGTATTAGTAATTAAGTTGTCTTCAGATAAAGTTTCATCACCATAAATATAATATGTATGTAAACATTTAACCATATCAAAGAAAGAATGAATGCAATGCAATACAAATCCTATGAAAGCTCGTGTCTCGGGAGTAGAACAGCTAAGCATGTTCACTCCATTATGAAATCCCACAGCAACTGCTTAAGGAATTGTTATAAAATGCTATATTGAAGTAGAACTGAATTAAATTAGCAATCTTCCAGTAACATACTGGAATTTAGTTTATCTATATGCTTCAAATTAAAGATTAGGAGGAAGATCTTGCAAAGTCAGAGTTGCACAAAAACCAGTAAATTATTCAGCTAAATGCGTGCATGATTAATTAAAGACATATTAATGCTACACAACATCTCAAAGCATTTTGTACAATCATAAAAATTCTAAAAAGAAAAATACTGTTCATAAAAACTTAATTCGAAAAGGTGGTGGTGTGACAGAAGAGGATGGAAATGAGCGCAAGTACAGGGGTTGTGTAAGTCACTTCAGTTACGAAGTAGACAATCTACAACTGATATGTTTCACTCTTACCTTCATAATCACTAATCATGACCGTGTAATTTTGAAAGCTCCAATTTTTCTCGATATAGTTTCAACAACTGGGAAGCTTCCTCATAACAGTTCACAAACTTCTTGAGAAACAAACTCTCTTTGGGCTTCAACAATGTCAATTCGCTATTGGGCTTCTTAATCAGACCTTTGGACAACAAAACTTGAAGTACTGAACACCTGGGAATTATCTTCTTACCCAAGCTTATTGTCATTAGTTCTGAATGATGGGCAATTGAGGAAGACTCCCAACCCATTGTTTTGACATAAAAATTCAGCTTTGCCATTATCATCTCCTCGGATACCATCATACACCCTGGTCTTCTTCTAAATGCGCTCATTGTTTCTTCCTCAGACCAACCCCACTTCTCATAAACCTCCATCTTCCTTTTCCATGTTGATTTGCTCATTGACCTCAATGCATGAATAGCCCAGATAAACTTGAAGCTTGAAGGGTTGAAACCCATTTTCTTAACATCCTCCACTAACTCATTGAATCCATCATGCTTTATCGCCAATGACCTAGGCTGATATGTAAGTAAGTACAAAATATTTGACTCCGACACGCCCTGTTGTCTCAAAATTTCAATGTTGGGAAATGTAACAGCATTGAGATCACGCACTACAATCTGAGGAAATCGTTTAAAGGCCACGATAAACTTATCCTCTGAATTAAGTAAATTTTTCAACAAATTGACAGATGGTATGATTTGGTTCTCCAAGCTGTGTAGCAACATACTAGGGTCAGTAGATACTATCTTCGCGAGCTCAGTGCTGGAAATGCCAATGGAGTAAAAGAAGTCGAATTTGGGTAGAAGGGCCTTCATGGGATCCGATAAGAGAAGTTTTGGGCGTAGTCTGATGACAGCTGAGATCTGGGTTTTGCTGAAATCATGGTTCTTAAAGAAGTTAAGAACTGAATCTGGATTGTCTAGGGTTTTGAGATTGATGTATTTTGAAGCTGAAATAGCAGTTTCTGGACTTAACCCACATGAATTAAGGAGGTAATTGACTGTAAATGAGTGTTGATTTGTGGAAGTTGAGATGGATTTGAGAGATGAAGACAGTGGATGGGTTTGAAGGGCATACAATTTATGGATTTTTGAATCCAAAACAGAAGAGCATCTAAAACGAACTAGTGTTTTACAGTATAAATGAATCATTGGAAAAGAAATGTGATAGACACTGTTTTGAGGCAACTCACCTGATCGTTAATCTTCTTAGGCGCTCTTGAACCAGCAATACCTACTCCTCGAGGGCTTTTGGCTGAAGCAAGGTTAAGACGAAAGAAATGCAAATAATAGAGCACACGATGTCGTTTGATATATATCTTTGACTCTTTTTCAGTTTAATTTTTCACTCTATATACGGAATATATATATATATATATTAAAATAAGGTGTTTTTCCTTTCCTTTTTTTTTATACATTAATTTTAGGTAACTCTTTGATACACTGAAGCTTTTATAAATTGTGTTGTGGGTAAACATCGAATATTTTGGTAATATTTTTCTTTTAGACAATTTTATCTTTTTACCCTCCACAAAGTTGTCATTATCAAATATGATAGCATCCTATTAAAAAAATATTATTATAAAATTAGTAATAAAAATATTTATTATATTATGTCACCAAATATTTAACATCTTGCCATGGGCAACAATTTTTTTTACAACTCTATTGAAATTTTTTTTTTTTTTTCCTCTCTCTCTCTCTCTCTCTAATAGCAACATCAAATGGGCTCTAATGCTTATGTATATAATCGTAATTCTAACTAATATTTCTTCTTGTTCTTTACCCAATCAATAAATAAATACATAACAAAATAGTATTTCACAATTGTAGTGTTGGATCCTTGAGTTTCAAGACCTTCACCCTCACATCACAAAAACGAGCAATTGATAAAGTATTTTGGAATACCTACAATGTAGCACCGGCCCTGGCCATCAGGATAAATAAAAATAAAATAAAATTAGCACCTTCATCCAATAATCACATACCATTTCCAATGTAATAGAAAATACCAAGGGTGAATTAGATGCCAGAGGTAAACTACATGTTAGAATCCAGAGGTAACCCCACAAAAACTAGTAGTAGAACATTAAACTTTGCACATTCTCTCCAAGGGCACTAGGGCAGGGTAGGCGTGCGCTCCATGAATCTGCCAATATGGTTCTTGGTATGGATACCCCTTTGTGCCTCCTCAGACTCAGATACCTCATGGATACAATGGGCAAAGGCATAACAATCAGTCTTGGAGTTCATCGGAACATACTCAGGCTTAAGAACAGACGATGGACTAATAATGGTGGATCAAATATTCAATCTCTGACCTCCACCTAATGCAGATACAGCTCTAATAATGGTGCATCAGATCTCTTGTTCTCTTTCTGTTTCTTTGCTTTCTCTATTTTCTTCTATCCTTACATTCTTACAACACTACAGGTATATGAGGTGGACACGTCCTTCATGCTTTAGCCCAAATAAGTTTATTATATTTCTACATAATTTTAATGACCACCAACTGATTTAAAAAAAAAAAAAAATTAAAAAAAATAATTTCAATTTAATCCATTAAACATAATTAATTTGAGGGAATAATAATCCACCCTTTAGCGACCCAGCTTCCACCATCTTATCCAGATGGTGACAGTCACAATGCAGCAGATTCCAAGGATTGGAAGCTCCAGCCTATTGAGTATCAGCCATTTTCCTCACAGAACACCAAGACCCACTAGAAGAAATTTAGAATGACAACGTACTAAAGGCCCTGTTTGGATTGGCTTTTGAAACACAACTTTTGGCTTTTTGAATCTGGAAGCTGTTTTGAGTAGTATTTAGCTATTTTTTTAAAAGAGCTTTTTGTCTTTGGAAGAGCATTTTGAAGAAGCTAAAAAGACAAGGGAAGCTAAATTGTTGTTTAAGTTAAACTTTTTAAATTTCAAGAGTACCCCTTTTATTATTCAGTAAAAAAATAGAATTCCAAACGTGTCCCTATATAACACTCACTTATATTCTTCTTAAACCCTAGTGCATGACAAAGCTCTCGCATAATTTCCAGAGGCGGTATCCTCAGGCAAACAACCATTCCTGCTTCTCCTACGAGGGTCATTGGCAATTTTAACTGGCTATTTCCACTGCACTAAACCTCCATATCTTCTGCCACACAAATATTTGATCTTTTATGTTTATATATATATAAGCTTTGAATGTGATTCCAGCCACTTAATCACGATGGTAGATTAATGAGCAAATAAAATCTTTCAAACATGGCCAAAAAAAATTTCTAACCCTAATCTGGAGTCATGAAAAATAGCAAAAAAATCAACCAGATCTCATGGTTTAAAGCAAATTTAAGGGCTAAAGAAGCAACACTTGCCCAGGGGATTTAAATTATAGAAACAAAAAATTCTTAGTTGCAGAAAATTCTTATTTATGCCGTCAAAAAAGAAAAAAAAAAATTATTACCTATATATACACACAGACACACACACACTGGTGTTTTGAGTTATGCTGAGAATCTCTTTGCTCCAATTTCTAACCAATCGGGATCCATTGCTATTTTTCAATCTCTGTTATCTGTTTGTTATTTTTGTGTTGTTATTTTGTCTATTCTTTTTATTTCCTTTTTATATTGAATGGTTTATTTATACGGTGATTAAGGGGCAAAATAATTATTTTAATAAGAGAATAGCTTCAATAATTGTTTTTTCAAACAGACATAAAAATTCTTTTGACATAAAAAGTTATTCTAAAATATATGTTCCAAACACTAAAAAAATAAGCCAAATAGAAGTGATAATTTTTGCTTCTCTTTTTCTTTTGTATAAGAATTGAAGCAAAAGTTATGCCAAACAAGCTTTAAGGGATCTTCATACAAAGTTTAAAGCATTTCTAAGGATGTACCTTAGGAAACAACAAGTTTGAAATGAACTGCCTGACGAAGCAACAAGGGCTTGTAAAGCCCCAAATTGTTGAATTCATGTGCTGCCTATTTCAAAGACATTTCCAAACTACTTCATTATCTATAGTTATTCAACCTCGTAAAGTGCAATCCAAGGGACCCGCAAAAGAAATAACAAAAACATTGGTCTTTGATATCAATTATTAGAAATATAAAGCAAGTCATCGTCATACAAACCACAAATTCAGCGGTACTTTGTGGTGTACTAAGAATGGTTTTTGTTAAGACAATCACAACAAACCCAAGTTGAATCAAGAATCGAAATAGAAAAGTAAACACGCCACACAAAGAGACAAAGATTTATACTGATTTGGAAACAGCCTACGTCCACGGTTAAAATCCGACGAAAGTTTTCACAACGTGACAAACCGTAGATTACAAGTTTTCAGCCCTCACTCTGTTTCTGTACGAATTTCAGAATCTCTCTTTACCTCCACTCTAAACCCTAAACGCCCTTATATATTGGGTTACAAAAGACTATATTGTGGGAGTTCTTTGTTACGTCTCTTTGAATTTGCCAGCTTCGGCGGATCCATCTCGTCAATTAGCTTAAATTCTACCGACAGGTATATTTGCCCTTAATGAGCAGCCAGCTTAAATTCAACCAATTAGTATATTCGCTCTTAATAAGCAACCGCCCGGTATATTTACTCTTAAACAATCTGAATAGAGAGGGCGCCAGAATCTTTTTATTTAATCCGATGTAAAACACCAATATTTCAATTTCAAACTTCTTAATATATATATATATATATATATATATTCACTGCACCAAGGGGTTGGGGGTAGATGAAGAGGGAATATAAGAGTAACGAGACAATAATAATGATATTTCTTTTTTTTTTTTCTGGGAAAACAAAGCACAAAACAGAAAAACAAAGCAATAACTAACATCCATCAATACCAACATCTTGCTTGAGGAACTGATAGATGGAAGAAGGGAGTGAAGACAGCACCATACCCGAATCCATATCACCTCTCGACACGCCTGCTAGAGCATGAGCTATCCGATTACCATTTCGTCGAACATGAGACCCATGAAAGTTTTCTTAATTCTGTATTGATGTCGTATAGCAGAGAAGAAATCTCAATTTTACCAGCATTTGCCCCAGCCAAAGCATCCACCACCAGTTTGGCATCCGATTCAAAACATACAGCCTGAAAATTGAATAACCGAGCCCAATACACTGTGTTTCTAAAGCAGAAAGTCTCCGCTAATAGCACCGAAGATGATGAAAACGGTTTGAAAATCACTGCTTGAAGAATGGACCCAGATGAATCCCGAAACACAGCTCCACCACCTCCCAACATGGAAATTTTTATAAAACGAGCTTAAATTTTCATGCTGTATTGATGATGTCATATAATGAATAAAAGAGCTTAAATTATAAACAAATGTGATTTGTTATGTGATTACTGATTACTCAGACAATTAGAATCTACTTAACTTTATATTTCTAGAATAATAGATTGACACACGCACCAGAAAGAAAATTAGTATTAGTAATTAAGTTGTCTTCAGATAATGTTTCATCACCATAAATATAATATGCATGTAAACATATAACCATATCAAAGAAAGAATGAATGCAACGCAATACAAATACTATGAAAGCTTGTATCTCGGGAGTAGATCGAACCACAGCAGCTGCTTAAGGAATTGTTATAAAATGCTATATCTCTAAGCATTTTGTATTGATATCGAATTAATACGGACCCAAAAAAACAAAAAACAAAAAACAAAAAACAAATTACGATCATAAAAATTCTAAAAAGAAAAATATTGTTCTAAAGACTTAATTCGAAAAGGTGGTGGTGTGACAGAAGAGGGTGGAAATGAGAGCAAGTGCAGGGGTTGTGTAAGCCACTTCAGTTACGAAGTAGACAATCTACAACTGATATGTTCCACTCTTACCTTCGTAATCACTAATCATGACCGTGTAATTTTGAAAGCTCCAATTTTTCTCGATATAGTTTTAACAACTGAGGAGCTTCCTCATAACAGGTTACAAACTTCTTGAGGAACAAACTCTCTGTGGGATTCAACAATGTCAATTCGCTATTGGGCTTCTTAATCAGACCTTTGGACAACAAAACTTGAAGTACTGAACACCTGGGAATTATCCTCCTACCCAAGCTTATTGTCATTAATTCTGGCCGACGGGCAATTGAGGAAGACTCCCAACCCATTGTGTTGACATAAAATTCAGCTTTGCCATTATCATAGACTCGGATACCGTCATACACCCTGGTCTTCTTCTAAACGCGCTCATTGTTTCTTCCTCAGACCAACCCCACTTCTCATAAACCTCCATCTTCCTTCTCCATGTTGATTTGCTCATTGACCTCAATGCATGAATCGCTGAGACAAACTGGAAGCTTGAAGGGTTGAAACCCATTTTCTTAACATCCTCCACTACCTCATTGAAACCATCATGCTTTATCGCCAATGACCTAGGCTGATATGTAAGTAAGTACACAATTTTCGAGTCCGGCACGCCATGTTGTCTCAAAATTTCAATGTTGGGAAATGTAACAGCATTGAGATCACGCGCTACAATCTGAGGAAATCGTTTAAAGGCACCGATAAAAATTTTTCAACAAATTGACAGATGGAATGATTTGGTTCTCCAAACTGCGTAGCAACATATCAGGGTTAGTGGATACTATCTTCGCGAGCTCAGTGCTGGAAATGCCAATGGAGTAAAGGAAGTCGAATTTGGGCAGAAGGGTCTTCGTGGGATCCGATAAGAGAAGTTTTGGGCGTACTCTGATGACAGCTGAGATCTGCGTTTTGCTGAAATCATGGTTCTTGAAGAAGTCGAGAACTGAATCTGGTTTGTCTAGGGTTTTGAAATTGACGTTTTTGGAAGCTGAAATAGCAGTTTCTGGACTTAACCCACATGAATTAACGAGGTAATTGACTGTAAATGAGTGTTGATTTGTGGAAGTTGAGAAGGATTTGAGAGATGAAGACAGTGGATGGGTTTGAAGGGCATACAATTTATGGATTTTTGAATCCAAAACAGAAGAGCATCTAAAACGAACTAGTGTTTTACAGTATAAATGAATCATTGGAAAAGAAATGTGATAGACACTGTTATGACTTATGAGGCAACTCACCTGATTGTTAATCTTCTTAGGCGCTCTTGAACCAGCAATACCCACTACTCCTCTAGGGTTTTTGGCTGACGACGGTTGATATATATTTCTTCCCAACCCTTTCCCAAATATATAGATATATATATATAGATATATACTATTATAAGGTGCTTTTTCTTTTTTAAATTTTAGGGTTAGTAAAAATTCAGATTAATACAAGTTTAAAATAACTGTAAATACGTTAAAAAAAACTTCAAAATTTAGAGTCGGTTGAAATTTTGGTCTAATAATAATTATGGATTAAAATGAAAACAAGTTTAGAGCAAAATTAAAGATTTGGGCTGGCCTGGCCTGGGCTGGCCTCTAGCCTCAAAAGCTAATAGGTGATGGTGAGACACTACACATTTGTCTTTACCATAAACATAATAATAATAGTTGGTTGGATTGAAATTAAGTGATACATAAGTTGCAATACGTGATTTAATTGAAGTCTAAGAGGAATAAAATATTAGGATTTTAAGAGATAAATTAATAATGTATTGCACAATTTTGTGTGAAATATGAAGTTGTTCTCATTAATACAAAAACATACAAAAAATATATAATCAGAATTGAATTTTGAGCATATTATGCCCCCGGGGCATCACTGTGATGGTTGGAGCTCGGCGCAAGGTTTGAAATGGCCAGTGTTCGACTCTTCCCAAACTATCTATTCCTCTCGATTTACTGCTACGCGTGTTGAGGGGCCGGTGCTCATAGTCCAGGTTTGTAACTTGGGGTGGGTCCCTAAGGGGCCCTGCTCAGGGGAGCTTCTATTTCCAAGAAATAAAAAAAATTTTGAGCATATTATATCATGCATTGATTTGTGTGTGATCCTTAGTTATTAAAAATAATTTTATTAAATTAAATATTATACTAGGGATGACTTATTAAAAATAATTTTATTTAATTTTTTTTAGAACTAAATTACTGATTCATTTATTTCAAAATTAAATTTTATTTTAATTAATTGTTTTAATAAAAAGTATAATATAAAGTATATTTAATAATGGCAGTAATTTAAAATTATTAATAATCCATTACTTTTGCTAAATAATCTTTAAAAATTCAATAAAATTTATTAAAATTCACTAAAAAAAAATACATCTTTATGTGAATTTTGTTGTAAAATTTAGGATATCGGTGTATATTGGTCTATATACAAGTCTATAAATAAACAAAAAAAATAAAAAATCCATTGCGATAATCTATTCCATTACACAACCGATACAGATTCGATTCCATTACACCACGGAGTAAACTAGCAAATTAATTATAGTGTCTTTTAACTTGACTTGTCCCCTTGTGGATAACTTCAAGTTTTTTTCCAATTTTTTTTGGCAATTTTGCTTGAAGAGACTCTGTTGAACTCTTCATCACAAAGTGCACAATAGGGATTATAGATGCCTCTATTGTTTAGCTCTTCTAATTTATAATCATCTTCATTCCATTCACTTATATCTTTCTCAAATTTTTTCTTATCCTTCCATTCTAAATGAAATAAGAGGATCATCATCAACAACATCCCATATATGATAATCTAACACCTTAAGGTAAATCATCACTTTAGACGGGACTCAGTAGCTCTGGACGGGATGGGGGAGTCCATCTTCCGCTGGGAAAGAAATTTCATTCCGATCCATCCCGGTGTCCCGGTGGTGAATTAGAGCTGGAGGAAGGCCTTACTGTTTGGGAAGAGATTCCCCTCGAGCACACGGTGAAAGAAATCGCGCAGAATGAGAGAGAGAGAGAGAGAGAGTAAACCCTGAAGTTATGCATATATGGGTTCGCCGTATCGTCCGATACGCTACCCTTTTTCAAGTCTCATGCGCGATCCGTATCGGTCAGTTTACACTGACTTTGTCCGAGTCCGTTACACCACGACCATGACCGATACTGTTCCTATTAATACTTTGCAAGCCATCTCATTAACCGCCATGCACAATATCCACTAGACATGTATCGACATGAACAAGTTAAAGATACAATCAAGACTTCTATAGGTAAAGAATGCATAGTTCGCCACTGTTTATCTGAATCACACTTCAGATGATACCAAAGACCTTAAACTTCCAAGCAGATAAAAGAATAGAAGAAACCTTTTAAATACAAATTAAGAGAAGGGACAACATACCAACTTCACACAGTACTGAATCTATTAATCGTCACGTAATTATTAAACAAACTTTAGTTACCATTACCATCCAAACAAACATTTCATTTTACAAGGTAAGCATCCATGCCAAAAAGTTAATGCAGTTGCTCCAGAAGAACGACCCTAGAATAACCATGAGCTATATAATCAACTAGGAACAAAATTTTTGGCACATACAGAATCATCTCATTTGGTTTGGATTAAGATTGTCTGAAGTCAACAAAGTCTTAAATATTATATGGTTTGATGAGATGTGAATCTTACAGAATATGGCAGTGAGTACGGAGAAGCCTTGAACATATTGTCACTCGGTCCAAATGCAACTTTGGTGCTCAGAGTGAGAGATGTTTCACAATCTTTACATTTCCGGTCGCTCCATGGCCTGATCTTCTTTCTTCTAGCTCGTCATAGGGGTTTGCCATGAAATTAGAGCTTGCCTCTTCAGTATCTGAACAGCCTGGTCTTTCAGTTAGGAATTGTTCCCAGAATACATCATTACATCGGACTTGAGCAGTTGCAGACTCTGGATTGTTCGTCAGTGCCTCTTGTGAGGAAGACATAGTTGTATGATCATCAGAAAAGGATCTGTTCTTCAGGGAAACTCCAATATCAGCATCTTTGACAGTGGCACTTGACCTTGGCAGTGGAGATTTGACAATGTCTTGACATAGTTGGGGCATCCTAGAGGAATCATGATTTTGCTCAATTTGCAATGAAGATGATGCTAGTGAAAGATTTAAGTGGCAGGAGATATGACTATCATCTTCCTCATTAGAATTCAAATTTTGCTGCAAAGAATGCATTCTCAGGCTCTCATCAGCGCCTGCTCTGCTTGACAAAGACGAGTCCATCGTAAATGTTAAAGATGTCGTCCCAGTATCTGAAAGCTCTAATGTTTCAGGGGCAAATTCAAAACCATCCATTATCATCTGTGCATCTTTTGGGTATCCTTCAGATATTCTCCTCTGAGGACTTTCCTCATCTCCGTAGGAGCTTTGAGTGCTATGTGAAACCAAATTAATATCCGAAACAGCTGGAGATAGTTCTAGTCTGAGCATTGAGAAATCTTGGTTGAAAATGTTCCCAGAATCATGTCTAGGGCTGCAATGATTGTCAACAGAACTGTTTTCTGGAACTGACTGAGAGCAATCAACTTGAGGTAGTCGCCTCTTCTTATTATATGTTGAGAAATCCATGGATTCAAGTTTACGAGTAAGATGTTCAACAAAATTACGGTCCTGAACTTTCTTTTCTAAGTAGGCCAGTACTTTCTCTTGCTTCTGCTCCATGCCACCTACTCGCTGAGTTAGGGTTTCCAACTGCAGTTTTGCAGCAGATTGCTGCTCTTTGAACTTCAAAACATTTGCCTCAAGAGCAGCTTTCTCACGTGAAAGTTTATCAATTTCTTCATCATATGATGCTCTCTCTAAATCAACTGGAGATCCTTGAGGGTTACTGTGGCTATGAATCGGTTTCCTGCGGTGTATATTTCTAAGAAGAGTCTTTTGATCTTTCACAAAATCTTCATTTGCAAATTCCCATCTTTCAGGATCAATCTTCCGAAATCCCTATCAACAAAATACATCCATGAGATTAATGAACTCGGTTATAAAGCAACTCTAATTTCTGACAATTATATGAAAACCAATGTACTGAATGATGCGAGAATTTTAACCAATACAATTAGATTTCCCTCATTTTCTTTCTGTTTTTCTTCTTTCGTTATTTTTCTGTGCAGTTAAAGGAGCTGAAGGTAGTTTAAAGGCTGATACACGTCACTGATGAAAAGAATGATAATAGAGTAGGAAGACAGAAAAATAAATGATGAGTTCCACTCTGTACCCAAAGAAACATGGTAGGAAAATATCCCAGTTTTTTTTTTTTTTCCGTAAAAAAAATATCCCAGCTTCTTATATGGAAGTCCTCACAAATTTAAGTTAGTTGACGGAAGGTCCCACATATGCAGAAGCATATACTAACTCAAGGTTTTGCCAAGCAACCAAATCATTGACAGTGATGCTGTGAAAGCAGTTTAGATGGTTTTTGTGGCAATGTGCAGACATAAAGGGGATTAATAGGTCTACTTCCCTGTTTCAAACAATTTTGAACTTAACAAATTACCAAGTTGAAATTTCAACCAAATTGGAGATGTTAACCGCAAAGTCAAGGAAGAATGGGTTTAAATGGAGTGTGCCTGGTATATTTTTTATTTTATTTTTTGATAATTTTGCCTAGTATATTTTATGATCAACGCATCCCTCTAGGATTAAAAGGGAAGTTCTATAAACAGAGCTATTATAACAGACATTCTTTATCTTATAAATTGTTGAAGTACCTCCAATTGGAGATAAAAGGGAAGTTCTATATTTCATAAATGAACAGATTCACAAGATGGTTGAAGTAGAACCAATTGGAGATAAAGTGAGAGGAAATTGATTAAGATGGTTTGGAAATGTGTAAAGAGGACCACTTAGTGCACCAGTTAGGGAAAATGAGATGGTATGCATTCAGGGTAACGCTAGAGGAAGGAGATGACCAAAATTAACATGAGTAGAATTAGTAAGGAAAGATATAATAACCGACCCCCAAAAGTTGGGAAAAACTTTGGTTTTTTTGTTGTAAATTTCAACCAAATTAACCAATCAACCAAACAAACATAAGCAGTAAAGTAAGAGAGAGACGCCAAACATTTACGTGAAAAACTCTAGGAGGAACCACAAGGACACCATCCCAGGCACATAATTCCACTATGAGGAAGAAAGAGTACAAATTCTTTGTGCAGTGACAGAACCAGAGATTTATTCTAGTTGGGGCTACTATGGATAATAATAAGATTAAAAATAAATAAATAAATCATATATAACAAGTAGAGGTTATCATTTTTAAGCACCTTACTAGTATCTTTCAATTCCATCCAAAGGACTTCCGCAAATCTTGACTAATTGACTCACATCTCTTACCAATTTATGCTTTATGAATACGAAGTTTCCAGTTAGATTTTCTCTCTAAATTAGATAGATTATCTTTTTACCATGCATCTCTAGTAAAAAGAATTGGTCATGCAACTTTCTTCATGTACTGATAAATTCTTTATCATTCTTCTTTTCATTTTCATATTTTTCTTTAGATTGTATACCTACATCATTAGGTAACTCTATGTCTTGCAATTTTTCCTATTATATAAGAACAATTTCTTTGATTTCCATATTGAATATATCTTCTTCTTTTTAAATCTCTAATTTCTCATATCAGTGCAAGTGATTCTATTCGTAGTTGAGGTTCTTGGACAATGAATAATGTATTAATTCTTACTAAAAAAGATTTCAAAAACCAACGGCCCGTGACCTAGCGGTACCAAGCCCCTACTTTCCAAAGGGAGTTAAGGGTTCGAACCTCGGCGGAGGCATGTGTGTGTGAGTGCCAACTAGGAAAATAAATAAATAAATAAATAAGCAAGATTTCAAAAAATAAGAAGATGATTGCAATATCAAACACCTTGAAATAATTATAACTGAAAGATATTGATGGCATCTGTTGTTGATTACAGCAATACGCCTTCTCGGACAAAATTCATGTTTAGCTTGTCTGAGCCTAAAACTATCACAAGAAGACTTAACATATTTACTGCTTAAAATCAAGAGCTTCTTGATTTTAGAGCTCCTTTTCTTTTTATTTTTCTTTTTCCAAAATGAATTGTTATTTGAAGAAAAGAACAAGATTACTAATTAGAGTTTTTCTTGAATACCGGTTTCAGCTCGAGAAATGGACTCAGTTGATTTCTGAACTATTCGCATTCGTGCTTCTTCCTTGGAGAGAGATCGAGTGTAAACAGATTTATAGCTTATAGGAGAGCGAGTTATTTGGGTTGAGGGATAAGGCATAATGTTGAGGGAGAGAAAGAAGGTAAGAGACGAACTATATGAGAGATTCGACAAAATTTGAGAAAAAGAAAAAATACCAAAAATTGTTGAAATATATATATATATATAATAAAGAACAAAAAATTGTGTGGGGTTTTGTCCTTGTCCATTGTGTATTACCAAACTTCCCCAAAGAATCACCCGCTGTTAGTGAACATCCGACGTGCAAAGTTACCAAACTAATACAGACTCCCATCATCGGAATCACTAGCCCGCTGCTCTCCATGTCAATGAAACCACCCAACACCCCACTTCCCTTCACTAGTGATTTGTTGCAACGCTGAATCTGAGCACACACTCATTCACAAGAAATAGGACCTCTGTTCCACAAAATAAAGATATGATGTCTCTGCCACAAGTTGTTCTTCAAAATCTTCAATAATGGTCCAAGAAAAACTTGAAGCCCCTAAATAGTAATATGAATTGTCTAATTAATGGCCATGAGAAGCAACAATTGGCTTAATAGAATTTAAGCCGAGGTGGAGATTGTTGTGCTTTGTGTCTCATATTCCTACTTTAGAGGGGTTTTTTGTTTAGAAAAGTTCTTGTTATGATATACTTGGGCTCCAAGGAATTGCATTCCTTGTCTAACAAGTATCTAAGTAATGAAACTTTATAAATTGATAACTAGGTCAGTTGAGATTTGTGAAAATGAAGGAGATGTAAGCTTATAAGAGAGTTAGGTCTGTGAGGGCTTATCAGTTCCTTCACCTCACACTCCATATAGATGTGGAAATGGATGGGAGTAGGAGAAAAATTGATGACAACCATGGAAACGTGTGGCTTGAGTAGGCTTATGAATGGGTACACCAAGGGGGGCTCGAACATTGCCAGCAGGATAATTTGGGTACTCGGGTGTTGGGTGTCTATGGAATTTATAGTGAATTGTCTCTTTTCATTCATGGACGTAGGCCAGGTATGCTGAACCACGTATATCTCGTGCTTTGGTGTGTTTGTCTATTATTTGTAAGTGGATCTTTATGGGTTTTTTGCATCCCGATAAGTGGTGTCAGAGCCTTCATCAGTGCACAACATTGAGCAAGATGTCATCTAATGCACAACCAGCTAGGCTTGTTGCAACTTTGATTTAGAACCAGAAAGAAAGAAGCCGATGAGAATGAGAAGACGAGATGAGAAGACAGCAAAAGGGGATGAGAAGACAGATTGAAAGAGATAGGCTAGAGAGACTGAGGGTTGAGAATAGCAAGAACAAAGAAGGGAAGAGAGGTACAAGAGAGTTTGTAAACTGACGATAATAATTAGATAACCAAAAGCTGATTTGTTCAGTTACATAGAAGCCTTAATATGGCAAAATCATAACCAAACCCTAACATAATAAAGTACTAAAATATCACTAAAATTGAAACATTATCAAAATAATAAAAACAAATAAAAATTAATCATAATTATATCAAATCCCTAATTTCATTTATCTTTGCCCCTTCTCCAAAAGTAAAGGCAGATGTGTGACTCATGCATGAAAATCATAGCTTGTTCTCCATCATCTAGGAAGCACGGACACGCCAAAATGGGCAAAGAATCCGTGTCCGACACGCGTCGGACACACCCCGACATGTATCGGACACACCAAAAAATGTGTGGAATTTTTTCTTTTTTTTTTTTTAATTTTTAATGCTGATATGTTCTGTTTTTTGTTTTGTACTACCCTTTTGGTATTGTAAATGGCAAAAGTCCCAGGTCAAATGATGGATGGGAATAGATGATAGTACACTGACTTGTTTTTGTATCTTTTTTGGGACTAGCCTTTAGGTTTTTGTGAATGTTAAGTGAACAGTAAAGTCCTGAATGTTAATAGTCCTTTCTGTCTATGCTTTTGTATTTGGAGTAAAGTTGCAATGATGATTAAATGATACTAGTTATTATTCTACTGTCTTGTTTTTTATTTGGTTTTATAACTATGCCACATTGTTCTTTTATAGTTTATTAGTTATGAGTTATGATTTGTGTTTTTTTTTCATTGTGAGGTTGATGAAAAATAGCAACACTCAGTAATTTTTAAAGTACTACATCACATATATATATATATACACACACACTATTCGCCGTGTCCCCGCCGTGTCCGTATCCTATTTTTTTTTTGGATTTGCCGTGTTGCCGTGTCCGTGTCCGTGTCCCGTATCCGTGTCCGTGCTTCTTAGTCCATCATCATAATTAGACTATTTTCACATACTTGATAAGAATTACTTCTCATTTACACGAGTGGTCCATCAATTTATCTTGAAGAGTTACCTAAAATACCATGCAAACTTCCCACAAATATATGTTTTTCTTCAATATAATCAATTAATCATCCCTGGTCTATCTTCCAAGAAATGGGTACAAAGTCAAAGGCAGCTCTCCTCTATTTTATGTAAATATAATATTTTTGGTAAATAAATCAGAAGTTCTCTTTCATATAATAGACAGTTTCACATTAAGAATTTCATCACAATATCATCATCATTGTATAGATATAGGTCATATGGAAGAATACCATCTCTGAAACCCCAAAATTTATTCTAATGAGAGAAGTAAGAAAACCAACATACACCTTCACCACTATGATGCACCTCATCAATTCTTTATATTGCATAAAATCAACACGGCGGCCACCAAAACCAATAAGTATCAACTAAAACATAAATATTAACTGCACTAAAGTATACCATCTCCAAAAAGAGTTTCTAGGTATTGCAGCAGTACAAGTTTTACATCATGATCAGAAAGAACACCTTCATGCCCCCTAAAGTTTTTTTTGGAGTTTTTCTGTTTTTTGTGTTTCCTTATTGTTAGAAGGTTTCCTCATTTCTTCATTTCTGACTGAAGGGATTGGAACACGGGAGAAACAAGTATATACCACAAAGGCCTGAAGTACCAAACACTCATGGACTTCATATCATAAGGTTCAGCTGCAATTCTAAGCTAATTCATTCTCAATATAGTCCTTCCTCACACCATTTAACCATCCTAAGAATGAAAATCGGAAGTAACAAGCCCAAAGGCACTAGAGAGTTTCAAAGGGAGTCATAGAATTTGGTTATGCCATTGCAATATCATAGACTCCATACCAGAAAGACATTATCCAGGGTTGATCCCACATAGCAGGGTGCTGGGAAGGGAAGAGTGTAGATAAACTGAACTTTGGACATTATTCTGCACAAGATAGCTGATCTACAACTTAGCCGGCGTCCCCAAGCTTATCGGCCCTAACTTCTAGCATTGTACCAATCAATGGTCCTCAAATAAAAAGAATAAGATACTGAACAATATTATGCTTAACTTTAACCATGATTATTACAAACTGACTCAACTAACACTGGTCACTTTGAGAAATTGCACAAAACCACATGTTTTTCAGGAGCCTACCCTCAATTGATCAATATTTTGAGTATAATTAGTAGCTACATAACATGACATTTTAATGAATAAAGACTGTAACTGTCACCAATCCAAAAAAAAAATCTTGAACCACCCACAATATTGTATTTCTTGTTTCCTCCTGTCTCTTGTAGCCGCTGCCCATACAAATACACTGGCCAGTTCCTTTATTATTTACAGCTACTGCAGAGTAATATTTGCATCCCTTTAGTGTAATTGTTAGCGGCACCAGGCGGAGCTGGGATCCCATATTAGTCTATAGATTATACAAATGCCTTGGGGAAGCAATGCATCGAATACAAATGAAATTCACAATACAAATAAAACTGAAATACATATATATGGCTTATTAGTTCTTATCCCTCATCCAACCCTTTCCCATATGCCCCAATAGTTGGTTGAATGATTCCACCTTTTTTATCAGTTCAGCAACTACAGTTACCAATTCCATGTATTTGAGTAAAATGCCTAGATTATACAAAATAGACCAGTTTCTTTCAAAGAAAAACAAGCATCTACGACCTGTAAAATGAAGATGAATAGTGTGCCTTGAAACAGTAAGGCATTAAATATGGTAACTCATCATAACATAGATACAGGGCTCTAGCTACATATGCATGTTAGTGTATACGCGCTATGGATACATGTATAAATCTTGAGTTCATGAACTCATGGAAGATTTGGTAAACAATTGACTGGCCAACACTGAAATAGTGTGCTTTTCCTTTTTGTACACTTTTAACCATATAAAGCTTAGCACATATGCAAGTATTTAAAATGGTTTTCAGACATGTTACACTGCATCTTATGCCAAGAAATGGAGCCACCAAAAATCACTAAGGGACAGTTTCCTACATACAAGGGTGACTAGGTAAAAATATTTATAATACTTATGTTCTTTCTTTCTGTAATAATGCTAATAAGGTGCTTTCTAAGTGCTTCCAGGTGTTTTTTTTTTTTTTTGATAAGTAAAAATAACATAAAAAAAAAGGCTCAAGAGGGGAACGCGTCCCAATTACAAAAGTGGAACCGGGACTAAGGCCCCAAAGAATCCAAAAAAGTAATTAAATCATATGAACAAGAAAAAAAGCTCTTCTTCACATAATTGAAGAGAGAACGAAGAATGTAAAGTTTGACCGTTTCCGTAGGCGACTCTTTTCCTTCGAACATTCTGCTATTTCTCTCCTTCCAAATGCACCACCATACACAATGTGGTACAGGCGTTCAAGAGGGGAACGCGTCCCAATTACAAAAGTGGAACCGGGACTAAGGCCCCAAAGAATCCAAAAAAGTAATTAAATCATATGAACAAGAATAAAAGCTCCTCTTCACATAATTGAAGAGAGAACGAAGAATGTAAAGTTTGACCGTTTCCGTAGGCGACTCTTTTCCTTCGAACATTCTGCCATTTCTCTCCTTCCAAATGCACCACCATACACAATGTGGTACAATTCTCCAGAAATCGCGAACGTCTCTTCTCACTCGACAACCTCTCCAAACATGAATCAATTCCTTAGTAGATCGTGGCATAACCCAACACATGCCAAACAACCCAACAATAAGATTCCAACAATCAATCGCCACAGGGCAATGCAAAAGGAGGTGATTAACGGACTCCTCATCATCCTTGCATAGACAACAGCGATTAACTATACAATTGCCCCTTTTTTCTCAAATTATCAATTGTCAGAATCTTTCCCCACACAGCAGTCCAAACAAAGAAAGCCACCCTACTTGGAGCCATAGACTGCAAAATAGTTTTCCACGGGAAGTCTCGATTAACAAAATTTGACAAACATAAGAACAAAGATCTAACTTCGAAACGACCATGGGAAGAGGGAACCCAAATTAAAACATCATTACCTCTGCCAATGCCCTCCTATCGATACAGAAGACCCAAAAAAACACATACCTCATCCATCTGCCAATCCTGAATAGAGCGCCGAAAATGCACATCCCATATAATCCCGCTGCTATCAAGCCAATAGCAGTCGACTATGTAGGCGTGTTTATTAACAGCAATACTAAATAATCTTGGAAATGTACGAGAAAGTGGCTGATCCCCACACCAGAGATCTTCCCAAAACCAAATGCAAAGTCCATCACGGAGTTTGAATCTGAGATGAGCCGAAAAAACATCCCATCCCTTCCGAATAGCCTTCCACATCCCTACTCCTCCCACTAGGGTAACCGGATGCGTAGACCAACCTCCAGCCTCTTCGCCAAACCGACAAGAGACTAACCTGCGCCATGGTCGATGTCTTTCCCTCCATATCTCCATAACCACTTACCCAAGAGAGCTTGATTGAAAGGAACAAATCGTCTTATTCAAAGTCCACCCAATTTCACAGGCTTACAAACTTCCTCCCATCTGACAAGGTGGTACTTGAACTCATCGCCCTTACCACCCCAAAGGAAATCCCTTTGAATTTTTTCAATCCTGTCTGCAATGGAACAAGGGATTTGGAACATAGAAAGAAAATAAGTGGGGAGGCTCGACAAGGTGCTCTTGATAAAAGTAACTTTACACCCTTTTTTTTTTTTTTTTTTGATAAGTAAGATTATATTAAAAAGGCATTCAAAAGGAGAACACATCCCTCAAAAGCTACACAAGGCCAAATAGGGCCTCTAAACTCTGAAAGAATCCAAAAAATCTACTATCTCCACCATAGATTTACAATTTCTCACTAGAACCCAACAAAAAAGAGTGCTAATAATGGAGAACTTTAGCGCACCAATAGGATTCCCCTTTCCTTCAAAGAATCTCCAATTTCTTTCAAGCCATAGACACCACCAAACATACAAAGGCGTGACCTTCCAGAAATCACAAACTTAGGCTCCCACTGTACATCTACATCCTTTCCAAGCCTGCACCAGATCTCTGGATGATCTGGGTATAACCTACTGTAATCCATACAAACCCAACAACATCATGACCCAACACTGGGAAATGCAAAAGAAGGTGATCCACCGTTTCCTCATCTCTTACACATGTAGCAACAATTGACTACCACCCGACTCCTCCTCTTTAGCTTATCCTGGGTCAAGATCTTTCCCAAAATAAAAGTCCATGTAAAGAAAGCCACCTTAAAGGGGGCTTTAGAACACCAAATAGCCTTCCACAGAAAGGAAGCTCTAGGAACATCCGAAAGACACCTAAAGAAGGATCGAACATCAAAATGCCCCTGGGAAGAGGAAACCTAAACCCAGGAGTCAGGAACTTCACCCACAATCTCCTAGCGTTACAACAACTCCAACAAGCCAATGACATCCTCAATCTCCCAATCCTGAAAATGCCTCAAAAAGCCGACATCCCAGGTCGTTCTCCCACTATTAAACCGATAATAGTTAACCACCAAAGCATGTCTATCCATAGCAATCCCAAAAAAAGTATGGGAACTATAAGAGTAAGAAGTAGATCGCCACACCATAAGTCCTCCGAAAAAAGAATCCCCTTACCATCCCTAACTCGAAATCTGATGTGTTTGAAAAATTCATCCCACCCCTTTCGATAAATGTTCACACCTTAACACCACCTAGAGATCTCACCTCCAAAGAGCACCAACCACCTCTAATCTCCCCAAATCTGCTAGCAATCACCCTCCTCCAGAGTCTATGCCTCTCCACTCCAAATCTCCATAACCACTTTACCAAAAGGGCCTTAATGAAAGGCACCAGTTTTCAAATACCCAAACCTCCCTTCCGAGAAGGCCTACACACTTGCTCCAAACGAACTAGATGAAACTTGAATTCCTCCCCCATCCCACCCTAAAGATAATTCCATTACAACCTCTCAATCCGCTCAACCACATAAGACGGATTCTTTAAGAGAGAGAGAAGAAGTAAGTGGGGAGGCTCAAAAGACTGCTCTTCATCAAAGTGACCCTCCCACCTTTCAAGCGATATTGCCAACCTCCTCACAAACCTATCCACTATGGGATTCCGACTTCCCAGCCTCAAAGTGAAGATCATCAAGACGTGGCCTCCATCGAAGAGGCTCAGAGTAGAGCTTTTGGTAGAAAGAGACAATACCGCTACGCACCTCCTCCTCCGTAGTCGAAACCGCATCATCCACACACCCGCCCAATGTGATTATTCCTCCTATGAGCATTAGCGGTTCTATGAAAAAACTTGGTATTCCGGTCTCCCTCTTTGAGCCATAAGGCCCGAGATTTCTGACGCCACGAAATTTCCTCCAAAACTGCAATCTCCATGCATTCTGCCTGACAAGCTGCTCTCCTACTGCGCTGAGATTTCTGTTGGAGAGCTGGGAGGTGGTCCGGTACGAGGTGATGGGCACTTTTCATGAGTTTCATTCCATGGGGAGGTTTGAGAAATCACTTAACGCATCTTTTATTACTCTTATTCCTAAGAAGGGTGATACTTCTCACATTAAGGATTTTTGACCAATCAATTTGATTGGATGCATTTACAAGCTCATCGCAAAAGTCTTGCATTCCGTTTGAGGGAGGTCTTGGATGGAGTAATTTCTAAGTCCCAGAATGCTTTCATTGGGGGTAGACAGATTCTGGATTCCACTCTTATTGCCAGTGAATGTGTGGATTCTCGATTGTGTAGTGGGGCTCCTGGGGTTCTTTGTAAGCTGGATATCGAGAAAGCTTATGATCATGTCTGCTGGAATTTTCTGTTCTACCTGTTGGAGAGGACGGGCTTTGGTGAGAGATGGAGGAAATGGATTGTTTCATGTGCTTCCACTGTCAGGTTTTCGGTGTTGGTGAATGGGTCCCCTGCGGGGTTTTTTGGTAGCTCTCGCGGTTTGAGGCAGGGGGTCCCTCTCTCCCCGTTCCTTTTTATTATTGTTATGGAGGCTCTTAGTAGGTTGATGAGAAGGGCGGTAGATTTGGGTTTTATCATGGGTTTCAAGATCGGTCCCGACTTCGTTCAGCAAATGGAGATTTCTCACTTGCTCTTTGCGGATGACACTGTTGTTTTTTGTAAGGCATAGGTGTCCCAGTTGAGGTATCTAAGATGTGTCTTAGTTTGCTTTCAGGCTGTCTCTGGTTTGAAAGTCAACGTAGGCAAGAGTGTGCTTGTCCCTGTGGGGGAGGTTCAGGAGGTGGACACTCTGGCCGCTGCTTTAGGGTGTGAGACACAACGTTTCCCTATCTCGTATTTGGGTTTGCCGCTGGGGGACTCGGCCAAAAGGGTGGGAAGTTGGGACCCGGTGATTGAGAGGGTCGAAAAAAGATTAGCTGGTTGGAAAAAGCAATATCTCTCCAAGGATGGTAAAGTTACGTTAGTGAAAAGCGTCTTGTCAAGCCTTCCAACGTATTTTCTTTCGCTCTTTCGGGTTCCAACCTCGGTTGTTGGCCGTCTAGAGATGTTATAACAAAACTTCCTTTGGGGAGGTCGTGGAGAGGAGTTTAAGTATCATCTTGTCAGATGGGAGCAGGTTTGCAGGCCTTTTCAGTTGGGCGGGCTTGGGATTAGGAGATTGGCCCCCTTTAGCAGTGCTTTCCTCGATAAGTGGCTTTAGAGATTCGGCAGTGAAAGGCATAGATTATGGAGAAGGGTTATTTCCTGTCGCTTTGGGGACGAGAGAGGGGGGTGGTCAGCTAGGCCAGTCAGGTCTGCTAGTGGAGAAGGGGTGTGGAGGGCCATTGGAAAAGGATGGGACGAGTTTTCCAAACATGTTAGATTCAAAGTTCGGGATGGAAGGTTTGTCCGGTTTTGGGAGGATCCCTGGTGCACGGATAGGCCTCTGGCTCTTTTGTTTCCAAGGCTGTTCAGGATTGCTGTTGACAAATATGCTATGGTTGCTAACTGCTATCGCCTTGATAGCGGGAAGTTATCTTGGGATGTGCGATTCCGGCGATCTTTTCAGGATTGGGAGTTGGATGATGTCATTGGCTTGTTGGCTCTTTTATACAGACAGGAGGTGGAGGTCACTGGTGTTAACTCCCTGTTTTGGGTGCACTCTTCTCAGGGGATGTTCCAGGTCCGGTCTTTTTTTGTATACCTTTCTGGTTTTCATGGCGCTTCCTTCCCGTGGAAGACGGTGTGGTTGTCTAAGGCGCCTCGTGTGGACTGTAGCTTGGAGCAAGATTTTGACTTTGGATAACTTGAGGAAGCGAAGACATATTATTGTTAATCGGTATTGTCTTTGTAAGTTGAATGGGGAGTCAGTGGATCACCTGTTGCTGCATTGTCCTGTGGCTCATGATTGTTGGAGTCTCATTTTTGATTTGTTTGGTATTCATTTGGTTATGCCTCGGACATCTCGGGAATTGCTGGATATTTGGAGGGGCCAATGGGTGGGGGCTCAAGCGAGTGTCTTCTAGAGGGTAACCCATTTTTGTGTTTGGTGGAGCATTTGGAAAGAACGGAATAGAAGATCTTTTGATGGGAAGGAGTCCTCCATTGGGGTGTTGAAATTCTCTATTATTTGTACTCTTTTTTGTTGGGGTTGGGGGAGAGATTTTTCCTCCATTGAGGATATTGTGAACTTGTTGGGCTCCTTGAGATCATAGTTTCAGTTTTTTGTATAGCTTGGGACGCGTTCCCCTTTTGAACGCCTTTTAATACATTTTACTTATTAAAAAAAAAAACTTCCCAGCATCCTTGCCGACACCCCAAGAGGTAACCCAAGATAAGAAATAGGCAAAGAACCCATGTGACAACCAAGAATGGCAGCTAACTACTAAAGTGTAAACATCAAGACCCTCGTCAACCGGGACCATAATATTCTTTCCTACATTCACCTTCAAACCAAAAATAACTTGAAACCAAACCAGAACGCATCTCAAATATCTCATGTAAGAGCGTTTCCAGTTTTATTGAACCCTTGTCAGGGAATTAGAAGTGCTCACCTTCTGAAAGTCATTACCTTAGTTAAAATGAAACTCCAATCCAGGGGCATCTTGTTAGGTTGTTGAGTCATGTGCTTTAAATCTCTATGCAAAACTAGGGTTGTAAGTTAAACAAAATGTCTTGAGTCACTTCATTTATAACCAAAAGAGACGATGAAGAACAACGAAGAACATGCCAATATTTTCGTCGAATGCAATTACATATCTAAGTTGAAGTAATATAAGACCATAGCGGAAATAGGAATCTAGGTTTGGAAAAATTCATTAGATCATTGAACTTCCCATGACCTAGGTCCTAGATTGATCATTAGAAGGTCCAAATTTAGAAGTTCTTAAAGTACTACAAAAATCAAGCTCATAGATCAAAAATTTGATGGATCGATCGGACATTTTGAAAAGGAAAATTGTTGGAAAACATGAGCTTCAAGTGATAGGTTGATCACTCAAAACATCACTTGGACAAATTCCTGGTGAGCTTCAAATGTGGATGTAACCACCCTCACCCTACCCACACATGATATTGTCCGATTTTGGTTTCCCTACATCAGAGACTTCCCAGTAGGTCACCCATCCTGGTACTACTCCAAAGAAAGCACGCTTAACTTTGGAGTTCCAATGGGTTCACGATAATCAAGACTTTAAAACGCGTTGTGATATAGAAGGATGATGAACCTTACATATAGCACTTCACCTTCCCCAGGTGATGTGGGATCATGACACCCTGTAGCCTGCTAGTGTGGTAACTCATCCAGTGTCTCACACTCGCACACAGAAGTTGTCACAATCACCCCTCGTGGGAGCCCTATGTTCTTGTTGGCCACACTTCCGGCTGGACTCCGGCTCCAATACCATTTGTAACAATCCTCACCCTACCCAAACACAATATTGTCTGCTTTTGGCTCCCCCGAACCAGAGACTTATGAGGAAGTCACCCATCCTGGTACTACTCCAGAGTAAGCACCCTTAACTTTAGAGTTCTAATGGGTTTGTGGCCATCACGGCTTTAAAATGTGTTATGTCATAGAAGGATGTTGAACGTTACATATAGCACTTCACCTTCCCCAAGCGATGTGGGATCATGACACCTTGTAGCCTGCCAGTTTGGTAGCTCATCCAGTATCTCGCACCCACCCACATCACTCACCCACAGAGGTCGTCACAGTGCGTTTATAAATCAAACTTGTTGGACACTTCGGTTGAAGGTTACTAGAAGGAGTTCGATCGCTCAAACTTGACTTTGAGCGCTCAATAGGACCAGAATTGTTTTAGAAAGTTACAAAAATTAGAATTTTAATTGAATTTCTATTTCACATGAGACTCCTATATTGGCTATAAAAATTGTGTAGTAGTTGGTTTAGGATATAATTTTCATTAAGAGTGAGAATGTATATTATTTTAGAGAATTTTTTTGAAAATCAATATAAGGTTCTAGTAGAATACTATATTTATGCGATAAAGAGATTCAAAGCAATGAGCAAGTCAGAGATTTATCAAGCAACTGTCACAACCAAGTGATTTTGTTGATCAAGGAATTGAACAACCATAGGGAGTGGGTGAGCAAGTTTGTTGACATGCACCAGAAGAGTCCAAGGAGGTACATATGGCATGACTTTTAATAAGAGGTAGCTAGGTGATTATAAAGTTTAGAGCCTGGTACATAGTATTGTAGCATCTTTCTCTATAGTGGATCGTGCATACCAAGACCGAGGGTCCCATGGTTTTATCCTTTCTATTTTTCCACGTAATCGTCTTGCGCTGCTTTACTTTATTTTTATTGATTTATTTGTTTGTGATTGCGATTGAGACATGGATAACTAAATAAACTGAAAATTGAACAAGAGTTACTTAAATTTTGAAAAGTTAGTTGTTCACAAAAGGAATCCATAAGACCTATTCACCCCAGGTCTGAATTAAACCAGTTGTACCATGACGAATCAAAACCTTGGGTGCAATCTATTTCCTCAATTGGTAGAATATCAATTGTGGAGGCCTCACACCACACCTCAAATGTTTGGTTGCCTCACACTTGGAGCAACTTTGATAACACCATGCATCTCTCTCTCTCTCTCTCTACTTAACGACATGAGTCCAACAAACCTTCCACAGTTTAAAAACACACTATTAAAGCCAAACTTTTAACATTCATTTTTGTAATTTTCTTATCTTAACAAACAAATAAAAAATATATATCAAAGTTTTCATATATGTTAATCTTTGTAGCTCAACTTTGTCATGGTCCTCCACGTGATTGTTGGTAGAGAAACAATGAAATGACAAACACATGCAAAATTGATATATAACTCCCACTAGTTATGGAAGAAGAAGTTCAACCAACTTTCTTCACAGCTATCAAAATGAAACAAAAAGGGTAATTATCTAAGGAACTTGGTGACAAAACGAGAAGATAATGAAATTGCATCCTTATTGAGTCCTAGAAATATTTGGATGATAATAGCATGTTTGGGTTAAAAAACATATATTCAATAATAACTAAGAAAATGACTTATAAGTGGTACCTATATACAAACAAGGGGATATTCAAAGTTGTAGGATTTCAATGGTATCATATTACTGAGTCATACTAAAAAAACATTTGGAGAGTTAATAAACAACAACTAACACCGGAAATTACAACGTCGGGAATCAATTTAGATTTGTGCCCAAAAATGATGATAATGAAAAATTGTTTCCTTATCTAGAGGACTAATAAAAAGATCAGTTTCAAAAGTTTTCACCAGCTCTGCTATCAAAAATGTTTTTCCCTTAGCTATATACAAAAAATCATAGCTTCCAAAGCTATACAATATAGATCTTCCATGTACACGAAAACCTCAAAATCAAGTTCAATTGAAAAACAACCCCAATAATAATTCAACTCTATTCATATTGAAAAGGGGACTTACATAGGTATTGAGCTGTCTGATGAAACTTGAGAAGTTGTTGTGCTTGAAATACGTGGGAAGAAGAACCCGAGCGAACTCCGGAGGGTTCCACACAACGAAACTGTTCTTGCTGGAGCTCCACGACACGATTTCTTTAGTCGATGAATCATCCACCATCTCGTATGTCTTCAGCAGGAACGGCGCAGGTCCGCCACCGCCAGCCGCCGTAGCTCCCTCCATCTCGTTGAATGAAACGGAATTGGCAATTGCTGTAGTTTTTTGAATAGATTTGTTTGTGATTTAGATTGTCGAGAAACCCTAATTTTATTTGGGTAAATGGAATCACGTCGTGGTATTGGTATCACAGACATGCATCGATGAATAGAGCCTAAAAATTGTTGACTTAAATTATTGACATACTTGTCATTTTAAATTTCAGGACACGAAGGGTGCCACGTGTCCAAAAAAACCATGTTTTGTTTTCGAGTAATGTCTCTGATCGTTTGGACTTACTATATTTAATTGATTAATACATGTCAAATATAAAAAAAAAGTTGACACTTCGGTCTCTACTTGCTTATCTAATTATATTAAGACCAATAAGGAAAAAAATGATTCTTTCATCCAACATCCAATGAGTTGTATTTTGTATAAATAATTAACTAAAAAATATTTCATTTGTTTAGTGCAAGTATCGTTATTCCTTATTTTTGGACTTGATTGGTTTGAGGATAAAATATTTTCTATGTATTTGTTGTTTGATTATAGTAAAATATTTACAATGAAAACAAATATTAAAATTTAACGAAAATAACTTATTTATTAATTTTTTGAAAGCTATTTTATAAATTCTCTAAATTATCTTAAGTTGAATTTTCTATATAATAACACGTGTATATCTATGACTTATGTTAAATCAGTTTAGCTAATTTGATAAAAGTTAAGAAACGGCACTATTTTAAGATAAAAAAAGTTTTAAAATAACTTAACTATTTATACTTTAGTTTAAATTTGAAGCATAAAAATACATCTAGTTTTTATCAATAAAAAATGAGTAATTTACACAGATCTCCTTTATAACCTCCTCTACTTTTTAAAATATCTTACACGGACCTCCCTTATTTGTGACGGAACATTAAATACACTAACAGACCTATCAAAATTACTAAAGTGCCCTTAAATTGTTATTCTAAATTACTGAAATGCCCTATGTGAATTATGAAAAAAAAAAAAAAAAAAAAAAAAAAAAAAAGAAATACCCTGTATGTATATATACACATCTGATATATATGATTATGTCGTACCTTTCTGAAATTGTCAACAAGAGGGTGAATTCTTACTACAAATCAAATCATGAAAGAAATCCACTGATCTTTTCATATGTTTGTCACTTGACGAAGGAAAGCTAGAAAAGAATTAATTTATTTGTTATGGTTCAATATTGATAGCTTTTGATTGATTTGTTTCAAATGATTTGAATTAGAAAGCAAAGAAGTGTTAATCTAGAGAAAATCAAATGAATATGAATGTGTATGTTTATTCGTTTCTGTTCTTAAATTGAACAATGGAAGATCTGCCATAAATTTGAATTATTTCTCAATTCTTGCGATTTTGCTCTGAATGAGGTCACAATTGGTGAAATCTCAACCATTCTTAAGCAAAACAATTGTGAATAGCTCATAGATTCAACAAACCTGCCCAACAAGCTAAACCCAGATGCGGTTCGATCCGCTCTTCACCCAACACAATCAGAAAATTGATTTAGCTCCGAGTCCTCAACCTTCAATCTTCATGCCAACCGTTTTTCCAGTCAGATTCCCTCCGATTTTTCCAATCTAAATCTTCTCCGGCAACAACTTCACCGGCACAACAATCTGACCAATATCCTCTCCGGCTACAAGCGCGTCTCACTGGTTCTCTGAATCTCAGCTTGCGAGCTCATCGGCGGCGAGGTATCTGATGCCAATGCCCGCCGGCGACTCCCTGGCTTTCGACGAGTATATCGCCACCACTATAGAAGAGATCTCATCCACGGTGATTGTTGCTATTTACGTTCCTAATTTTCTTCCTGTCTGCGGCAGTGGTTAAGGTGGGCACGACCTGTCAATCACAGTCAAGGGAACAAGGGTAGGGACAAGCCGACAATAGTTATCTATATATATATATATATATATATATGTATAAGGGTAGGGATAAGGGTATTATAGGTATTTTACTTAATTTAGTGCATGATGTTAGTAATTTCTGGCGTTGACCTTAACAGAAGGGAGGTCCGTGTAGGATAATTTCCGAAACAGGAAAGGTGTCGCTTGGCAAACCATAGGAGAGGTCGGTGTAAATTACTTATAAAAAATTTAGTATTTCTATATAATGAAAATTTTATTTTTTTCTATTGATATTATGGCAAATTATGTTCAAAATTTAAATTTTACAAAATTCATCTAATCAGACACTGTATACTATTAAATTGAAAAACATACTACTTAAGGGTGCGTTTAGTAACGTTTTCGTTTTCTGTTTTTGTAGTCGCAAAGAAACTGAAACATAATTTTATTTTTTGAAGTAAAAACAAAAAGCAAAAATAACGTTTAGTAATCTTTGCTGTTGCCACCATTTTAATAACAAAAAACAAAAAGCAATGTTTAGTAAAACATTTGTTACAAAATTTTTTTTTTTTTGGGAAATTTTTTTAATTTATTTTTTCATCCATCTATCAAAATCTAACTTTCAATCACAATAAAAGATATAATCTAAAAAGGAAAAAAATATATATATATACAGGGAAAGATAAGCGTACAGTTGTATAATGTATATATAAAAAAATAAATAGAGGGCGTACAGTTGTATAATGTATATATATATAATATAAAAGTACTAATGAAGTAATGTCAGTGGTTATGTATTAATAGAAGAGTAATGTCAGTGGTTGTATATTAATGGAAGAGTAATGTCAATTGCGTAAAAAACGAATGAAACAATAGTGAAAACATTTTTTCAGCTACAGTGAAAAAACAGGAAACATCATTTTGATGTTTTCTCTTTCTTTCATAAAAATGAGAAATGTTTTTTTATTAAAAGAAAACAAAAACAAATTACCAAACATGATTTTTGTGTTTGTTTCTCCTTTTAAGGATTGACAACATAAAACAAAAAATGTTTTGAATTACTAAACACACTCTAAGTTTTTTTAATCAAATCACTTTTTTCATCCAAGACAATACTATTATTTCAGAAAAGAGACTATTATTTCAAAAAAGAGAGAGAGAGGGAGCAATATTTTTTTAGGAAAAAGACGAGAGATCTTATAGAAGAGATATGTTTACGTCTTCGCAAATTTTGTAAGTGATTTAACATAAGCTATGGATATGTTTTAAATGACACATATCATTACGAAAATTCAACTTGCAATAACTTCGAGGATCCAATTCCCTAAATTTAATGGTAAAGTTTTATTGCACATATCACAAACAAATATACTCATTAAACTTTCCAAACTTCAGGTATTTATCTTTAAATAATATTTTTTATACGTATTATTCAAGTAGCTGTGTGTAGTAGTCAAAGGATTCTTATTATTTGATGCAATAGAAAAATACTGTAGTAGTATGAGTTTGCTGTTTGAAAAATTGATTTAAAAATTATATTCCTTTATTTTTTATTTTATAATTACGAAATTAAAATATTATATTATTTATGACAGTACATTTTTTTTGGTTAAATTTATGACAGTACATTGTTGAACATAAATTCTTATGTACTGTACACTGATTCTCATCCTATAAATACCATTCGAAAAATTCCCTTTTCGTCCCGGTGCTCTTTCCTGAACGTTTCCGGTGACGATTCCACTTTCAGCTGATTTCCGACCGCCGGAAGGATATTTCTCCGTCGTCCTTCACAGTCCGCTTAGAAAGCGCACTCTCTCATGAATACAGAATAGTAAGTATTTATTTTCTCTCTCTATTAAGAGAGCCCAGGGTTTGCCCAATCGAATATATTTTATGGATCTTCGTTAAACTCATTGTAGTTTTTGATTGCAAATTTGGTTTAATTTTCCTTACGATCTGGGTTATTTCGTTTTATTTTATGATTCATTGGATTTTTTTTTGTTTAATTTGGAAGTGAATTATGGACCCACTGGCTTACCCGTTGCAGTGATTACTGTACTGTAATTATTCACATATAATCATGGAACGAATTTATCAATGATTACTTAATTTCTTTCACATGCATGTATTATTACATAGTGCATCTGGACATGCCATGCCATGAACCCCTGAGTATCCACAAAATTCAAGAACTCACAAACCATTGGGGTACATAAATTTAGTTTCATCCAACATTGGCTACGTTTGATACCCACATTGATCCTGCAATTTGGTTTCCATAAGCAGCCTTTTCTGCCACACTAGCATCAATAAGTTAACTGCATTCGGTCCTCCCCCTTGACTATTGCTAGCATTTCCCGCACCAACAATATCAACTTTTTCTTCTTCATACTCCATAAAAAAAGCGATCACCTTGTGCATTTTGAAGAATGAGCTTGTGAATCATGCAACAAGCATTTATTTTGAGTCGTTGTCTAGTTAACCTATAAGGAGGCATAAGCTTTAAAATGGAAAAAATTAGCTTTTAGAACTCCAAAGCAAAGTTCAATGATATTGCGAAGTGATGAATGTCGATATTAAACAATTCCTTTGGACCATAAGGTTGCCGATTCATACCCCAGTATTATTGTAAATGATATATTTGACCATGATATAGAGGGAGAAATCCAGCCGTGCATGGCTAACCAGAATCAACTACATAATATTTGCTTGCAAAATAAATATTATTTAAAATTTGTTAAAGATTATCGTTTATAATATGCTACTATGAATGTTAAAACGTCACATAAATTAATAGTAATAGTAATACCACCACTTGGTAAAGGGAAATTTACAATAGCTTTGGTAATTACATCAATAAGAACCCTTGAGTCATCGGCCATACCTTTAAATGAAAGTAAGAATCATGTCAAATGAGCAAGTGCAAGTAACATTTTTTTGTCACCATTACCTTTTCCTTCTACTAGGAGTTTGTTTGGAGCCCGGTGCCCAAACACTTACTTAATATCTTTGTAAATGATATCTTTAACCATGATATGGAGGGAGAAATCTAGTTGTGCTTGGGTAACTAGAATCAATTACATAATATTTTCTTGCAAAATAAATATTATTTGAAATTTTTTTTGATAAGTAATAATAAATTCAAAAAGGCGTTCAATAGGGGAACGCGCCCCATAAACATAAGAGAAACCGGGGTCTAAGGCCCCAAAGAATCCAAAAAAGAAATTAATCAACAGAAGAGGAACAAGAACTTCTGTTCACATAATTAAAAAGAGAACAAATAGTAAAATGTTTCAGTGTTGCTGTAGATGACTCATTCCCTTCAAACATTATACTATTTCGCTCCTTCCAGATGCACCACCAAATACAATGTGATACAGATCTCCAATAATCACGAACACTCCTACTCACACGACAACCTCTCCAAGCATGAATCAACTCCTTACTAGAACATGGCATTACCCAGCACATGCCAAATAGTCCAAGTATAAGATTCCAGCAATCGTGCGCTACAGAGCAATGCATTAGGAGATGATCGACTGACTCCCCATCCTGCTTACATATGCAACACCGATTAACAAGAAAATTTTCCCTTTTCCTTAAATTATCGATCATCAGAATCTTACCCCAAACGGCAGTCCATAAAAAGAATGCCACCCTAGTAGGAGCCATAGAGCGCCATATAGTCTTTCATGAAAAATCATAGGATGCAAAATTAGACAAACATAAGAACAAAGACCTTACTGCAAAACCCCCGTGAGAGGAGGGAATCCAAATCAAAATGTCATAACCCCTGCCAATTCCTTCCTGCCGATACAATTGATCCAAGAAAATGCTCACCTCTTCCAACTCCCAATCCTGAAATAAACGCCAAAAATGAACATTCCACGTAATCCCACTATTATCAAGATAATAACAGTTAGCTTGTATGGCATGTTTATCAACTGCAATACTATATAATTTGGGAAATGTATGACATAAAGGCTGGTTCCCACACCAAAGGTCTTCCCAAAAACGAACGCAACTACCATCACGCACTCTGAATCTGATATGAGAGGAAAAGGCATCCCATCCTCTCCGAATGGATTTCCAAGCCCCAACTCCTCCCGCAATAGAAACCGGACGTGTAGTCCATCAGCCAACATCTTCCCCATACCTGCAAGATCTAATCTGCACCAAGGACGATGTCTTTCCTTCCTGTATCTCCACAACCATTTGTCCAGAAGAGCTTGATTAAAAGGAATCAATCGTCTAATACCGAGACCCCCCAATTTTATAGGCTTGTATACTTGCTCCCATCTAACAAGATGATACTTGAATTCATCTCCCCTTCCTCCCCAAAGGAAATTCCTTTGAATTTGTTCAATTCTATCAGCATCGGAGCATGGAATTTGGAACAAAGAAAGAAAATAAGTGGGAAGGCTTGATAAAGTGCTCTTGTTAAGAGTTACTTTACCCCCCTTGGACAAGTATTGCTTCTTCTAACTTGCCAACCTCTTTGCATACCTATCAAGCACAGAATCCCAACTCCCCACTAACCTGGAAGAAACCCCTAGGGGCAATCCCAAATAAGGGATAGGAAAGGAGCTCACCCTACACCTAAGAACTGCAGCTAAAGAAGAAATGTCCTGTACATTCCCGACCGGGACAAGCACACTCTTGGCCACATTCACCTTTAGCCTGGATACTGCCTGAAAGCAATAAATGTTAAAACGTCACATAAGTTTGTAGTAATATCATCACTTGGTAAAGGGAAACTAACAACAACTCTTGTAATTGCATCAATAGAAACCCTTGAGTCATCGGCCTTACCTTCCCAACCCGTGTTAATGAAAGTAAAATCATGTCAAATAAGCAAGGGCACATAACATTTTGTGTCCCTATTATCTTTCTTCTATAAGGAGTTTTTTTGGAGGCGGGTGCCCAAACACTTACATGTGTGCCATCAATTGCTCAATTCATTTCTACGTTAAATGAAACTAAAATAAAGTCAATAAAAGAGGTTATAAAATAAAATGGCATAATTTAATTAAAGGAAAGTAATACCTTAAACTACGGATAGTATTTAGATTTATGACGTATATAAGGAGGCACATCCTCACGTGATGGTGGATGAATAAGTCTTTTTTCCAGGTGACATATTGCCTATTAACACATGCTTAAAATGTCTAGAAACTGTTTCAGTGGACTAATCAAAATGTTTGGCTACAAGCCTGTGACGAACATTATGTCCTAGAATGAACAAAAAAAATTGCTATTTCTTCCTCAATTGAACTTGTATGAGTGTCTTCGAACCATCCACGTCTCATTATGAGACAAAGTTACACTTCTCTACCCATGCAGAATACATATTAGTATCGACCGAGATGATCATTTTGCTATTCTGAAACATATTCATGAGCTGTTAACATAGGCATAGGCAAAGGTTCGCACAGGCACCTTAAAAAAGGAATTCTCAAACTCGATCATCATATTAATAGCTATTACATTTACTTATTAAATGAAAAAAAAATTAATAGCTATTACATTTAAAATTTGATCAAAATCTTCATCTGAATTATTGGATTTGAAGTTGATGTCTCAATTAAATTTGTTTTTTCCATCTTAACTTCCCAACCTTCTGGACAAATTTTCAATAACCAATATAAAATATTCCACCAATAAATTGATCGAATAAACTTATAATCACCATCAAAGTTCAAACATCAACAGCATAAGAAGTCGGAGATTAACCACACTAGAGTCTCCATAACATAAAGCATAATAAATTATTCCCATAGCTACATAAGATAAAATCACATGTATGAAAAAGAAAAGTTCATCATCACATAAGGCCAAATATGTTTTTCAAGTCACATGTAGTCACAAACAATACCATACTAAAAAGTCACCAACCATCATCCCATCATGTCATCTACATCCTGTTCAACCAAGCAAGCTATCTCTCAATAGGAATCTTAACGAACATTTTCCTGTAGTCTGGATCCTTCAATTTTTCCAGTGCCTCCACATAGGTTTCAACATCCATCCCTCAAATTTCTTCAAGGCAATGAAAGCAATTAGATACAAAATACTATGCAGTTTTGTTATTCCTCCTCGCCTTAGCTAATGAATCCAATCGTTGCTTTAGAAGTCTCACACCAGAAAGTAAGAGCATCATTCATTTGGTTAATTCTACTCCTTTCTTGCACGATCATCAGTGAGTGTGGGGTTACGATGACGATGACTGTTGCCTTCACCAGCAACATCTGAATCATCTTGGGTCTCAGGGAACACATCAACATGGATATTTGCATAGAGAAACTTGTCCTCCAACTCTTGCTCTTCATCTATATTGGGAAGCTCTTGAGTGGATGTATAGTGACTTGTAACTGGTTGGATGCTTGCTTGGTGATCCAAAAGCTTATTGGATAGTGTTGCATACCTACTCATATATACTCAATACTCCCCTATCCGTATATGATTTTTTTTTTTTTTATAGATATTTCAAAAATCCAATGTGATGTGATATTAATGTTAAGATGTACACGTCACTATGTGCGATTTCACCCCACTAGGGGCGATTTGTGAGGCGATCTGTGTTTTGGTTGTTTGGAATGAAATCTTTTCTGGATATCGCAAGGTTACCAAGAATTTCGCTTGGGGGAGATGTGAAGTCGGCGGTTCCTCATCGCGGTCCGTCGTTGTATATCGACGGGGAATCCGTCGGAGGAAGGATATCTATTCTCTCCTCTTGTTTGGTAGGAAAATTTGACAAGGAAGTGGGGAGTTGTGATCGCGTGAAAGAATGGGCAGTGAGGGCTTGGAATACGACTTGTGGAGTGGGGGTTTCACCGTTATCCGATTCAATGCTTCTTTTCCGGTTTCCTTCTCAGGCAGAGGCCAAACGTGTGTTGAAAGAAGGGCGAAGACAATGGGATTCTGCAACTTTGAGGATTGATGTGTGGTCCTTTCGTGTTGGTTGCCGTGGCGTTCTCAGTGATCAAGGTCTCAAGCAGATCCGGTTGTTTGGACTTCCATTACATTTATGGTGCCATGCTCTGTTCGTCGAAGTGGGAGAACTTTGTGGTGGTTATGTCAGATCTGATGCGGATGAGACCAGGGATGCTGAAAGCGTTCGGATAATAGTACGAGTTGGTCGTGATTGTCCGAAGTTTGTGTATATCAACGATGACACTTTCTGCTACAAGGTCGCGATTTGGGAAGAAATTTCGCCGGAGCTTGTTCCTTCAACGGAAAGTCTTGAAGGCAGTGACGGATCTCATCTTATGTCGGAAGAAAAATGGAACGAGCTTCTTAGCAAAGGTGAAGAAGGGATTCTCGAAATTCAACAGTGGCTGAAGGATCGTGAAATTCAGCAAAAGGTGAAGTTTATTGGAGGTAGACGACGAGGTGAGATTCACACGCCGAGCAAACGCGTCGTTGATGAGCAACACCGGTGTACACGTGGTGAACGGTAGGCTACCCCTTCAGATTCAGCTTTATCCTTATCTCTTGAAGATAAGGTAGGGAAGGATTATTTTCGGGCTGATAAAGGTTTTACTTTGGGCCATAAGTTATCAAGACAGGTCAGGAAATTTGGGCCTGATAATCATGGGCTCATTCAATCTCAACCTTACAGAGCGTATTTGGGTTCTGGGCCTGTTAGAAGAAGACTACAGAAAGGGCCACTTAGATTTGGTCAAACTGGGCAACTCCAAACTGGGCCTCTCAAGTCTGGGCCTATTAGAAAGGTACTAAAAGGGCCTAACTCATTATCTATCTCACTTACAAACATCAAACCTGGTCCTAATGAATCACAAGCCCATACCAAACCCTCTAATATTTGGATGAAATCCGAGAGGAGATTGACGAACGTCGGACGCCATGGATCTCGGTGGACTCGGAATGAAAAGCAGAAATGGGTCGCACGTTCTCGCACTTCTTCTCCAGGTTTGAGTCCTAATCTTTGTCTCAACACTCTTTCTACTTCTTCTCCATCTTCGGGTGAAGTGGCTAGCGACAGGAATGTTGCTGAGAATGTTTCGGGTCAACAGAGAAGTATCATTGGGATTTCGACTTCTAAATCAGAGTTGGACGTCTCAAAGGTTACTACCGAGAGTACGGGTTTTTTCAATGGAGTGACAGTTTGTGTTGGAAAAGATTTGCATTTCAAATTGAATAATGATTTAGCCGTAGCTTTGCTTAAAGAGCTTCGGCTATTTACTTCAGTTAAAGGTTTGAGCAATTTTTCATCTGAGCATGAGGAGTTTTCAGTAATCCCATCCAAAGAAGTTAATGCTTCGGAAATAGAGGGGATTTTACAGGAAGGAGAGGTTGATGTTGCTCTTCAACAGCACCCTTTTAACGTATCTTTTTCCGGGACAGATCCTGTTCACGATGAAGTGGACTTTATGGAACCTTTGGCTGTTGTGCGGCCTGATTGTTTGGAGACAACCACTGATCTGGGCATGGAATGGGTCATCGAGAATGTTGGAGCAGTTAGTGAAGCTTTGGGTGTCTCTGCAAAAGGTTATGAGGAACAAACCATGTGTATTCTCCACGAAATTATTGCAGGAAATGGTAGCAGTGAACCTATTCGTGACACAAAAGAAGTCAAAGTCAGAAATTCACATCGGAAAGGCGAACAGGAAGTGAAGAATTTGATTTCTTGTGTTAACTACGATGGAAAGAATGGGTCGACCAAAGAAAGGGGGAGAACCAGGAGTGGTAAAAGGGGAGGAGGTGAATTGATTGTTTTTGGTTCTTCATGAAGCTACGACTTATAACATGGAATGTTCGTGGTCTTAATGACCCGAAAAGAAGAAGAGTTATCAAGGTCGCTTTGAGGAAGTGGAGTGCTCATGTTGTCTGCTTACAAGAAACTAAATTGGCTGATATTACTGTTGAGATTGTCAGGAGTCTTTGGGGATGTAGGTTTGTGGACTTTGAAGTTTTAAATGCAACAGGCACTTCAGGTGGTATTCTCCTCATGTGGGATCGTAGATGGTTGTCAAGTTTGAACTGTTGGAAGGGTATTTTCTCGGTGTCATGCATGTTTCAGATGGAAGAAGACAATTTCAAATGGACGTTTTCAGGTGTGTATGGGCCTGTTACTGATAGTGATAAACCAGTCCTGTGGGAAGAGCTTTGCTTTGTTAAGGACTTATGGTCATTGCCTTGGTGCTTAGGTGGGGATTTTAACTCTGTTAGATCCCCATTTGAGAGATCCACAGGAGGTAGGTGGTCTTCAGAAATGACCATGTTTTCAGAATTTATTGACAATAATTTTCTTATCGATCTTCCGTTGGAAGGAGCGGCTTTTACTTGGTCTAATGGTAGGGAACTGGTTACTTTTTCTCGATTGGATCGTTTCCTGATTTCTGGGGCTTGGGAAGAGCATTTCCCGGATGTCTCTCAGGCTGTGTTGGTTAGAGTCACATCTGATCATGTACCTCTTGTTTTGGATTGTGGTGGTTTGAGGTCTAGACGCACTCCTTTCAGATTCGAAAACATGTGGCTTAGATCTGAAGACTTTCAAGGGAAGGTTCAGTCTTGGTGGCAAAAAGGGTCTTTCACAGGCTCTGCTAGTTATGTGTTAGCTAGAAAGCTTCAGTTTCTTAAAACTGAGCTTAAGAGATGGAATAAAGAAGTTTTTGGGAATCTTGAATGGAAAAAGAATAGAGCCCTTGCTGATATTGCTGAGCTTGATCGTTTAGCTGAGGTGGGACAGAGTAGGGAGTCTTTACGCTCTCAAAGAGCCTCTTGTCAAGCGGTTTTTGCTGAGATTGCTCATATGGAGGAGATTTCGTGGCGTCAAAATTCTCGGGCTTTGTGGTTAAAAGATGGTGATCGGAATACAAAATTCTTTCATAGACTGGCCAATGCTCACAGAAGGTGTAATCATATCGGAAGTATTCGGGTTAATGGTTTTGATTTGTGGAGAGAAGAAGATGTGCGCGGAGGAATTGCTTCTTTTTACCAGCAGCTTTACAATGAAACTTTGGATCGAAGACCTACTCTTGATGGTCTTCCATTTAATACTATTTCTGCGATGGATAGGGATAGTATTGAGATTCCATTCACGGAAGAGGAAGTGCTTAAGGCACTTTCTAGTTGCAACGGGGACAAAGCACCAGGGCCAGACGGATTTACTATGCGCTTTTTTAAGGAGAGTTGGGAGGTGGTGCGAGAGGAGGTGATGAGTACTTTTCAGGATTTTTATTCTCATGGCACATTTGAAAAATCTTTGAATGCATCTTTTATTGCTCTCATCCCTAAAAAGGGCGGTGCATCTGATATCAAGGATTTTCGGCCAATTAGCTTAATCGGATATATGTATAAGCTTATTGCCAAGGTTCTTGTTTCCAGGATGAGTAAAGTGTTAGATGGTCTTATCTCAGAATCGCAGAATGCTTTTGTTGGTGGAAGGCAGATTTTGGATTCTGTTCTTATTGCTGGGGAATGTGTTGACTCTAGATTAAGAAGCGGGGTTCCTGGCGTTTTGTGTAAGCTTGATATCGAGAAAGCTTATGATCATGTTAATTGGAAGTTTGTTTTGTATCTTCTTCGGAGGATGGGATTTGGTGATAGATGGATAAAATGGATTGACACTTGTATCTCATCAGTTATGTTTTCTGTTCTTGTGAATGGCTCTCCTGCGGGTTTTTTTGCTAGCTCACGTGGTCTGCGACAAGGTGATCCATTATCTTCTTTTCTTTTTCTCATCGTTATGGAAGGTCTGACTAGATTAATGAGAAAAGCGGAAGATTTGGGTTACATTAGGGGGTTCAGAGTTGGCAGAGATGTTGATCATCAGATCCAGATTTCCCATCTTTTATTTGCTGATGATACTTTGGTATTTTGTGATGCTAATATTTCTCAACTCAGATATCTGAGGTGCACTCTTGCTTGCTTCCAAGCAGTTTCTGGGTTTAAGATTAATGTCGGAAAGAGTGTGCTTGTTCCAGTGGGGGATGTTCCAGATATTTCCTCCGTAGCTGCTGTTTTAGGGTGCGGAGTTGGTTCTTTTCCTCTTCCTTATTTAGGATTGCCTTTGGGAGTTTCTTCTACTCTGGTTGGGAATTGGGACTCAGTGACTAATAGATATGAGAAAAGATTAGCAGGATGGAAAAAGCAGTATCTATCTAAGGGTGGGAAAGTCACACTTATAAAGAGTACTCTTTCATCCCTTCCTACCTATTTTTAATCTTTGTTTCAAATTCCATGTTCTGTTGCTGATAGAATTGAAAAAATTCAAAGGGATTTTCTATGGGGTGGAAGGGGAGAGGAGTTTAAGTATCATCTTGTTAATTGGGATCAAGTTTGCGAACCATTGAGATTCGGAGGGTTAGGCATTCGAAAAATTGTTCCTTTTAATCGTGCTCTCTTAGGAAAGTGGTTATGGCGATTTGGAAGGGAGCGACATCGTCAGTGGAGAAGAGTTGTCTCGTGTCGTTTTGGTGAGGGGAGTGGGGGTTGGTCATCTCTTCCAGTCACTATTACGGGAGGCGTTGGTTTGTGGAAATTTATTCGGAAGGGATGGGATGTTTTCTCTACTCTTATTAGATTCAAAGTTCGTAATGGTAGGCATGTTCGTTTTTGGGAGGATCTTTGGTGTGGCGACCAGTTGCTTTCACACTCATTTCCTAGGCTTTATAGCATTGCAACTAATAAGCATGTTTTCGTGATTGATTGTTATCATCTTGATAACAATGGAGTTACGTGGGATGTGCGGTTTAGGCGGTCTTTTCAGGATTGGGAAATGGAGGAAGTTTCTGCTTTTTTGGATATTTTGTATAGGCAGAAGGATATTGGCAGAGGGTGTGATGATATTTTGTGGGTTCCTTTGGCTCATGGTCGGTATGATGTCCGCTCTATGTTTATTCATTTATCCAATTTCGTTGGTTCCGAGTTTCCTTGGAAGTCCGTGTGGTGCTCTAAAGCCCCTCTTCGAATCGCGTTCTTCGTTTGGACAGCTACATTGGGGAAGATTTTGACTTTGGACAATTTGAGAAAGAGAGGCAACATCATTGTTAATTGGTGTTGTTTATGCAAAGATGATAGTGAATCCGTGGATCACATTCTTTTGCATTGTCCTGTGGCGTTTGGTTGTTGGAGTTTTATTTTCAGCATTTTCGGCATTTTTTGGGTAATGCCTAAGCACTCCTCTCAATTGATTAACGCTTGGAAAAGCTGTCCTGTTAAGAAACAAGCTCGTGCTTATTGGAAGATTGTTCCTCATTGTGTCTGGTGGTGTTTGTGGCGTGAGAGAAATAACAGATCCTTTGAAGGAAAAGAATCGTCCTTAGCTAATTTAAAAATTCATATTCTTCGTTCTTTATTCTTTTATGTTAGAGGAAGTACATGCTCCTCGATTGATGATTTCTTTGATCTCTTGGATTCTATTGGTCCTTAGATCTTTTCTCTTGTATTAGGGATGCGTTCCCCTTTTGAACGTTTTTCTAATATATTTTTACTTATCTAAAAAAAAAAAAAAAAAAAAAAAAAAAAAATAAGAACCAAAATTTTCCCCCCACTCGAACTCGTAACACCCTCGTTGCGGTCAGACCACCTTGCGTGCCTACTCAAGCAAAACCTGGACACCTCTAGGCAAGCGCTTGGCGTGACACTAGATCAATGACTAGCTTTGGCTTTGATCCCAACTGTTACAGGTCGGGCACTTGCCCGCTGACCCAAAAGGTTAAGCTATTGGGTAGTGTTGCATACCCACCCATATGTACTCAACACTCTCCTCGATGTGGGACAAGAACCTTAACACTTGTCCAATAGCAGTCAACCTATTGAAAAATAACTCCCAATAATCTGTAATTTTCACAATCTTTTTTCAGAAAACACTTGATATTAGGATGAACTTGTCAAAAAATATAAAAAAAAAAAGAAAAAAAGAGAAGAAAAGAGAATTTAGTATAAATAACCATACTTAAAAAAGGTTAACTAACTATTTTTAGTTAATGAATTTAACATATGTTTTACCTGCAAATATCTTTGCGAGCTTTCTTCAACTGCACTCACAGTGTTTCTCCATCCCAACCAAATCAAGTTGCTCTTTTAAAAGAGTTGAAAATCATGATGCTTTGTGGGTAATCGATGAAATTTTTGCTTTAGTTGCTTGACACAATGAAACTGTAATTGTGGTTAGTCTTTTTTCGGATTTCCTCCCTGATTTGTTTCCAACACTTATTGTTGGAATCTTATTGTTGGGTTGTTTGGCATGTGTTGGGTTATGGTGGTGCATTTGGAAGGAGAGAAATAGCAGAATGTTCGAAGGAAAAGAGTCGCCTACGGAAACGGTCAAACTTTAAATTCTTCGTTCTCTCTTCAATTATGTGAAGAGGAGCTTTTGTTCTTCTTCATATGATTTAAATACTTTTTTGGATTCTTTGGGGCCTTAGTCCCGGTTCCACTTTTGTAATTGGGACGCGTTCCCCTCTTGAACGCCTTTTTTTAATGTTATTTTTACTTAAAAAAAAAAAAAACACTTATCGGTAAATACTCTAGACTGAGTGTTCCCCCTGTTAACCTCATGAACCATTATTTCAATAAAAGTATTTTTTTTTTTCCAATTGTGGGTCCATAGAGCTGACTCCTCAACATTGGTAATTTCGGTTAATTCTACTGTTTCCCTATGAAGCTCCAAATTCTCTCATGGAATGTCCGGGGTCTTAATGACCCGGCTAGAAGGAAAGTGGTGAAATCGGTGATTCGGAAAGCGGGTGGTCATCTTGTATGCCTTCAAGAAACAAAGATTGCTTCCATGACGGATGTGATTGTTCGAAGTTTGTGGGGTGGGAGATTCGTGGAGTGGTGTGCGTTGGATGCGGTTAGCTCTTCGGGTGGTATCCTGATTATATGGGATGTCCGTTGGATCTCTTTGCTGGATTCTCAGGCTGAGCGGTTCTCGGTTTCCTGTCTTCTTTCCATGGTGGAGGATGGCTTTCGGTGGGTTTTTTCTGGAGTCTATGGGCTTACGGAGGATAATGAGTGCCATTTGTTTTTGGAGGAGCTGGGGGAGATTCGTAGGCGATGGTCGTTGCCTTGGTGTATCGGGGGGGATTTCAACGTTGTTCGTTCCCCTTTTAAGAGATCGACAGGGGGCAGATGGACAGCTGATATGGAGGCTTTCTCAGAGTTTATTGATGCTTGCTGCTTGCTTGATTTGCCTTTGGTGGGTGGGCGTTTCACTTGGTCCAGTGGTCGTTCTCCTCCCACACTTTCTTGTCTTGATAGATTTTTGGTGTCGAATGATTAGGAGGTGAAGTTTTCTGATGTTGTTCAGACCATTTTGGCTCGTCCTTTGTCTGATCATGTTCCGTTGCTGTTGGACTGTGGCGGGTTGCGTAGCAGAAGATCCCTATTTTGATTTGAGAATATGTGGCTCTGGGCTGAAGGTTTCTTGGAGCGAGTTCGATCCTGGTGGGCGGGGTATGGAGTGGTTGGCACTCCGAGTCATACTTTGGCAGGCAAGTTGCGCTTTTTGAAGAATGATCTTAAAGTCTGGAACAAAGAGGTGTTTGGTAACTTAGTCTGGAGAAAGAATCGGGTTCTCTCTGAGATAGCTGACATTGATAAGATGGAGAATCACGGTTTTTTGACGGGTCCTTTGAGACTTAGGAGGGTGGAATGTCAAGTAGAGTTTGCTGAGATTGCTGTTATGGAGGAGATTTCATGGAGATAGAAATCTAGAGCTTTGTGGCTTAAAGAAGGTGACAATAACACTAAATTCTTTCATAGACTTGCTAATGCTCACAGAAGGGGCAACCACATTGGGAGGATTAGGGTGGATGGGGTGGTGATTAATAAAGAGGAGGAGATTAGTAAGAGCTTTTCCGAGTACTTTTCGTCTTTGTTCACTGAGTCAGCTGATTGGCGTCATTTGCTTGATGGGCTTCATTTTGACTCTATTTCGGGAGAGGAGGGCTCTGTTTTGGAAGAGCCTTTTTCAGAAAAGGAAGTTCTCTCTGCTCTGAAGAGCTGTAATGGGGATAAAGCTCCTGGTCCGGATGGTTTTACTATGAGGTTCCTTTTGGAGTGTTGGGAGGTGGTTCGTGAAGAGGTGATGGGTTCTTTTCATGCCTTCCATGCACAGGGTTCTTTTGAGAAAAGTTTGAATGCAACTTTTATTGTTCTTATTCCGAAGAAGGGAGAGGCAATGGATGTTAGAGACTTCCGCCTTATTAGTTTGGTGGGATGTTTTTACAAGTTGATTGCGAAAGTCTTGGCCTCTAGGTTGAAGAAGGTGATGGATGGTGTCATTTCTGACTCTCAGAATGCTTTTGTGGGAGGTCGGCAGATCCTGGATTCTGTTCTTATTGCCAGTGACTGTGTTGATTCCCGTTTGAGCAGCGGTGTTCCGGGTGTTCTTTGTAAGCTAGATATTGAAAGGCATACGATCATGTGAGCTGGAGTTTCCTTCTCTACTTGTTAGAGAGGATGGGATTCGGTGGGCGATGGAGGAGATGGATTCTTTTTTGCATCTCTAGCGTTCGTTTCTCTGTCCTTGTGAATGGAGCGCCGTCGGGTTTCTTCTCTAACTCAAGGGGTTTGAGACAAGGGGATCCGTTTTCCCTTTTCCTGTTCCTTTTTGTGATGGAGGCTCTTAGCAGATTGCTAAAGAGGGCTGTGGAACTGGGTTTTTTGAGTGGCTTTCGGGTGGGCAGGAATGTTGCTAGTCAATTGGAGGTTTCTCATTTGATGTTTGCAGATGACACTATTGTGTTTTGTGATGCGGATGAGTCCCAGTTGAGGTATTTGAGATGCGCTCTGATCTGGTTTCAAGTTGTTTCTGGCCTTAAGGTTAATGTTGGTAAGAGTATTCTTGTGCCTGTTGGGGATGTTCCGGAGATTGAGGTGTTTGCTCACATCCTTGGCTGTTGCACTGGCTATTTTCCCATTTCTTATTTAGGATTGCCTTTGGGTGCTCTGTCGAGATGTGTGGGGAGCTGGGATCCGGTTGTGGACAGAGTCGAGAGGAGGTTGGCGGGTTGAAAAAAGCAGTACCTGTCCAAGGGGGGTCGGGTTACCCTGATTAAGAACACCCTTTCTAGCCTGCCTACATACTTCTTGTCTCTGTTTCACATTCCTTCTTCAGTGGCTGAGAGAATTGAAAGATTACAGTGCAACTTCCTTTTGGGGGGGGGGGGGGGGGGGGGGGGGGGAAGGTGAAGAGTTCAAATTTCACTTGGTTCGATGGGAACAAGTGTGCCGTCCAATTCGGTTTGGAGGCTTAGGGTTTCAGAGGTTGTTACCTTTTAATAAGGCTCTTCTTGGTAAATGGCTCTGGAGGTTTGGGATCGAGAGGCATTGGTTATGGAGGAAAGTTATTGCTTGCAAATTTGGGGAAAGTCGTGGTGGGTGGTGCTCCCTGGAAATGCGTGGTCCAAGGGGAATGGGAGTTTGGCATTGTATTCGGAGGGGTTGGGATGATTTCTGCAAGCATGTTCGTTTTCGTATTGAAGATGGAAGGAGGATCAGTTTTTGGTTGGATCTCTGGTGTGGGGATCTTCCTCTTGCTCTCGCGTTCCCACGGCTCTACAGGATTGCTTCTCATCGACAGGCCATGGTTGTCGACTGTTATCATCTTGATAACGGGAGACTGTCTTAGGATGTTCGTTTCAGGTGGCATTTTCAGGATTGGGAGATCGAGGATGTTTCTCGTTTTCTGGAGTTGTTGTATAGCCAGGTGTTTTCTATTGGGGGATCAGATCGGTGGTTCTGGATTCCTACCACACATGGCCGTTTTGAGGTTAGGTCCTTTTTCAGATGCCTTTCATTTGGTCATGGAGATCCCTTCCCTTGGAAGTCTATTTGGCGGTCCAAGGCTCCCCGCAAGGTCGCCTTTTTTGCTTGAACCTCTGTTCTGGGTAAGATTTTTACCCAGGATAATCTGAGGAGGAGGAATCAGGTGGTGGTCAATCACTGTTACATGTGCTTGTGTCATGAAGAGTCTGTTGATCACCTCCTTTTACATTGCAGCATGGCCAGAGATTGTTGGGATTTAATGCTTCGTTTATTTGGGGTTCATTGGGCTATGCCTTTCTTCTCTAGAGGGTTGATTGAGGCTTGGAGAGGCGTCTCTGTCGGGGCTGGCATTAGGGATGCTTGGAGGGCTACGCCGCTCTGTATCTGGTGGTGTATTTGGCCTGAGAGAAATAGGAGATATTTTGACAGGAAAAAGAAGCCTGTTTCTATGCTTAAGTTCTCTGTTATTTCTACTCTTTTTTGTTGGGTTTCAGGGAGAGATTATAGATCTGTGGAGGAAATTATTGTTTTTTTGGCCTCTTTGAAGGTCTAAGGCGCCCTCTGGCCCTTGTGTTCCTTTTGTTTCTTTGGGTTTCGCTCCCCTTTTTGAGCGTTTTTAATAAAATCTTACTTATCAAAAAAAAAAAAAAAAAATAGTCTAGTAGATATAATTATTTGAAAAATAAAAATTCAGAGCAGCAAGCCCAGTGGAGCACTACTGATGTCTTTTAAGGCATTGGATAGCCAAACAAAGACCAAGCAAAACCAAAATGAAGTTCATGCATAATATTGATTTTGAGACTGATATGCACGACTGCACAAACCAGAGAAACCACCTCAAAAATGGGGAAGTGACTCAGCCTAAATGGAATCAGTTATATTACTTTGACCCTTGGCTGAGACAGTAACTGAAATTGAAAGTTGACTCAGGCAACAATTCAACACTAAAAATCCTAAAAACAGAACAAATGGTTAAAACAAAAATTTGTATCAACTTCCACCCTTAATAGAACTGATCATGGTAAAATGTAAAGAAAAGTTTAATAGTTGATTTCATAAACCCATTTGCATCAGCAACTGTGATATAAAACTGTAAACCCAATTAATAGAACAAAATTTAAATTCTACCCCCAAAATTTGCATCAGCATCCTCCAAATTAACCCATTTTCCATCCCAAAATATAAATTCCATTAGTAGAATAGTTTAATAAGTTGAGTCCATAAAACCAACCATGATATAAAATTTAACTTATAAACTAAGAATGCAACCCAAAAAAAAATCGTAAAATTGTCACAGAATTCAAACATACTAGTCACATTCTACTTTTTTTTTTTTTTTTGACAAGTATACTAGTCACAATCTACTTACATGATTAGATTAGAATTATAATTTTTTTTAACAAAAACTACTACTACTGTCCATAGCCGAAGGAATAAAAGAAATTCTGATTTAGGTTCAGCCATCATATTAACCATTTTCGGATCTCTCATGATGTAAATAACTAAAATAACCTGACAAAGAAGCCGATTTTCAATATAAGCATGAAGGAAAAGATGCTCCTTATATGTGTGCATAACAATTTTTTTTTTTTTGGCTCAATGTGAACAGCTAGGACTGTAATTGATGTACAAAACTCTGGATTTCAAAGTGACATTCAAAAGGTAAAGTTGGTCTAAATGGCTTCAACTGTGAATAGATACACAATCACACACAGAAAGTAATGTTGATGACACAACATACAAATAACAGTAAACTAAATCAAGCAATGAAAGAACCCCAAATGGGGAAAATGGAGACGACCAAAGCAAGCCCAACCAACAAAATTGACAAAAACACCAGAGAAAAACCAGATCGGGGCTATCTTTACCAGATTGAATCTTAGAGAGGTTTCTTGAATTTTCGAAAAAAGCCCCAAAAATCTTGGGGAGAGAGAGGGATCAATGATTACCTGAAGAGTTTCTTGATGAACCTGGTTGTTAGTTGGAAATGTGAGTGCAAGCTGCAGCTGAGACAAGAAAAGTTGTTCAACAGAGATCTATTACCAGGTGAGAGAAGTTGTTCAAGTAGTTTGTATATAATATATAGAGAGAGAAGGGGGAATATGCGGCTGAGAGAGGAGATAAGGTAAACGAGTGTTATACATGAGGATTAAGTTACGCCATTTTTTAAGTGGCCGGGTAGTTCTCCATGTTTTAACAATTTGAGTTTAGTTTTGAAAAACTGTTCCTAAAAACTCAGAGAACTCCATTTTGTGGTTCTCTAAAAACCCTCACTCTTGTGACTCAGTTTTTTAAAAACTATTCTTCAAAAACAGATCAAAACAGGTTAAAGAAGGGTTTTCTTGTTTTTTGTCACTCAGATAACAGAAAACTGTTTTCTGAGTGACAAACCCAACAAGGCCTATGGTTTCCAAAGTGTCAAACATTTTGGGTGGGTTTATCCTTCCTCTTCTTCTTTTTGTTTGTTGGCACTGCCATCACCTCTTTTTTCTTTCTTTTTCTTTCTTCTTTTTATTTATTTTTTCCTGGACAATTTGTTTGAACTCAGGTTGATTTTCTTAAACTCTCGTCTATTTCGTATTTACATTAATCATTTTGTAGTGTTTTATCAGCTCTCAGAAAAATTTGAGACTTTTTATTATTTATTCTTATTGCATCTTTTGCTTCTATATTTTTTCAGCAATGTTCTTTAATATATAATAGACAAGTATTTGAAGGTTCTCTTTTTCACCTTTTCCTTTTCTTCTAATTAAAAAGATTCCGCATGATACATATCTTGCAGGTTTGGGGGGGCTACGAGGTACTTACCTTGGAAAGCTTCAGATAACTATGAATTTATATTTCATCATTGTCTAACAAGAATGCCTGGCATACCTTTAGTGGCTCGTGAAGCAACGTATGTTCCCGTTTATGGAATCTTATTTGTCTTATGCTGCTGCCTTATTAATCCGTAACCTGTGCTATTCATAAATTGAAAATTTCTTTTGTACTTTTTTGAATAGTTACTGTTCAGTATTCACTGTTTAGTTATAAATGAAGTCTCCTCCACTTAAAATTTTATGACATTTTAAGTAACACTTGCTGTTTTCAGTGGTATCCATATTGCTTTATTAAATTGAGTACATAATTTTACTTATCAAAAAAAAAAAAAAAAAATTGAGTACATAATTTATTCAGAATTAAGTGCTGAACTGGGTTATCAAACAACACCTTGAATTTTAAGTGTTCAGCATCACTGTATAGTGATAAGTGAATTCTTTCCACTTAAAAATTTTACACGATTGAAGGATAAACTGATATCACTATGCAATTCTAGTTCATTGAACATAAATTTTGTTTGCAATTGCAGTTATTCTAGAAGTGCAGATCAGATGTGCCGCGAAGATTCTCGTGTACATTTGTCTGCAGAAGAGGAAATTGCAGCCGAGGAGAGCCTTTCTGTTTACTGCAAGCCTGTAGAACTTTACAACATTCTTCAACGCCGTGCTATAGGAAATGTAATATACTTCAGTGGATTTTTTTTTTCTTTTTCTTTTTGCTGCTGCTAGTTTTTTATGGTTTTTAATATGGACTGTCTATCAAGATTTTCTTCAAGCATTATCAATCAAGCTGAGGTTGGGCCTTGGTTCAATGGTAAGGTTTTTCCATTGTGACCTGGGGGTCATGGGTTCGAAACTGGGAACAGCCTCTCCACGTGGAGGTAAGGCTGCGTATATCTGACCCTCCTGTGACCCCGCAATGGCGGGAGCCCCATGCACTGGAAGCTCTGGTGTCAGGCACTTGTTCCATTTACATCCGTGATTGGCAATGGATGTCTTTTATTAATTCTGTCACACCGTGTTTTTTTTTACCACGGAATTTCCATCAGTTAAATAGTGGGCTTAGTATGGAACCCCAATGCTGTAGATAACAGAAACATGTAATGTTTTGCATTCTTGAGGATGGGGTTTTTGAAGTGTATATATTTATTCTCTTCTTCTATTGTATCTTTCTAACTGATGGTACATTCTTATGTAGCCATCATTTCTTCAAAGATGTTTGCATTACAAAATTCAAGCGATGCACAAAAAGAGGTAAAAATTCTCAATTTTATATTTTACTCTTATCTGTTTTAAAAGCTAATTGTACTAATTGTTACCGTTGATTTATCTGTTACATGCTTTGGGGTTGTCAAAGTTATCGGTATCATGGTATGATAAATATTACACAGTACATTCTGGTTGAAAAATCATAGAGATTGCTAGCATCAATTGCCTTCTTTACTGTGTCTTAAATATTACAATACACAATTGAAACATATAATATGCAAAAGGAGCCTGTCATAGAGCTTTACATACATGTAAGGTGTAAATGAGGTAAAAAGGTCGTAAGGGAGGCTAAGCATATGGCGAACGTTGGTTTCAATCTTTAGTTAAATTTAAAGGATGGTAAGAGTTCATGTGAAGGCTTGAATTATGTTTATTGTATGAAGGGTAAGGAAAGAACGATGATCAAATTAAGATAGAAAAGTATTTTTATAAATTATTTATTGAAAATCATGTAGAGGATCTACATTTAGGAGAACATAGCAACTTTAATGCTACTAGAAACTGAAGATATTTCAAAAAAATAGGGTAACAGAGGTGAAAAAGATTATGAAATAATTGAAAATAAGAAAGATTGTAGTATCAGATGGAATTCTTATTGAGTTTTGTGAATGTTTGGGGATGATGGAATAGTTTGGTTGATCGTTTAACAAAGTGCACCATTGTATCTGTACGTAAGAACAAAGATGATAGTATAAATTTCTAAAACTATGGGAGATAGTGATTGAGTGAAGGTTAGACAACCAACAAATCAATTTATTTTTATGCTCAAGATGTATATGATGGATCTATTTGTCCACTCATTTGGCTGATAGAATAATATAGAGAGAAGAAGAAAGACAAACATATGGTACGAGTATCTGTTAACTTATTAAAAAGGATAGAGTAAATTGCACCGACACCCCTTGAAGTTTGCTTAAAGTACATAGATGCTGTGTGTATGAGAATCTATGAACACTTTCTGTCATAGTGTTAGAACGACGATAGAAATGTGAATGAAATGTCATAATTTCCCTTTATTTTACTATAGTTTTTAATTAAAAATTTTGAACCTATGAAATTACAATATTACCCCCATACTAATAAAAAATAAAGACCCCTCTCTTGCCACTTGCTCCACCGCTTTTAGGGGTGGCAATTTGGCCCACTCACCCTGCCTCATCCTTAATGGGATGGGGATGGTATGCTTTAAACAGGTTAGGCGCGGGGATGAGATTAAGATATGTAACCTGAACCGGGTTTGGGGTGGGGACAGGTATTTTGGTAACCTGTCCTGCCCTGATTATGTAATATAAAAATTACATTTATACCTTATTTTAATATAGTATTCCTTAAATACCATTAAATACTATTATGTATATATATACACCTTAAGAGAGTTAGGGCTTCTAATTTTTCTTCCCATTCTACCACTACCAGGCACCAACTGCCCCTCTCCCCACTTGGCAACCCCAGTTCTCGGCTCTCCAGGCAACTTGCTACTCACGAGCCACTCCTTTCGATCAACCATCCCGGCTATGAGAGCTATGGTTGCGACCATATTGTGTGTACTCTCTCTCTCTCTCTATAACATATATATATATATATATATATATATATATATATATATTTGTATGATGGGAACTTTCTGATCTCTCTCTCCTTAATGGGTTTCTCTACTTCTCTCTATATTTACGCATTTGTATCTAAATCGTCTCTGCGTTTTTATTTTTTCACTTCTCTGCATCTCCTTCTTGACGTTTATATGTTTTTAATTGTGCTTCTCTTCATCTGCACCTACACCCTTCTAACATCTGCAAATACACACACACACATAACCCGCCCCACTCATTAAACAAGCTGGGACGGGTTCTTGAATTTCTTCCCTGACAGTGTTGGTATTGTACTCCAAACCCATCCCTGGTTTGGGACAAGGATAGGATAGAATAATTTAGGTGGGGCTGGGTATGGTTCTGTCAAACACCCATACCGAACTTGCCCCGTTTGCATCCCTAACCACCGCCCACCTCCAATCTCTCTCTCTCTCCCCCCACCACCTCCCACCTCCACACCACCATTGCAACCTCCACACTAGAACCACCACCAACCCAACCCAACCCACACCCATGAAACCCAAATTCTCGACCACCATCTTCATCACCCCTTACTCTCTCTTCTCCACATCATTACCAACATTGCCATTGCCATCGCCACCCCTACTCTTTCTTTTCTTCACCACCAATTATACCACAAAGTTTAGCACCAAAACATTCGCTACATTGACCCAAGATTGGCAAAACTAATTTGTTGAGTGATAGTATAATTAATGATAGAGTTGGCGTCATATTGTAAATAAGCTACACTTGTAAGTGGGTATATATATATATATATATATATCAGATTTTAGGGTTCACTGAATCTAAAAGAGAACACCACCAAACATCTCGTTTCTCCCTCTCTCTCTCTCTCTATCTCTCAACATGGTATCAGAGTGACGATCCTAACCCTACATTCTGAAACGATGCCAACCCTAAATTGTTCGTCACCGTTCTCATGAAGAGGGTGTCATCGTTCTGCCTGTGTGTTGGCTTCATCATCACTGAGAGAGAGAGTTACTTTCAGATCACTTTCTGTATTTACATGACCAGTGTTGGTCATGTTTGCTGTGAACCAGTGTTCTTTGTTGTTGTCGTCATCAACCAGTGTCGTCATCAAGTTGCAGTGGTGCAGATCTCTTTATTGATTTGCAGAGTTCTTCATTGATTTGCAAAGATCCATCCCAAGTGAAGGAGGATCAGGTTAACCGGACCCAACTGCAGATTCAACCCGATTATGTCTGACCCGATTGGTTTCTCAGATTAGTTCAGTTCGTTTTTTCCAGCCTGTGCAATTTGTTGGAGGCTAGTTCTATTTGTTTTCTTGGCTCTGCAGTGTTCAGTTTTGTCTTGGCTGCTCTAGTTTCTTCAGTTCATGTTTTTCCAGCCTGTGAAATCTGTTGTAGGCTGGTTCTACTTGTTTTCTTGGCTGTGCAGTGTTCAGTTTGGTCTTGGCTGCTCTAGTTTCTTCTCTTCTTCTCTTCTGTTTCGTATTTCTTCCCAACTCCTGTCTCCGTGGCAGAAACTAGTGAAATCAAGACAATTTCTGCTGCAATTACTGATCATGTAGGGCTGCAAATTACTACTGCTAAACTGAGTAATACCTATTACTTGTGTTGATATATCTGTCACTAGTTTTTCTTCCAACGTTCTGAATTATGATCTCAAGAATAACTTATCTCTCATAGATGTAATCAAGGGTTCTCACAAACTTTCAGCAAAGCGTGTAATAAAAGTTCTATGAAATATCTACGAGAGTCTCTCAATATATGTTCATAAGAGCTAAAGTATCAGGGATATGTCTGTAGGTGTCTCAAGGAAGGTATCACAGGTTATCTCTAGGTATATGTAAAAGATAACCAACAAGCCTCTATATAAGGTTTTGGCAACCAAGAGGTGGCAGGAGCGCAACAACCTAGCCCAAACCTACCTACTTTTGAAAGAGGACAGGTGCCCTATATGGCGCTTTAGGCAGGGTTGAATATCACCCGCTTCAAGCAATTCCTATGATTACTTTCGAAGTTCTTCTAGTTCAACGGGAGCCATCCGGTAAGGTGCTTTAGCTGGGGGCCGTGCATCTGGAAAATCTGTCGAACAATGACTTAAAATACCTTTCCGTGTGTAGAAACTCATGTATATGCAAGTGTTATGGGTAGATCAATTTTGACCTTTCTCGAAGAATGTAACACTATGATCAGTTGCTTAAGTGTTTGACAGGCTGTACACCCGGTTGCACCCTCACTGTTTTCCTTATATGAATCCAAAAGATGCAGAGTTGGGTCTATCTTGATGAGAATACATATTTAATCATAACATCATTTTAGAACACTCTTAAACACTTGTTTACGGGACGGTCCAAGTAAAATAGGCCAATTTGATCAGTTTTTAATCCAATTTAAATTCTACAATTCACCTAGTCAACACTTTCTTGACCTTTAAGTGTGTGAGTTAGTGGAGATAGAGGGTTTTCCATGGGAGATACATTTCCAGGTTTGTTTTTAGATCAAATGGGACTAGTTGGGTAGATAGAGTTGGTGAAATCGAACCTTTAAAAAAAAAATCGAACCCGCTAATCGAACCTTTAGCGGGGTGGGTCACTTGACTGAAATACAACAGGTTAACAGACGTTCCACAGACACAAACACTAGTTGTGATGCCTAACTGTATCATTGTCATCATATCTATAGCTATGTCCAAAGTTATTCATTATGTGGTCCTTTAAAGTATTTATTTAAGTTTTAAAATTCTGTTGTAACTGCTGCCGTTTGAAATTGTAGCATACAATTGAAAATAATTTTAGGGCACTGATTTACTTATCAAAAGAAAAAAAAAATATAGGGTACTCACTTATCAAAAAAAAAATTAGGGTACTGATTTTAGTTGCCTCTGTTTGAATTTGTAGGATACAGATGACAATTTCCCTGTCAGGGACTGTGAATGGAGTTCAAACACAAGGTCTATTTCCTGTGTACATATTGTTGGCGAGGCCAGTTTCTAATGTTGCGGTTGCAGAGGTAGCAACGTATCTACTATAGTAAACTAAATCAGACCATTCCATTTGGTTTTTCTTGAGTAATTTGTTCTTCTTTCTCCGATGTCATTTGGAGACAGATTTCTGAAGTTTATCGCTTTAGTCGAGCATGTATGCTGAACACTTATGCTGGAATAGATGGGACGAATCAAACTCAAGCAAATTTTATTCTCCCCGAGATCAATAAGCTAGCAGCTGAGGTCAAATTTGGCTCTCTTGCTGTCTTGTTTGTCAGTTTTGGTATGCCACAATGTGTATATTTTTACTTTGGTTTAAGCTCTAAGGCTTATACTTTCCGTTGCATTAGTTAATTGATGTTCTATCTTTTTGCAGCTGAAATTACAAATTCTCTTAGCGGACTTGATCTATCCAAGGATCATATGGATATGGCATCTTTTCCATGTAAGTTTTTCTTTAGTTGGAAAACTCCTTGTTATTTGAACTTGAGTTAACGATTATCATGATAAGTGCCCCTAAATTGCTTGAGAAATGTTTTTTTAATTTATTTTTATTGATAAGTAAGATTTCAAATTGCTTGAGAAAGCTGCGCCAACTTAATGTAAAATTTGGACCAAGACATATTCCTCTACTCATTGTTCATTTTACTATGTTTAGCTCTATGTGTAATACATCGAATCATTTAATGTGTACTTATCAGAAAATAGCATTTACCAAGCGCTCCAGTCTGATCTATTTGGATTTCATTGTAAAACGCCAATCATTTGATGTCAAGAAATACTGCACTGAATTTTAATTCTACCCATAAGTCATCATTGTCTAGTTATGTAAAATTCAATTCTAATTTGAATCAGAAAGAGGACATATTTTCATGCTAATTTATATTTCTATAAATCTTATCGACTTTTGTCGTTATGTCTTTTTCATTAATTAAACTTAATTTATTGAAAGATTGCATCTTTTTTTTCTTTTATAAGTAATATAGTCATAAAAAAGGCACTCAAACGGGGATTATGTTTCAAACAACGATTTTGGGTTTGAACTTCTGTGAATTTGCTCAAATTTCTATTATTGAGCATTTGCGGAAGAAGCACATTCATTTGCTTTGTTGGGACCAAGTTCTCCTTGTACCATGAGAAATGGCAATTCATGTTGGCATGTCGTGTTTGTGTTGTGCTAGGATATGGGTAACTTGTTATATGGGTTGACACGAACATGACATGATTATTACACGGGTAACATAACACGACACGTGTAAACCCTTTAATAAAGGGTTCAAGACTTGACACGACACAATAAGACACGTTTAATTCAAATTTCATACTATTAAGGTTATTTCTAACACAAACATGACACAATTAATTAATGGGTCATTTCTAACACAAACATGACACGTTTAGTTAAACAGGTCATTTCTAACGCGAACACAACATGATTGTTTGACACGTTTAGTTAAAAGGGTTATAAACGGGTTGGTGTCTCAAACACGAACACAACACTTTTAATTACCGTGTCAATTTGGGTTGAGTCGATTAAGGCAAACCCAAATCCACTTATCTTGTGTTTGAATTGTGTTAGCATGTTGTGTCAAATATTGCCCTTTACGAGAAATATACTTCAAATCCTTTGGTTTTATAAGGAGTATGTCAAATCCTCTCCTTTGTGCTGTCAGCAACAGAGTATTGTCGGCAAAGGCTTGAGTGCTCCTTAGTGATATATCTTACTTATCAAGAAAAAAGAAAAGAAATAATTTTTTTTCTTAAAAAGGTCACTGTTACCTGCCGATTCTGATACATGATGCGACCCTTTGTAGTTTGTACCACAGTGATAACAAGTTGAAATATGCATTGGAGAGTCAACCACAGTTTTAGAGAATTCTTTTGCATCTGCAAATGTCGTGTTTGAGTTGTGTTGCATTTGCAAACGTTCTTTTGCATTTGCAAACGTCATTGATTACCCTATCTTTTCTCCTTGTCTTATCTCTGTTGTCAGTTGCATTTTCACCTGTTTCTAGATTTTTTTTTTATTTTTTTAATTAAGCCATTCCTATTTTTTTTTTATGGATGACAGCAAATGTAGGAGGCTACTGCTTAATGGGCAAGATACCAATGGAATTACTTTATTACTCATGGGAGAAGTCTCCAAACTTGAGTTTGGGGGAGCGAGCAGAAATGATGTTAGCTATTGACATGCACTCCTGTTTTGTGAAGGTATATGTATCACATCTCATTGCCTGGAGATTTGCGTGGTGTGTGGATGCCTTCTCTTCTCCCCTACGAAATAAATGGTTCAAACGAATGGGTTTGGCAGGAATTGAAATCTTGGATGGTGCTTTCTCAGCCATTTTATTCTCTGATTTTATACATTTTTGCATGATTATTTAATGGGTACTGCAAGCACATTGGACTTTTTTTCCATTAAAGATTCATTTGTGAATAATCTTTTGTTGCAATTTTATAAGGTTCTATTGGTTACCAACATATTAGCTGTTTTCTGTTTTCTCCTTGAAGTGGAATTTTGATGTAAAAATTAAATCAATGAAGCAGTTTTATTTTTTGGTTGTTGTTGCTATTATTAGTATCTGATTATAGAGATGCACATAGTAGTGTTCAGTAATCAGTTTGATTATTATTATTATGTTGTTATTCTCTCTGACTTTAGTAAATTTACGTATCATTTATTTTTTTTAATCTTGATAATTTTAAGCCTTTTGCGCCTCTAACGTATTCTTCACAGTTCTAATTTATTCTTAGCTCTTCCTTAGAAGTATTCATAGTACAATGTCATCTGCAAACCACATGCGCCATGCAATGTCTTCTTGTATTTCTTTTGTTTATTATTTAAAGTTATTGTGAATAGATATGAACTTAGCATTGATCCTTGGTGTAATTTTACCTTTATATAAAATAACTGGTCTCTTCACATACCCTTCAAACTCTAGTCCTAGTCTCCTTATATTTTTTGAGGGCCCATTTTCTTTTTAAAGTCCACCAAGCTGTGTCCTTCAGTACTCTATCCTATGTGGCTATGCATTCTCAAGTACATGGAAATCATGTGTAGATCTTTGCTTCTACGATATTCTTTTAAATGTCTTAGTAAATGGTTTCCATGAAGGTTTTCCCTGGAAAAAGTCCAGATTGGTTATTGGACATTGCGGATTCCTTTCTTAATCTTTGTTAAACATTCGTACCTCTCCTTTATGTTGTGCTTTTCCTCCATTATTTTTATGTCTTTCCTTCTCTTGGTTTTTTATTGAATAAATTAATTAGCCTGTCATTCCTACTTTTCGTAAAGTTCTCCATGCCTCTATGGGTATGTTATCAGGTCCTACCACTTTATTGTTACCGCTATATTTCAGTGCATACTCTTATTTTGATAATCTGTCTGTGACCCGCTGCTTTTCAAGTCATAAAAACATAAGCACAAGCAAATTACCCATATTGGATTACTGAATGATAAGAATGTACAATATTGTCCTAGTCAAGAAAAAGGCGTAAATATATTTAAGAAAATTTTTATGCCTACATTCCTGGTCTCTTGAGAATAATCACAATTGCCTAAGGGGTCTCTATGTATTGGTTATTTAGGTCTTTTTTTTTTTTAAAACCTAGACCTCTGAGTTGTAGTACAAAGGATTTGATTTTGGGAACTCCTAAAAAGTTTGTCAAATTTCTGATTCCGACTTCAATTTAATCAGTTTATGACTGCACTTTGATCTATCCATTTGTTGCGCGATATGATCCATTGCTTTAGCTTGATTGATCTGTTGGCTTATGTGAAAGTTTGATAAACTGTGATTACGATTTTTTCCACCGAGTACTGAGTTCTCACTTTATCAATTCAATTCTTGGGGCCCATTTAGCGTTGCTTGTAGAATGAAAAAAGCACTTTTGTCAGTAGGGCTGCCAAAAAAATTCTGTCAGTAAAAAAACATGTTAGGTGTTTGGTGATACATAATATAAAGTACTTTTTAATCTGTTTGGTAACAATATTTTTTAAGCACTTCTATTGCTACTTTTATAGTCCTGTCCTTTAATAAATTGTTACTATATTTGATAATAACAACATCATAAAAGAAGGGGTGAAATTGTCTAAGGAAAAACAGTTACCTAAATATAGAACCTCTACTCAAAACGTAGTTTTAAAAGTTAGAAATTTTAGCTTCATTCAAAAGCTCTACTAAGCTAAAATTGGTAACTATTAAAAGTGCTTTTAATGGTTACCAAACACATCTAAACACAACTTTTTAAAATAAAAGCTTTTTTATGCGGTTGAAACGCAATACCAAACGGGCTCTTATTCAGTTTTGATCAATCACCCTCCATCTCAATTGGTTCAGTAGCTACTAAATTAAATTTTGGTTTGTCAAAACATATTTTATTTACTATTTATTACCCGGGGTCCACCAAGTCTTTTTTGCTTCCAACTAAACTAGCCATTAGTTATGTAGATCTTGGTTCTCTAAGTCATACATTTTTTCTGCAATCTGTCGTGACTGTCATCGTAGCTCTTCAATCTTGGCCAATCAAACTATGACTATGATCTCTGACCTTAACTTCACGAATTTTGCTTACAAGCATAATGTTGGGAGAATATCATAGGAGTGATTTATGGGATTTATGACATTCTCCCAACACATAACAGAGTTATGTTCATGGGATGTGCCAAGACTAGAGCTTATTTCCTAACATCTTATTTGCGTTTCCTTTTGCAGTCGAGTTGCTTGGATGATAACAAATGTATTTCGTTTCAGATTCCATATAACAATGGAGCTATGGTATGTTCTGCCCTCTAAATATCTACTTTATTCCTCTTGGATATTCAACTTGAATCCTTTGATATTCTTCTGCTGGATAATTATAATTATATTGTTGATCACTGCTTTCTTTTTACTGTCTGGGTTACCTAAGGGTATGTCACAGCAAGTGCAAGTCATCATTTCGGCAGAAGAGGTTGGGGCAAAAGAAAAATCTCCTTATAATACATACACATATAATGACCTTCCTACTTCTTCATTGCCTCATATTATTCGGTAAATACCTTTTTCTTTCTAACTTCATATTCACTTTCCATTTATTTTCATGTGGTTATCAATGTATAATATACTTATATCTTCAGTGATCTAAAACAGGTATTGTTAGGGTTATTAATTAGGGTAAAATACAAAAAAAAAAAAAAAAAAAAAAAAAAAAACTATCATAGTTTTGCAAAAACAAACCCTGAAGTAATAAAAATTCTTGATGTATCCAACATTTGCAAATAGCACTCACTTGTTAGTCAACCGTCATTGGCATAATAAAATTACCAAAATGACCTAAAAAAATGAAAAAGAAAAAGGAAAGAAAACCCATCCCAAATTGCAACTAATTCCCCTCAACTATTGACGATTTGCAAAATAACCCTTCTGAACTATTAATTTGGTAAACAATCCCCTGAACTATCCAAAAGATTTGCAAAATACATACATATACATATATATGTGTGTGTGTGTGTATACATATAAAAATATAAGGAATAAAAAAAAACATATTTTTGATAGCATATTTTTGCACATTAAATTTTATGGGTAACTCAATTGCCAAAAATAACTAAGGCCACGTAGTTCATTTAATGGGTAAATAAGTAATTTAACATCACCAGTATTGTCAATGGAATAATTTGCAATTTTTTGATAGTTAGGGAAATTTTTTATTTTATTTTTGCAATGTTGGGATATTTAAAAAAATTGAATAGTTCAGGGGGATTTTTTGCATTTTACCTTTTATATTATTGGAGCATTACAATTGGGTGAGGAGCATAATGGTCATGAAAGCCACACTATGTCATGTGTGATGCACATGACAAACTAATAATACAATTTGACCGGGTAAATAACGGCAGGGGGGCATTGCAAATCTTTTGGATAGTTTAGGGAGTTTTTTTTTTTGGTACAAAATTAATAGTTCTAGGATTTTTTTTATATTATTTTTTATTGTTGTGTGTGTGTGGATTTTACCCTCTTAATTATTAATATGTTGTTCTAATTTTTTTATTTTTGTCCACCTTATGGGTCTTGCTGACTTGATCTTGTTTTAGGATTTGTTTGATTCTGCAATTTCTAACCAGAAGTTTTGGTTTTCTCACCGTTTGTTTCCCCCTTTTCAACATATTCTCATCTGTTTTTCCAACTTGAATTTGATGTGAATAACTGGGTGAATTTGGAAATGAATCTATTTATTTGTGGCAAAATGAGTGAAATTTATAAAGCCTGTCAAATTACTGGACCTTATGAACATTAAGTTGACATGAAGGGCATGTGTTCTTAACTGACATAGTTGTCACACTTGACCATCACTCACCGCAAAGAGAAACTTTTGTCACTTCGTTTACCTTTTTTCCATTACTTAATTTTTTTTATATTTTAAATTCATTGTTTTGAGAAGTGCATGGAAGCCAAATGCTCTGGATGGATAGTATTGATATGTTTCATTATGTAATGTTTAAATGTTCTTACTTGTACCTGAAAAGAAAAGCCTCGGTCTTTGTCTGTGTAGGGTTGGTTTACATTAACAGCTTTTTCTTTCTTTCTCTGTCTCCTGTTCCAATCAGTGCTTCCAATGTGTATGGGTTCATAAACCTCCTGCTTATCCAAGTAATAGTGTATTACATTATTAGGCCTAGATATTATCAGCTTCATTAATGTATTACGTTTTGGGAGTGTTTTCAGAGTTCTCAATTTGTTACCATATTTTTCTATATATTTCTGGAACATTTGCGTTGTGGGGGCTATCTGAAACAACAAGGCACAAGGAAATATAATTTCTTGATTACACTGAACGTAATACATTGGACTCTTTAATTTTGTGAATGATTTTATAAAGTGGTATAGTTAAAGCAGCAGTGTTTCACTCCGCGGTTGTTATGTACTTTCAGTTGGAAATTTTCCCTTGAAATAATATTTGTGCAACTTATCTTTACCTTTTAATTTCTGAATCTGAACATAAGGCAATTGACAATTGAAATGTTGTTATCAATGTTGGAAAGAAGTTTCTGTGTTTGATATGCTGTTGCCTCTTTATGTTCTTGGTTGGTCTAGATTTTCTTTATCAGTTTATTGGAATGTTAGTGATTTTTATTTTCCTGTAAAAGAATACATACAAAATATAATTTGAGCTGCTTGTATTGTCTTATTGTCTAGGTTGAGAACTGGAAATGTCCTTTTCAACTACCGGTATTATAACAATAAACTGTGGAGGACTGAAGGTATTGGGGATGTCACATTTCGTTCTATGTTTTTTTTTTTTTTCACAGTTGGCCGTTTTTTTATTTGTCAATTATTCTTTTAAGTATCTATTCGAGTTCTAATTAGTTGTGCAGTAAATTTATATCAAACCTAGGTGATTGGTTTTCCATAATAGAATTGTGGTCTACAAGTGTATTGGTGAGGGAGTATACTTGTATTTTTAATCTCCGTTGGAAGATAAGAGTTCACATGCACACTCAAATTGGTGGAAGCTGTTTTAAAAGAAACAAAAAAAGGCATGGTGGAATATTATATCTCATTTATAAGTCATGACATTCTTGCCTAATGCCTACAATAAAGCTATAGGTCCCGTTTTTCTTCGTTGTAAAATTACATCCCGTAGAAATCGGCATGTCACAATATTTTGTAAAAATATAGGATAGACAGCATATTTTGTCTTTTTCTGCAAACATGTAGAAATCCTATATATTGTAAAAATACAAGATAGAGAACTTTCAACCGATGGGATCACTTAAAACTAATTTTCTTCACTTCTTTTGTATTTTTCATTGAAGTTGAATTATTATTCAATTCTTTTTTTGAAAGAAGTGACCTTATAAGAATGGAGTTGCAAGCCTTTACTCCGTTAACCAAACAGTTTCATAATCCGAGCAAATAAAGGACACTTCATGACATTAAATGACAGAGCATAGCCATAGAATAACTTAAACACTTTTTGAATAATCAATTTACACTTCTCTACTACCCCTTTTATAGTCTTTTCCCTTTTCTTTTTTGCGTATTATATGCATCTACAGTTCATTTTATTGCACAAACATTTTGATATGCTTCATAATAGTCCACCTAATGACCTTAAGACAGTGGTGGTGGGAGGGCCACGTCCATATTAAGCTCATATGTTCATGGCCGAGAGAGTGCCTAAAATGAAGGGTGGGGGGGGGGGGGGGGGGGGTGGTGGGGTTGGGGTATTTCTGGGTGGAAGCTCCTTTTTGCCTTATGTGGTTCATTAGAGATTGTGGAATAAACTATTAAGGTCATATATAATTTTTAAAATTATGCTTCATTCTTTCCATTTTTGGGTTTCTTGGTGCTTCCTGCGTCTATTTCATCATTTTTTTTTATCTTGTTTGTACATGGATTGTATCTCCTCTTAGCCTCTATTAATAAATACATTCTTATCCCCCAAAATAGAAGGCTTCAAAGGATTTGGAGTGCAAACATATGGAAATACATTTTCTGTTAGAGAGAAGGATGAAATTGTTTGTCTCACTTTGTTACATCGAATAAGATATATGTGTATTGAATGTTGGTTTGTGACTAAGCGAAAAGATTATTAAGTACCCGAACTCAAGGAGATGGGGAATACAACTAAATATTTATATTTATTTATTAGGGATTTGCTCCCCTTTTTGAGCGTTGTTTATAAAATTTTACTTATATAAAAAAAAAAAATCTTCTTCTTCTTCTTCTTCTTCTTCTTCTTTTTTTTTTTTTTTTTTTTTTTTTTTAGGGTAACATAGTGCTTTATGTAATAAAGAGCGGTAAACTTGGCAGTTCATTCATTTTGAGGCAATAGTGTAACAAAATAATAATACGAGAATTTTATGTACATTCATATAGAAAACTTGAATTATCAGATATATGCTTGTTAGGTGCATGTCAAACCATATATGTTTTGACATATATTCCGTAATTATCCTCAGTTGTCATGTGGTCGGTGCACGTATTTTGTGCATTTAGAAGTGTTGAATTCCAACACCCCTTCACTCATTCTGCTCTTCAATCCGTGCTTTGATTTCCAATTACTAGTCACGTCCGCTCTGTTGTATGTTCGTGGAATTGTAAGTTTAACACCCACAAACACCATTTATGTGCATGAATGATGAAAGAAAGAAACAAAAATGTAGCAATTGGATTGCTTGGATGCACTCTAAAATTGCCTCACAAATATATGATGCTCACTCTCTATGTTTGCATACACTTATTTTTCTTGTCATAGGTTTTCTGAAGACTTAAAGGGTGGGTCTTCTTTATAGACCTTGGAGGCTGGAAACTTATAAGTTTAGATGTTTTCAAATCAGATTTGGAAATTGCCTTTTCGTAACGTTCGATCTATTGACTAAAACTTCGATCAATCGGACCTAGTCCTGTTATTGAACTCCCGGTCCTAGTTTAATAGGAATTGACTTTCCGAAAACAGTTTATTGCATCCTTAAATGCAAGTTTGAAGGTTAAAACATGCAATTTTATAACCTTAACATGCTTAATAAAATAGATGAATGCATATGAACCATAATTTGGTGAGTGCACAATATCTAGAGTTTTTTTCTTTTTGCCCTTGCTTGAAGCCTTGAATTCTCTGTTTTTCCCTTGGACAGAGGTAACTCAACTCCCAATTTAACTAAATTTTAAAACATTAACAAAAACAAAAACAAAAAAAAAAAAAAAAAAAAAAAAAAAAAAAAAAAAAAAAAAATTCAAAATTACAGACTTTGATTGTATGAAATATGCCAGCCTAAGTCTTATTGACCTAAAAGTTGCCAATAGTATGAGATTCAACCTATCTATTTATATGCAAGAGGTGCGTTTGAATTGAATAATAAGATTTGAATCGCAAACGATTCTAACACAGTGATCACATCAAGCTGAGTTACCTTTTTCCTCTTAGGAGTATATTCACCACAATCTGCTGCATTATATATATATTTATATATGTATATATATTTAGTGTTATTCGCTTGTTTTTGTTGCTATTTTAACATTTTTTTTTTTTTTTTTCACTTTGATTTACTTTTTTCTTTCGATGACTTTCTTCCTTGTCTGTCAATACTTCTTTGTCCACTCCTATATACTGTTCTTCGTTTGGTGCTTGAAACGAATTAATGAAGTTACCCATGCCTAATTAACACTATGCTTAATCTTCTGCATGGAATACCACTAGTACTATAACTTTGTGGGCTGAAGCCCTCAGAAATCAACCATTGTTCTCACCATTGCTCAAAAGTTGTAACAACTTGTGTTGGAGTGATCTTAAAAGGTTGCACAACGCCAACTAGCATCATAACCTACATGTGAGAATGGTCAATATCCGTACCCGCACCAGCTATAGAAACAATGACTTCATCGTTGGTATGCTCCATGCCTTATGACTCCTTTTGATGTTCCTTGTCTTCCTTGATTGAATGTACTTCTGCAGTGAAGAGGCTGAAGCCCCGGTAGCACAATCTCATTTGTTCATACTTCATACAGCTGATACTGTACTGACACCTGATGTCAGCAATAGTCGACAATTTATTTCCAAATTCATTGTTTTGTGCCAGATTGTACCTTAATAGATTAATTAGTTGGACTCCTAGTTTGGGTGATAAAGGAGGAAAAGAGAACAGTGGAGTGGATATATTGTGTGGTGCCTGTCACAGGTCATTTGATGATTGGATTTCGGTTAGGAGTTGTTGATAAGAGTATTAGCATTCTTGATAAGAGGAGTAGAATGACTTGATTATCATCTTTGGGACTGTTATATTAGATCCTCAGGGTTTTAGGTTTTTTTGTAACATGTGGTTGTCTTACTTTTTTGCTAATATGGTAACTTTTGAGGTCTGAAGAACCTCCTTTTTTCTGTTGTCAGCTCCTCTCTTTGAGGGAGGTCTTGCATTATGACCAAGTTTGTTGTGCAGCTATGGTGTTTTTCTTAAATTATTCTGGTAATATCTTAGATCCCTTTGATAAGGACACATGCCATCCTCTGGGGTTCCTTCTCTTTTTATTTTCTTTGTCCCTGTTAATTTATACATGTCAATGTGTGGTTGGTAGACTGATCTTTTTCATTCTAGGAAAGGTATGTAGGACAAAGAAAAAAGAGATGAGAGGGAGAAGCAAAGCTATGAATAGGACCAATTATTTTTTGTTATGTGAAAAGAGGAACCACTTGCTCCTCTACTGATGACTTAGTTGATCTTTTGGACTCTATAGGTCCTTAGGTTCAGCTTTCGTTTTTTGTATTAGGGACGCGTTCCCCTTTTGAACGCTTTTCTAATCAATTATTACTTATCAAAAAAAAAAAAAAAAAGTTTCTGTGGTATGTTACAAAGTTAATATTATTGAAGCGTTTAGATACAAAGAATTAAGGAAAAAAGATGAATATGGTGAATTCACTGCTACTACTTTTTCATGATTACTGATGAGTCAACACGATGATTTCTGATTGGATGATAAGAATTCCTTAAATATCGAAGCATGCATAATTTATTTTAATCTTACTTGCAAGCATAATATATAATATTCATAATGCTAAAGGTTAGGGTTGTACCAAGGTCATCCCTCTAGTACCCTCGAGTGATGGTGGAGCAGCATTGAGTAGTGGCCTATTTATATTGCTTTCACAGACACTAGTATCTCCCAAAAAATGGAGCATAACATCTATGTTTTCTATAGCGTGTATAATTGCCTAAGAATTCTGCAGTGATATATAAGGCTGTAAGGATTTCACATTAGATCTTTTCCTTTGTAGTAATTTTAAATTATGAAGTCTCTTCCACTGGCCACACATGATTGTTTTTATTAAATCTGTGTTTGTAGTCATATATTTAGGATGCCAGTGATCATAACTGTAATTAATAGGTTCTTTAATAATTCTATTTGAAATATACTGAGTTCTGAACACGCATTATCCTATTTTTCCAGTCATATGCTTTTACTGTATATCGCTCTCTTTTCTGCTTGTAACTTGTGATATTTGGTAAATGTTCTCCAAGTTAGCAATCCCGCATCATTCTTGTGCATTTCTTTTATACCATTTCCAAATCCACCATTCTATTCAAAATAAAGGACTTTGATGTTGGGTTTGTTCGGGATCCAATGGGTCATAGCCCGGTCTCCGAGACATTTGATAGAGATTTGGGGAGGTTGTACGGTGGGCTCCCAAGCTCGTGATTTCTAGAGGGTGGCGCCCTTGTGTGTTTGGTGGTGCTTGTGGAGGAAACAGAATAGGAAGTCCTTTGATGGTGAAGAGACTCTTCTTGGGGCGCTGAAATTCTCTATTATTACTAGGGCTGCAAATGAGCAGAGCCGAGCTGAGCTTTGGGTTGTTTGGGCTCAGCTCGTCATTTGCAGGGAAGTGTTCAGGCTCGGCTTGTGAACAGGGCGAGCTTGGGCTAGCCGAGCTCTAGCTCGGGCTAGGTAGAATTGCGAAAAGCTCGGGCTCGGTTACATACCGTGCAATCACAATGCAAAGAAAACAGCACCTCTCTTTCATGAAATCTGATCGGAGATGGTCGCTTCCATGAAATCCAATCTCCACCTCCAATGGAAAAGAAGAAGAAGAAGAAGTTTCCACCTCCAACAGAAAAGAAGAAGGAGAAGAAGAAAACAAACAAATTTTCAGGATCGAAATCAAACCTTACAAGAGTTTAGGGACTCAATCTAAAGATATATTCTGCCTGAACTTAAAGATGCATTTGAGAGAGAGAGAATGGTGCTGCTGTTGTTTGTGATATTATCTGAAGAGCACTTGCCACTGCCGCTAGAGACTTCTTATTTTTAGGGTTATACTTATCTTATTAACTTAAAACAAATCAACGGTTCAGAAGATGAATCAATGTTTAATGGCTGAGATGTAATTTTATTTGAATGTGGGCTAAAGTCTTATAATTTCTTGGGCCTCATTAAGGTAATTATGGTAATTGGGCCAAACATAAATTCATATGGACCAAACCTTTTAAATGTAAAATGGTAATACAAATGGGCCTTTCTTAACGAGCTTGTTCCCGAGCCTAGCAAGCCAAGCTCAAGGTTGCTCAAGCTTGGCTCGTTTACTAAACGAGCTTGAAAATCGAGCTCGAGCTTGGCTCGTTTACTAAATGAACGAGCCCGAGCCTGACTTTTAACTAGCTGAGCCCGAGCTATTTATGAATAGTTCGATTCATTTGCAACCCTAATTATTACTTCTCTTTTTTTGTTGGGTTCTTGGGAGAAATTGTAAATCTTTGGGGGAGAGAGTTGATTTTTTGGATATTTTGAGAGTTTAGGGGTTCTAGTTGGTCCTTGTGTAGCTTTTGTTGGATGCGTTACCCATTTGATCGTTTTTAATGATATCTAACTTATCAACAAAAAAAAAAAAAAAAAAAAAAAAAATTGAATTTGTGGCTATTATTTCATCAGTCTAGTTTTGGTACTCTAAGTTTGACATAGTTGTTAGACTACCTACCTATTGTCCCAAAAGTTTAAGTTGTTAGAGAATGGTTCCAACAATGTATTCAAGCTCTAACCCATCCCATGTGCAACCCTATCTTTTGTGTGTCAAGACAAACATACCAAACCTAGTTCAAATTCATAAGAACGGCAAACTTGTACACTAAGTTAGGGAATAAAAGCAAATATGGAGACGTGAACCAAGAACTCCTAGGACATGGCTTTGATATTATGTCAACCACCATCAACTCTAAATGCTTAAACTGTTAGGGAGAGTGTAATTTACTTATTTATACACTCTAACATGACCTTTCACATGTGAACAAATTTTGGTCCCACGTGTACAATTATAATTATGAAGGTGAGAATGAGGTTTGAACTTGAGACCTTTTGGCTCAACCATGTTAACAACCGCCTACTCCAAAAGTTGAAGCTGTTAGAGAGTGGGTGCAACAATGTGTACCAAGCCTAACAATAGTTATAATTTATGGATGTGTTTATTTCAGATTCACCAACTTTTGTCCTATGTTCTTTGTATTTTTGGGTCCATGGGAAAAGAGGCCTAATTTTTTTTATAAGTAAATATCATTGAAAGAGCTCTTAAAAGGGGATTGCATCCCAGAATGAAAGCACAGAGGCTAAAAGGAGCTACTATACCTTTAGACTATCCACAAACTCAACTAAATTCCCTACACCCCTAAAATTTCTTCCCCCCAACACACAAATGTAGAATTTCAACGCTTAAGCAGGATCTCGCAATACGACAAAGCATCTCCTATTCTTATAATAGCTCTCACCCCAACAGACACAATATTGTCTGCTTTTGGTTCCCCTGGACCAGAGACTTCCCAGACAAAACATCTCATAATCCTGTAACAACCCTCACCCCAATAGACACAATATTGTCCGTTTTTGGCTTCCCCGGACCAGAGACTTCCCAGGAGGTCACCCATCCTGGTACTACTCCGGTTAAGCACGCTTAACTCCGGATAGGTTCACATCCATTATGGCTTTAAAACGCGTTGTGTCATAGAAGGATGATGAACTTGTATAGCACTTCACTTTTCCATACCCAGGCGATATGGGAATTGTGAGCACACGTAGCTCTCACAGGCATGCTCCCGTCCACCGAGCCTCACAATTCCACCCCCCTTGGGGGCCCGACGTTTTCGTCGGCACACTTCCGGCTGGGTTAAGCTCTGATACCATTTGAAACGGCCCTCACCACTACCCCAACAGACACAATATTGTCCACTTTTGGTTTCCTCGAACCAGAGACTTCCCAGAAGGTCACCCATCATGGTACTACTCCAAGTTAAGCACGCTTAACTCAGGAGTTCTGATAGGTTCAGGGCCATCACGGCTTTAAGACGCATTGTGTCACAGAAGGATGATGGACCTACATATAGCACTTCACTTTTCCACACCCAAGCGATGTGGGAATTGTGAGCACACGTAACTCGCACTAGAGCCTTGCCTCTCACAAGCTTGCTCCCACCCACCTTTCCTCACAATTCCTTTCCCTCCATAGACCCCATCAAAGACAAAGTGGAATAACCCTCTAAACTGGCACAAGACCCTACTGAGAAACCTCACCACACTTTAAGAGTACACTTAGTAGATCCCGGCATAACCCAGTGAACACCTTAAAATGGATAGGAGCATGCTCCACTTGTCCCTAGCCACTGGACAATGCAAAAGAAGATGATTAATTGATTCCTCATCCCTCTTGCACATGATACACCTGACCATGACTTGCCGCCTTCACCTAATCTTCCTTAAAGTTGTTCACCCAGAGAAGGCCACCCTAGGGGAGCTTTGGTGCACCCAACTGCCTTCCAATGGAAAGAGTCCCCATGAGGGTTTACCATCCTCCGGAAGGTCTACACCTCGAATATCCCTTGATTGGAATCCATCCAAATCCACTTGTCCATCTCTTTGATAGTCACAGTCTAACGATAGAGCAAGGTCAATAGATCACCAACATCCTCCACCTCCCAGTCTTAGAAATGCCTGACGAAACGCACATCCCATGACAAGTTCCCGCTATCAAGCCAATAACAATCGTCAATCGGAATCCGGGAATCAACAACAATCTTGGAAAGACGCACGTTAGCGACCTATCCCCATAGCAAATATCCAGCCAAAAATGAATGTGTCTCCCGCTCTTCAGCCTGATTTGCATATGTTTTGAAAATCTGCCCCAACCTCTCTGGATGAACTTCCAAACACCCATGCCTGCCGGAACCCTCACCTTCAAGGAGCACCAATCACTCATATATTGTCCAAATTTTCACGAAATAACCCTCCATTATAACCTCTGCCTCTCCACTGCAAACCTCCACGGCCACTTGCTTAATAAGGCTTTGTTGAACATATCTAACCTCCTAATGCCCTAGTGTAACGGGTGGGCCCTTGCCTATTTACCCAAAAGCATAACCTATTAGGTGGGGCTTACATCCGGTCCATATGTATCCAATCACTCTCCCATCCGGATCCGATATGGGACAAGCTCCCCATGTAACATTCTCCCCCATCTGAATTCGCAACGCCCTCATAGCGGTTGGGCCACCTTACCTACCCGGGTAGCACACCCGGACCTTTCAGACCGGCGCTTGGCGTGACACCGGATCAAGGACTGGGCCTGGCTCTGATACCAACTGTAATGGGTAGGCGCTTGCCCATTTACCCAAAAGCCTAAGCTATTAGGTGGGGCTAACACCCAACCCATATATACCCAATCACTCTCCCATTCGGATCCGATGTGGGACAAGTTCATTTAAATTCCTCTCCTACGCCTTCCTGTAAATTGTTCTACTGTAGCCTCTCAATCCTTCTCACCGCTGAAGAGGGCATTATCTGTTCCCATTCCTAGCTCCTTGTAGCGTTAGTAGATTAAAATTAGGTGACTTCTCCAACTTTAAGATGAAATAATAGGTCATAGATAGACCAAGCTTGGAAAAAGAGAATGTATGGTTGTTACAGATTAAATTTTAGAATTAATCGTATCACCTTGCTTCATAGTTCTCTGACGACTTGGTTGAGTCGTAAAGGACTTGTCCGAGTCCAATACTCGCTGAATTGGAATCAAATGAGACTAGGCTGAGTCCCTAGGGAATCGGCTGAATTCCTAGTGAATCAGTTGATTAACTTTTGAGTCCCTAAGGATTTAGCCGATTTTGGCACATCTGATAGTGTGCAAGGTCCATAAACTTTCAAAGTCACGATTACCAATTCCGTTATGTTATGCTTAAAGTTGAAACGGCCTTGCGTTGGCGTCAGTGTCTTCGAATAATGGCTTGTCTATATCGTGTACTATCCATATACCATATCCATGTCCATGTTGTAGTGCTTAAGTTGGGTTCACGTTCTATATAGAGTGGAAGCATATGCAATGGGACTGGCTGCAATTGTCGAAGCTTGGTAGACTTGAGTTTTTTTTCTTTTTTATTATTTTTTTTTATAGTTCCAAAGTTATTTATTTTTAAGGAGAGACTGGCAAGGGCTCGGGTTAATTTAGTAACTATTTCTTGATAGTTCATAGTAATTTTTTCATCATAGTATAATTTTTTCATCATAGTAAATATATTTCAATGGATAACTTTGTTGGAGGTTAAAACATTTTAAGTCTGCCTGATTGTATGCTGCAAACCCCTTTACCTGCTTATCCTCCTCAAACCCCATTTGTTTGATGTGATAGATTTTTTAGCATTTTGTTTGGTAAAAACAATGGGTTTTACTGGTAGTGAAAATTACATTACCAGCTTTCCCCTTTACCCAAAAAATTACCAAATAAACAACAAAGCTTGTTAGTTGTTACACATTGTTTGAGGGGTTGATATGTGAACCTCATATATATTCTGAATATGCAGTGACTGAAGACTTTTCCTGTCCATTCTGCTTGGTAAAATATGCTAGCTTTAAGGTAAACTGGATTGATTTCTATACATATTTTTGTTTTTAATCAAATGAAAAATAACTGTCAGTATGTAGATCTTATTGGTTGATTATATGAACTACTTAATTTGTTGTAGGGTCTGAGACATCACTTGTCTTCATCACATGATCTTTTCAACTTTGAGTATTGGGTTGGTAAACTTCAGGAATCTGTGATGACATTTGGTCGTTTAGTTCTTTTGAACAATAGGCATTAACCATGTTGATGATGTGCAGGTAAATGAAGAGTATCAGGCCGTGAATGTGTCTGTTAAAACTGATATGTGTAGATCTGAGGTCAGAACACTATTTCCACCAAATGAAAACTTCCTATGGAGAATTAACGGCATTATGTTCACATTGAAAACTGCTTCCATGGTGATAAATAAATGCATGTTCATACATACATACACACATTTGTATAAATATATACACACATAAATGGATTTTAAATTATGTTAAATGCTCCTACCTGTGAAAGTTACATGATTTCTTGGCTAAGAAAACAAATTGCAGTCATCCGGCTATAAAGAAACTCGCTTCGGACTTTTTTGTTCACTTTCCTCCTATTTTCCGACCTAAGAAACCTCAAAGGGGTGGAGATTTTAGCCGAATCATGTGTCATCAATGCGGCACGTTTCAGTAGGGCCCAATTTGTATGACAAGAATTGCGGATTGGGCATGCCTAGTGTTGTTTCCATTTTTATCACCAATAAAAGAACAGTTGATTCTAAGGATCATTCAAATCAAACTGTTGGGAAATTTGGAAATGTCCTGGAATCAATATTCAACCAATTTCATCGTATATGTGAACCATGAGAAAATGTTTTTTTTTTTTGTGGCAATTAGGCTGTTCAATGATCAATCTAATTTTGACTCAGGTAGCACTAAAAGATAATTATATACTTTCAGATTATGTAAATATAGTATTTTTCTTAGTGCTATTGTCGTGTATGCTATAGTAGAAATATATAAAAAGAAAAGAAAGGAGAGAATTGCGTAAAGGCTTGAATGATATGAATTACTCATTCATAGCTCTAGTATATATACATAAAATGAGCACATGCTCATATTACAAGAAATGAAGCTAAATCAAATCACAACTTATTCTAAAGCATATTCTATGGCATATTCTATAGCATAGTCAAATCTCTGCTATTATGGTAAGTCATACCATAAATCGTGGTATCATATATGCTAACATATGCATAGTCAAATCTCTGCTATTATGGTAAGTCATAACATAAATCGTGCTATCATATATGCTAACACTCCCCCTCAAGTTGGTGCGTGGATATCTGAAATGCCCAACTTGGACAATGCATTCTCAAACACAATCTTGCTGACGCCCTTTGTAAGAATGTCTGCAAGCTGCTGAGAGCTTGTGACAAATGGAGTGCAAATTTGACCAGAGATGATCTTCTCTCGAATGAAGTGACGGTCCACCTCTATATGCTTAGTCATGTCATGCTGAACGGGATTTGCTGCTATGCTAATGGCAGACTTGTTGTCGCAGTAGAGTGAGAATGGAAGCGACACTGGAGGGCAGAAGTCTGTCATTAAGGTTTTCAGCCAAGCAACTCACTTACCCCAAGAGCCATAGCCCTATACTCTGCCTCTGCACTAGATCGAGAGACAACATCCTGCTTCTTACTGCGCCAAGTAACCAAGTTAACACCAATAGTGGTACAATAACCTGAAGTAGTCCTCCTATCTGAAATTGATCCTGCATAATCAGCATCTGTCCAAGCCTCAACACATGATTGGCAAACAAAATACCACGGCCTGGACACCCTTTTAAGTAGTGAAGGATCCGAATAGCTGCATCAAGGTGAGGGGCACGAGGAGAGTGCATGAATTGACTCACGACACTCATGGCATAAGCAATGTCAGGTCGAGTCATGAATAAATAGATGAGTTTCCCCACAAGTCGTTGATACTGACCAATATCTGACAACAACTCCCCCTCAGAATCAGCCAACCGATGATTCTGCTTAATCGGAGTATCAGCAAGACGAGTGCCAAGTTGATCAGAAGCAGAAAGCAAGTCAAGAACATACTTGCGTTGAGAGATAAAAATGCCAGTCTTGGAGCGAGCCACCTCAATGCCCAAGAAGTACCATAGGGGACCAAGATCTTTAATCTCAAACTGACGGCCAAGATAGCTCTTAACCTCATCAATTCCGGTAGTATCATCGCCGGTAAGAACAATATCATTGACATACACAATGAGAGCAACTGTCTTACCGCCTGAATGACGTAAAAACAAAGTATGATTAGCTGCACTTTGATGGAAACCAAACTTGAGCATAGCAGTGCCAAAGCGATCAGATCAAGCTCGAGGAGACTGCTTGAGGCCATACAGAGAACAACGAAGACGACATACCATACCAGAATGAGTAGGAGAACGAAAGCCCGGAGGAGGAACCATGTACACCTCCTCCTGCAAATCACCATTGAGAAAGACATTCTTGACATCTAACTGAAATAGAGGCCAAGATCGAATGGCAGCAACGGAAAATAATACACGGATGGTATTCATCTTGGCAACAGGGGCAAAAGTCTCCTGATAATCTATGCCATAAGCCTGAGCATAACCCTTGGCAACCAATCGGGCTTTGTAACGAGCAACTAACCCATCTGGATTATGCTTAACTGTTAACACCCAACGATAACCCACAGCCTTTCGTCCAATAAGAAGCGGAACCATGTCCCATGTCTGATTTTTCTCAAGTGCTTGTAGTTCTTCTGTCATAACATCACGCCATTGAGGTTGTGCTAGTGCATCTGCAACACTAGAAGGAACATGAACCGAGGCAACAGAAACAAGAAAACTCCGATAGGAGGGTGAGAGAGCATAATCAGAAACAAAAGTAAAAATAGGGTAAGTACAAGAACGTTTACCCTTTCGAAGAGCAATGGGGTGATCATTAAGCGAAACAATAGCTTGAGATGGCGGAGCTGGTGCCGAAGGAACAGGGCAGTTGATCGTGGGAGTAGAAGCTTGTACCTGTTGTCTCCGACTATAAACCTGTGAAAAAGGAACAATTCCCCTGCTGGAGGGGTATCACAAGGAGGAATCATAGAAGAAGAAACAGGTAATGGTAGAAGAGTTGAAGACGGAAGAAGGTGATCATCCATTATATTCAATGGGAACCATTCACTCTAAGAACCAACTGAACCATTATAGTATGGTGTATGTTCAAAGAAAGAAACATCCATGGATATAAACCGCCGACGACTGGGAGGATGGTAGCACCTATAACCTTTTTGAGAGTGAGAATAGCCCAAAAACACACACTTCAAAGCCTTGGGGTCATTGTACGAGTCTGCCCCAACTGCTGAACAAAGCACACACACCCGAAGACTTGGGAGGAATCAAAATATAACAGAATGTGTAGAGGATCGAAGCTGTTGTTTCTGTTGTGGTGGACGTCCGTCCATGTAGAGCATAACAACGAGATTTGATGTGACCAATTTTTCCGCAATGGTCACACCGTCCACGTCGTCGTCCCAGAGGAGGACCGGTGGTAGTGCTCTGAATTGACTGGGATGGTGAAGTTCCAGAAAGGTTGGGAACCCGAACTGCCATAGCAGAATGATCAACAGAAGCAACACCTAATGGATGAGTCCGGTGGCTCTCATCTGACAACACATAGGAGTATGCATCCTCAAGAGTAGGGAATGAAGATAAGCCCAATAAATGAACATGAGCATACGCAAACTCGTCGTTTAACCCGGCAAGAAACTGACACACTCGATTCTTCTCCACAATTCCTGCATATAAAACTGCATCATCTGGATCCTTCCAAGAGTGGAAGGAATCATAATATGACATCTCCTCCCAAATAGCACAAAGCTTGGCGATGTAACCTGAAACTGTCAAGTCATCCTTAGAAATCCTGGTGATATCTCGCCCCAGCTGGAAAATTCGTGCATTATTCTGCCTCTGAGAATAAGTGCGTTGAACTGAACCCCAAAGCTGCTTAGCAGTCTTCATAAACATATAGCCAACAACTATGTTTGGTTGCATCGAATTGACTAGCCAAGACGTAACCATAGCGTTATCTGCAAACCATTGTGGATATGCCTTCTCTGACTCAGCTGGCTCTTTCTCAGAACCAGTAATATAGCCAATCTTGCCTTTGCCACTAATGAACATCTTGGCAAACTGTGCCCAAATCAAATAGTTGGAACCATCCAACTTCACTGTGGTGATTTGAAGTCCTGGATTTTCTGATGAGTTGGTGGGAAAAATGGCACCACCACCCACAGAACGTGAGTCAAGAGAATTAACAGTTGAGGACCCTGAATCTGCCATAATCTGTCACACGACAATAAAAAAAAAACTCCAAAAACACCACAAAATCTGTTAATAAATCAAAGGGTCTCCTTAGACCATAAACAATAACATTATCTCCTCGGACCATTCCCAAAAAATCCAAATACATACCTTTTTTAAGGAGCGCTGCCCACTTACATATAGCCAGACAGCCTCTTTCTTAATATCCGGAACCTCTTTGTAGACTAATTTTTTTTTACCCAAGCCCTTCTAGGTGTTGGAAACCAACTATCCTAATTTACCCAACCCTAGAAGAGTGAAAAAGAAATTGTAAAACTTAAAAATACCTGTTTTCGATCACAAAACAACAACATAGAAAAACATGTGTAGACAACGTCACACGATGTCACAAACAGCTTAAGGTAGCTGTCGCACAAGTAGCAAGGTTGCTGAAAGGTGTGGAAAGGTGTTGGCTCTGATACCAAGTAGAAATATATAAAAAGAAAAGAAAGGAGAGAATTGCGTAAAGGCTTGAATGATATGAATTATTCATTCACAGCTCTAGTATTAATAGATAAAATGAGCACATGCTCATATTACAAGAAAGGAAACTAAATCAAATCACAACTTATTCTAAAGCATATTCTATGGCATTTTCTATAGCATAGTCAAATTTCTGCTATTATGGTAAGTCATACCATAAATCGTGGTACCATATATGCTAACATATGCATAGTCAAATCTCTGCTATTATGGTAAGTCATACCATAAATTGTGATATCATATATGCTAACAGCTATGAATTTGAGACTGGCACAGATTTGAACGGAGTAGGTTAGATTATGAAATTGATTTAGATTCTTTGCTTTGGATTTAAGTGTACTCAGGCCAAATTCAAATGTAACGACAGCACTTTGTGCAAATATTGCCAAATGTTATGTCTGTATCCAATCTGCCCCTCTCGGTACTGTCGGTTAACAGGAACCACACTAAACCAGGTAATGACTTAGCAATGAGTAAATTAAGTAGCAGAGATATGAGATTTCCGTTCCCAGCATTATTCGTGCAAACCAAATGCGACCTAAATGTCTCTCTCGCTCCTCTAGTTATTCTGCTAATCGACCATTCCCTATAAGATGTCACTCCAGCAGTTAACCACTATTCCTCCAGATATATATTAGATGCTGTGGGTGGCTGGTCCTAATTCCCTTTAGTGATCATCTTAAACACCTACTCTGATGATGGAAAAATTTTCATTGTTTTTACTGCTTAGCTGATACGTGTATAATTGTTGCTACGTATATTTACATGTGCAAGGTGCAACCAGACTATACAAAATTTTTTAGTGGTATAAGCTGGACTCGCATTTTTTATATGTTATTGATTTTCTTTTTTCTTATGATCTGGTTAGATTGTTGCAGATGGTATTGATCCCAAGCAACAAACATTTTCTCTTTGGTAAGTCATTCTTTTGCCTCTTTTGAAGTAATTATTTTTTATGTTTTATGAATATTGAGTTCCCGCTGAAATTGGTGAACACAATTTATGTATAGTTCAAAGCCACTAAGACGAAGAAAAAATAGGAATGTTGTTCAAAATGAAGAGCACGTGCGTCCACTTATCTTGGATTCAAACTTCCCTGCAGCGACCAATGATCTTCAAGACAAGCCTGATGGTACAGTTTCTCATGCTCTTTCAAGATTTTATTGGCTGCCAACTCCTCTATCAATTCTTTCAACCGTTTTACTGAATGCTTATCTCTCATTGACTTGATTTGGAAGCTGAAATGATGTGAAAAGCTTTTCTTTGCTGTACTTTTGGACACATCTAGACAGCCTGGGTAATTTTAATTTTTTTTATTTTTCTTTAGAGCTCATGTTGATGGGAATTGACTAAGACAGTACAACAAAAATTGATTATAGTCACACACAGATTTTTAACATGGAAAAACCTCCTTTCGGTGAGTAAAAAAACTACGGGACCTAGTCCGGCAAATCAATCCACTATGAAGAAATAGATATCCGACCTAAGTCACATTTCAGTACCCTCAAACCCTTGGTTGATCCCTAGACACAAGACACTGAATCTTTGGTGCTTTGAAGATCTCTAGGTGGTTCTTCTGATCCTTGTCTCTTCACTGATTGATCTTCAGCCACTAGTAGTCCCGAACGAGAATCTAATTGATTGCTCTAAACAGTGTTGACGTTGACTTTTGTAGCACAAGAACAATAGTATAAATACTCAATACTCATCAAATTACATAACTAACGTGGATGATGTGTGATGAAAATCAAAATAAAACTGCATTCTTCTTTTTCTTCAAACTCACAAGAAAACACTCATATGATTGTGTATCTAAAGAACATGATGTTTAATCTTGTGGAAAAAGAAACAATGTCATGCAAATTAAAGCTCTCAATCAATAAAAGGTTTTTCAAAGGTGTCTCTTAGGGTTTTCAGAACATTAGTATTTATACACGCCGCCTTTTTTTTTTTTTTTGATAAGTAAGAATTAAATAAAAAGGCGTTCAAAAGGGGAACGCGTCCCTTATACATAAGTGGAACCGGGGCTAAGGCCCCAAAGAATCCAAAAAAAAAATGATTAAATCATCGGAAGAGGAACAAGAACTCCTCTTCACATAACTGAAGAGAGAGCAGATAATATAAAGTTTTAGCGTCGCCGTAGACGACTCCTTTCCTTCGAACATTCTGCTATTCCTCTCCTTTCAGATGCACCATCAAACGCAATGTGGGACAATTCTACAGTAATCGCGTACACCACTTCTCACATGACATCCTCTCCAAGCATGAATCAAATCCTTAGAAGAATGTGGCATTACCCAACGCATGCCAAACAAACCAAGAATAAGATTCCAATAATCGTACGCCACAGGACAATGCATGAGGATATGATCAACTGACTCACCATCTTGCTTGCATAGACAACACCAATTAACAAAACAGTTACCCCTCTTCCTCAAATTATCAATCGTTAGGATCTTACCCCATACAACGGTCCATACAAAGAATGCCATCCTAGTTGGAGCCATAGAACGCCAAATGGTCTTCCACGGAAAGTCAAGGCTAACAAAATTAGATAGACATAAGAACAAAGATCGCACTTCGAAATGGCCGTGGGACGGGGAATCCATATTAGGTCGTCACTACCTCTACCAACTGCCTCCTGCCGATACAACAAATCCAAAAGAACACATACCTCGTCTAACTCCCAATCCCGAAAGGAATGCCTAAAGTGCACATCCCACGTAATCCCACTACTATCAAGCCGATAACAGTCGGCTACGTAGGCGTGTCTATCAACTGCAATACTGTATAATCTGGGAATTGTAAGAGATAATGGCTGGTCACCACACCAAATATCCTTCTAGAAACGAACGCATCTGCCATCACGAACTTTGAATCTGATGTGAGAAGAGAAGACATCCTAGAAGAGAAGACATCCCATTTCTTGGAAAAGAGTCCAAAATATTTTTGGTAATAGAAACCTTATAAAACACGTAATTGGAAATTCAGCTTTACAGACTGTCGATTGAATTCTGGGAAGTGTCGATTGATCGATAATACAACGTGCTTTGATCGAACCCTAGTGTTTGCGTTTTCAATCCTATATTAAATAATGTCTTGATCGATCGACACATTATAACACTTAGGTCAACAGTTCATTTTTCAAAGCTTCGATTAATCTACATACACTCAGTCACTCATAATCGATTGATGAGTACAATATTAAAATGCTGCAAACTAATTTTTGAAACGATTATGCATATTTTGGAAAACATATATTAATGCTCAATTAAGTTTATAAAACTTTGAAACTTGATCAAATAAAGATGTATGCATGATCCTAGTATGGTGAAGATGATTTTTGATGTGATTTTAACTTTTTACCCATTGCATTGACGAAGTTGACTGTTGTAGTTGCTTCTCTTCATCAAACATAGACTAATCTCACCTGACCATCATTCTAAACAACTCACATATTTTGAACATAAGCTAAAATTACATTGAATGAGTTTTGTAGTATGAAATTTGCCAATCTAGTCTATGAACCTAACACATGTACAGAATATCCCTGTGGATAATTCCTTGAGTTATTTAATGCTCCTCGCAGTAGAATTTGGCTGATCCTGGAAGAAACTATGCTTTTGAACTTCTTTAGGTTTACTCTTCATATCCTTGAAGTTTGCAGAATAATGTTTGCTGAAACTTTTGATCCTTTTTTTTTTTTTTTTTTTTGACCTATCCCCAGTTGAATAATGAAAATCAATTGTGATAAATGTAGGTATATTTTCTTATGCTTCTTGTTGTATATATTATTAATTCAGATAATAATTCAAGTGAAGACGATAGGGTCATACTAAGTGCTAATGATTTGCATGATGCTATTCCAGGTGTTGCTGGCTGTGTGGCATGTGATACATCCAGTCTGAATGTCACAGGGATGTCAACTGCTACAGCTCAATCATACTTAGATCCTGAATGTCAATCAGTCCCTGGAAGCAACCTTGCACCTCCTGTTATGCTACAATTTGCAAAGACGAGAAAATTATCTGTTGAACGTTCAGACCCTAGAAAGTATGTTATATCAGTCTGTCTACTTCTTACTGTAGTTCTCTTTCGTTAATAAAGGATGTATAATTTAATTTTAGAGCAGTTAAACTAAGTCATTGTCCGAGCAATTCCTAATGGACTTCCTACATCCTGAGTTAGCCCCCAACAGATATCAGCAGTCTAACAGGATGTCTATGGACATGTTAGTAGATATCCGAGCAATCACACAGACTGTTTGGATCATGGGTCTGGGGACTGTGTAGTTAAACCTGTGGAGCACTCATTAAGAAAGGATGTATAATTTCATTTTATAACAGTTAAACTGTCATAGTCCGAGCAATACCTAACGGACTGCCTACATCATGAATTAGGCCCCAACAGTTATAAGCAGTGTGTCAGGATGTCTAAGGACGTGTTTGTAGATATCCGGGCAATCACACAGACTGTTTGGATCGGGGGTCTGGGGGCTGTGTAGTTAAACCTGTGGAGCACTCATTAAGAAATGATGTATAATTTCATTTTAGAACAGTTAAACTAAGTCATAGTCCAAGCAATACCTAACGGACTTCCTACATCATGAATTAGGCCCCAACAGTTATCAACAGTCTGCCAGGATATCTAAGGACATGTTAGTAGCTATCCGAGCAATCACACAAACTGTTTGGATCATGGGTCTGGGGGCTGTGTAGTTAAACCTGTGGAGCACTCGTGTGGACCAGCTGCCACATGTCAAGACCTGCAACCTTCTAGATTGGATGATTTTAATCATTCTGACTTTCGAACTTGCTGACCACTCTTTCAACTGATGTACCTTGAACACATTTCTGCAGTAAGTGGAAACAAAATGGTTGTGTTATACAGCAATTAATTAACATCCATTTCCTTTGGCTGTCATTTCTTCATATGGCAATAATATATGTGTACAAACTTTTTGTTTTTGTTTTTTTCTTCTTTTATTTAATTTTTTTGGCAGAGCAGTTTTGACCCATCTTGTCAACTTGTCAAGCCATGTTCTTTCAGGGTCTTCCCCCACCCCCCGCACATGAGTCATATATTTGATTGCATGAGTTTGAATGTAATCTATTTAGGGAGAAAAAAAAAAAGAAAAAAAAAGAAAGTAATCTGGATTTGTTTATCCTTTCAGCCGTGCTCTACTACAGAAACGACGGTTCTTTCATTCGCACAGGGCTCAGGTGATGAGTCATTCTTCCATCTGATCTGTGGTTCTTTTCCTGTGTATTTATTGTGATCACTGCAGCTTTTCTGAGTCACGTGTCTTAATTTTGTATCTATTTTCTGTAAGTATAAGTTTGACAAGCTCAGAATTTGGTATAAAGGTTTAAATATTCAACACACGTGAAAGGGTTGTAGCTTTTCCCTCTGGGGACAACGACAAAGAAAAGGCTTAAGAAAGATATATGATCAAGAGACTAAGTATGCATTTCTTCGTGACTTCATCCTTCTAGAATTTATTTGGGTTTTGGAATTTGAAGTATGTTAGACAAATAATATTTCTTAGCAGTAATTTAAACCTGTTTGGTTCAGTTCTCTAAAAGTACTTCTCTATTCTCAGACGATAGAAAAATATAAATCCGTTAAAGTTCATTGGTTTATAGTTTTTAGAAAAATATAAATAAAGATCGTTTTTCAGATAACTCTTTTTTTAGTTCTCTGAAACTACTGTTTGTTTTTAGAGTTATTGAGAAGCGTTTTTGGAGAACTGAATCAAACATGCTCTTTAGAGTTTCAGTTACTTTGTAAGGAAAGCATGGTCAATAAAATTGTTGCCAATCCATGAGGGCATATGTCATCCAATAGTCAAGCTGGTCTCGCTCTCTCTCTCTCATATGTCATCGAAGTGTGTTGAATTTTGGTATAAGGTTACCTCAACAGCACTTGACTCCTGGCCACCAGACCACATGCCCTTTAGAATCCCAAAGAAATGTACCATATCCACATATCTCGATGTGGTCTATGACTAGTCAAACCTCGTACCAAAGGAATCGTGCTATGTTCATGTATTTTGAGATGCATTAGGAGAAAGCAATTGTGCATCTAGTGGTATGCCCCCTCAAGTTCTGCTACCAACTTGGGCAATGTGCAAAATACATCAGATTTTGTTTTCTTTATTATTCAATATCTCCGAGATTGGATTTTGGGGCTCAAAGTTATAGAAGGTCCTCGCAATTATGGATTTCAATATCGAGGATAGTTTATAAGAGGGAAGTCCTCATAGGATGTGTGATGTGGCCCGAATTTGGTGCTGGGTCGCAACTACGACCCAACGACCAGTTTAATGAGTTTTGTGTGGGCCCTTTTTAGTACTTTCTTGTAACTTGATATATAAGGGTGCTTAGGGTTTGGAGTGGTAAGATTGAGGGACACAGAAAAGAGAGAGAGAGGAGAGCTAGGGTTTGGGGGCTGAAACTTGTAATCTCTAGATTTTCGCATAGTGAATTCTTTCGTCGGATCTTCATTGTGGATGTAGGCTTGCCGAACCATGCTAAATCTTTGTGTTCTTTGTGTGTGGCTTGTTTATTTTTTGTCGTGTTTCTTGGTTTTTTCTTGGGTTCGCTGCATTTTGTCGTAATAGTATGTACTTGGGGCCCCAAAGGAGAGTGAAAACGAGCTGTCTGCTGCCAGATCTATAGAGTGGAGTGTTACTCCTTCGAGGTGAGACCCTTGAGAAATGAGCATTAAGACCTTAAAGAACCATCATACCTCAGGAGAAACTTAGTTAATGACAACATACACATTAATCTTAATTTTAGGACAATAAAGTATGCTCTTTCCATGGTGAGCTATTTCATTGTCACATGGAAATTAGTATGCATTTATAAACAACAAACATGATTCAAATGGTCCTTTTCACTCTGATGCTTTTAACTAAAGCTCAAAATGACATTAAAGTAACCACGGCAAAGGAACCCAAAAAGATGGTAGTTCTTCTGTCATTACTATCATGAATGTGCTAGGGGCATTTCAGAGACCAAAAGGCATCATGAGCCATTCGCAAAATCCATCCCGCATCTCAAATGTTGTTTTCTTATCATCACTACCTCGAAACCTTATTTGATCTTGATGATAGCATGTCTTTGTGACCACGGTTGATCTCATAAGCATGTCTAGCTTTATTGCTAATCTTGGAATTGGAGAGTGATCCTTTATAGTTTTGTGGTTGATTGACGGTTAAACACACATTTCTAAAGAACCATCCTTCTTAGAAGTTAGTAATGTAGGCACAACGTACGAACTTTTACTTATAGTGTAGTCCCTTTGCAATTAGGTATTTTGCTTGCCTTCTCATTTCAAATTGGTGCGCTGGTGGGATTTAATATGCTGCTGGTTTCGTAATGCTGCCCCTGGAACCAAATCTATGGCATGTTGAATGTTGCACAGTCCCTCTATTATTCTTCACTAGCAAGTTTTTGAAATCATCCAGCAACTTCTTAATTGCGGGTGGATGAGAAGCTTTGTCTGCATCTTGACTATCAGTAGGATTAACAATCAGCTACGTGCATTACTTAAACTGATTAGCTGTAGGGAAGTTATTTACTTTGGCATTTTTAGGGTTGTCTGCCACTTCCTCTTTCATAGGTTGTACGATTAGATCCTTTCCGTCCTTGTGGAAGGCTTAAGCAAGTGGAGTTGTAAGGTGGAGCATATCATGATCATACAACCACATCCTCCCAACAATATCTAGTATGCATCCTTCATTTTGACATCCTATAAGGCGACTTCTTTATTGGCATCACCTGTAGAAAATGGAATTAAGGTTCTGGAGAGTAACGAGAACTTCATTACTTTTATAAAAAAAAAGCTACCTTATAAGGATGAGGATGTCGTTGCCAGTTTTTATTTGTCCATGACTTCCTTTGCTGTTGTTATGACAAACAGCCGTGAACCAAGAAACAATCGTGAAACAAGACAAAAACAAGCACCACACAAGATAAAGAGCTTAATATGACAGCAACTATAGAAAGTCTAAGGCTGGAAGATTTTCTGTTTATACAGCTAATATTAGCTGTCACAAGTAACATCTTCCAACACATGTTGCCTTGTTCTTAAAAATGAAAAAATGTAGCAATCCCTAATAAAGATTTGCTATAGGCAAACAATGTTTTATCTGTGTTTCCTTATATACTTCCGTTGTGTGATTAGTGGATCCTTTAATACTGTTCCAAGGAAGAATATTAAGAATCAAATGCTTTCGAGGAAATTGGAATGATAATGAAAGCCATAATTGTCCATTTTTATGTTAAATTCCGTTCTTGTGCATTTTTTTGTTTTTTCTTTTGCCATTGTTAATGTTGCTTGTTTGATGTTTCGGGCGAGTCACATTTATTCATAGACAGTTATGGGAATAGAATATTCTTTTTAGACTTTATTTTTTTTTGTTTTTTTTTTAACATTATTATGGAACCCATGCATCGACATATCTGAGAAGGTAGAATTTCTTGTAATTCTAGTCAATGGCATTGGAGCAAGTGTTGTCAGATCGGGATAGTGAGGATGAAGTTGATGATGATGTTGCCGATTTTGAAGATCGAAGGGTATGTTTGGTAAATTATTTGATCTTTATTTCACTGTATTTGTTATAATTTTGGTATTAGTGTGTGTATATGCAAGCATGCTGTTGAGTGGGTCTATGTGTGCATGTGGTTCCCTTGTTCCAATTTGGGAATTTTGTTGCAACAACAATCCCATTCTGCATGTTAATGAGTAGCTGAGGCATGTAATTTTAAAGATTTGTGCAAACAGAAGAGAAGAAGATGTTGTGTTATTCAATTGTATATTAAAGCATATTGAATTATAAAATAATAAAGAAATAACAACTCTCTAACAAAGCTACTCCTAACCATCTAATGAGTGATTAGATGGTTACCTTTAAGAAGCATAATTTTTGAGGTTTTTTGTCCTATATCTTGAATTTTTTTAAAGAAGAAAAAATAAGAAAACTCAGAGGGGGGTGGGGGTGGTGGTGGTGGTGGTTGTTTTTTGTTTTATTTATTTATTTTTAAATTTTTTCTTTTTATTTTTAAATTAAGATTTCATTGTACTCGAAAGGAGAGTGCATGCCTAATACAAAAGAAAAACCCAAAGCTATACCCCCAAGCTATCCACAAAGGACATTCAAAGCTTTAAGGATTTACAAATTTTCCCATGTACCCACAAAAATAAATAACTTAAAAGTACAAAATCACCCCTATTGGGGACTCTACCCCATCAAAGACCTCCTATTTCGTTCCTTCCACAAGGCCCACCATAAACACGAGGGGGTGACTCGCCATGCATCTCTACCTTGGGATCCCACTAAGCATCTGCTCCAATTCTCTATCAAACTTTTTGCAGAAGCTGACATGACTCGCTATATCCCGAAGATAATGCATGACATGGCTTAATCTTCTCTATCCACAGAGCAAGTGGAGCTTTTCAATTCTGTATTTCTCTTCATTGTAGTGTGAGTGGTTGTCCTTACTTCATTATCCTTGCACCTCGTTGCTAGATTTTTCTTTTAGGGACAAAAAAATATTTAAAAAAAGTCTTTCAAACTCTAAAGCAATAATATGTCTGGATCCTCTCGCATTCTAGAGTAATTTAAAGTATCTGCATTAGTTTGCACTGAATCGTTGATGGCATGTTAAGAGCATGTTGTAGAATCATCTCTAAGTATCATGGTTTTATGCTTCATTTCATAAAACCAACCCAAATTAGATGGGATAAGGCTTCTTGCGATTATGATCTTAAATTTTTTAAAACTTTAGAAGGTAAATCTATTTGAACTGTTGGTGCATAACCTAATTATATTTGATTGGCCTATAAGGAGAACATATTTAAGTTTATGGAGTCTTAGTTGCAATGTGACTGCCTAGTGAGAGTATCACACTTCAGGTTACCTAAGTCTCAAGGTTTTGCATTAAAGTGGTCTTGCTTGGCCTCAGCTTGAGGGATGACTGTAGAAGCCTTTTAAAATGATGTCAATGATTGAGCAGTGTGTGTTAATCCCCCCTTGCTACTGCCTCTATAACAAGATATGCCAATCTAATTCTTACTCAACAAAGTAGTCCACATTGATACACTCATATATGTTGCAGATGCTTGATGATTTTGTGGATGTGACCAAAGATGAGAAGCAAATGATGCATCTCTGGAACTCATTTGTGAGGAAGCAACGGTAATATTTTTTTCTCCTGTTCGTTTTGAATTGTTTTAGTTATGTCCTTCCATTGAGAGTCTCTTTCTCTCAACACACACAAAGGCACAAGCAACAAAAAACATCATATAGCCTTTCGAATTTAAAACTGTATGGGATATATTGATCCCTTCTATTTTTCTACGCTAGTAATTGAAATTTTTAGATTTTCTCCAACATGGCATTGTTTTTTAGTAGGTTTTTTATTGGTGAATTCTGATTTTGCCTATTGACCAGGATATGCAATCAGTCTGTTTTACCGAGTGTGCTGTAAATTTTGATATGTTCATTCCGATGCATAGACTTCATTTCTAGTTCACTGAAGGCCTGATTTGTTGTGAATCTTAGTCCTCCATTCTAAAAATATATTTTATTTTATTTTTCTATTTATTTATTTTTAAATTTATTACTCTCTTTTTTTTTTTTTTTTTGGGGGGGGGGGGTTTCATAATGGCAGGGTGTTGGCAGATGGTCATATTTCTTGGGCATGTGAGGCATTTTCGAAATTCCATGGTCAAGACCTTGCCCGGGCACCAGCCTTGCTTTGGTAACTTCTCTCCTCATCTGTTTTTAAGTTGCGCCATTGCATGCTCCAATCCGTATGTCCAGATGTTCACTAATGTCATATTAATCATTTCGTACGTGTGAGACTTGAAAATTGACTCATGTCTGTGCTCTAAACTTTCAAGTTTAGATGGGTATAACGTGCCAATCTCATCATTATATGTTATTTCTGCATCTGCTACTGGTTTGGATGCATGATGTAGAACAGCACGCTCACGATTATCTAAGCATACAGGATCATCGCAAATCAGGGAGGCTAAAAAGGTAAGGAGAATAGAAGGAAATAAATAAATAAGGAAAAGTCAAAAGAATCATCGCAAATCAGGGAAGCTGAAAAGGTAAGGAGAATAGAAGGAAATAAATAAGGAAAAGTCAAAAGGAGATTTGGTGTAGTTGTTAGCAATAGAAGATATTATTCTCCATTGTAAGATTTACGGAGGATTCTACTCTATCAAATCTCAGATTTCCCCTTTAATATTATTTCACGCATGCTTTCTTTTTTAATTTTATTTTTGACTTGCCTATATAAAGGCAAGAGATGTAAGTCTACAAACATCATCATTATCAATATAATTTCAGTTTCTCTCTTGTGAGTGTGTTCTTTGTTAGTTCAAGGGCTTAACCTTGTTTTTTATCGAAATATGATATTTGATGGAGTAGAATCCTTCTTAAATCTTGCAATGGAGAATAATATCTTCTATTGCTAGTAACTACACCAAATCTCCTTTTGACTTTTCCTTATTTATTTATTTATTTCTTTTTATTCTCCTTACCTTTTCAGCCTTCCTGATTTGCGATGATTCTTTTGACTTTTCCTTACTTATTTATTTCCTTCTATTCTTTTTACCTTTTCAGCCTCCTTGATTTGCGATGATCCTGTATACTCAGATAATCGTGAGCGAGCTGTTCTACATCAACGCATTTCTATATGTGCATCATATGTGTTGATGTTAAACAAAAAGGAAATAAAGAACTTGTTGGAAGGTTTGTTGGATCATGTGTCGGCAAGTCGTCCAAAAACCAATTTAAAGTGCCCGTGGATTGGAAATTTCCATAATTTAATTCCAAGCTTTCATGAAATTTGATTAAACACTGTTTGGGCTGTGATTTTTCTTTTTATGGTGCCCAGCAAACCGAAGGCAGGACTATAATTAAACAACAATTTTACTTTATGAGACTAGTTTTAGTGTGTTTCTCAATTTCATCATAGTGATTTATTTGAGGTGAAGAGATCTTCAGTTGAGGTGGAGCTATGATGAGATCATTGTTCGAGGTGGAGCTATACAGGAGCATGTGAAAATCGAATTCATGCCAAGGTTGAGATTGTTGAGTTTTGTGACTCGAATTCGATGTGCGGGCGATGTTTTGGCAGAAGTGATTATGGTGGAACCAATTCAATTTTTTCTTGAACCAATTGGACATGCAACCCCAATTGAACCAGTTTAAGAAAAGTTGAACCAGTTGGATGTGCAAGCCAGAAAATTACTATTTAAGAGTTGAAGACTGATATGGTAACTCCTTGTAGGCAAGTTGGGGAATACTTATCCAACAAGGAATTGGGTTTGAAGACTCTATAAATAGAGATGGGTTTGGGTAGAGAGAGAGGAGAGAAAAGATGTAAGGAGTTTAAGGATGAGTGTTGTGAGGATAGGGGAGAGTATATGTAATTCCCGCATGTATAGATGTAGCCTCAAAAGAGATGATGAGTGAGTGAGTGGGGTTTTGACATCTGGTTGTATATTCTCTTTCTTGATTCATAATATTGGAAATCTCTCTCCCCATCGACGTCGCCTAGAGTTGGGTAAACCATGTAAAATACTGTGTTGTGTGTTAATGTGTATAATTGTTATACCTTTGGTGTGAAGTTTGTCAGAGGATGATAGTGAGGTGCCATGGAGATTTAATCAAAGTTGATGATGACACTAAGGTATGAAGATAGGTGTGCAGACACAAGCCCATAAGGAACAAGTTTTGGGGACAAGCCAGAGAGTGGGTGCTAGTTCTCAAGATGAGACAAGTATGGTGTGAGGAATGAAAGGGTTTGCTCTAAGCCCAATAAAGAGCAATGAAGAGTGAAGAAGAAAGGTTTGTTGCTTTGAGCCATAAAAGCAATTGATGAAGATGAGTTGGTTGATTGGTGGGTTGCCATGCGTGAACAATTGAACATCAATGGGGTGGTGGATAGAGAAGATGGAAGAAGAAGGAGTATGATGGAATATGAGAAAAGGTGGAGATTGTTAGTGTATTTCTCAATTTCATCATAGTGATTTATTTGAGGTATAGAGATCTTCAGTTGAGGTGGAGCTATGAAGAGATCATTGTTCGAGGTGGATCCATGGAGGAGCATGTGAAGATCAAATTCAAGCTAAGGTGGAGATTGTTGAGTTTTGTGGCTCAAATTCGGTGTGCAAGTGATGTTATGGTAGAAGTCATTATGGTGTAATCAGTTCAACTTTTTCTTGAACTAGTTGGACATGCAACCCCAATTGAACCAGTTTAAGAAAAGTTGAACCAGTTGGATGTGCAAGCCAGAAGACTGATATTTTAGTAATTATGCTGATTTATTTAAAATTTTGCCGTTAACTATTGAATTTGAGCAGATATAAATGGAACATCAAATATATGCTCGGTAGGAGCTTATCCAACATACAGTTGAGCAAATCAACAAGCATTACTTACAACATAGCTTCCCTTTTCCCTTATATGGGGTGTGATGGTTGTAATACTAGAAGCACATGTTCTTCAACTTACTTACTCAACTATATTTCTTGAAGCAATACGATTTAACATGGAGACTGTTGGGGCAGCGGAAGCGCATGAAGATGGAAATCCAATGAAAGCTAATAAAGCAATCACATACAAACACAAGATATAACGTGGTTCGGCCAAAATTGGCCTATATCTACAGATGAGAAGAGATTCCACTATATACTTGTTTTTTCACCATGTACTATTCCACGAGCCTATCTTTTTGCTACCAATGCCATCGGTGTTTTTCCTACTCTACCAACCTATTATAAATTACCCTTACCCATCAGTTCCCTCATGAGACTACATCTCTCTCAATCTCAAAAGTCTTAACCCATAATTATATAGAGTTCCAAACCCAATGCCTTGTTAGACAAGAATTACTTGGAGCCCAAGACTTGCCTAACAAGGAACTACATATTAGGCTTGGTTTGTTGGGAGGAACTGTAAATATTTGGGGAGAGAGTTGATTTTTTTGGACATAATGAGAGATTAGGGGCCTATTAGGCTCTTCTTTTGTTTTTGTGGGATGCGTTCCCTGTTTGAATGCTTTCTAATACAATCTTACTTATCAAAAAATAAAAATAAAATAAAATACAACTCTAAAGTAGAAATCTAATTAGACTTGGAATTTGTGACAAAATTCCCAACAATCTCCACCTTGATTCAAATTCCATCAATCCTATCATCGCTTCCCACGACTATGATCAGGAGTCAGGACAATTCTTTTGCAGCCCCAATCATTTGGCACACAAAATGGATCACTCTTTAGGAACTTCCACCCATGGAGCCCTTCCTGCATCCCAACCTAATTTAGGGACTTTTCAGCCCAACCAAGGAGCAAGTTCCTCCTAGTCTGATTCAGGGACTTCCACCCAAGGAGACAATTCCTCCTTACTCTTTTGGATTGAATGCGAGATTCTCTTGCAAAGCTCTAGTTGTCCACATTATACGCTGCTTGTTTAATCAAACCTCGAAGGCTCCACCTTGACTACTCGAGCTTTACGCCATGTAACCCATTACGATTTTATGACCATCGTGATCAACCAAATTGATTAACTCCACCTGCAACTGAAACATGTTGCAACACCTGTTGAGGCTCCTTGTGTTTTTTAGATCTCGCTCACCTTCGGCTCTGATACCAATTTGTTAGGGCAGTGAAAAAGCATGAACATGGGAATCCAATGAAAGCTATCAAAGTTGAAGAGAGAAATAGAAAATGAAGCACACAAGGATACACGCACAAAGCCCAAAGGGCTACATCATCTTTATTATTTTCTCTCGATCTTTCTATACAATGATCACCTTTATTTATAGGTGAAAGAGTATAAGTGATAAATATGGAAAATACATTGATGGAAGATTCCTAAAATTAATACCATAAATCACTTCAATCAAATATTCTATCATAGGATAAACTATCTCCTATGAAATTCTCATATCAAATATTCTATGAAGGAGTAATTTAAGGGTCCTAAAATGTTATTTTCCAACAAAAGCCAACAAAGCAATCACACAGAAATACAAGATATAATGTGGTTCGGTCAAAACCAGCCTACATCCACAGTTAAGCAGAGATTCCAATATGATTTTCGTAGAGATATTACAATGATAGAATACCGACACCATGTACATGTCTTTTCACCACGTACTACTCCATGAGCTACCTTGGCCGATGTTGGTTCCGTCCTTGCTCCTCGCTACCAGTGCCATCGGTATTTTTCATACTACACCAACCCATAAACTACCTCTATCCATCAACTTCCTTTTGAGACTACATCTCTCTCAATCTCATAAGTCTCAACCCATAACCTAGGTATCTATTTATAGAGTTCCATACCCAATTCCTTGTTGGACAAATCATGATGCAAGGCAGACTTAGGGAGGGGAGGATCAATTGTCTGAAACTTGCATCATTTTTTGTTTAGGAAAACCGATTAGAAAAGTTTCAGAAACACAAGATATGCAAAATCTAAAACAATCTCTTATGAATCAAATCATGATTTTACAAAACCCTAGACTATATATATTTATTTATTATCATCAAGAGGTACCCCTGGGCACATGCAACATCCTACAAGCCACGTGAGCCAGCCAAGTCCGAGTATAATACCGTTTGAGTGGCCCTAGGTGTGGGGAAGTTTTGATAATGAGACATCCACTTTTAAAGTAAGGCTCTTGTCTACTCTGCCGCCACCCTTGGGGTTAACCGTAGACTATATATGAATATGAACATTAATTTGTTAGTGTCCCAATAGAAAGTTATAAATACCTTTTTGCTCTTGACTAATAAATCTTTGAATACCAGATCTGCGCTTGGACAAGATGCCACAACTAATATAACTAATTTGACATTCTAATAAGAAAATTTATGGACTCCAAGTTTTGAACACAAACTAACAATATTAACCTAACAATATGAAACTGAACGCTGGCTTTTAATAGTTGTTGTAGTGATGTTATGATAGATGGTAGCTCCTTTAGTATTTACATTTTACTGAATTTTGTGCATGCGTTTAGTGTTTCTTAACATATGACAGGTTGGAAAGGTATGATTTGTTGCGAAACTAGGTTGACATGAACCATTTACAATTTATCCAGTAAAGGATCAAATGAGATACTGTAATATATGATTTTGAGCTTTTTGTACTTGCAGTGCTTTCGCATTTTAATCAAATTAGATATCTAATTGGCTATTCCGAAGTTTAATAATTGAAATTTCTTTCTCTGTACGAACCACCCATCGCCACCTCCACCCCTTTCCCTCCCCCTCTCCACGACCACTCTCCAACTTTCTCTCTCCTCTCCCCTTTCTCTGTTTCTTTGTCCACTGCCACCTCCTCTTTTGGCTAGACAAAACCAAACACAGTTGAACACAAAACAAAACAAACCAAACCTTAAAGCCTAATTTCTAATAATTCAACTCAAGAGCCAACAAAACAAACTGAAATACCAGAGTACTATAACACCAACCTGTAAAGACCTAATTGATCATGATCAAAATGATGAAAGATCATCACAAAACAATTGGGTCTATGTAAAGTACAATTGTGTTCAATTAGATCTATTTTAGGGAGAGAGAGGGACAGAGAGTAGTGACCAAGTGTTTAAATTATAGACCACTCATATATATATATATATATGTACACACACACGTGCTACTTTATAATTTCCCTATGCTTTTTTTTTTTTTTTTTTTCCTAGTTGGGACTCACACACACTGCCTCCACTGAGGTTCGAACCCCTGACCTCCCTTTGGAAAGTAGGAACCTTGTATAGCTAGGCCACAGGCCTGTTGGTCCCTATGCTTTCTTTAACTTAGGTGGTGGGTGGATTGGTGGTGTATAACATGGATCATGAATGTTTATATATATACCCACAAAATTAATACCTGGGTTAAACAGTCACTGGTGGGGAAAGAGAGAGAGAGAGGCCACTTTTGCAAGCATCGACAATTATACATATCTTCCTTGAGACCGTTGAAAAACTACTACGCAGATTCTAAATGAAGATGCAAGAAATATGCTGATTTGGAGATAGAGAGTTTCATCGAGTTTAAAAGAAATAAGAGAATGAAGAAAGTGCACATGCACACACACACGGAGAGATTGATGCGTGTTTGTAGAAAACTGATCTATTCAGTTGAAATACAAATTTAAGGGGAAAAATTATCAAATTGCAAACTATGGTAGCAGAGTTGGACACAAATGTTTGATAGGGGAGGACCGTATAAATTTTCATAAAAGAGGGATGGCTTGTATACTTATGTTTAACCTCAAGAGAGATCAGTGTAATTTATTTAAAAACATTTAAGGGTAAATTGCATAAAACCCGCTAAACTATCAACAGATTGCAACTAACCCCCCTGAACTACAAACTGCCCCTTTAAACTGATAGAAATAGTCTACTAGGCACTTCAGAACGTGGTGTCAAACAACCGTTTAACGGAAAAACAAATTCATAATTTTTTTTTTTTTTTTTTGATAAGTAAACGTGGATAGAAACAAAAAAAACGTTCAAAAGGGGAACGCGTCCCACATACAAAAACAGAACCGAAACCTAAGGACCCAGAAGGTCCAAAAAATCTATGAAATCATCATTAGAAGAACAATAACTTTCCTTCACCCAACTTAAAATGTTGCGAAGAATAAAAAGTTTTAAAGTCGTCGACGATTCCTTTCCTTCAAATAGTCAATTGTTCCGCTCTCTCCAAGTGCACCACCACACACAATGCGGGACTGTCCTCCAAGAGTCTCGAGCAAGATCCCCCACATAGCATCCCCTCCACACGCATTAATCAGGCCTCTTGAAGACTGTGGCATTACCCAATAAATACCGAAAAACCCAAAGATCATGTTCCAACAGTCAGACACCATAGGGCAGTGCATAAGGAGATGATCCACAGACTCACCATCATTTTTGCATAGGCAACACCAGTTAACAATAATATTGCATCTCCTCCTCAAATTGTCTAGCGTCAAAATCTTACCCCAAACGGCTGTCCATACAAAGAATGCCACTCCAAGGGGAGCCTTAGAGCGCCATACTGTCTTCCAAGGGAAATCAGAACTAGCAAAGTTGGAGAGGCCCAAGAACATGGACTGGACATCGAATCTACCATGGGAAGATGGAATCCACAAGAGTACATCATGACCTCGGCTAACTGCATCCTGTTGATACAACAAATCCAATAAGACACAGACCTCCTCCATCTCCCAATCCTGGAAAGGGCGCTAAAGCGGATATCCCACGTAATCCTATTGCTATCAAGCCGATAGCAATCAGCAACATAGGCGTGTCTATCGGCAGCGATGCTTGATATCAATCAGCAACATAAGCGTGTCTATCGGCAATGATTCCATAAAGTCTAGGAAAGATACAAGACAAAGGCTGGTCACCACACCAAAGATCCTCCCAGGACCGAACACATCTACCATCCCGAACTTTGAAACGAATATGAGAAGAGAAGACATCCCACTCCTTCCGAATGCATTTCCACATGCCCACTCCTCCAGCAATGGAAACTGGGCAGGAAGACCATCCACCTCTTTCTTCCCCGAATCTACAAGAGACAATCCTTCACGGGCAATGACGCTCCCTACCAAATCTCCAAAACAACTTACCCAAAAGGGGCCATTCTCTTAATACCTAGGCCAACCAACTTAATAGGCTTGCAGATGTGCTCCCATCTAGCGAGATGATATTTGAACTCGTCACCCCTACTGCCCCAAAGGAAATCTCGTTGGATCTTTTCAATCCTTTCGACAATAGAGCATGGAATCTAGAACATAGATAAGAAATAAGTAGGAAGGCTCGAGAGAGTGCTCTTTATAAGATTGATCTTCCCGCGCTTCGATAAGTATTGATTTTTCTACCCCGCCAATCTCTTCTCGTACCTATCAATCACAGGATTCTGATACAACCCTCTCCTTTATGAAATTGTTCATTTCATTCTTGAGGTGAACTTGCTTCCTCCCACTTCATTCAGCCGGAGCTGGTGAATTCAATGACTATCTTTCATTCATCTGAAAGTGAATTGAAATACTCCTGGAATAGGGGTTTTCCCTCAGAGGTCCTGGTAAGTGCCCACCCTTTTAGAAGAGACCGCCAAAGGCAAACCCAATTAAGGAATATGGAAAGAACTCACCCCGCATCCAAGAACTGCAGCTAGGGAGTAAATGTCCTGAACTTCCCCATCTGGGACAAGCACACTCTTACCAACATTAACTTTCAACCCAGAAACCGCCTGAAAACAAATTCACAATTTTACTCCTAATTTAACCTACTTTGTTTTATACTTCTCACACTTTTTTTTTTTCCTGAGTAATTACTGACTCACACTTAACATTCTTCATATTACAGATTACATATACACACACACACATACACAATTCTTCTTCTCCACTGCAAATCCATCCGTTGATGGGCACCTTTTCCATCGTCTCTCTCCCCCTCTCCACCAGCAACAACATATGCCTTAAAAATTTCAAATTGTAGTTCTAGAGGGTTTCTTGAGAGGGAGAATAGTTTTGGGGGGGTTTATGCAATTTATCCAATATTTAATATGCATTTTTGTAAGATTGTTTTTTTAGTAACTTAGATCCATCATGTAAGCTCCATTCAAGAAGTTCTTTGTGTACAAGTTATGTTACTTTCCAAAAGGTAAATTTCTCTTTGTTCTTTATAGTAGGTTTTGGTTCTGAATTAGAACTATGGTTATGTGTTTGACAGGTGCTGGAGATTATTTATGATCAAACTTTGGAATCATGGTGTGCTTGATGCACGCACCATGAACAATTGTAATTTAATACTCGAGCAATGCCAAAGCCAGCAGGACACAGATCTTACGAGAAGCTAAAGCTTTGATAATTCATTTTTTGATGGCGATGAAGACTAGCGTCCGTACTAATTTACTGATCTCTGTCACTGCATTTTGTAGCACTTTTTGTATCCTATTTAATCCATTGAGCTTTTGTATGGTGGACTAGATGTCCTAGCCTGGCTTCAATCCTATTGTAATATTGTACCTGTGGCCTTACATTCAAATTCTACACAGGCATCTATATATATCTTCCTGAAATACTCGTAATAGAAAAGGAAAGAAAATGAAGCTGGCTGCCATTTGGTTCCTTATGCATTGTGTTGAATTGACTAATGTTTTGTTCTAAGAAAAATGATACATCCTCGTCGACTTGATCCTAAATGGGTGCTATGAGGGGGATGTGGGCCTCACTCCATGATGTCAGGGTGATGTCATGTGATGGGATTCATGCCCCACTCACATACAACTTATTGTCATCTTCCGAATTCTTTGGCATTCTCTAAATTTTAAGGATGTATCATGGATATTGATTTATGGTCACTATGGAAATCACCTGTCATTTATCACTTTAATTCTAGTTTCAGTATATATAATTATTATACTATATCTTAGGATAAGCAAGTATAATCTACCATTTTATTTATTTTTGAGGCATTAGATTCAAATAGTAGTTCCCTGAATGAGTTTGCTCGTGTTTGAGTCTCCCATCTCCTAGTTTGTCTATATTTATTTCCCATCTCCTAGTTTGTCTATATTTATTGTGAATTCATGTGGCTGAGGGAGGATGTGTCCTAAAAAGTTGGAAGAGGATCCTTCTAGTTTGGTGTTGGCCTAAGGTGCTTTTGTGCCAAATGTCTTGTCTACCCTTCCGTCCTTCCCATCTTCTCCCTTCTAGCAAACAGTGGAATTTGGCTCTAACTATTTCCTTTTCTGTTGCCAATTTTCTTTTGTTTGGTAGCTGGAGTAAGCCTCCATTGTTTAGCATAAGAGAGAGGAAGAGGGAAGCTTCGTCCCTCTGGACCCACCATATTGACTTCCATCCAAAAAGTGGAAGGAATATGAAAGAAACAATGAATATATTTGTTAGATAAATTGGAAAATACTTTATCACCATCATTTACACGCTTTAATTTTTATGGTAATAATATCGCCTCTTTCTATTCATTCAACCATATAAAAGGAGCGATGAATACCCGTCATTCCTTAGATATACCTTTCCATCCTTAATCTTGTTTTTATTTCTCTCTATTTTTATTTTTTATTTTTTATTTTTCAAAACATCTACTAAAAGAAGTATAATTCAACGAGGTTATTGGTACCGCTTGGCATTTAATAGGTGACTAACATCATATTTTGTCTGAGTACCACTATATTTGCTTGAATCTTAGATGGAATCAGTTTTGAGACCATGGAATTGTTTAGACTAATATATTACTTGTCTACGCATTCATGATCCACTATTGAGGAAATTTATGGAGGAGAGTGTTCTAAAGTTTCAATCCATCAATTTCGATAATTGTGTTTTTTAAATAAAAATGAGTGGCCACCCGACTTTTATAAAGTGTGTTGCAATCCATAGGGTCATTTTATAAAACTTAGAGTGCATGGACCAAGTGGGAGACTGTTGGAATTTATATATATATATATATATTTAAATAATAAAAATTATTTTATGGTCCTATGTACTACGTTTTCTAAAATAGGATTGCAATGTAATTATTAATACTTGATGGATTGGGTTGTACTTTCTAATTTGGTGGTCTAATTGGGAGTATAGTTTTATATTGTTGGATTGTGGTTTTCCAACTTATTTGGTGTGATTTAATTCTAACCATTAATATCTAAGTTTCAATGATAAGAAGGGAGACTTAGATATACTTATTTGTAGAGAAGTCGTCCCCCTTGTTGTTATATATAAGGGTGTTAAAACCCTTATTTAGATCTATCGTATCGACAACTTTCAGAAGGGGGTAAAGCGCTTTATTTTTTCAAATCTCTCAAAGGGTCATAAGGAATTCCCAAAGGTATATGTGCGTTAATCATCAATCAGGTACGAGCCTAAATTCCCTATTTAATTAATTGTAATATTCTTGATTTCTATATGTGAATTATTTATTTAAACCCATCAACTGGTATCAGAGCCTGACCCAGCCGGAAGTGTGCCGACGGGGGCGTCGGGCCTTCAAAGGGGGTGGATTGTGGTGACCTTATGGGCGGGTGTGCTGTGGGCGGGTGCGAGAGACACTGTCAGGCTACCACACTGGCGAGCTACGGGTGCACAGTCCCACATCGCCTAGGTAGAGGAAAGGTGAAGTGTTTATATATAAGTGTGTCACCTCCAATTGGTATGAGGCCTTTTGGGGTAAAGCCCAAGAGCAAAAATCGTGCGGGCTCAGGCCCAAAGCAGACAATATCATACTATGTGGTGGAGTGGATTATTACAAATCCCTTCAAGGAATTGTTTACATCTAAGTGAATTCGAATAGGTGACTCACTTTTATTGCAAGTTGTCTCACCATGATTGAAGATGATGCAATGTTTGAAGGTTGAAGGGATCAAGGGATGCTTGGTGCAAATGCATAGCAATTGTATCTCAAAATGAAGTTAAGACCGAAAAAAGCTCTCATGAAAAATTTTCTTCTGTAATTATTATTAGTTTTTTATGAAGGTACTGGTAATAATTTTATCGGAAAAATTATTCAAATATTATGTTTGGAGGGTGGTTCAAATATTATGCTATTGTAAAAATATTGATGATAAAAATCTTGGCAAAAGTGCAAAAAACTCCCCCAAACTATCATGAATCGACATTTTACCCTTCTGAATTACAAAAGTAAACAAGTCAGTACTATAACTATCCAAATCGTGCAAATTAACCCCTTAAAGTCAATTCCGACAACTTTCAGACCCACAAGTGCAGCATGTGATTTATCCTTTTCTTTTAATTCCAAAATTGCCCCCATTTGTTCATTTGCTGCTTCTTCTATCCTCTAATCTGCTCCACCTCTGCACCGAACACTCAAACAAAGTTGAAGAACAAAGTTGAAAACCTTTATATGTGTGTGTGTTTTTCTGTATTATATATATAGAGTAATGATCTCTTGCTCCCCATGAAGTAAGAAAATTTATCCGCACTTTCTATTGAGACCATTAGATCTAATCTAACATTCACTATAAAAACCCACCTATATTATTTCCTTTTAATACAAAACCAGTATCACTATTTCTAGTTTCCAAATTTAACATTTACCAAACCACTAATTACAACAATAAAAGGTAATTATTCAAAAATATATATATAGAAAACTCTACACCTTTGAAAATAACGTCTCTTTCAAACAAAGACCTACAAGAGTACCTTCTCTTTCTCTATACAAATTGAATTTGCAAGTTCTCTACCGCCTTTGTCTCCTTGTAATCATAAGTAAATAAAAATGAATCATAATTAAAATTTAATGGATTAAAATATCTTTTTTTATTATTTTTTTTTCTGGTCGCTTGTAATTTTTTGTTTGAGAGAGACGTTATTTCCATAGAAGAAGAGGTTTCAATTTTTTTTGGGAGTAATTACCTTTTATTATTGTAATTAGTGGTATGTAAATATTAAATTTAGAAATTATAAATAGTAACAATGGTTTTATATTAAAAGGAAATGATGTAAGTAGGTTTCTATAACAATCGTTAGATTAGATCAAATGATCAATATAGAAAGTGCGGATGAATTTTCTTGCTCTCTCTATATATATATATATATAATCATATATAATGTAGAATATTTTACCGGACAAATTCCCAAGCTGAGGAGGAGGAATAGAACCAGATAGCTGATTCACCCCCAAATCCAAAACCTTGAGGGATTTCAAGTGGTCAATCTCTTTTGGTAATGTACCAATCAGACCGTTCCCACGTAAAATTCTATAAATCATCAATATATCAAATTATTAACAAAAAGATCAAGTATTCAAGTGCAATGTGGAATGTAACCATACAGGTCTTGTAAGGAAGAGAGCAGACTAAGTTCTGGTGCAAGAAAACCCTTTAAAGATGACCAAGAAATATTTTTGCAAATCAAATTCCACCACAAACTAGTAACTCAAGTAAGCCCTAAAAATGAATATTATAGAATCACATTAATAATGAATCAACAATATATATATATATATATATATATATATATATTTGTATGTATCTGTATAATGTAAAATTAATAAACAAATAACATTTCTTACAGCTTCACAACAGAACAGGAAATGCCAGACCAGTCACAAGGATCTGCATCTAGGGTATTCCAATTTGACCAGGAGTGGGTTCTCAAGTACAGTTTCCTTAAAGGAAGTAACTACAATCTCTTAGGAACACAAGTAGTTTATAGAACTTCAAAAACCAACGAACCCATTAAACCAACATTTAAAAAAAAAAAAAAAAGAAAAAGAAAAAGAAAAAGAGAGATGCAGAGGAGGAAAAAAGGGGAAAAAAAAGTTTGAGGTATGGGTTTATCAAGCAAGAGAGAGAGAGATTAGATACAGAAACCAAGAGTACAATGGTGGATTTATTGTAAGTGAAATAAAGAAAGATTGAGCAAAAAGATTAAAATAACAACAACAACAAAATCAAAAAATAAATGAAGCTTAAGGGTAAATCCATGTGTCCGCAACAAACCATGAAAGCTAACAAATGGGATCTGGGATGAGAAAGTGAGACTGAAATTAACAACAAATTGGAACTTAGATTGGGGCATTTAGGGTATTTCACCCTTATTATTTATTTTGATATTTTTTTTTCTTCTTTAAATTACAATAGATAGTTTTATAAATCTACAATGAAGTAGGCTGAAAAATTGCAAGAGTTGATTGTCAGGAATTAATTTTCACGATTTGAATAGTTGCGGTACTGATTTGTTGACTTTTATAATTCCAAGAATAAAATGTCTATTTTTGATAGTTCATGAATTTATTTTGCATTTTTGCCAAAAATCTTAGAGAAATGGTTAAAAGACACAGTCAAGTTGACAGAACTAGATGCTTATGTAACTGTAGGCCAAACTGTCCTATCCACACGTGCGCGAGTAACATGCAATGCAAGTGACTAAATTTTTTATAATAAATAAATAAAGTATAAAATATATTAATAATATTAAACTTTGAATGCTAGTTTTTGATAAGCTATCTATATTGATGTATTTACTTAGGAATAATTTAACATGTCATAAATAGTCAGAGGGAAAAGAAATAAATATAAATCAAGAGAAAGTTTCTATTAATGTAAAAATTAAAAACAAATTCGTGGGAGGGAGTTTTCTATTTTGCATATGGTTTTTCTCTTAATTTTTATATTATTATTAGGATAAAGTACAAAAAAAACCTACACTCGTGTGATTTAGTACTTGTATATAATCTTTAACATTTGAAAATATGTTAATATACCTTCCTAATATTGGTTGACTGTCAATTTTGACCAATTTGTTTTTTATAAAAATTCCAAAATACCCTTAATATGACAGAAGAGATAAAAAAAAAAAAAAAAAATGAAATAAGTGCTTTTTATTTTTATTTTGTCTAAAGGTCATTTCAGATATTTTAGTTTTTAAATTGTAAAATTGTTCTTCTTTTGCTCAATTTAAAAAACATATGTCTATTTTTATTTATTTATTTATTTTTTGCACTTTACTCTATTAATTATTTTTAAAAATAATAAATTGACTTTAACGAATTTGTTACATTTACCATCATTTCTATATATTTTTTTTTGGTTGAAAAATAAAAGCTAAATCATAATTTCTATGGAGGGGTGATTTAAGCAAATGTCAATGTGAAGGAAGAAGAAAAGGAATTTGGTAGAAAAGGTGTTTGAATGTTAATTCTTTATCAGTATAGTTCATGTAGTTAAATGTTAAATAATTGATACTTTGTTTATAAGACCAGAGTTTGCCAATGCTAACAAAACATTACAAGCCCAAGATTCCGACTTGACCCGCATGCCTTTGTTTAAGTTTTGTTGAATGTTAATAACAGGGTTGGAACTTTGGATGCATAAATATGGGTGTAGCGTATTACTTTCGATCCTTTTCTTTAACTGATACTTGATTTCTTTATTGAAATTTATCAAAAAAAAAAAAAAAAAAAAAAAAAGAAAAAAAAAAAAAAAACGTGAATGTTAGAAAATAACATTTATTTTATTCACATCCTCTTAGGTTTGGTTAAATATCATCCTTAAATATTTTTCAAAAAAAATTATCACTTAGGTTCATTTTTACTTTTCAGTCACAGTTTATTAAAAACATAAAAAAAGATAACTTTGCCCCTAATTTTTTAATCATATTTATTCCTAAATACCAAGTTACTTAAGTTACTATTATACCCTCTTTATTAAACCCATCTATCATGACCACCACTTGCATACCCGCCACTGTTCTGGCTAAAATATTAATATATAATATGATTTGTAAATTTATAAAATATTTAGGGATATTTTAGTCTTTTTATCTAATTATTTAAGTTAAGAGTTATTTTGTTAAAGGATATTTAAATCATTTTACATTATGTCAGTGCAAGTAACGGTTAGAGTATGAGTGAAAAACGGAACCAGACGTGGTACCATTAGTATGAAATTTGATAATTTGATAAAGTTGCTTTATTGATAAATTGAACAAATATAAAGTAAAATAACAAATCACATGTGTGAAATGATTTGCATATGCAAAATTGATGAATGGAGGAAATTGAAGGCTGCAGAGATGGACTTGGAAGCAAAAAAAGAGAGCTCACGTGTCTTTGTAACAAAAAATTTTAAAATAAAATAATTTGCTTAAAAAACACTGTTACAAAATTTTAATTGTCAAATATAATGAATGAATTTAAACTAAGAAATTTGCTACTAGAATTGGAGAAGATGTTGAATAGAATTAAATTGTTTGTTATCTTAAATTAATGACATTTTACTATCACCAATTTTAAGCATAATATAGGATTGAGTAGATTTGCAGTTCAGGTACTAGCATTTGTGGCCTATTTTAAAACACTAACAAAAGGCTCATGGAACTATAGCAAAATTAGACAATCATCATTCTGTCCCAGAGGACTACATTCTTAGAACTACTTAATTCCTTTGTCATTTGATAAGGCACATATCACCTACTCTCATTGATTACAGCAAAGGATCCAAACACATATTTTGATGAAAGAACGACGGTACAATTAAGAATTTGTTGAAAAGTCTTCATTTCAAATATATTTAAAAAAAAAAAAAATGTGAATGACGTACAAGCCCATTGTTAGAGGTGTCCCGCATAAGATCCGAATAAAAAGTAAAATGATATAAATGAGTGGGTATATAATATTATTAATAACTTAAACTTTCGAATTAAATGGTAATTTGATCAATTCTAAGCTCTAGCCAAGCTTTGCCTCCCTGTTGAATCCTTGCCCACTTTCATGATTGTCCATTTTACACTCTCTTTATTTTCTTCACTCGTTGCTTCAATTATTGGACCTGACTTTTAATTGTGTTATTCTCGAACTTGGTACTGTCCAGTCATTAGTTAGCAAAGCGTTCAATTTTCCAAGTTTAAATGCATCAAAAAACACAATTGAAGGTAAAAGACAACAAAAAACCACTATTACAGGTGCTAAGCCAAAAAAACTAAACAGAGCTTTGAAGGTAACAGACAAGAAAAGACCACCACTGGACTAAACAATATAGAAGACGAGTACCAAAATCAGCAACTAATCCAATGAACTCAGATTCCAAATCCGAGAGCAACTCCACATGACCACAAAGTTGAGATTAATAAAACAACCACCAACAAGGTTAAGGAGAATGTAAAAGTAGCAAATGCCACTGAATACACAGCAAAAATGGAAGGGTGAGTTTGGACACACCCCAACAACAAACGACACCTGATGTTCACCAAGAACACTTTTCACCGAGACAAATATTCTATACAAAATTGAATATTTATACAATTGTTTCTCAAAATATTTCCTCAATTTTAAACCAGACCTTCAATTTTATAACATATCTGCTTCTGCACAAAAACAGGATGCATAATATACTCAAAAAAAATTTCAAAATATTAAGAGAAATATATCCATGGAGAATACGTAAAAATTGAAGAATGGCTGTTAGCAGTCATCTCTAACTTATAATAATAACCATTTCATACAATCTTTTACAAAATTGTGTGCTGAAAGGTCATTATGAATTAATGATCAATCAGCAGTACATGTATCTCCAACAGCCAATAAAATTCACAATTACCGTCAAGGACACTCCAAACTAGCGATTAGTAGAAAATGCCACAAGCCAATGAAGAGAAGATTCATACAATAAAAGAAAGGGAACAATTAATACAAGACAACTCAAGGCATGCAATACATAAAATGCATATAACAATATTCACAACACTACCAGATAACAATCTAGAAATGGAGGAGGGTAGGAATGGATAACACGAAGTCCGAAGAAAATGAAAAATTATGGAACATATTGATTAGAATTAGAGAAAATAACCTAGTCAAATACTAGAAGGAAAAAAAAAAAAAAATAGCAATATATCAGTGAAAGAAAATGAATAACAGAAGGGTTAAACCAACCCTCTGCATTATAAATCTCATATGATGCAAATATGCAACCGATTCCCACAAATAGCAGTAACAACAACAAAACAAATGAATATATGGGGCTAATAGATTCCAATAAACATTATTAACACGAATATTACTTAAAGAAAGTACCACAACCAATTTGAGTTCCGCAGAAAGCAAGCCTTTTGATTTGCATATTCAGATTTCAGAAGGTGGCTACTTTCTAAAATCAAATAAAGTATTTTGTTAAAAACTGATTTTCACTCGGGAACAAACACTGAAGAAGAGCACTTGAACAATGTTGACTGACTCAACCACTTGTATACAACTAAAACAAATATGAGTCAACAACAATATAATACAACTTCAACCAGAAATTGCATTAGTGGAGAATCAACAACAAATAAATTACCATGCAAATGCTAGGACGTCCTATGATATGTTGGCATATGCGATATGAATGTATGAAATAATTCACCAAAAGAAAAAATAGATTACCTCTTTCTCTTTAAGTTTTCAATGCCTTTATATTCTTTCTCAATACCACATGTGTAATGGGGTGAGACAAAGCTCTCCACATAGGTCTTCTTTGCTCTAAACAAGTGCACCCATTTATTTCCATCCATTTCCAACAGAACTACCCCATCCACCAGAGAAAACATGTGGGTTTGATCAAATGACACATTGGGTAAACAAATTGTAAATTTCGTCCAAGTTTCATTCACCCCATACTCCTTCATCACCCAAACATCAGTTTCCGTAAAATTACGGCACACCAACATAGTGAGACACCCTCCAACAACCCCCAAATCATTTGACTTCTCCTCATCTTTGTCAAGAGAGCAAGGTACCGAAAATTGCCCTAATTTCTCATCTGTTAGATCAAAAGCACAAATTTCTCGTCTGTCATAAGACAACCAATGTAAAGACCCGTTTACAAAAACCCCCGACAAAAGTAAAGACCTTTTTACGTGAACCCTCCAATTCAACATGGGAATGATCACAAGTGTACCACAAACTCCACGAATTGGTTCTCATTGTATAGACACTTACATATGTAGCACTACGATGATGCAAAACTTCCACAACCTTGTAATCATCCATGGATGAATCGTGCCCAAGTCCTAACATTTTGTATCTTGCAATGTTATCATAAAGGTATATGGGTAATAGATGATGTACACACAAATTTTGTAAGTCCTTAAATAGAAACAAAATATGGAGCAAATAGTAATTTAATAATTTGAAAAATTTGAGTACAATCCTCTGTAATAATATTCTTTACAAAAAGAATGGTCCTCTGATTCGATCTCATTTTTGTTGTTAGTTGGATCCAAGGGTTGTACGAGCTTATTCTTGAATCACCGTGAAATTTGATAATCACCGTGGAATTTGATGAAGAACGGCATGTCGTTGGATGTGCTTGTTGTTGATCACCGTGAAATTTGATGAAGAACGCGACTTTGGATGTGCTTGATATTCTTCACTTTTGGGTTTTGATTCTGAATTCGTGTCTATGACTTCTGAGTCTCTGGATTTCTGAATTCTGAATTTGTGTCCTTTGTTTTTGGACTTTTGAATTTTGAATTTGTGTCTGAATTTCTGAACTTCTGAATTCTGAATTTGTGTCATTTGTTGAATTTGGTGAAGAACGGCACGACTTTGGATGTGCTTGGTATTTTTCGCTTTCAGGTTTGCCCTTGGGATTTCTGGCTTCCTGGATTTTTGATTCTCTCAATTTCTGGACCTTCTGGATTTCTAGACTTTGAATTTCTGAATTTTGTCCCCCTTCTCCTTTCCTCCAGACCTCTATTTATATGTTTCTTGTGTTGATAGGATGATGACACGTGTCATCTCCTGTAAAGGATAAAATTATAACTAGGCCCGGTCGGTTATATTATGATAATTATCTTTAAAAATAATTATTTCAAATATATTTTATTAGGAATAATTATCTTTTTTTTTAACCATCTGAGCTGGGCTAATTAAATAATTTAAGTGGACCAAACTTGGGCCAAATAAATAACTTAATTAAACATTAGGCCCATATTTAATGGATCCATTTGTCAACACTAAAGCCCACTAAAATTTTAGTGTCTACATATTGCCCCCACTTGGAGTCCCAAGTTTGACAAGATTTGTCTCCTTTTTCAAATGGGACTTGAAGTATCTAACTTCTTCTTCTTCTTCTTCTTTTTTTTTTGCTTTCCTATCCAACTTTGGATTGTAAGATTTCCTCTTTTGCTTTTCTTATCCAACTTTGAATTGGAATTTTACTTTCCTATTTGAACTGAATTATACAAATCCTAATACAAATAGGAGATATTTTGTTGCCTATATATACCATCAATGTTATAGGGTTTGCCATCAATTCTAAAGTCTCTGAAGACTACACATAATCGGTATGATTTTTTTTTTTTTCTCTCTCTCTCTCCTCTTCTTCTTCTTCTTTCTTTTTATTTATTTATTTATTTTTTTTCCCTCTATCTCTCTCTTTTTCCACGCTCCTTTCCTTTCTTTCTTTTTTTTTTCACGAATTTTTTTTTCTTTTTCTTTCCTTTTTTTTTTCCTCACTTTTTTTTCACGAAATATTTATTTCTTCCTTTTTTTTTTTCATGAAATTTTTTTCACGAATTTTTTTTTTTTTTTTTTTTTTTTTTTTTTTTTTTTTTTTTTTTCATTCTTTTAGTCCCTTTGGAACTTATTTAGTCCATCAGGATCCATTGTTCCTTCGGAACACACCTAGTCCGTAAGGACTCATTGTTCATTTGGAACCAAAATCTTCTATGCATGCCATTCCACACTTTTGATTTTTTTGAATTTTTTTTTTCTAGGTAAACAGTTTAAACTCGTGTCAAGGAGTGTAATAAATTTTTTTTTTTTTTTTTTTTTTTTTTCCGAGAGATAGTTTAAACTCGTATCAAGGAGTTTTTGATTTTTTTTTTTCCCAAGTATACAATTTAAACTCGTGTTAAGGAGTGCCAATTTTTTTTTTTTCTTCAGGTAGATAGTTTAAACTCGTGTCAAGGAGTCTCATCAATAGTTTAGGCTTATATCTGGGAGCACCATCAACATTTTAAGCTCGTATCTGGAAGCATCTTAACTTTAATAATTTTCTTTAACTTTGCAAGAATCAGACGACAATCCAAGCTTATATTGGAGGGCACGAACTATCTCGTCGTCACTTTGAGGATTTTCTTCTTGGATTCCTTGACCTAATGCCCCCTGTGATTTTGCACTTTCGGTTGAAGTCATTATTGTAGCATGGTATGTTTCTTGATGCAAGTCTTTCGAGATTATGCTTATAATGAAAGATGAAGCTATTTCGTCATCCGAGTTAGGAAGTATATTGTCTTTTTATTCGGACTCACTTCTCTCATCTTCTTGAAGGTTGTCGGATATATCAGGAGCATCTTCTCTAGCACTATGATTTTCCATGATAAGCTCCATGTCGTGGGCTCGAGTAACAAGCTCTTCAAATGTGTGAGGCTTAATCCTTTGTAGGATGTAAAGAAGTTCCCAGCGCATGCCTTGCATACATGCTTCAACTGTAGAAATTTCAGACAAACGATCTTTATAGTCAAGACTTAGAGCTCGCTAACGGTTGATGTAGTTAACCACGGGTTCACTCTTCATTTGTTTTGTATTTTTAAGTTCCAGCATACTAATAGTACGACGAGTGCTATAGAAATGGTTGAGAAATTCTTGTTCCATCTGCTCCCAACTGTCAATACCTCCAGCTTTGAGGTCTGTGTACCAATCAAATGCATTCCCTTTGAGGGAACGAACGAATTGCTTGACAAGGAGATCTCCGTCTGTACCAGCATTGCTGCAAGTCTCTACAAAGTGTGCGACATGTTGCTTGGGATTGCCTTTTCCATCAAACTGTTGAAGCTTTGGAGGTTGATACCCAACCGGCATTTTTAAAATATCAATTCTTTCTATGTAAGGCTTTGAGTACATGTGAGCACTTTGAGGGATACCATTGTATTGTTCTCTTATGCAATTCACTATCATGTCTTGAAGTTGTTGGACAGAAAGTAAGGTGACAGAGGCAGCATCAGTTGTTAGATTGGCGTACATGTCATTTTGATTATCAATTGGAATGTTCTCTGGCATGGAATTAGAATGAGGAATTCGGTCTTTGCTTGATTCAGCATTGTCGTCACGTAATTTTAACTTTTCTGTCAGGGAGCCAATTTTTAGATCTTGCTCTTTGAGAGAGTGTTGTAATCTTTTAATTGCACGGCCCATAGTCGTCAATTGCTCTTCATACGAGGTAGTATTCGTCATCATGACTGGCATAGTGATGGAGTCAGAAAAAATCTTTGGCCTTGGGTGGACTAGCCTTGAACTTGTGACTGGAGCAACCTTTGAGGTTGTAGGAGCCTTCCTCCTTGCCCCCAGCGAGGTGGAACTTGAACTTGTGACTGGAGTAACCTTTAAGGTTCTAGAAACCTTCTTTCTTGCCCCCAGCGAGGTGAAGGCAGTATGAGTTTGAGTTGTTACTTTGACAGATTTGGCAGAATTGACTCTCACCGCATTGTGCTGTCTTTTGGCAGGAATGGATGATTTGACCATGTTCCACATCATTGAACTTGCAGAGGTGTTTGTACCACTTGACGAAGTTACAACCTTCTTGCCACCTTTTGTGATGGTATTGATGTTGTCCGTCATGACCGCGATGTCTTTGGTAGTATTCTTGCTTTTCGTCTGAATCTTATTGGAAGTCATAAAATCTGACGATGAATTTGTTGAGGATTTGATGTAAGAGAAAGAGATGAGAGGCAGAGGATGTCCCACCGGGTGTGCCAGAAATTTGTACACACAAATTTTGTAAGTCTGCAAATAGAAACAAAATATGGAGCAAATATTAATTTATTAATTTGGAAAATTTGAGTACAATCCTCTGTAATAATATTCTTTAAAAAAAGAATGGTCCTCTGATTCGATCTCCTTTTTGTTGTTGGTTGGATCCAAGGGCTGCATGAGCTTATTCTTGAATCACCGTGGAATTTGATGAAGAACGACACGTCGTTGGATGTGCTTGTTGTTGATCACCGTGGAATTTGATGAAGAACGGCACGACTTTTGATGTGCTTGATGTTTTTCACTTTTGGGTTTGGATTCTGAATCTGTGTCTCTGACTTCTGAGTCTCTGGATTTCTGGACTTCTGAATTCTGAATTTGTGTCCTTTATTTCTGGACTTTTGAATTCTGAATTTGTGTCTGAATTTCTGAACTTGTGAAGTCTGAATTTGTACCTGAATTTCTGAACTTCTGAATTCTAAATTTGTGTCCTTTGTTGAATTTGAGGAAGAACGGCACGTCTTTGGATGTGCTTGTTGTTCTTCATTTTCAGAGAGGAGAGAATTTGTTGAATTTGGTGGACTTTGAATGTGCTTTGTATTTTTCGCCTTCAGGTTTGCCCTCGGGATTTCTAGCCTTCTGGATTTCTGGATTCTGAATTTCTGAATTTTTATCCCCCTTCTCCCTTCCTCCAGGCCTCTATTTATATGCTTCTTGTGTTGATAGGATAATGACACGTGTCATCTCCTGATAAGGATAAAATTATAATTAGGCCGGGCCGGTTATATTATGATAATTATCCTTAAAAATAATTATTCCAAATATATTTTATTAGGAATAATTATCTTTTTGTTTAACCATCTGGGCTGGGCTAATTAAATAATTTAAGTGGACCAAACTTGGACCAATTAAATAATTTAATTAAACATTAGGCCCATATTTAATCTATCCATTTGTCAACACCAAAACCCACTAAAATTTTAGTATCTACAGAGGAGATTTGGGTAATACCTTGGACTCTACCATCGATGGGTTCCATAAAAGCTTATTATGATTTTGTCCTTCAACTATAGACAAAATCAAGCCATTGCAAGAACCCACCTTGACCCAGTTCGTGGTTGGGAAATCGAGCTTCGTTGCAGTCACGGCATCGCCTATTCAATGCTTCAGTGCAGTCGACTGAGTAAAAAGAGCCACCACCATTGAGAATGACTTTCTCATGTTTTGTTGTTTTGATTGAGGTGTGTTTTGATAAAACCAGGGTCTGAGATTATAGTGCGCCATTGCTTCGATACACACTTCGATCGGTAGAGAGACACTCACGGGAAGACGAGAAAGTATGTCAACCACCATCTCCTCGAGAATGTGTGCTCCGTTCAGCATTGCCATCTTCACAGAAGAGGGCTAGGGCTTATGGTAAAAGAGGAGGGTTTTTGTGAGCTAATATGCAAATTGATTTTTAACGTAGGAGTAAATTACTAGATTTACTGTTTTTTATTTTAATTCGTCCTTTATGTAAGAAGAGTACTGCTCCTTATCGAAAAAAATAAAAATATATGTATCTAATAGATACATTTTAAAATATAAAGTAATTAATTATTTAGAAAGTTATTGGCTATTAAAGTTTCAATGTATATTAAATTGTATGTATATATATATATATATCGATGCAATGTAAGGAATGCTGAAATGTTTCAGATTGCATATCTTATTTATAATTAGACCGTGTATCCTTGTTATGTATAAAAGATTGTGTCTTTAATCATTAATATTAATTTATTACTTTGATAGGCAATTTGTTCATTGCTATAATGATCAATGTGACTCAAAAATAAGAACAAGGAGAGGAATTAAATTTTTTTTTTTTTGCAAAGTTGTTAAAAAATTGTAAAACATTGCAGTTTTTGTTCTAGATTTTGTATCGAATTATATTTTAGTACTATGAAAGTTGCTGTAAAAACCGAAAAAAAAAAAAAAAAAAAAATTGACTTGGCTAACTAAAAATAACTGAAAAGATAAGAAAAAAGATATTGATGTATGTTATGGAAACAAACAAGAGTAGTAGATTAGTAATGATGCCTATTTAAGTTGAATTATAGAATAACTAGAATATTAAAGTGGTCAATAATATTATTTTTAATTTTTTTAAAAAATAATAATTTAATTGACGACAATAGAACCCGATAAATTTTTTCACAAATTGGGTTTGCATATCTCTAAAATGTATTGAAATACTTTTATAAGAATTCTATAAGAAATTAATTTTTACAAAATTTAGAACAAAAATTTCTTTTGAAATTTTGAATACCAACAAAAATCGATGATTGAAGAATCTAAATTCTTATTTTATTAATATGTTTGTGTTTTTTATTTTATTTTATTTTTTATCATAGTTATTATTTTGTTAAATTTTCAATTATTACTTTCTTTGAAAGTTAATTTTGCTTTTTATCTTTTCGGTAAGTAAATAGAGTTATTTTTGTTAATTTATTTTTGGAGAGTTTTTGTTTTGAAAGGCATTTTATATTTTGGTTTTATATTTCTTATTCTTACACTATCACGTGAAGTACATAAAGTATCGATTTTGTATTTGTCGTATTAAATAACACTACTCATTTAAGATATAAGAAAGTAAGGCCCTTCACTTACTTATATTTTACATAAATAATTTATCAAAAGCAATTCACTACTACTCTTCCGGCCTATTGGCTTGGATTTTGAATGGAAAAAGATCGTTTAATTTGTCATTCAGAAACAGTTTTATGTTATCAGTACAACTGAAGAAGAATTTTGCATGTCTCTTACGTTAAAATAAATAAATAAAATACATAAATATTTCAACTGTCTTAATAAATGTGGGACTTAAAATATCTTTGTATACACTGCTTCCAACTTCCCATTCAAGGCATTACAAGTTGCGTTTACAACAAGGTGGGGCTATAAAGGCCACACACACAAAACTTATCCCAAACAAAAGAAAAGGAATCTATGAAGCAGAGAGAGTAAGATAGAAAGCCTAAAGACACAGCCACTGTCATGTCTCCTTCCTCTTCTTTTGCTTCCTCTACTGCTGCAAATGTGTTTGAAATTGGGAACTACAAAACTGTGCTTCTAACTGCTGAACCGCAGAGATATTGCAACAGAACCAAGTCTTCACCAACTGTTGCTCCTCCTCCTCCAAAGCCACTTTTGATTGCCACACCATCAGAAGCTGGAGAGTTCCCAATACTGGTGATCCTCCATGGTTATCTTCTCAACAATTCTTTCTACTCTCAGCTTATCCAACACGTCGCTTCGCACGGCTTCATCGTTATCGCTCCTCAGGTCAGTAACATGTGATTGGAGTGGTTTTTATAGTGATATTGCTGTTACTGGGTGGTGCTTACAATCTTGTAATGTCTAATTTTGATGGGTTTTCTGGTATTTGGCTTTGTGCTAAAAGGTTTTTGCTTTAACAGCCTTGATAAGCCATAACTTTCATAGTAATTGCCTTAATCTTCTACTAGTTTCATACCTTTTTATTTTTCAATGCAATTTTATTTATTTATTTCTTTTCTGGGATCTATGAGTTTCCCTTTTTGATTGCATTTGTTTGTCAAGAAAGGCAAAAAGATGTGAAATTAATCATTCTCAAAGATGCTTAAGAACCACTCTCTATGATGTGACACACTTTCTTATTAATTGGTAGCATACAAAAAGTGACAGTAACTACTACTTGTCACATTGTGCCCATGTCAAGACATCAATGTTTTTGTCCCAATTGATTATGTGCTTTAAAGTCTATATGGCATACCAATCTTTTCTTGTTTTCATACCTGAAGCAGCTAGCTTTTTGAACTAAACTGTCCTAGTTTCACACACAGTAATAAGAGTGGTATGACTTGAGTAATTGCACATCAGCTGAAACCATTAGTTGCTACTAGCTAGTGTGTCTCTCCTTGTAAAGGGCATGTGTTACATGAAGCAAAGTTGAACTAAACTCCATTACATGATATGTTTACATAAACACACATTAAGATTTCGTCACACACAAACACACACAAAACACATACTGACACACACATTAAGATTGGGATTCATTGTCCAATGGTTTCAATTTTCTTGTCAAGTTTAAAAATCAACTTGATATAATGCACAAACTAAAATCTATAGGGTCAAGAATCTTATATGATAGTAGACCAATCATTCCTTGTATTGAAATGCTATAAATTTTGAAATTTCTCAATCTGCACAGCCACAAATATGTTTCAAGTCAAGCATGAAACCATACCAACTAGATGTCTGGCTCATATTTCTGTCTGGTACATTTTTTATTTTTTTAATTTTTTTTAATTATTGCATTGCACAGTTATATACAGTGGCCGGACCGGACACTACAAGTGAAATCGAGTCCACGGCTGCTATAACGAACTGGTTGTCAGGAGGACTCCACAAATTACTTCCAACCCATGTGCAACCAAACTTGAGCAAGCTTGGACTTGCCGGTCACAGCCGTGGAGGCAAGGTTGCTTTTGCACTCGCTCTTGCAAAAAAGGCCACCACTTTAAAGTATTCACTGCTAATAGGCATTGATCCAGTTGATGGAATGGACAAAGGGAAACAAACTCCTCCACCAGTACTCACCTATGTGCCTCATTCCTTCGATCTTGACATGGCAGTGATGGTTATTGGCTCGGGTTTGGGTGAAGTGAAAAAGAACCCTCTCTTCCCTCCTTGTGCTCCCAAGGGAGTGAACCATGAGGACTTCTACAACGAATGTCGGAAACCGGCTTGTTATTTTGTGGCCAAGGACTATGGGCATCTTGATATGCTGGATGATGAAACTAAGGGGATTAGAGGAAAGACTACATATTGTCTGTGCAAAAATGGCAAGTGTAGGGAACCCATGAGGAGGTTTGTTGGAGGGGTTGTGGTTGCATTCATGAAGGCTTATATGGAAGGTGATTCAAGCCACTTAATGGGTATTAGAGAAGGGCATGGGATTCTGCCTTTGGAGCTCCAAAAAATTGATTTTCTTGTGTGAAATTTTGGATACTCTTGACAGAAGTAGAGAAGCTTTGTTGTGTTGTTAACTTGCAGATGATTTTTCTAATGCAGCTATATATATATATATATATATATAGAAAGATAAATAGGAACAGGTTGTGCTAGAGGGATGAGGATCCTCTCCTGTTTCTTTTGTGATCCTGTGTTGTGCGTTTAAATCGACAACACAACTTTAAATCTTCTCTTCTCCTGTTTTTTTTTTTTTCGAGATCAAATCTACAACACAACTTTAAATTATCAACGAAATAATTATTTATAAGTGTTTTTTCTGAATAGTTACTTCTTAAAAATGTTGAATTCTCGATTTAATAATGCTACAGCATTATAACAAGTTATAATATGTTATACTACTAGTATATTTGATGTAAATATTACATTGTTGCTACATAGATGTTGCATATACAATGTAGTGTATTTCATGTTGATTTAGCATCTTTAAGGAACTGTCTCTTCCAAGAGCTCATTAACCAACTCTCTTCTAGTTAATTCACAGGATAAAAAAAAAAAAAAAAAAACGAACGAAACGAAGTTTGACGGGTGACGCATATTATAAATAAATTTGTTTCGGCATAAAACTCTTATCATTATTTATATAAAGACGTCAAAGATGCTCTCATGAAGTAAATAAAAATAATAATACCTAGTAATATAAACCAAGGCATAACCACGAAACGTTGACGTACCTTTAGCGTTTAACCAGAGTGACTGGTCTCGCGCCTTAAACCACTCAGATCATAAACTCTCTCTCTCCCCTCTCTCTCACTAAACCATTTACAACCACTTAGATCAGTAAACTTCTCTCTCTCAAAGCAGTTACAGACCACTGAGATGGGCAGATTTTACTCTCCCTAGATAAGGGATAAAAGATGATGAAGATTAGTTATTTGGTTCACTTGGCTCAACCTGCTTACTTTTCTTCCTCTGTTCCACACTCCTTCAACCTTTAAAACATCGACCCATTAATATTCTCTTTTCACGCCACCCCCACTGCAATCTCTTCAATGGACATTGGGTCATAGACCCCAAACACAGACCCGTGTGCCACGGGAAAAAATATACAATATTCGGGATACTTGCATGTGACACCCTGTCTAATAAAAATCCTCTATTTTCTTTGATGATAAGAACATGAAGGTTTTCAAGAGCAACGGTACCACGTGTCAAGTACCTGACTATTGTATACTTTCTTGTAAGCAATTGTCCATTTCACATCAAATCTGGACAAGAACACGAGAAAAAAGTATACAATATTTGGGATACATGGTACCCCGTTTAATGAAAACTTTTTATTTTATACTTTCTCGTACCATGACGGCTGTCCATTTCACATCAAATATGGAGCTGCTCGAAGAAGAAGAGACATAACATGGGTCATCCTGGAAATGGAAGAGGAAGCGTGCTTGGATTGCATACCATCCAAAATTTAATGTTACAGGTGCGTATCACCAAGCTGTATTGCTCGCCAAATTCCAATAAGATTTTCATGGAAATTTGTCTTAGAATTAATTAATGTTCTTGTGGATTATTTGATATCTGGGGTATTAATTAGCATTAGTTAATAGATGCAGTTGAAATTTGGAGGTACTGATTTTTTGTTTTGTTAAATTTTGTCGGGATCAAATTTTTATTATTGTTTTTTTAATCTAAAGCATTGAATTTAGGCATTTTATTATTATTATTATTATTATTAGTTAAAGAACAAATTAAGGGTAAAACTGTACTTGAAACAATAAAGGATAATTTAGAAAATTTATTTTATCAATTTAAAGGAGGGGGTGCCGGAGCAAATTAAACCCTTAGTGAAACTTAAAAGTTTGATCGGATAACAATAAACCCAAAGTGGCGACTGTCCGAACATTTAACCCTATTTTTAATGTGCCTAATAGATGAATATTCAACCCTTAGTGAAACTAAAAAGTTGGGTGGTCTTTTAGGTTTAAAATAATAAAACAATAAAAATAATGTATATATAAATATACATAAGATGGCGAATAATAATAATAATAAAGCAGCTCTCTTAGTTTTCTTCAAGTTTTGAAGACCTTCAGATGCAGCCATATTTGCAAGAGAAATCCTAAAGGCCTTGTAGTGTTCTACCAACCATGCAAAGTAGAATCGAGCCTAAAAAAACAGATTGACCTCACACATTTTCCTGAAAAGTTGATCAGCTCTTCATAAAATTTATTAACACTTTTTTTCTAAGATGATCCAGGACAAATAAGTATTCTTAGTTCGAAAAGCTATCGAATTTAAAGTCCTCCGATCTCCTCGATCCAAATTCACCTTCTCTTGATGCATTCCAAAATAGTCATGCCATTCATGAAACTCTTCCTATGATCACTATGCAACCTTCAATCAATCTTCAATCATGATCGTCACTATGAAACAAAGGATCATCAATTATGACACGGGTTGCGATGCAAAATCACAACACGGATATTGAGTCCTCATTTTAGGAATGCAAAGAACCATTGTTGAGAACTTCCCACACAATGATTCTTTGTTGCACTATTTACTTTCACAAGTACAAACACTTCGACGAATAAATTTACCTCATGGGTAATTTATTTGTATATATTTTTTATCTGATCTTCGTATTGAGCTACAACACTGTCCCTCCGGATTTTCATTGTTGGAGTCATTAAACCACTATCAATCTGCAATTCAAGAAGAAAGGTTAACAATCTGTGACGTAAAATAGGAATATTGTTGACTGCGTTGGTGTGAACAATTTTTACCGTAAAAGGCTCGTCAACAACAAGGATTGGCCCAATTTGAAATGAACAATCTGAAGTCCTGCATGACGTAAAAACTGGTTAGCCTTTTTATAATGCACACAAAACTGAGAATAAATTCATGAATTAAGATAATTTTGTAATTTCAGTTTTTAGTAGGTATAAGTAGAGGAACCGAGTCATCAACCCTATTAAGGACTAAACTCTCTCCCATCATCAGCCTTTCAAAGTTCCATTTCTTCTCTTCCTTGCTTTCTGTTCTCTCTTCTAACAAGAAGATACTCTATTGAAAGAAGAGGTTAAAGAGATGTAATTTGATATTGTTGCTACAATAATGATATCAAAGGCGTAGAAAAGAAGGAAATGATTGGGTATAAATCAATTTAAGGATATGCCATATAAACTGATTTTAGCACTAACTGATTTGGTCATTTAGGAATAATTGAGAAGCTTGATTTTATAATATCATCTACATTAATCCAAAGAAAGAGCAAAAGGAAATATCATTTTTGAACTTCTCATCATAATCAAGGGTTTAATTTGGAATCTCATGAATTCAAATACTTGGAACACTTCAAACTCAATGTTGAGTTTCTAATAAAACAATTCACGGGAAAGTCTATTTAATTTTAGGGTAAATTAGACTGACCTTCCCTGAGGTTTTGTCAAATTACACAGTCCAAGGAATGACCTAATTTGACCCTAGGATAGTGTATGGCTCGGTGTAGGTTGAGTAAGATCATGTTTTCAAAACTTGAGCATACTAGTCTTATCAAGTTTCAAAGTTTTCTGAACTTACTAGAGTATTAGGAAATGTTTTGAAAAAACATGCATACAAGTTTTAAAGTTACTTCTTCTTCTATTTTTTTTTGTTTTTGTTTTTTTTTTTTGTTTTTTTTTTTTTTTTTTGATAAGTATGTTCTAAAGTTACTTGTATGATAAGAAGAATGTTGGAAATCATTTACTATGTCTTAGGTTCATGCATACATGCTATATATGCTAAGTTTCCAAGTTTCTTAAACTTACTTAGACATTGCTTATGCATTAGGAAAAATGGTCTATCATGCATATATATTTAATTGAACGAGTTTCAAAGTTTATAAACTTGTGTGTATATTGATAATGCATGAAGAAAACTATTTGAACCATTTTACTATTTTAGGCATTTATAAGTTCATTGATCTAAGTAGAAGAGAGCTTCGATCGATCTATCAATGACCTTCAATCAATTGACACTGAATAAGGTGTTGTCGATCTAAAGCTGGAAAACCGCAGATCCATCGACGATGCTACATACATCAATCGATATATAGTTCAGTAGGCTTTGATCGATATTGTTTGGAACCTTGATTGATCAACGCTTACAGTACTATCGATCGACAGACATATGGGTGCTGGAAAAACTTTCCTAAAACATGGTTTCCTTAATCTAAAAGACCTAAAACATGGAGCAAGCTGTCTATCTATAAATATGTGTTTTAGGGCATGAATTCATAATAGAGAGAGGGCTCTTCACAAAGGAGAAGGCTTTTACATGTTTTAAAGCTTTCAACATTAGAAAAGGAGTAGAGGCATTTTACATTCAAGTCTCTTAGGGTTTGTTATATATTCATGTTTCGATTAGAGAATTATAACTTGAGAGTGGGAGTTATATTCTTGGGTAGGATTATTTTTATTTCAATCTAGGAACCATATTGAGTATGCTGAGATGACTGAATATTGATTAAAGAAGCCGTTTTCTATATCAACCAATACAACAAATTTTGTGTGGCTTGGTGTCTTACTGTGTCTAGGGATCAACTAGTGTCCTAAGGGTTGAATGGATCTAGGTTGTACATCTCTTTCCTCATAAAAGGACTGCTTCTGGCCTTAAAAAGGTCACTGTAATTTTTTCTAGTCTCGTTTGAGGGTTTTTCCACGTATATCGGTTGTCTCTAATTCTTGCTTTGCTTTATTTATTTATTTTATTTTATTGCTTTGTCATATTTGTGAATTGAAAATCATTTTTTTTCACAAATATTGAAAAGTAATCATTGGTGGGTAAAGTTATACTGGTTTAAGAGAAATTTGAAGAGGCTACATGGTAAACGATGTTACTACACTTAGGACTTGATTGTCACTGTATAGTCTCAGTCGATAAAACCCTCTCAATAAAACCTACGAAAAGTTGCAGACTAAAATATATATCTTGAAAATCCACTTCTTCCATCATCACCAGGAAATACCACCTTTTAAAACACCCAAAACTGCTCTTCCACATTTGTTAAGGCCCAAGCTCAAACCGCAATAAACATATCCATGAGACAAACATATTTATAACCACAAACTGCCCTGGGAGTACTTCCATAAGAATAAAACTCAAGGCATTGATGGGGGTGACACACACACACACACACACACACACACACACAAAATTGTATAAAAAATTAAAAATGCAAATTATATATAGTATTACTAAAATATTTTGTTTCAAACTTGAGAAAGTAAAAGAAGTGTTACCATTTTCTCAGCTCTTCATACAATAGGCTGGTCATTTTTTCCTTACTAAGTTCAGAGGCATCAGCATCTAAAATAGACAACCTTTTGGCCTTCATTAAAATCTCTTCTTTGCTTGGAACAATTATGGCTCCAAGACGACGTTGATCCTACATATAATTAATGTCAACTCACTTAATAGAGGAAAAATTTATTAATTACTGCAGTACTGGAAGATATTCACGAGAACTGTTTAAGGGAACTAGCTGTATAGTTTAACTTTCACCTGGCCAATTACAACAATCTGTTGAATTAAACTACTCCTCAAGGCAGCTTCTTCAAGCTCAGATGGTTCAACATTTTCACCTATTTTATTGAAAATATTAACCAATCATACTAAGTTTTGACAAGCAAATGGAGTGTTAGAAGACCTGAATAGTTGCAATAACAAAAGAACCTTTTATTAATTGACCACGTATTGTAATAAAAAGTAACATATAAGAAAATTAGTACAGTGGATGTCATAAAAATATTCTAAGATCAAACTGTACTAATTACACAAAGCCGTAAAGAAATGTAACTTAATAGAAAACACTAGAAAGATTATTATAGGACCCATGTCAAGAAAGATTATTATGACTGCAATGAAATACGCCAACAGAAACTGCAAACATGACATACAAAATAAAAATTGACATGCATATGGATTGACTTCCAGTATTAGCAGTGACAACAGAGGACAGTGAAACACATTTGTTCTATTCATCTTTTTCAAAACAGAAGCATGTTCTAATAATTTTTGTGTATATTAATTGATTTGCACTGGGGTTGAATAATTTTTGTGTATATTAATTGATATTAGTGAAAATCTCTAGCATCGTATTTAAATTTTAAACCATGCATGGCTGGAAATGAATCTATTTGTGAGTTGATCTATGGTTTTTTTCTTTTTCCTGCAAAGATGCATACACGACATATTAAAATCAACTGAACAAAAAACAAAAAAAAATAGAAATAGAAATAAAAACTATAATTTCCAAGTTGTCACCATACAAAATCCTAGCCCACAATGTCATAAAAGTGATAGCATACAAATTACCGCAGTAAGCTTCTAACACACCTGTTGAAAGAACTATAGTATCCTTGGCACGTCCTTCGAGAACAATAATACCTCCACAAAGACGACTTCGCCCTTTCGAATGCTCAGGTGCAATCCAACCAATATCACCAGTGTTTAACCAGCCACTCTCATCTAAGGCTTGCTTTGTGGCCGATGGATTCTGATTCAACATTCACAGTCAAAAAAATAGATAAAAAATAAAAATTACATCATGTTAAATTTTAGGCATCCAGAATCAATTGCGCACAACCTATCAAAGAGATAAGAAATTGCAAAACAAGGTAAGATATAAAGAATCAAGATGCAATTCATTGTGAAGATCCTATAACTTGTATTTGTAAAATATTGCAATGTTCTAACTAAATTAAAATGATGACCTATGTCTGGAATAAATTATATAAATGTCACTTACTTTTATATAGTTTATTATTGTTCACCACGGTTGTGTGAACATTAGTACGGTGATTTATAGGAGGATTATTTCTTGTATTTTTTACAGGCTGATGCACGAAGTTGCACACAGATATTCATATCCATAAATATATACCGTGAGATACTAGACAAACAAGGTACCCAAAATGAATTTAAAAGTGAATTGGTAAATCACCAACTAGGGACCCAATTAGAGTATTCTAATGAAATTATATATTAAAAGGTTAATTACCCAGTGTGGTTCCCATTAATCAAGGGAATTGGGAGGGGCAAACTAGATACAGACCTAACATTTGGCATTATTTGGACAAAGTATCTGCTCTTAGGATTTGAACTCACATTCTCATGCTTGACAACTCAAGCATTTTACCAATGCACGAGGCAATGGCCCCTGATTGAATATTATATTCATGGTCAGTAATAGGACAGGAGGATCATACACCAAGGGGTATAAACTAGGATGCAAAGAGACCTTTAACAAAGAGCCTGAGAAAAACTATTAGTTTCTCTATCCATTTTCAAACTAGTGAAAATACTTTAATTTGGAAAGATCTTTCCGCGTCCATCCTTTTGTAGATGCCAAAAAAGAGGAAAAAGAAAATCAGAAGCAGAAGACAGCTTTTTTATTGGAATATTCCATGAAAATAAATCACAAAGCAATAGACACAAATACAGTGGTTCCATTTCTGGAGACAATTTTTGCATGCAGTATATTCAATGTAGTTGTAGCCTTTCTGAGTTAGTGAGCTGCTAAGAAACACAGTCCAGAACCTCAAGGATTAACTTCCTCCGGGAACCAATGAATCAAACAACCAAATGCTTTGTGAGGAATGGAAAACATAGAAGGAAGAAGAGAAAAAAATATGAGAGGCTTGGAAGTTTAGATTTGAAAGGTGATCAATCCATCAATAGATAGTAAATACCATAATAAAAATCCTAGGTGAATACATATAAATAAAATTGATCTTGGTAGTTTAAAAGGACTGTTTTTTTATTTTAGTTATTCCATGATTTTAAAAACATGATGCTATTCCCTCCATCACATGTTCCCCACCATTTCATAAGAATAAGTTACTCTGACCTCCCTCGAGGTTTGTCTAAATTACCCACAAATTAAAGTTTTTGAGAAATAACTCTGACACCCTGTCAGAGTCACGCTGGTAAGAAAGGAGCTACCCAACAGCAAACATCCATTAAAATGGTAAACGGAAGCAATGAATTTACCAAATTACCCCAACCTCTATTACAATAACTGAAGTCATCATTGATGATGTAATCACAATAAAATGATTTTACATAGTTACCCTCTTATACTCATCATTCATCTCCCTCTCACCCTACCTCCATCTGTCCTCCCCACAACCCCAGAACCTCTTTCCACCACCGCCCCATCTCCACCCTGCTGCCACTAATCCCCACCGCCCACTGCACTGCCACTGACCCCCTCCAAAAGTCACCACCATCATGTCCCAGCCAACCCCAATCACCCCAATCAGAACCACTTTCCACCACCAATAAAAAATCTGACTACGCAACTAGGTTTTTTGTTTTGTGGCTCTATTCTAACAACACAAACAAAGCAGCCTTGGAATTGTAGATTTTTAGAGAGAGTGACTTTGTTTTTATCCCTAGAGAGAGAAACAGGGGTTTTGCTTAATTTGTTTGAAGCTCTTTTTGTTGGTGTTTTTCAAGCCTTTTTGTCAATCATCGAAGCTCCGTTTTTTCAATTCATTTGCATATGCATATAGATGCATCCATGCATGCATACATACATACATATATATACCCGCACACAGCAGCACACATATGGGACTACACACCAACACACATGCAGTCACACAACCAAACCCCCAAAAAGTATCTCAGATTCTCCAACGACAAAGTAAAACCCATCATAAGGACCTCCTCCAATCCTTATGGCTTATGCTCTTAATGCTTCACCATACCCAGATCAGTTTTATGAAACCCATGAAAATTGGTAACTGTAACCAATAAAGATCTATGGCTTAATGGAATTTAAGATGCATAAGAAATTTGACGTATTAGAGTGATTTGCAAAGGGGGTGGCAGTGGTGGCCGAATGTGGAGGCGGTTGAGAGAGAGAGGGGCAAACCTCCACTGCTGCATGTTAAAAGCAAGTGTTTTTTTGTCACCGTAATAACCTAGGAAGTGAGGACCAGTTGGCTAGTGTTGCTACACTTCTGGCAAGGCCATTAATTTTGATTGGAAGAATCTGCGATGCCAAGTACATTAGTGATAGACTTATTTGGAGCAAGATAGAAAAGAATTCTGTAATTATGGTTTAATTTCAATTTATGTTTTTAATTGAATAATTTCATTATGTATATTTTATAATTGATAAATTATACATATTCTGTATTACATTACTGTATTTAGTATTAAAAATATTAATTATTAGTAATTTGTTGTCAATGTGATAAAAAGGTAAGGATATTTTTGTCCAAACATTATTGTCTAAGTGGTTATTTCATATGATTAATAAGGTTAATTTTTTCATTTTGCATTGCACAAGGGTAATTATGGTATTTCAATTTACTTCTTTAACTGACTTTAATTCAACTAATGTCTGGGTTGTTCAGAGTAAAGTCAACCAAATATCAGGGGAGGTTGACCAAATTACTCACTAGTTTAATTTGTGAGTAATTTAGAAAAATCTCAGGTGGTTGGAGTAATTTACCCTTTCATCAAACATGAAATAAAACTACCAAGTTGAAGGAGGGTAAGCATCCACAGCATACAATCATGCAACTCACTGGGGGCAAAAAGAAAAAAGAACATACAACCAATGTGCACCTGAGTACTCATTGCAAGTGTAACAAACCATTTGCCGATGATACAAAGCCACGGATCCAGAGGGAAAGGAAACAGTACTGCATAATAACTACAGGTCTAATACTTTTACTCGAGAAAAAAAAAAATGAGAAATTAACTTTCTCCAGTGCTTGGCTTCAGATTCTTTTTAAAACATCTAAACCTTATTGCCATTTAAAAAGGCTTCAATTCCTTTGAACAGCCAATACTTGAACATGCTGCCAAATTTGTTTTCATATCAGTCTATCAAATATTATAAAACACAAGTCTAATTTATATTAGAAAAGATTAATACCTTGTAATATCCCTTCATCACTTGTGGCCCCCTCACTTTTACAATTCCTTTTGAACCAGGAGGAAGAACTTCGTCAGTGTCAGAATCAACGACTTTTATGTCTGTATGTCGAAGTGGATGCCCAATTGAGCCAAGAACCTTCAAAGATTAAATCTGCAACATTGTCATGCGATGTACCATTCTATCTTTATATTCAAACTGTTACAAGATTCAATATTACAGTGGAAGTATAAAATGCAAATTTGGTTTATGTTAAGCAAATAGCACCTATTTCATTATTTCAACATCAAGAAATACACATCCTGGTTCACTGTCCGCATTTGAAGAAGTAAAAACTAATACAGGGAGGAAGTCTAGACCGCCACTGATAGTATCTCTCGATGGTGCTAGTAGCTATTTCCATGTTTTCCCGACAGAAAGTGTTCAAAACTTATTAGTTAGGTCTATTTATTATGCATTTGTGTATATAAAATAACGGACAGCTCCAAAGATCCCCTGCGCCGGTTTCCCCCCCCCCCCCTCCCCCCCCCCCCTCCCCCCAAGGGTGCATCCAGTGGCTCCAGTATTTGTCAGTTCCATGGCATAGAAAACTGATTTCCCAAAATAGAGGCACAACTACGATTTGGCTTCATAGGCAAGCCATGTCAATTGAACCAATCATGTATGTTTCCCTAGGATTTCTCATCAGCAGGAGTAGAACTTCCTCTGTTCCAGCGAGTACATCTACTGATGATAATATTACAAGAAGGATTTCAATGCCATATATAGCAGGCGCAACAGATATCTGTTGCTGATGTTGCCACCTTTGCTCGCATCCTACTTAAGTCATTCCCTTAGGTGTTCAATCACTTTTCATGAATTGGCAATTATTAATGCTCACCCAAAGAATGTATTGCGATAACCAAGCTGTTGTGTATATATATTGCCTTAAATCCAATATTCCATGAGACAACAAACGTATAGAGGTGGATTGTACTTTGTTTGATATGTAGAGATGAATATGAATAGAGGAGCCAGATGATCAAGGGAAGCTCTCTCTCGCTCTCTGTATTTGTGTGTGTGTCTCTTGTAACAAGTTACAGACAAAGGTATTATGTTAATCTCCAAGGACTGTAGCCTAGTGGTATACCCTCACCTTCCAAAGTAGAAGGTTTCGAAGTTGGATACTCAAGGAAATTTCTCAGAAATTGATCGAGAATCAAGAGAAAAAGAAAGAATCAGAATTGATCGAGCAAGTGACAGATTGGGAAAAAAAACGTGAGGTAGATTAACTTCCCAACTAGTCGATGGTACCTACCAGGATCATCAAATAGATCTCCAGGAAAATGATTAAATATTCTGCCTTCATACCTTTGAACTACTCCAGGCACTTCCACTTTATCAGCTAAGATTAATAGAGTCGGCAAGACCCGCAATCGCATCGTCCAGGAATACAGGCACTGCATGGAGTTAAGTCGAAGTGTCAAACTGACCGTTGGACTAGAGCTCAGCTGATTCCCTCTTTTGTGGTCAATTCGCCCACAACTTATCCTGCTTTGCTAGGTAGAGACTGGCTTCACCAAAATGGAGTGATCGCCTCGTCCCAAACTAAAAGGGATCTCCCTTGATTTATATAGTTCGAGCTCCGATTTCCGATCACATTTCCAAATGGACCATCCCAATGAGCTTGAAGTGTTGGAACTCCCCTGGGTTCAAGTCTCAATAGGAACAAAAGTGGGCGTGTGAGTTTCTTGCCAAGGAAAAGGTAAAGGTCTTATGTTTATTTTTTTTATTTTTATTTTTTACAAAAAGTAACCAAATATCAAGCAAGTTATAACACAGAACCAGAAAAACTAATTCCTAAAAGAGAGAACGAGATGAATCCAAATGCATCAAAACCAATCCATAATTACTTTTCTTGCCCTCTAAAATACAAGAACCCCTAGTGTAACTGATACAGCATCAACGTTGCAATGAACACATGCACCCGCAGCAATAATCATTCCAATCACTGAAATTGTATAAACGACCGTTGCAATGGCAACTGCCATCACATTGTGCATCTGCATGTATGTGCACTTGCGAAAAAAATCATTGAGAAAAAGCAATGGTGCAGGAAGAGAGGGAAATCAATATAGACAACATTGATGGGGAAAATTAGGCATTTTTCTCAGTTACCAACAGATGCAAGTGAGATGAAGTAAACAAAGAGAGAAAATATAATGATTGCAAGACATTGCATCTGATATCACTGTTAGCAGATGATTCAAACGTGAAAGGTGGCTGAAAAGTTCAAATCATTGCATACTTCTCTCTTTTCATATTTCAGGTTTTGTATTAAAAAGGAAAAAGTATATTGGTCGCAATAATTAGGCACTCACGTTGTTAAAAAAACATTGACTGGCTTTGTTGTAGCTGAAAGCAGGCAAGTACAAGTCCTAATTTAAAATACACTGGACATTTCTTACATTTAAGTTTCGATGTCGAGCAGCTACAACAGGAGATGATTCTGTTAAACCATATCCATTCTGGACTTTTATATCAATTGCCTGTAAGTACATTAAAAAATGCATGATAGAAGCAATAACTTCATACAAGCTGCTTTAGTCCACAGCAAAAGCACGAGATCTAACCTCAAAAAACCTGTCAACATGAGAAGGCAAACTACCACCCCCACTTACGCCAGCCTGCAGAATGCCACAGAAAGCATTTGCTATATTATCTCTTCAATCCCTTCTTCCCAGTCAATAGTAAATTAATGACAAGTAAAAAAGAAAAAACAGAAGAACTTAGAGATTTCCCAATGAACAGAGAACTTAGAGATTTCCCAATGAACAGAGAAGTAATACAGAAGTGATAACCTCTGTATTTGCATAGAAGGAAAAATAATATCTATGTCTTGGTCTTAGTCAGAGAAAAATGCAGTAAACATAACTGTTACATAAATTTTTCCTACACAAGGAATTGTTTAAGAAAAGATGTAAGAAAATTTCAAGGAATCAAACAATTTTGAGAAAAATGGAATATAATACCCCCCTTTTAAGCCTTGTTCACTGAGGTTTACAAGAGTGTTGCCAGGGACGTTATAGTTAGAAAATGGAAATCCAAATGTGGGTGTACGATTAAGGGTCCTCGTGTAATTAAATAATAGGCTTCCCCACGAGAAAACTTTAAAATTAATTTTCATGGGTGCTTAGGGATGAAATAAATAAATAAATAAAAATCAGAACAATTACGCTTTGCCTCGAGGAACTGAGTAAGCTGTAAAAGCTTAAGTCATGGATTTTACACATTTAAATTTTTTTCACCTGAGGTAATCACTTTTACAGATTGGCTGCAACAAGCTAACAGCATATCTTGGTCCAGCATGAAAGTGGGAAAAAAATCATATTGTAAACTGGGTGCAAAGCAAATCTCAAATTTTGTGAAAGCATCCTCAATTGCTCACTTTATGCAATGAGATTATTGAAATTTATCCAGATGCCTGAAGATGTTGTCTCTTCTTTGGATTAGATGCATAGAAATCAAAAGGCATATTCTTACCTAAGCATGCAGCCAATTTCGATAGAAAAGTTTGTGGTCTTTTCTATACTAGAGGAGTTCTTCTTCTGGTATTCTATTTGCTTCTTTTAGGGACATCTTGTCCTCCAGCCTTCTACTACCTTAAATTAATGATATATTTGTTTCTCATCGAAAGGAAAATATAGCCAATATAATACTCAATTAATAAGAAAAGTTAGGAGTTAAATTATAGGATGTTGGCAAAGACAAATGTTAATAGAACTTAGTGAGATAATTGTGACTGAGATTCAATATTAAGATAAGTGAATATAGACGCTGGAATGAAAATTGTGATTGAAAATAGTGTTGCATATTATTTATTAAACACTAATGTTTCTTATATACATAAGAGTATACATATACGAGGAATGGATAAATAAATAATGTTCTACCAGTATACAACCATATGTGTATATATATATATATATATATTTATGTATGTATGCAATACATAAGGAATCTGCTTGTTAGTATATAATTACTGACTACGAATGAGGAATCTGGTATTATACCGATCGTAGTAAAAATTCAAACAAGGTAAATTATGTGGGCGAACTGTCATAAAAGAAAGCTAAGGAGAGGAGAGTTGGGATTTATAATTTGAAATTCTTATAGTAGGCAGGGATGTGTTCCTTTGAGGTTGGATGTGTTCCCTACCTACTTTTGAATATGTTCCTTAAATGAGAAGTTGGATTTGTTAGTTGCCTATCATTTGGAATGTCTTAAACTAAAAGGAGTAGAGGTAAAACAATCTATAATGCCTAGAGATAAAAGTTAATCAAAAGGAATGACAAAATTCTGGTTTAGACACAAATAAAGAAGTTCAGAGCATAGTATTTTGTAAAGGGCTAGGCCAGTGCAAGAGGCTCCCGCCATTGCGGGGTCGGGGGAAAATCAGATGTACGCAGTCTTACCTCCGCATACGAAGAGGCTGCTTCCTTGTTTCAAACCTGTGACCTCAGGTCACAATGAAGCAACCTTACCGTAACGCCAAGACCCACCCTCACAACATAGTACTTTGTACATATCCAAATTAATTGTGTTACTATGCACCACTTGAGTAGAGGATTTCGGTAGCTCATATATATATATATATATATATCATTTACTACTATAATTTTTCAGTTATTTTGAGAGAGTTGTAGTGAGGTCTTTTATAAATATTGGGTTTAATTTACTATGGTTGAACTATGATGAAGCATGGTTGGTAGTTAAGTTATGGCGCAGTGATTAGTATCCGGATTGTGTTAAATTGGCAGGGAATGATACTTTGTTAGTATTGTGTGTGTGAAACGTGATTCCAAGTTCATGCCCATATTTGATATGGGATAAAGTATCCTTATGTTCAGATTCGGGGCAGGACAGATTGTTACAATTAAGTGTTACTCTATACGTGACATTTAATTAACAAAACAGACCTTTGAAATTCCAATAGAAGAGTGAATTTTACTATAGACAAGCTTCTTCGCCAAAATATGTAGCGGCCACAGTATTGCAGCAATAGTTCTTGCCCATAACCAGTCCAACATTGAGACAAGGGAGGAATGTTGCTTCTGACTTCTTGTAAGAAATTTCCCCTACAAACCGGATTTAAATCAATTTCAGCAACAATTAAGAGGGAAAGTAAGAGTTAATTGCGTCATGGGCAGAAAACAGTTGAGTAAAGTTGTAAGAAAAAAAAAATGTAATTGAGAAGATAATATATAATCCAGTTAAATTGAATTATTGTAACACATGATCTACCAAATGGGACCTATCAGATGGTTCATCTGTATAGTCCCTCTTGATGCAGAAGTATTCCAAAAATTATTGGTTACGTGACTGATCCTGTGATGCTGGTTACAGAAAAAAGGATGTTTCTTATGGTTTATGGACCACATTTAAAATTATATTTATTTGGAGAGGAGACAATGTCAAACAACCACGCAGCTTTATGGTTAGTAGGTAATTTGGTGAAGTTCCCATGTCGAATTGTGAACTGATGCTAAGGTCCCTACTCCTTAGAGGATGGCGAAAAATCACCAAAGATAGAGCATTTTGAAATTGTAGACATTAAAATGTTTGAAGCAATTGCAGACAACTTTCTTCAACATAACATGGTCCTGATCTTACAGCCTTAGTCCCATGTAGGAGTACGTTGTCCATGACCCTTAAAATGAGTGAAAAGGCTTTCAGTAAAAGACTGTCATCAGAATCCCTGTCATTTCAGTCTGCATGCTCGCCTGATTCTTATCAAGGCTATAGATGCTTATCACAGATAAACAATACATGAAACATCATTGAGAAGAATCATTCCAGCATTTCATTATGGTGGGAAGCTGACTTAAAAACATAGCAAGTATTTTTACAAACATAATAACAAATTATTTAAATAAATAAAAGAAGAACAAATATCAACCTCATAAATTCTTTTGAATTCCATGTATGCCAAACTGGTCTTTATAAATAATAGTGCAACAATCTTACGAAGGGCAGAGCTTGTAGAAATCTGCTTTTGAATCGCACTGCAAGTATTAGGTACAATTAAAATTCACTAAGAAGCATGTAATTTACCAAGGAAAAAATAAAAAGAGGCAAGATAATACAAGCCATCCGAGCACGAGGTTCAGAATTCCATTACCATAAAGAATATATATGATTCAAGAACAGCTCCATGGATAAAAAGAGAGAACAAAATGAAATAAGGAAATTGATACAGGTTGAAAAGACATGCTTAAAACAAACATAGGGCATCTACAGAAAATAAAATAATATCTTATGTAACAATCAAGGAAAATCCCAAACTAATCTAGATTAACTTAAAATTAACCAAACAAGGTCACACCATGTGGTGCCACACACCATATTAATAAAAACTTGCACTTGCATATATTATAAAAAGAACTCATCAAGGTGTAAACAACTATTTCCCAAATAAAACTTTTGACACCAAATGACTAGTTAATGGCAGACACAAAGATATGTATTGAAAAGGAAGATTGAACCGAAAAAAAAAAGGAACATAATTAAAAATTATATAGTTTTGATATATCCTTTCAGAAAATTTAGTTTCTTGCAACTTTCCACTTCTCTAGAATCTTCTACTAAGGTTGTTAGAGTTATTATTATTTACCATTAGCTATTACCTCCTTTGGTTATATTACCCTAGGGGTATTATTGTATTTGTCTCATATAAATATATGACCTGGAGAAAGGGCAGATCAATTGCCGTGTACCCTAAACCTTTTCTCTGAACACTTACTCTTCCTCTTCTCATCTAACCCTAATTTTCAGTATTTTGTAATCCAACTTGATAACCAAAGGAGGCAATAACTCTACAAATAAAATAAAATAAAACTGAGTATAAAATACTGAAAATTCAGCTGTAAAATCTTATAAGTTCATAATCCTTTATACATTGCCATTCAGCTGTAAAATCTTATATGTTCTTTGATGTCATTCAGTTTTCGAAGTTAAATCGTGGTCTACCTCTCACTAGTCAAATTCTCACAAATTGCCCCTATTAATAGACATAACAAGCTATTGAAACAGTCATAAGGGTGGGAAAAATATTCAACAGATCAATCTTGTTCATCTGAGCTGCATAGAGGCAACTTATAAGGCCATTCAGCTGGAAGATCACTGTGATCAACCCAATCTCATAAGTAGGATACTAATCATCCATTTGCCTCCCCTTTATATCTAACTGACATTTCTGCAAGGTTTAAGCGATGGCTAATGTTTAAAAGAATTTAAATTTTGCGTTTGTGATCCTTCTTGAAAACATAATTTCAATAGCTATTTATTTGCCAGAGTGACTTGCTTTGAACAAGAAGCAGCTTGAGTTTATCTGCATTTAGGACTGTTTGGACTTTAGAATTAGCTGTGAGTTTACAACCCAGTTCAGGGCAGAGTTCTTAAGTTAATTTTACTTTTCTAGCATGCCAAAGAAGGGTATTCATTTTCCGGTTTAAGCCAAAATGTATTTTAATAATAAATTTTAAAGCATATCTTTTTTCCTTCCCAACTAGATATGCAAGGGAATAGGTTCAAGGTCAGATGATCCGTCATCCCTGATAGATAAATTCAGAATATATATATTTTTTTAATATCAAATTACATGATTGACTGAGTGCTAATCACACTTGGAAGCTTCAATCTCAGGGAGATACAAAACTCCCAAAATTAATTGGCCAGCAATTTTTCTTCTGGGAAACATAAGTAATCCTATTTCCAGATCTTAGCATCAACTACTTCACAGGAATGAATACTTTTGCCATTTATTGAAAGACAAGATGTAATCAAAAAATTCCAACAGCATATATAGACAATCTAGAAAGTTATCGATGATATGTCATTTATTATTAACAAAATTATTTCACTTGTGAAAATTTTAATCAACTCAACAAAGCAATCTGAACATTTTATAGCTCTAAATTTTTTCACAATCTTACATAATAAAAACAAAAGAGGAAATTCTAAACTCGTTAGATAAAATAAGTGATGTTCTCCACTATCTGATTCAAATTCTTGTGTTGACAAAATGAGTACCAAAACATCCCTAGTGATGTCAATACAATCACTATAATCTCAGAGAAAAGTATGTACCTGTGGAGCGTTTCATATACTAAAGGAACAGATATCAGGTAATGGGGCTGATAGCGTCTCAAATCTTCCTGCAATAGAAATAGTTGCAATATAATAAGACAGAATGAACACATATGAACTATTAAATTGAGAAAAAATAAATAAAAATTTGCCAAATTGGTTCAGTTTTATTCCTTTCACCGAAGGATCAAGACTATTAAATAAGAAGCTAGTATCTAATCAAGCAAAAGATAGGAGGCCCATCAGGAACACCAACTTGTTGAAAAAATAATTAAGGTGAAAATTCAATACCCAATTTATTCACACAGAAAATTAACAAGGAATTAATAATACCTTCAAATTTTTCACTGTTGTGTATACTTGCTCAATTCCATGTGTAAATATGAAATATTCACAAGCTCGTTCATATGCATGCCAGGGTGGGAGCATGCTTAGAAATCTATCCGCAGGTTCAGCAGGTACAATGTCCCATAAATTATTTATCTTAAAAAAAAAAGAAAAAACAAAAAAAAGGAAACAGAAAACCACAACAATAAGAAAATATCCTCTAATATCAATAAATAAATAAAATAAGAAGGGGAAGAATATCTAGAGTACCAGAAGAAAATTATAAGGAACAACTTAATCAATATCATTAAAAGATATGCAAACAAAAGAAAATCAAATAGTGACCGAAGTCTGTCTAAATACCAATCTGCAAAAATACAACACATACAAAAAACTACGAGGTCATCAAGAAAATAATATGACTAAATAAATTGATTTATCTTGTGACTTGAGGATCAAGTATTCAACAAACCATGGAGAAGTAGACCGTGTGAGGATTGGATCTGCTGACAGAGACTCGAGCGGAGAGTGGCGTCAATCTGTGTTAACAGATAACCAGGGATTCTAGGGTGAGAATCTGGTGATGTGGTTGTAAAACTTCTTTCTCATAAAGGATTGTTCATGGCTGGATGAGGTCCAGGATTTTCCACATAAAATATCTTGTGTCTTTACTCTATTTATTTATTGCTTTATGCGTTTGCATGATTTACTAATTAGTCAAATTTTAAATAAAAATAACTAATATTTGAAAAGTTAGCATCAACTCATATCCATAAGACCAATTCATCCCCTTCAGGTCTAAAGAACTGTACATACTTTGCCATATCAAAGCCTTCGATAACAATCTCATACTTTTCAATTGGTATCAGCAGGTTACTCAAAATAGAGAGTTATCAACAGGGATAATTACGGATGTTTAAAGAATTAGACTCGGTTGATTTTATTTATTTTGATGGTTATGTCTTCTTTCATTATTTGATGCATATAGTAATTCTAGTTTTTTGGATAATATTTCTGATAGCGACTGTGAAAGGGAGATAAATTTGCATAAGAATGATAATGTTTCTTGTGATGCCTCTAATGATGAATTTATTAATTCAAAATCCCATAATGGATCTAGTTTTAATTTTCATGAAGAAAGGGCTTGCTTTTACTGAGTTATGCATGACTTTCTAAGTTTAAAACTTGAAATTCTAAATTATTGGATAAATTAAATGCAGCAGAACTTAAATCTGGAAAATATAAGTTAGAAATTGCCAGTTCAACAATTCTTATTGCTAGACTTAAGAAAGAAAAGCTACATATATATTATTTAGAGTAAAAGCTCTAAAACTAGAGGCTGTACATCTAGAAAAAGATTTGTTATTATTTCTCTTTTTTCATATATTTACATCTAAAACAGTCTACTTGTATTACGAGAACAAGCCTATCACACAATAGATTTACAATCTTTCCATGTCAGTCAATCTACTTTTCTGATTAGGAATAAATCTTTCTGAATCTTATTTAATCTATTTTTCAGAGTTATTGAATGTCATCTCTCTTTAAGAATTTGTATTATCTTTCTTACATGTACATTAAAGTACCCTCCATTAAATACTCTCACACAAACATTTCTTCAACTAATCTGTCCATATATTCCTGAAATTCTAATTTAATGTGTTCGTCTAGTTCTACTCGAGAGTACACAACTACTAATAATAGTAATTATATTCTTTCTTAATACAACTTTTGTAACCATTCTGTCCCATTTTCAAGTAACAGTTACAGCTCCTTCATACACTATATCCCTAATCAATTTCTATATCTATCTTTTCCAATCTAACTTATCAAAAAAATAAAAAATTAAATTAAAAAATCTATCTTTTCCAATCTAGTAATTTTAATATCATGCATATTCTATTTCAATCATTTTTTCTCCTACCAAATTAGTTTCTTATACTCGTACTATATTCATTCTCTTTCTAAGCATATTATCCAGCAATATCCCTTTACCTGGTAAATGTTGCTATAATTGACATCATTAATCTAAGCCTATTATGTTGGCCTACCTTCTTCACTCATACTTGTGGAGAATAGTGCAGGAACCTTGTTCATTTGTTGCTGCATCTGAACATTGATGCATCATGATGCTTTTGGGAATGTCTTATCTTACCTGTGCCCACTTTTAAAAGCACTATGTTATTGATGCAGTGTTCTGCTTAAAGGAAATATCCTGACATTTACTTGAAGATTTTCAAAATTCAAGGTTCCTAAGGGAGCTAACTAGCTGTCAATTATTGTATGCAACCTCAACACTTTTCTTCTTTTCTTGTTTCAACTTTGAGACCAATTATGTAGAGATAAGACACTAAGCAAGACACAAGCGAACAATAATCCACTCAAGTAGATAAATGAGAACAAGTAGTCTGTTTGGAAGTTTTTAAAGGTGTTTTAGTTAGCACAAAACTGTGCCCATGTTACTCGGCCTTTTCTTCATGCTAAATTTGCATGTAAAAATTCCATATATAGCACAACCTGAAAATCCCCATTTAAATCTTTTATGCCCATGACATATCACTTCAAGACTTTGTCTTAATGCGCTACTGGAAAATAAAGGAGAGCAGGCCTCCATTTCACCGATATGGTATTAGAATTTAGTGACGGACATACTTGAGACAAACCTAACGTGAAAATTAGAATCAAACTAGTAGTTTTTGGATACAACCCCACCCAGAGATAAATAAATAAAACAAAATTAACAATGGAGCAAAAGGAAACATTCAAACCTGGTGCAACAGATTTTTATGTGTGAGCATTACGCCTTTTGGATTGCCTGTTGTTCCACTTGTGTATACAAGTGTAGCAATATCATCACAGCTGATGGCTTCATAAATATAGTTTTTCCCTGAAATTAAGTAAGTACATAATGAAGTTCATCAGCTGTTGGGACTTGAGAGATAACATATTAAACCTAAAATAATGGTTTACTCATCGTGACCAAATTAATTCAACAATAAGATTATAAATAATTCTCAACTAAGTAAATATCCTAAATTTCTGAAAATAATATGGGTTATCTAATATTTTAGGCATTCATATTTTAATATTTTAGTTTAGAGCTAAAACCTCAAAATTTTGAAATCCATTCACCCCCTTCCTTCCAAATTTTATTTAATAATTTGGCACATATATTTAGTTAATACCCACCATTCTTTTAATTCGAACATAATACTCAAAATACACATTTATTTTAGAGTAGTGATACTCACACCAACACTTGCAATGAATTGCCTAACCGAATAATTTTTAATTGGCTATTTATACCAAATACAACTAAGTGGAGGGCTCCACTTCCTTATTTGTTGCATAATTGGCCAATTAAAAGAGTAGGTCTAGCAATTCACTGCAACTATTCGGTGCAAGAATTATTTCCTTTTATTTTAAGATTATCAGCAAATGGAAATCCCAAACATATTAGAGCCATCGACTAGCTGAGATTTGTTATACACATTGTTTCGTTGCGGCCTTCCAATCACCTAGAGCCACTTGGGAGGAAACAAACTATTAGACTTCCCAAATATGTATTATAAAAAAATATAGATAATTATCTACTCACCAGCTTAAGACCTAGATTATTAAAATTTGTTTCTTTGAACTTCTTGTAGACAACCAAGTGCAATTTTTTTCTTAAAAGATTGTGTTATTAGAAATTAAAAGAATGGATTTAAGGAAATATATTTTAAACAAGTGTCCTACAGTTTAATTTTCAAATTTCTAATTTATTGGCCCTGATTGACTTACTAGCACCATGAGAATCAAGCAAAACCATCCGACTTTTGCATCCCAAATCTATGATCTCCTTGAAATTATAAACAGGGAATCCCTCCATTTCTTTGCTACCCAAGCATGATTTCTCGCCCCAAAGTAGGATAACAAATCTTACAGCTGCTCGGGAACAGAAGGTTTCTGCAATCCGGTTGAACAGTTCAGGATTGTCCACAGCAAGTGCAACACTGTAGTAATAGTAAAAACAAAACTAACAATGTTATGTAATTCCATAAAGAATATAGATAAGAAGAAAAACATAATAGACATCATTAAATGATAAAAAGACCGGCTTTACTCATTAGTAGGATATTGATGTGGAAAAGTACTAAATGTACAAGGAAACTGCAACTTAATACATAATTTGAAGGCAATAATCCAAAGCAACGAAATTAGCAATATAAAAAGCTCAAGATAATTTTGTCAAAAACCAGATGAGCAACTAATGTTAACTAGTACATAAAGAAAAATTATATCTTCAGAAGATGAACTCAAAAACATAGAAGACATTGTGCTTCCTACTATTGTTGGTGCTAACAAATATTCTGCCGTTTCCTTCTACAAGATTATTAGTAAAACAAAAACCAGAAATGAGGTAATACAGAAAAAAATAATAATAAAACAAACAAACAAAAAGACCTTATCTAGAAAGAGACAGTCGGTGCGTCACACTAACCATTTAACTTCTACATGAAAGAAAGAAAATTGGCCATTTGCAAGGATGTTAGAAAAACATCACAGAAACACCACAAAAAATCTCTCTCCCCTAGGTACATCACTATGGTGATTAAAATCTTGCTTCCCCCCTTCGTGAACAAATCTCTCAGTTCTTCCATCCCCCAACCACTTAGGCCTAGTAATGAAATGGAATAGGAATGGAATGCAAGTGGGAATGGAATGAGAATAAGAAAGGAATGGAATCGTCATTCTGATTCCACTGTTTGGTAATGATGCTGGAATGGAATGTTTATTACCATTCCAATGTTTGGTTAAACAATCTAGTTGTACAGTATTGTATGAGTTGTCATACGTGTACAGTTAGCATTGTATGAGTTGTCACTTACCTCTCATTACCATATATAGAATTACCATGTATAGGGTTTACTTGTTCTCCACTCACCTACTCCCGTAACTTCTCCTATATAAACACCATTGTATTATTGTATTACTCACTAAATAAGATATACGTTTTCATTTATTCTCTCTCTCTCTCTCTCTCTCTTTCAACATGGTATCAGAGAGAAAATCGATCCCTCTTTAAAAAAAAAAAATTTAGTCTTATTCAGACTCCAATCTTGATTCCATCTTAGCTTTCTCTCAACAATTGCTTCTCGGTGATCTCTCCTCAGTGATCTCAGTTCTCGTCTGGGCAATCTCTCTCAGATCCCTCCTTGGCTTTCTCTCAACAATCTCTTCTTAGCGATCACTCCTCGGTGATCTCAGTTCTCGTCTCGACAATCTCTCTCGGATCCCTCCTCGGCTCTCTCCTCGATAATTTCTCTCGGGTTCATCTCGGCTAGATCTTGGTTCTCTTATCTCAGTTCCCTCTTGCTACTATATCTCATTTGTTCGGCAGCTCTTGTGATGGATACTAAGGAATCCCATCTATTTGGGTCAATCACCAGCACCAAACTGAAAGGCTCAAACTACCTTCAATGGTCTCTAGCCGTAGAGGTGTTCTTACAGGCTCGAGGAAAACTGTCATATCTTAAATCAACCAAACCCACTAGTGATGAAAAGATTATTGAGGCTTGGGAGAAAGAAGATGCTCAGATTATGACTTGGTTATAGAACAGCTTGGAGCTTGAGATCTTCAACAATGTGTCATTCCTAGAATCTGCCAAAGATATCTGGGAAAATCTCAGGGACATGTATTCTTCTCTGAAGAATATTTCTCGTATTTATCAGTTGTACCAGGATATTTTTAATCTCCAGCAGGGAGATCATTCTGTTGAAGATTATTACTCAAAATTGAAGGGCATGTGGGAAGAATTGAATGTCTACCAAATCATTGACTATAGACATAGAACAACAAAAACGACACAGGAAGGAGTTTTGGGTGGCAAAATTTTTATCTGGACTTAAACTCGAACTAGCTTCGATCAGTTCGCAGATTTTGTCTAGCAAGGAGATACCCACAGCAAGTGAGACTTTTGCTCGAGTTCGAAGAGCATCTATTCATGCCCCTGTGATTGAGAAGGATAACCACTCTGCTCTTGTTGTTCCTACTGAGCGACATGATACTTTCCGTGGAGGACGAGGGGGCAAAGGTCATTCCAACCCAGGCCATGGTACTCGTGGCGGAAGAGGGGGTCGCGGCAGCAAGAAATGTACTCATTATGGCCGAAACAATCACTATGTTAACTTCTACTGGGCTCTTCATGGCAAGCCCGCTTAGGCTAATCAAGCTTCGATTTCGGAGGAGATTACTCCCACTCCTGTGAATGAACAAGTCATTCTCTCCAAAGCCGAATATGATTCTCTGGTAAAGCGTGAGCGTGCAAATCAGCCCCTCCTCCACCGTTACTATCGTTACTTTAGGTAAGACGTGTCTCCATGCTTCCTCTTCTACACCTTAGATCATTGATTCAAGGGCATTTGATCACATGACGGGTAATCCATCTCTTCTTTCTGATATTTCTTATGTTTTCTCACCATCGGTTGTTACTATAACAAATGGTGTCACATCACCTGTTCATGGAATTGGTACCTTCCGCACTTCGGGTCTCACTTTTTCATCAGTTTTATATATCCCTGAATTTTCATTCAATTTATTGTCAGTTCGCAAAATCATATTAGATTCAAATTGCTCAGTTACTTTTTCTCCTTCCTGTTGTGTCTTTCAGGATTGCAATACGAAGAAGACGATTAGTAGGGGGTTTGAGAAGGATGGTCTTTACCACTTCCAGCCAACTACTGCTCCGATAGCTCTACATTCCACCTCCTCTTCAACTTACCAGTGGCATTGCCGCCTTGGACATCCCTCTTCAAATAGTCTTTTGAGCCTTGGTCCCTTTTTTAGTTGATTTTGCTAAGTTTAATTGTACTACTTGCGAACTTAGTAAACATCGCCGGGCTACTTTTAAGTCTCGTTTTGATAATAAAGTTTAAAACCTTTTGAGTTAGTACATTCGGATGTTTGGGGACTAGCTCGTACTACAGGTTTATTTGGTGCTCATTATTTTGTGTCATATATTGATGGATTATTCACGTTTAACTTTGGTTTATATTCTTATAAATAGATCTCAAGTATTCTCTGTTTTTCAATCCTTTTATGCTGAAATTCAAAATCAGTTTGATGCAAAATTACTTTTTCTTAGAATTGACAATGCCCTTGAATATACACTTCATGTTTTTCAAAAGTTTCTTGAGTCGAGGGGCATTATCCATCAAACATCTTGTGATGATACCCCTCAACAAAATGGAGTTGTTGAACGGAAGAATGGCCCCCTCCTAGCTATCACTCGTGCCTTAATAATTCAAATGCACGTTCCAAAACTTTTTTAGGCAGATGCAGTTCTGGTTGTTGCTTATCTTATAAACTGCATGCCTTCTAGGGGGTCCTTCAAGGAAAATCACCCTTCTAAATGATGTTTCCTAACAAAAACCTTTTTTCCATTCCTCCAAAAGTGTTTGGGTGTGTCTGTTTTGTTCATAATCTATGCCCGGGATGAGACAAACTTGATCCTCATGCTCACAAATGTATTTTCTTAGGTTATTCTTGCACTCAATAAGGATATAAATGTTACAGTCCAACTCTTCGTAAACAATTTGTGTGTGCAGATATAACTTTCTTTAAGGATGTTCCTTATTATTCCCAAGAAGGCAGTCGTTTAGAGGACTCTATTCTTCAAGAGTCTATTCTTCCAACTCCAGTTTTTGATTCTGACATCCCACCAGCTCTTTGTGTCTATGCTCGTCGCTGAAAAAGAGTAGTTAATCATGTTCCAACGACTGAAGTAGTAAACCCCAACCTTGCCACTTCCACCAGTCGCTTCAATGCCTGGAGATTCTTCCATCTCTCCAGACTCTGATCTTGATCAACCTATTGCAGTTCGGGAAGGTAAACGGTCTTGTACCAATCACCCTATCTCCAATTTTGAATCGTATAATAAATTGTCCTCCTCCTTTCAAGCTTTTCTTTGTCATTATCCTCTATTGCTCTTCCTGAGTCCTACAGGGAGGCACTTTCTCATCCAAGGTGGAGGAAAGCTATGGAAGAAGAAATAAACGCTTTAAAATTGAATCATACTTGGGACCTTGTTCCTAAGCCTGTTGATACTCAGGTTGTTGGTTGTCGTTGGGTTTTTACTGCAAACAAAAGCCTGATAGTACTGTTGACCGTCTCCAAACTCGACTTGTTGCTAAAGGCTGCACTCAAACTTATAGCCTTGATCATACTGAGACTTTTTCTCTTACTGCCAAACTGAATTTTGTTCGTGTGATAATCTCTCTTGCAGCTAATCTAGATTGGCCATTTCATCAACTTGATGTTAAAAATGCCTTTTTGCACGGTGATTATGACTCAACCACCTGGGTTTGAGTCTAAGGGGGAGTGTGTGTGTCATCTCAAGAAGTCTATCTATGGCCTTAAACAGCCCCTTGTGCATGGTTTGATAAGTTCAGTAAAGTAGTGGTAGCTCATGGTATGACCAGAAGCCAGGCTGACCACTCTCTCTTTTTTAAGAAAACGAAACGTGGTATTGTGATTTTTGTGGTGTATGTCGGTGATATCGTTATCACCGGCAGTGACAAAGATGGGATACAAGTTCTAGTCCATCACTTGAGTTCTAGCTTCCTTACAAAGGATTTGGGCAAACTTCGGTATTTAATAGGAATTAAGGTGGCTTGGTCGAAGCAAGGCATTAGTCTTTCTCAGCGGAAGTATACTCTTGATCTCTTACAGGATACTAGATATCTTGGTTCAAAACCTGTAGTTGCACCTATGGAGACTAATGTAAAACTTAAGGTGAATGATGGTGACCCACTCGATGATCTAGAGATGTATCGGAGACTTGTAGGTAAACTTATTTACCTCACAATCACTTGCCCAGACATCTCCCATGCAATCAGTGTTGTGAGCCAGTTCATGGCCAGCCTCACATGGAGGCAGTTGTACGCATCTTAAAGTATCTCAAGGGTACTCTGGGACGTGGTCCCCTTTATCGATCTTCTGGACATCTTCGGATTAAGGGATACACAGATGCAGATTGGGCCGGTTCTCCATCTGATCAACGGTCCACCACGGGTTACTGCACCTTCATAGGAGGAAAACTAGTAACGTGGAGGAGTAAGAAACAGTCAATTGTGGTTCGTTTCAATGTTGAAGCAGAGTATCGTGACATGGCACACATTGCCTGTGAACTTACTTGGTTGAAAACTCTTTTACAGGAACTTGGGATTTCAGTCCAGTACCCAATTCCTCTCCATTGTGAAAAATCAGGCAGCTATTCATATTGCTAGCAATCCAGTCTACCATGAGAGGACTAAACACATTGAAGTAGATTGCCATTTTATTCGATCTGAAGTTGACTCGAATGAGATTGTTATACCTTTTGTTCTTTTTGGTAGGCAGCTGGCAGTCATCTTCACTAAGGCGCTTCCCAAGAACTCTATTGATTCCATATGTAGCAAGCTGGGAGATATTGACATCTCTGTTACATGGACTCTTCAAAAGTAGTGAAGTACCCGTGTCGGACACATATCCCTCGGATATGGGTATGAGATATGTGTCTGACACTTTTGGTTGGACATGTACTTCAAAAAAACATATCCAATCATTTAATTACATTATATTATTACTTTAAAATGAGTTAAATGCATAGTTGTTAAAGGCGCCGGAGGCGGGCGCCTAAGGCGCAAGGCACCTCCAAGAGCCATCATGTCGCCTCCAATGGCTTAAGGCGCTGGGGTTGAATAGGGCGGCTGCCTTTGTATAACAGGCGCAATCCGATAGGAGCACAAAAGGTGCGCCTGCTTGAAAAAGGGAATTTTTTTAATTGTTTTGTTATTTTTTTGGTTTTGTATTGTTTATTATTACTTTTTTATTTGTTTATTACAAAACTTACAAGTTACAAAACAAAAAAATAAAAAGAAAACCAAAAGCAAAAGTGGAAAGAAGAGACAGATTTGCCGGTAGCGAAGGCGATATCTGCGAAGCTCTCGGATCTGCCGGATCTCTTAGTCTCGGTCCTCTCGGATCTGCCGGTAAGTTCTCCTTTTCTCTCCCCTTCTCTTCTTCTTCTCTCCTCCTCTCTCTTCTTCTTCTCTCTTCTCCTCTCCGAATCTCTCGTTAGATTTTTTTTTTTTTTTTTTACTCTTTTCTTCTTTTCTTCTTCTTCTTCTTCTTCTCTCGTCAGAATGTCAGATTTTATTTATTTATTATTTTTTTTTTTCTCTCTTCTTCTTTTCTTCTTCTTCTCTTGGCTCTCTCTTTTTTTAGTTCTTTGAGTTCTTTCTTTTTGAATTTGGCAGATTTTTTAATTTATTTTTATGCTTGTCTAGAATCTAGATGATGTTGGTCCTCTGTTTTTTTTTAGGTTTTTGTGGCTTAGTTGTTGTTTCTATAGATTAGTGCCTTACTACCTTGCATGTGTTCGGTGATGCGCCTGATTGATTTTGTTTACTCCTTATTAAAACAGATAATAGCGATATAACTAATCAATTAATCACTTACCTAAAAATGATTTGAAAAATAGAATCAATCATGGTGCTTATAGAAAATCAGATTGATTTGATTTGAAAATATAGCACATCCTTGATCCTTGTGGTTTTTGCAAGATAAATTCATAATTTCTATTTAATGCATCCAAACATGGTGCTTGCAACTTGCAAAAACGTTTTATTCGTGCTTAATGAAAATTAAATTTGATTTCACTTAAAAGTAATAATTAGCACATCCATGTGATTTTTGCAAGATGAACTCAATTTTTCTATCAATTAATGCAGCATCCCAACATTATTGCATCTTTATATATACTATTGCATCTTTAATACTTTATTGGGTGGGTTTTGTTTTGTTTTTTTTCAACGTGTGCCTTACTTCAGTCGGGCGCGCACCTCGCCTTGCGCCTTGCGTCTCAAGCTCCAGGAGGCATTTGCACTTTTATGCGCCTTGAGCCTTTAACAACTATGGTTAAATGCCTATATTGAACATTATATTAGATAAAAACATTACTTTACTCTAAAAAATAAAATAATTAATAAAATGAATATTTAGCCGTGTCCGTGTGTCCTTCTATTTGGAGATTTGACATGTCCGACGCATGGATACATACCTGTGTCCGACACCTGTACCCAAGTCCATGTAACATAGATTGACATTCTCTCTAGCTTGAGGGGGAGTGTTGTACAGTACTGTATGAGTTGTCATGTTGTAAAGTATTGTATGAGTTGTCATAGGAGCACAGTTAGTATTGAATGAGTTGTAACCTACCCCTCATTACCATATATAGAATTACCATGTATAGGGTTTACTTATTCTCCACTCACTAACTCCCGTAGCTTCTCCTATATAAACACCATTGTATTACTCACTCAATAAGATATACGTTTTCATATATTCTCTTTCTCTCTCTCTTTCTTTCAACACATCTTAAATCCTAGAATATAATGAATTTTTCCCAAAATACCCCTGTAACTTATGACTCACATTAGTTTAACAAAAATCAACTCAAAAAGGGAAAAAAATGAAATTAAAAAGTAAGTGTTAAACAATTACAAACTATAATTATTTAAGAAAAAAATTTAGCTCAATTTTTTTCGAGACATTTTCGAGAAAACTATTAAATTTAACCAAATGCATATATATCAACCAAACAGAAATTGAAGATCAAGTACAGAACTGAGAACCAATGCCTATCCGGTAAACAAAAATTGAAAATCAAATATGCAACTATCAACCAAATTCGTATTGAAAAAGATATATATATATATGTATACATATACATATACATATACTGATATACATAGACACACCAAACAGAAATTGGAAAAAAGTACACATCAATCTAAAATTTTCCTATTACACAGAGCTTGTCCTTGCCGTCTAAACTCACCAGATTGATTTCTTTACAACAATTGTTAAACAAAATTTCAATCATAACATAATCTAATACCCCATACAATATCATGGTAATTCCAATCGTCCATCTAGTCACAATGCTTGCATCAAAGGGCTTTGCAATCACCTTCATCAACATTAAATCCACACACCACCAGATATGAAAGCCCAACCACCTGTAGCCGGTGCCGGCAGAGACGGCCTCTTCTCCAGAGCTCGTCAATCTGGTATGGACATATGTTATAGAGAGAGTTTAAACGAGAGGAACGATGAGCGACAGAGATAGAGAGACGTGAGATATGGGCATGAGATAGAGAGTATAGAGTCAGATATAGAGAGAAACTAGAGAGGCAGAGATAGAAGACGTGATATAGAGAGAGTAAATATTTGGGAATGATATACAGAGAGAAAGTAGAAAAGCAGGATGCCATGGAAGATTTCTAGGTTTCCAGTGTGATGTGTTAAGAGTTGTTTAGGCTAGAAAGTTTTTTTGTCTTTTAATTATTTTTATTTTAACTTTAGTTAGGATTCTTGGGAATGGAATAGGCATTCAATCCTTCATAAAGAGGAATGGTTTGGTTGGAATGGGCATTCCCAGGGAATGACTTGGAATGCCCATTCCACCTTTAATATGGCACGCCAAACAAGAGAAAAGGAATAAAAAGGTGGAATGGCCATTCCATTCCATTCCAGTGTACCAAACTAGCCCTTAATTTCTCAACCAAATTGGAATGGAAAAGTTTAGATAAATAAAAATAATAATAATTAAAAACAAAGGAGTTGTAATCGTAATTGGTAGAAGAAGAATGGAGTAAACTCCACCAGTTAGGAGGACTATTTTACTTACCAAATAAATAAAGGATTGAAGACTGCCTTTGGCTCATTAGCAGGAAATAACTCTTGACCTTCATAAATGCAATCGCTGTACACCGCCATTCTTTTTACCATTGTTAAGAGTAGGCAGAGAAAAAACCATCATGTTGATTTTTCAGCAGATGCCCGTTACACTATTTTAATTCAAAATTTCCACAGATGTACCATGTGGTCATTCTTGTTGCACATATAAAAGAATCTAAACAGTAAAAAGAATTGAAGATCAATAGCGGCATAAAATTCTGATTCTATACAATTGTCCACATAATTCTTCTACGCAATTGTCCACATAATTCTTGAATATTCTTAATGGATTTCAAGCAAATAATTACTAATTTTGTATCAACACTAAAAATAGATCTAATGCTAAAATAGAATTTTATTAATAACGAGGCGGCAATTAAATAACTGGCCTTGTAGGCTAGGTGTTCTGGCCTGTCTGTCAATCTTAATGTGAAGGCTCAAGTCTTGTTGTCACCTACCAAAGGGAATAATAAAAATAAAGTAACAATAATAAAAAGCAATAATAATAATAAAAAGACAACATGCCAGCAATAGAAATACATATGGGTATAAACTACATACACTACTGGTAAAAAGCCAAGGCAATAGGAAGAAAGAATCATACAGACCTTTTACACAAATAACATGAGCTTTCTGGTAAATTAGATGCACATATGATATCACTTTACATACAGTAGGATCTTAAGAGACAATCAAGCCAACAGATTATGAATCTATTAAGAAGACAACAGAAGACTACTTGACAGTTGAAACAAGCAAAAGAACATACATCTTAAAGTAAACTTCTTCCCTGACCTTTCAGAATGATTGTATATTTGCAACAGCTCTTCAACAGATGACCTTGATCCCCTTACCACATTTATTGCCCCCGTGGCCATTATACCTAAAATCAAATTAATGCATAACTCCATCAGTTTCAATTATAAAAAGTCAACTATCAATATAGAATTTATAAATACTAATTTTATATGCACATTCATGTTTCATAGATTATGCACATCAACAAATTCAACAATAAGTCCATAGATTATTGCCTATGGACACTGTAAATATTTACCAATCAATTCAAAAGGAACCTTTTACAACCAATTAGTATATAAAAGTTACTTTAACAATAAAGATGGTAAGATGTGATGAAAACACATCTACAAATCCAATGAATTATAACAATAATATAACCTATGCTTAAGCACCAATTAGTTTTATAGTCCAATAAATGACATCAGCTAACCCAAATATTAAAATTAAGGGTAAATTACACTCACACCCCCTGAGGTTAGGTCATTCTTCAGCTAGATTAACATTTTGGTTTTAAATTTCACTTACATTTGAATTAGTGGTTTAGCATTTCACTTACACCCCAAATGTCAATTTATGGTGGGGTCATAGTACTTTTGAGGTGTTAAATGACTATGCTACCCTTTGACCTGCTTTTGAATATTTTTGTGACCAAACTATTCGCAACATACACCTTTCCTCCTCCTTCTCCTCAGACCATCATCCAATTCACCCCTCAACTCCACCCATCAATCTCATCCATATATATATATACACACACACATGTATATCTATATATATACACACACACACACATGGAGGGCTGCGAATCAGGGGGCGGCCGGATCGTTTTGGGTTTTGGATTGGAGGTGGTTGTGGCCGGGCGAGCTTGGAACAGTGGTTGGGAATCACCGGCGACGATGGCCTCGGAGAACCCAGATACTCTATCTCGATGCCAAGATTGCGAACCCAATTCCAGAAATTGTACAGAGATCTGTCCGCCATATCTGATTCTCTACAGTTCAGGCACCACCGGCAGAATCACGCTCGTCGAAATCCTAGATTTGCTGAGGAAGAAGGTGCCCAACTTCTTCGTCGATTGTTCTCTCTTCTCTTCTCGTCAACCGCCACCGGAAACATCGACGCTAGAGCGCGGCAACTCTGCCTGTCTTGTTTGGATCTGCTCTTGCTTAGGCTCCAGCTGCTACACCGACCCTTACACCGACTACTTCTCCGACTAAGTCGCTGGTGGCGGCTTCTGCTCCCCAAGGTATGTCGAAGGCGAAAGTCTTGTTGTGCGTTCTTGGCTTTCAATTTGGGGTTTGGATTTGGGGTGTGGTGGTGGTTGTCACCGGCGACGTCTCCGGCTGTGGTGGCGATGGCATGGGTGTGTTGGTGGTTGAAGGGGTGGGTGAGAGAGACCTATGGAGGAATGGGTTTCTGGTCTGGGATTGAAGGGGTGGGATAAGGATTGTGGTGGCTATATCCTTGCTGTAGTTGAGCCATAGATTGGGCTCCGGCGACTAGTAGCGGTGGAATAGAGGGCGAGAATCAAAGGTTGGAGGACGTAATCGGCATCAGAGGAAGAGAGACCGCACAGAGGAGAAGAGGAGGTTGGATGGATGAAAGAGATGAAACTCAAAATTGTAGAGGAGCCTTAATGTCATTTCAGATTAAAGATATTTGTATTAAAATTTTGAAGGTAAAAGGGTCAATTCGTATGTGTTTGAGGCCAAAAAGTAAATTGGGGTGTAAGTGAAAGTTAAAACCAAAATCTTCATCTAGCTAAAAAATGACCTAACCTCAGGGAGTGTTTGTGTAATTTACCCTAAAATTAATTATCTCCTTCTTCGTCAATAGATTAATAAAATTTACCAAAAAGGAAAAACTTTAGAATCCAATGTCCACCGTTCCATCATTTAAAGTGCTTTTGGATGGCAAGAATTCGAAGGAAATGAATGGAAAGGAAAAGGAGAGATAAATTATTTCATGTTTGGTTTAAAGATGACAGAAAATTAGATAGTGTTGTGTTGCAAGCATATCTCTGGACCTTGATCTCAACATAGGAGGCATGAACATCTTACTTGCATATTGGGGACCACTTTGGAAGTAGGGTGAGATTTAGGTCTGTTTATGACCACACCTTAGGGCATGTCACAAATGCACATGGACTCTTCTATCTTCTTTTGTGTACCCATGTTGTCATGATACAACATGGGTATGGGTATGGGTATGGGTATTGGTATGAGATACATATTTGACACACAAACCCAAATCAGACACCCCGATCCTTCACATGTGGTGATTGAAAGTAAACAAGATTACAAGAATTTCCTATTCATGGACAGAAACTCCTCTTCTGCCATATGGCATTTAACTTAAATCATAATTGAAATTCTGAGTATATTCTTAAAGAACAATAATATGAGGCATTACACTATCTATATAAAATTAAATTTGTGGTACATGTCTACGTAATTGTATCTAAATTTTGGAACACTTCCTGTGTCGAGAAGAAATACAAGGCAAATATGTAAACGCTTGAATGAGAATAATAATATGTAAAGGCTTGAATGAGACAAACAGTCATTCACAACTGTGGTATTTATATACTAAAAAGAGCACATGTTAATATTACAAGAAAGGAAGTTGAATAAAATCATTGCATATTCCATGCCTACACGTATGCGGAAATAAAGTCAAATCCCATGATTCTAGCCTATCATATCCAGCTAATATGGTACAAGTTACATCCATGATTCTAGCCTATCATATCTCAGCTAACACTCACCTCAAGTTGGTGTGTGGCAATGTGCATATCTAAGACGCCTAACTTGGACAATGTATCTTCAAGCATGGTCTCGCTAACACCCTTCATCAGAATGTCTACAAGCTGCGAAGTGTAAATCTGACCGAAGAAGATTTTCTCTCAAATTAAGTGTCGTTCAACTAATCAAAGTGTTTCCTCAAACCATAAACAACCAACAATGTCTCCTCCAAAATACCAGTCCCCTTCATACACATTTTTAAAATATGTAGATGGAAGATTCAACAATGTCTCCTTAGACCATTCCTCTTCATACACATGTTTAAAATATGTAGCTGGAAGGATCACGAATGTCCATCAACAATGTCTCCTACATAACAATGGCGTTATCTCCAAACCACCGTGGATATATCTTGTCTGACTCGACTGGGGCCTCTTCAAACCATAACCCATCAATGATGTCTCCTCAGACTATTCCCGAATGGGTGGTGCCAAACTCACAACACCCTCATTGAGGTCACACTACCCTCACTCTGATACCAAGAAGAAATACAAGATAAATATGTAAAGGCTTGAATGGGAATAATAATATGTAAAGGCTTGAATGAGACGAACACTAAATCATGGCACTGGTATTTATATACTAAAAAGAGAACATGTTAATATTACAATAATGGAAACTGAATAAAATCATTGCATATTCTATGCCTAGCCATATGCGCAAATAAAGTCAAATCCCATTATTCTAGCCTATCATATCCCGCCTAAAATGGTAAGTTACATCCATGATTCTAGCCTATCATATCTCGGTTAACACTAAGATTTGGAATTTGAGAAGGTCTGATAATTAAGACACACGCCTGCACCCGATACTCATAAATAAGTCCAAGTAACCTAGGTGATCATGGGAAAAGCCAAGATGTTTATTTTGCTTGGAGGGACTGAATTGCACATGTCAAGGAGGTGGACCAATAAGGTGTAACATAAGCTTGTTGTGCCACTTGATGAGCGATAGATGACACACTTAGATTTAGGCAGTAGCCACATGCCATGGTATCATGAGGACATGTGGCACATGGAAGGAAATTCTACAGCGTGTAAAATAAGACATCAATTGGAAGCATTAGTTTATTACAATGGTTTAACAAACAAGAAAAAATACATAATGGAAGGAAAGAAAACTCAAATATGATATGCAGAAATAATATTAGTTTACTTATAAATAACAATTTCAAACATGAAAGTTAGAGAGAGAATAAACCACTGTATACCCTGATCTGCAACGAGCCACCGGCATGAATTATCAGCAAAAAGTGCAATCTTTTCATCTGGTTTTAATCCAATAACTCTTAGGCCTTCTGAAAAGTCCAAAATTTCCTGCTCGAGCTGCAAATTTCAAAAGCGAAAATGTTTCTCCGATGAAAATTATGCAGAATAAGTGAGAAACTGTTTTTTTTCCCCTGAATGGATGAATTTTATTAAAGTAATCAACATGGGAGTAAAACAACTCAGAGGGCATACCCTCTAGAAAAACAAGATCACATAATGATAGGAGCAGACACCCCTACTCAAGAAATTACAAAACCAACACCCTACAAAAATAGAGGCAAGTCTTCTACTCTAAGATCTGGACTGATTAATTAAAAATAAAGTTGATCCAGAAAGTTCTTAATTGATCTTGAGAAATTGATTTAAAATAATTCACGAAACTAGAACTAATCTGGAATTTGTTTGATCTTGATAGAAGTTTAAAATTGAATATTATTTTAATAGGGAATGAACTTGAAAAACTTTATTTTGGTTAAGAAGCTTAGATTTTAAGTTTACAGTAGAAGTTGTATAAGAAGTAGATTTTGACAAGGATTCGAAGTTGTGAAAACTTACCTTTGTGCCTTCAGAAAATCATTAAAGCTATGTTTGGTAGCATGAAATTGGTGACTTGGAACTGGAATCGGAATCGAAAGAAAATTAGTTGAAATGTTAAACTAATTTTCCTCCTATTTCAATCCAAGATGACAAATCCATACTTCCCAAAGCAACGTAAAATAATCTACTTAAAATCTTGTGATAAGCTTTATATATTTAAAAACATAGACTCGATAAGTTTTTCAGCAATACATTATATGCCAAATTTTGAGTTAGTTGACCCTTCAACGAAGCCTCTCAAGTAAGATTATCTTCAGTGAAGATCCGCAGAAATCCTGAATCAATCCAACCTTGATTTAAATCAATTTCATTCACTCCATAGTGCTATGATCAGAACACAGATCGATCGAATTATCAATCAGGATTGCTGTAGTTTTTGGGATCGATAGACAATTGCCCAGAGTTGGTAAAATATGAGCTTCCTTATCTGAATTGGTCTTTAAACCTTCCTAAACTAATCCAAGCCATTCCTAATCCATCTTTAATCATTCCAACACTATAAATAAGTGTCTTAGGGTTCTTCTGAGCAAGAGAAACATATTAAAGATGACTATGCCATATGTGAGAGAAAGAGAGTACTTATCACACAGTAGGGTTCTGAATAGAAAATCATATTATTCTATTATGTGATTACGTGCCAAATCGAGGAAATTTATTTGAAACTTGAAGATCATCAACCACAACATTGATCCATCAAAGAACAAAGAGTTGATTCACAAGAGAGCAAACAATTACTATAAGAAGAGCGAATCGCATTGGTGAATCAATGTAATACTTGACAGCAATGAAACTCGACTGGAGTACCTAGCGTGAGTTTGGATAAAAGTTAAAATCAACACATTTGATTCTTAGGGAGAAGATTCTGGACCTAGGGTTATACTCCCTTCTATTATAGTGGACTAATTGTGTCTGGTTGGGTTTTATGCAAATTTCTACACAAATGTCTATGCTTTTAATGTACTTTACTTTGCTTAGGTTTAATTGATCAGATGATTATTCACATGAACATGATTAATTAATTGAAACTGGTTAAAATAGAAATGCGCAGAAATTATATCTGTGTGCATATGACCTATTCACCCCCTCCCCCTCCCTTTAGGTCCGATTGAACACATAACACCTATTAATATCACGGATATCATTTTTCCACAGGTCCTACCTGAGGTGATGGAGATAACGGGAGTGTCAAACTGTGAGGTGGAGGCTGATATGAGTGAAATTTTGGCAGTAAGCTCTAATTAAAAGAGTATGATGGTTCCAGTAATAGATGCGTTGTGGTGAGGGTAAAAGTCCTTGACCTGAATGATTCACTATTCTTATTTCTTTACATCTCAGGTTGAGGCGACTGGAGAGGATGCACATAAGGGGAATGGAAATTTACAAGAACATTTAAGCATAATAGTTAATCTATTAGTTCTGCCATCTTCCTCTTCACAGATTTAGTAATAAATTTTATTTTGCCGGTCACTGAAAGTCTCGAGTTCTCTGATATACAACATATACAACTATTATATGTAGAGGCAGCCAAGTAAATGACGAAGAACTGACCTGCTTATAAGTCATGTTCGTAGGAGGGTCATGATATGGATCTACCAGAGCGACCCGATCTCCAAATCTTTCTGCTGAAGACCTCCAAATGTCAGGAACTGTTTTCCATTCTCCAGAGGCTAAGACACCATCTCCTGACAGTAATACACTTTCTAGAAAAGGCGAACATCTTCTGATCTGCACTTCTTCTGACTACAAAAGGAAGTTGTGAACAAACATATGGTAACACCTTTCCTCTGCACTTATACCTTCAAATCATAGAATCTAAAAGAGAGAATAAATGCTTGCATCGATAAAAGATTAATGCTTTTAAATTCTTTCAACAAAAAAAAAAAAAATGATCAGCAAAATAAACCAAATAAGCATATGGCAATAGGATCATCACAATTCTGAGACTTTCCAAGTCCTACAGTAATTGAAAAGGTTCTTCTTATGCAAGTTTACTGCTATGACCACTACTGCTCCTTGGGGAAGTTGTGGTCCAAAATGCAATATTTCAATTCTATACAGCCTTTGAGCCTGTGTACAGAGTAAAATAAGGCTTAGAAATATGTGAATCCAAAATGGGATATGATGCACACTAGTCGACTCTGGCGCACTAAAATTTCGGAGGTCAACAGATTTTAGCGGATTCTACCAACTCTTGACCTGTTTTCTTATACCAGGAAATTTTCAGCAGTTTTAGAAATTGAATTTGATTCATATTACATAATTATGTTACGCAAGACTAATATCAGTAAGTGCCTAATGTTTTTATGGTTTTCTAAAGCTTAAAGTGGAATGAGGTCTTCTTCAATCTTATATTCTCTCTTCTTCTCATCGGTCTCCATCTCTCTCTCTCTCTCTCTCTCTCTCTCTCACACACACACACACACACACTAAGCTTCCATTTTGTGTGGTCAATTAGGTATGCTAGATGACCCAGAGAAATCCCATATACCATTGTGTTTATATTACATGAGAGAGAAATGTAAAAGAAAAAAAATATGGGTGTTTATAGTTACACGAGAAAAAAATGCAAAAGAAAACAAAAAATGAAACCTCTATGAAAAATTGTCCCGTATGTTACATGGACTAGGGTACGTGTGTCGGATACGGGTATGTATCCATGCATCAGACGTGTCAAATCTCCAAACAGAAGGACACACGGACGCGGCTAAATATTCATTTTATTAATTATTTTATTTTATTTTCTTGAGTAAAGTAATGTTTTTATCTAATAAAATGTTCAATATAGGCATTTAACTCATTTTAAAGTAATAATATAATATAATCGAATGTTTAGATATGTTTTTTAAGTATATGTCCAACCAAAAGTGTTGGACACATATCCTATACCCATGTCCGAGCAATATGTGTTGGACACGGGTACTTCACTACTTTTGAAGAGTCCATGTAACATTAGTCCCTAAAGAAGCAGGATTATGTAACATCATATAACGACAGTATATATATGTACAGTTATTTGCATTTTATTTATTTTTTTTAGGCAAACAAGCAACTCTCCCAGCCAAGCACCCCTTGGACTTGTGGCTACAACATAAACAGCAATGTTTTTACTTTAGAATGTGTTCAACACTATTTCGAAACTTGTTTGGTAACGTAAATTTATTACAAGATTTTTAAAAGCAAAAACGTGAAAGCATGTTTGGTAAAAGTGTTGCAAGCTTGAAAATTTGAATGGCTAGTTAAAAATGTTATTTTAGAAAATACAATTTTTTTATAAAAAATAAATAAATAAATTTGAACAGTGCTTTGCTACAGTGCGGAAGCAAACAAAAGCATCATTTTGATGCTTCCGATTTTGGCCTCAATTTTGGACGTGCTTCGGTACTCAAATTACAGCAAACATTACCAAACATGCTTTGTACTTTTGTTTCACTACAATACACTAGCAAAAGCAAAAAACATGAAGTAAAAGCATTAGCCAAACAGGCCCTAAGGGTATCGCTTAAACCAGAACTAGAACTTGAGACCTCAAGATAGTAATCTTGAGACCCTCCCATCTGAGCATTCATGAAGGATGGTGGTGCCAAAAAGAAGAAGAAAAAATAAAAGCAACGTTCTAGTATATGTTAGGGTCTTGTTTTGGATCAATCTACAGCTCTTACTAGACAAATATTGGAGAGTTTCTTCTATCTCTTCTCTTTTTCTCTACAGATCTATTCCAAACTTATACAAATTGCCCGACTTTGGCAACCCCAAATCTTGTAACATTCTTTGTTCAAACTTTGCAAAATTTTGGACAAACTTGTACGAAAACTTTTTTAATATATATATATTTAATGAATCTAAATTTTTTTAAACATCTTCTCTAGTGTTTGATCCCTTTTGCACAGTTTGTGAAAAAAATCTCAGATATGTTTGGTGCCAAAATTCCATGTGGGCGACACAAATGGACCAATGGGTCCTGCCATTGGCACTACATGATCTGGAGCTATAGTTACATGGATTTGGATGCATCCATATGATTCCAACTTTCAATTTAAAAAAAAAAAAATCAAATTTTCAATAAGCAAAGGGATTTGGTAACTTATGGAATAGGAGTAATTTAGTAATTTAATTTTCTGATAAGTGCCCAGGCTAGTATCTTTTTGTTTTGGGTTCTGTTTAGTCCTTTACTTGTTAGCAATAAATTGAGTCTATTTAGTTCAAAATTTTCGTTCTCTAATTCAAAAGTTTTTATGCTTATACTAAAGTGTGTATTTATAGAGACAATAAGACAACTATGATTAATTAAACTGCTAAACATGTGTACAAAAATCAGATTATTAACTTTCCATGTATCATATTTAGCGTGCACAGAAGGTAAGAGCCAACTAGGCTGACCAAAACTAAACTGAAATGAAGTAATTCAAAATGACTTAAAAAAATTAAATATTAGAGTACCACAGAAAACAATATAATAGAGTGGGAAAAAAAGAATTCATGTGCCCGACCCCATTCTTTTGGAAAAAGGGAAGGATGATAATGATGATGATGATGTGTCATATTTAGGTAATGTTTGATAAAACTGAGCTAAATTTTATGTGCTGGAATATTTAAGTGATAATTAAAAAAATATATATAGATATCTCTTTGAATGTTCAGAGTTAAGCATTCCGTGTCAGTTAAAATTTTCCCTCATTTACAGTTTTCAGTGATATTCAAATTTTGTAATCCAACGCACTTAATTGAACAAGTGATTAATACTGCTAAATTGAGTTAGTAGGCTCTTATCTTTACAAAGCCCGTCCCAAGGCCTAAAAAAAGGAGTAAGGTTGACTTATTTTGCTTTACAACTGGTCGGATCAATATGAAGATATATTATAAGAACAGAAAATATAATTCATGTAACAAGTCAACCCCAACTGGTTGGTAAACAAGGCTTTATTTGTCAATTTTTATGTTGTTATACAAAAAGTAAAATTATTGACTTCCAAGAATGCAAACAACACAATTATGGTGAGACATAATTGAACCAGCAATTTAAACTCCCAATTCAATTCATACAAAAAAAAATAATAGTAAAAAAAATATCTTTTATACAGCTAAACAAGAATTACCTTGGATTCGCAATACACTCCAAGTCTTTGACTCGAACAAATCCTACCCGAGCGAAGTTTTCTGCAGAAGATCTTCTGGCTGATGAGTCGAGGGTGAGAGAGTAGTAGGAATTGAAAGGCGTGTCGACGATCGGAATAGCTCGAAACAAGGTTGAAGGTTGAAGAGATCGTCGTCGCCATTTCAGACTGTGGATAAAGGGATTGTCGGAGATAAGGGCGTTGTTAAGAAGTGTGCAGTGTTGCTAGAGAGAGAAAGATGGGGAGAGAGAAAGATGGGGCGGAGATGGCAAGTCCGAGAGGTGGACTTATTTTGGTTGATAGTGGAAGTCGGAGCATTATTGAAGTTTCCCCGACTATGATGGTAGAGGTGGGAATAAAATAGTGATTAAGATTCAAATCGTCCATGGTGGTATAATTGTGATTATTGTGATCACCTTTGGGATTGTGCCGTGACGACTTTGGGGACTGTATCGGTAGTTCGGTACACACAAGCAATCAAGAAGTAATCGTTCAACACCGCCAATCAAGGGCTAGTGGGTCTCACATCAGGACCGGGACCGAGCCACATTGGACCCCCCTCGCTCTATACATTTATACTATATTTTATCATTCATTTTTTATTACTATAATAAGAAATTCAAGCACTTATTACTATATAGGAATTTATGGAGTTCTAGTTTTATAATTTATTTTTTAATAAAATGGAATGATCATTCTCATTCTATTATTTGACTGTAAATATAAAATATGTATGAATGAAATGATAATAATTATCAACATGTCAGTGACTTAGTGGTATTGGCCTCTTACCTTATAAAGGGAAGTCAGAGTTCAAGTCTCACAAAAGATGTTTGTGTGAGTACCAATTTGGAAAAAAAAAAAAAAAAAAAAAAAAATTATCAATTTGTTGTTTGGTTGGACCAATTTAAAATTTAGAATGGAATAAATTTCAAATTAAATTCTCCAAAATATCATTTTTAGTAACAAATAAATTAAATAAAAAAAAAAATTAATTAACAAAATGAAATTCTTCTATAATTTTTTAAAAATAAATAGTGACAGTGGCAGTGCTGGAGGTGGAAAGCATTAGTGGTGTAGGTGGTTGTGTTGGAAGGCGGTGATGATGGCAATGGTGGAAGGCAGTGGTGACGATGGGGGTGGAAAGCGACAATAGTGTTAGTGGAAGGCGGTGACAGTAGTGTAGTGGTGGTGGTGGAAAGAAATAGTGGTGTAGGTGACGGTGGTGGAAGTCAATTGAGGTGGAAGATGGTGGTGGTAGAAGGCGGTGATGGTGGTGGTGGAATGCAATGGCAGTGGCAGTGGTGGAAGGGGTGGTGGTGGCGGTGGTGGAAGGGGTGGCAGTGACGGTGGTGGTGTTGGCGGTGGTGGAAAACGGTGGCGACGATGGTGGTAAAAGGCGGTGGCGATGGTGGTGGTGGAAGATGGCCGGTGATGGTGGTGGTGGAATGAGGCGGCAATGGAAGACAGTGGCGGTGGTGAAAGGCGGCGGCGACGGCAGTGGTGATGGAAAGTGGTAGCGGTGGAAGGCGGTAGCGATGGTGAAAGGAGGTGGCGGTGGCAATGGTGGAAGGTAGTGGAAGGTAGCGACAGGGGCAACTCGATGTAACTCAAGGCCTTAAGCTAAAAATAAAAAAGTGGCATTTTCATATCATAATATGTAATATATTAGTATTAAATAATAATTAATTAAAAATCATTCATTTTTTTCTTTAATGAATTGTTGTCATTGCACAAAATCAAAATTCAGTACAATATTGGATATGAGGGCATACCCACATAGAGTTATCTAGCCAAAATAGGCTAGTGAAAAACACCACTTCCAATACACATGAAAAGAGGTGAAGAAAAGTGTAATGTTTTCGATTTTTCTCATTTTTCATTTTTCGGGATTTTTTTGATTTTTTGAGTTTGTTTCTGTTTTGTCTCGTTTTATGTGCCGGACACCGTGGGGTGTGCCAAATGTATCCGAGTATTGGTTGGGGCATTTCCTTGAGTTCGAGACTTTTAGAAATACAATGGTTGTCATTTTAACATTTTTTCGTTTTTCAGGCCGGGAGGTCCCAAGTGGGACTTGCTACTGGAGTTATTGTATACGGGAATTTTATCTTGGGTTCATTGCATTTCATCCATTATTATTTAATGCATTTATATGTGGTTACATGTTTATATGTGGTTGTATTATGTTAGTTTAGTTATATAAAAGTGTAATGAGATATTTGTTATTTCATGCCCCATAAAGCACTACGACAATTAATATCACCATATATCATTTGTTGCCATTTCTTCTTCTAGAGTCGTGGTTAAGCTCTCTCTCTTTACAAGAAATCCTTCTCTCTCTAAATCACATTTATTTGAGCCCAAATTTCAACATTTTCACTTGGATTTCAACTTTGTCATAGAAGGTAAAGTTGATGAGCTCGTTGAGGGCTTCGTTTTGATCGGAGCTAATCTTGGTTTTGCCACTCTTGGGATTTCGAATTGTGGGCTTAATTTGGTGTTTTCTTCATTAATTGAGGTTGGGGTGCTCTAATCCATGAATTCTTTGGCTTTGGTGAATTTCTCTCTTCAATTTGACTCTAAGCATGTTTAAATTGGTTATTTTGTTTATGGCTTTGAGGGTTTTATGTATAAAAGTGTTATATGTGTTTCTTTAACTGAAAATACAAGTTATTTGGAATGATATGATGAAGCATGCTAAACTGAAATTATTGTATGCCATGTATGTATATAAATGCTGAGATTTCATTTTTTGTTAAGTCATGAGATAATCCCTTCTAAATTTTCTTGAAAGCATGTTGTATAGACATTATTGTGATGGAATGCAAATTATAGAAAGTTATGTATTTTCATGGCTTAGTATGGCATGAAGCATTCATGCATTTTTATTTTCCTGAATATTCATGCATTACCATTAGGAAGGAAAAGGGAAATATGTTTTGAAAATTTTCCCAAAAATCAATTTCATTTGCTTTTCAAAACAAATTTCCCTTTTCCTTCCCAATGGTAATGCATGAATATTCAGGAAAAAACCCGGGCGCCTAAAAGTTGCCTAGTGGTCCACGACGTTAGTGTGGTCTAGAGGGGACTAGGGAGAGACTCTAGCGAGGTTAAGCTACCTAGGCCTGAAATGACGCCTTAGAGTTGCCAAGGGTCGGATTGCATTAACAGTTTGGAATGGTGAAACGGAATTCTTTTGGAAATTGGGGAGCGACATTGGCATAACATTGAACACCATTGGCATACATTGTGAATTATGGTTGGATGACATATATATGCTTGTTGTGGTTGTTGTTGCTTCGTTACTCCCATGGCGTGACCTCGTTACTATTACTCTATGCTTTGTGTGGATTCACGGGGTTATTAAGAAGTGTGTCTTAGACACCTCCTACTGAGTCGTTGTGCTTACCCCATTACTTTAATATTTTTTTCAGGACACGGGAAAGAAGTGGCGGATGACGATCCACCATAGGCTTAGATTGGGTTGGAAGCTTACTTTTGTTATCTTTTGTAAATGGAACCACAATCTTTTGTAAAACTTTGATGTAATTTACATAATGCTGTAATTAGTAACCCTGTGGGCATCGCTATGTTTTATGAACTGTAAATTGTTGTATTGAAGGGTTATTTCTTGCAAACGATTATGGAATCATGTAATGAACAATGCTGATATATGTTGAATGAAGTGGAGGAATGGGATTCTTTTCATATGTATACTATTGGTGTTGAATGGGGAGGGTTATTGCTTTTATTTTGATGTGTTGGGATAGGTTTAGAGTAGTTTTAAGGTCCCAAATAAGGCCCATACTCTCTTTGTGTTCTTATATCAGGTTCAACAACAGATTCATTTCACAGGGTCATTTCGGTTGACCGGAATGGAGTATCGATCGACCGGTATCTTTTGGGCTGCATTCTAGTAGCCATATCATTTTGTAGGCACAACCAACAGACCGATACTAAACCTCGGTCGACCGGTATGCCCTTCACTTATGCATCTTATCCTTTCTTCTGGTGTGTGTATCCCTAGGACTTAGGATGTTTCCTTAGACTATCATAGAGCAAGTTTATGATGTAGATATGACATATTAGTGGTGTATTGACATTGGATGTAGTGGTGTTGACTTAGATGACCTTGGGTTCGAGTAAGGACCCGGTTAGCGATTTGGACCCTTGGGTTCAGGTCGTTACAAAAAGAACAATTACAAGCCTAAGACTCAACATGAAGATCATCAAAAGAGATTACAGCCACATCTATCACCTAAAAAACTATTGATCTAGCCACATCAGTAGCACTTCTCTGACAATTCTGATGTAATCTTGAGTTCTTTTCCTTCCAAATGTACCTGAAAGATGTGGATAGCAGCATAAACATAATCTTTGAGGTCCCAGCCTTTTGCACACACCATGCCAACAAGTCTTCGAAGGACTGGCAGTGCATATTCCATCCAAACCAAGAGTTGAAACAATCCCAGTACTTAGAGGCAAAATCACAGTCCAAAACGTATGTTATCTGCTATCCAACCCATGATAACAGTTATATCACATAACAGCCCCTCATTTGCAAGTTTGATTATGAAGGATATCTATCATGAAGAATAATGCAAATAGTGAAATTAGTGCTGATCCGAGCTTTATTCAAGCATACTTTTCCCTAGAAAACTTGAGGATGATAAGTTATGCATGCATCCTATGCCCTTTTAAAGGAAAAGGTTCCCTTATTCCATAAAAATTTATCATTTTCCTGATGTAGGGGAAAAGAAAAAATATACTCTCTTATTTCCTGAAATTGCGAGTGTAATAAACTGTCTAAAACCCAAGTGTGATCCTGGATCAAGGTTGCTAGTTTTGAGTCCATGTCAAGAGAAGACATCCTTACTATTCTATACCCAAAATTTTGCACAAGAGTTTGTCCATCACAACATAGATCTTGAAATAGGGTAAACTTATTACCATCAGCAATAGAGAGTTAGATATTCTGCAACTGACAGCATGTGTTTCCAAATTGTAGAACTAGATGACCTAGGGACAACATTCCAAAAGTTAGCCCCTTTGGAATATTTATCCTAAAACCGCCTAACCAATAAATTGTCCTTGTCATTAATAGAATCCCAGGTTAGAGAGCAAGCAACAGCAGATTGAAGATCACAAACCAAACCCCCCTTCAGCTTTAGGTCTAGTTGCTAGCTCCTGACTCATGTGATGTATCTTGGAGGCTCTATCAGTGTTTCACCATAAGAGCCTCTTGCGTTTTCTCTGAATGGAGTTAGAAATAGCAACAAGTAGTCTAAAAATTGAACACCAATACAAGATCATTAGATAAATAACAATCTTAATCAATTCAATTCTTCTTGTAAGAGACAACATCATAATTGACCAAGTAAATAGCTTGAGAGTAATCCTATCTAAAAGGTTTTTATATATAGCCATATAAAGACCATGATAAATCAATGGTGTCCCCAAGTACTTGATAGGGAATTTTCCTTCCCTAAATTGTAGAATTCTAAGTAGCAAATGCTTTCTTCTAACTGAGTTTGAGAAGAAGAAACTAGGCTTTTTAGAGTTAACATAAAGCCTAAATACCATAACAAAATATTCTAATACTTTCTTGACTGTCACAGCAGAACCTACATCAGCTTTCACCACAAATAACAGATTATCTACATATAGAAGGTGGGACAAAGAAGAGCCAATTTTGCTAACAACTTTAGAGGGACTTAAATTACTTACACCGATTTCACCATTGTGATACCCCTCGGATCCGAGACAAGGGTTGATCAGGCCTAAGCCCAAACCCGAGGGAATATCAAACAATTAATATTTAAATTGAACGCAGAATACAAATTGAAATAATAAGAAATGGCTGGAAAGAACTCTAATTGAAAAACCCTCAAAGTATAATCATTAAAATCCATTAATCCAAAACCTCTAATTATTTAACAACTCGGGAATCCATCTAGAGGACCCTAATAAAAATCCTAACTGCAAAATACAATAACTGTAATCAACATCCAAACTAGTAAGGAAGCAGTCCTACGTAGTTGGTGGAATGGAAGTCTGTATCTGCTCTGCACGATCAAGCTCTAACCTTGGAACTGACGAGCACCTGGAAAATAAAAGAGTGGGTCAGGCCCACATGCAAGTCCTATTCTACTTCGATCCAAACAAGAATCCGATATGCAGATACAGCCTAGATAGACTCAACAATATCTAGAGTAGTCCATATATGTATATAATACACACTATAGGACGCTCACTAGTCTAATAGGTCTGTCTCAGCCTAAGTAGAGATACCATGCAAATCGCACATTACGTGGTCATGTGTACCTAAACCTGCCAGGGAACAACACTACTGTCCAGCTATCCATCCTAGGCGATATACGCACCCTAACCATAGTCATGAGACTCAAGCTCATACCATAGTACCATAACATAAATATATAAAGTTCGTTCCAAGTGTATCATTCAAAAGGTTTATCGACCTGACATCTAGTTATAAGTAGGACTTAACTTTTATAGTTAATACATCTTATTTCAATATAGGTAGGACTTAGTGTTTGAACTAATCCATCCTCAATATAGGTAGGTCTCAGTGTTTTGAACTGAGCCGTCCTTAATATGCCACCGTCCCATACCGGTGCATAGACATCCATATAAGTAAGACTTAACTTTTTATAGTTAATCCAACTCATTCCAAAATAGGTAGGATTTAGTGTTTTACTAATCCATCCCTAGTATGCCACCGTCACATACCGGTGCACACAGTCCTCCAAACAACATAATTGTAAAGACAATAATTGTTATCTATTAACCATTATCCAGGATATGCAAAAATATAGTTTAATACATATAACATGACATTAGGCATTCATTACAGAACCTAAACATCTCATTCCAACCACATTTCAAAATAAGCATAAATATAGTTTCACATGTGTGTAACTAAATTAGGCATCCTAGAAAGGATTTAGAATCCTAATTACAGTCCATTAAATTGGCAAAGTAAACTATGCACTTAACTCCTCCGAACCGTGCCGTAACATATACAATATATAATAGATTTAAATCCTCAGTTATTCCCAACTAAGCATATATATTGTTAAACAACAATATGCTTATAACACAGTTGCAAAACATGATTCACAATTCTAAGTTATGCAGAGAAATTTAAATCCCTAAAATAATAAGCCATTACCAGTTTATGTCAACCCAATCCTCAGTTAATCCCATCTAAGCATACATATATTAATACTACTATATGCTTATACACAACTGGAAACAGGATTTTTAATTAAAGATCTTTCAGAGAAATCAAAATTTACAAAAATAGTAAGCAACAGAAGTTAATTCTGCAATTATTCACCTACAGCCTCTCTGTTTAAGCTTAGGTTAACTCCATCCTAAATATTTGAATGTAAGCTTGCTTCCCAACATTTTTATAAGTTTTAAGCAGTGGTTTACATCATTCAGTAGCACATAGACAGCTTTAGGAAAAATCCAGTTTAACAAAACAGACCCCAATTATCAGTTTTACGCTTAAAACAATAGAAAGAGAAGGCTCTAAAAACAAAAGAGCCTTCTCCATTTCAAGGAGAGCCTTCTCCACTTTAAGGAAAGCGTCTGTTCTTCTGTTGTCTTCTCCGACTCCGGTGGTTCCCAATCTTTGAATTTAGTTTTTATTATAGGTTTTAAAGTCCCATCTTATCCCAGATTGATCACAAGACAGATTTATACAACTAAGAATTTAATTACACATCAACTTTTACAACAACGACAGCAAGATTCAATACTGAATTTGTAAACAACTGATAAACCGATTAATTCAATGATTCTAAAAAATGAATTAACATATATAAAAGATGTAATTAAGACTTAATTTAATTCCTGGAGTCCATTTAAGCATGCACAGAACACAGAATCAAGGGATAGAGTAGAACAGAACTTGCCTTTGAGACTTTGGATACAGAATCTCTAACTGTTGCCTCTATCTTCTCCGGCCATGTTCATTGCGTTTAACATCCTTTGTTGCTCCTATTACAGTCCAGTTGCACACACCAAACTTCCCTCCTTGATTCTGTTTTGTGAATCACCCAAGTTCCCTCTCCGGTTCTTTCTCTGTTTTCCCTCTTTATCTCACAGTCTCTGATTTTGCAAAACTTATGTTTATTTTCTAAACCCTAAACCATGTTTTGTTCTATATATATAGAGACGTGAATACAACACAGAGCCCTAAACTTAATCCTAGTTGGCCTATGACAAAACCTACGTTTTAAAACAGTGTCGGCTACACACGTGAATTCCATTACACAGTTAAAACTATAACCTAACTTAATAAATACAACATTTAACTTAATCCAATTAAAATAAACCATGAAATTAAAACAATAAATCAAATAATAATTAACTAAAATAATCAACCAATTAAAATAAAATAATTAATCAATTAAAGCAAATAAAATTCAATTTAAATAACCATTAAATAAATTAAAAAAAAATGCAATTAAACAATTAAATAAATGCCAGGACTATCCTTTTAAAATTAGGGGTATTACAACCATCCAGTAAAAAAGAAAGATAATGTAATGTCTCGGATTTTTCTGAAATTTTTTGAAATTTTATTTTATTTATTTTTCATGCCTCGTTTTGCATGCCACATGGGTCCTGAGGGTTGTTTTGGTCATTTTCTTGAGCTGAGAGTTTTAGAAGTGTATTTTAATTTAGTTAGAGGTGACATAATTGATTTTAGAATTTTTCGAGAGTCGAGACGACTTCCGGGCTCGAGAATTTCTCCCGATTTTGCCATTTTTATTTAGGGGCATTATTAGAATTTCACCCACATATGCATATACATGTACCTATATATTATAGAAGATATTTTGTAGGATATGCATGGCATTGTGATATAAGAGGGAGGGCAATATGGTAAACTTTCTTAAAGCTAGTAACTATAGGATGGTGACAAGTGGCACAAGGAGAGCTACACACCCAATTGCAAGACCAAACCCCTTTTGCCTTCTTCCTCCATTTTCGGCCACTTCCTCTCTCTCTCTAGTTCTTTTTCCTTCTTTCTCTATATCTATAAACACATTTACACTTCCATGTTTCAAGCCCAAATTTGAAGGGTTTAGAGTAGGATTTGGAGGAAGACCAATAAGGGAGGAGAGGGCTACTATTTGACACCAATATTTCATGGGCTTAGAGGAGTTTTGAAATTGGCTTGGCTTTAGGGCTTGTTTGGCTAGAGGAAATTGAGGTAGGGGTTTTCCTAATGCTTCAATGTTTTGCCTTTGATTGAGTAGTTATTCTTGATTCTTTTGAAACTCTATAAGGATGTGAAATGGTAGATTTAAATGACTATGTATTAGTGTAAAGAAAGCATGCTAGTAAATAACATGTAATTGTATTCCTTTTTATGTTAAAGACACGTACAATATTGTTCTAGAGAAGACTTGCTTGATATGTGAATGCTAGCATAATTTTGGAATAATATGGAGATCTATATGGAAGCATGTTTATAGTTGGTTTCCTTAAGATGCCATGCTTATATCTATTTTGTGGAAGGTTCCTATGCTTGTACTTAGTCATTGAAAATGCCATGTAAAAGCATGTTGTAGAAAATGTCATGTAAGAGCATGTTGTAGAAAATGCTATTGTAACTATGTTGATGAAAATGAAGAAAAATGATGAACTTGATGAATATGCATGGCATGGGAAAAAAGAAGATAAGAAAAGGGTTTTAAAAAGATTTTTATAAAAAAAGAATTGAATTTCGTGAGTCCGGTACTAACTTGACCTAGAGGGAGTGCGATTCGGCATCCGTACTTGAAGCTCGAGCCTTCCATGACATGTCGGATTAAAAGTTATGGGATTACTCTCTTCACCAGTCGTATCTCATCCCAGTTGGGCCAAAAGACCTAAAAGCCCACCAAATACATATTTTCTTCTATAAAAGAAGGCATAATGTCACACCCCGCAACCAAGAGGCTATGCCACGTAGACGCCCAGCAGACGATGACATGGAGCCTGCATGGACTGGAGCTTTCTAGACTTCTCTACACAAGTGTGGAACTTTCCGGAATTCTCTAGATTAGTGTGGAGTTGTCTAGCCTTTTCTAGACTTGTCTAGAGTTGTATAGAATTCTCTAGACTTGTCTTGTACATAGTAGATAGTTCTAGAGTTGTGTAGATATTTCTGGAGGATTCTAGACACTAAATCTAGGCCACACATTTGTACACATTTAGAATGTTCTTGTAAGGCCAAAGGCCTATAAATCTTTCCTCTCAAGTAATACAAGTTCTATACATTCCCAAACTCTCTTGCTCACTTGCCTAACCTCTTCCTACACACCCAAGTAAGCAAAACACTTGTCTAGCCTTAGTCTTCACTAAGCTAGCACACTCAGGTAGGCTGACTTAGCGCTTCAAGGGGGCTTGAAAGTGTCTAAGGCTGCACAGGAGCTTGAAAAGGTTCAAGTCCGTAACAGTTGGTATCAGAGCTAAGGTCGTGAGGCGTCACACCTTGTGTGGAGGAAGCTATGGCGGAGCTATCAGACGTGACTGGCACCCAAGAGGAGACTCTACGTGGAAGGGAAAAAAATCCCCCTCCAGGCGGAGTGAGGACGAGGGCTAGGTCGAAGGACATCATGGCGGGCTTAGAGGCACGGGTGGCAATGATGGAGGGGTCCATAGCCAACGTGTTGGAACAGCTTGAGGATGCTCACCAGCGCATGGATGGGCTGGAGTCGGAGGACGTTGAGGTCCAAAATGCTGTCAAAGGGTCACTCAATGCCCTAAATGGTGACTTTCAGCAAGAGCTCCAAGCACTTCGAGAACTTATGTTGGGGGAGTTTGCCACCCTACGTGGCTATGTTGATCAGGAGCTTGGCACTTTCCGCGAGCAAATGGAGGAAATGCGAGCGGACTGGACATTGTGCAAACGGGCGGTGGCGTCCGGCACAGCTACTACGGGGGTAGTAGCACCCCGGGTTGATATTCCCAAGCCTAAGTGCTATGGTGGGAACCGGGTAGCGAGGGAGTTGGAGAACTTCCTCTTCAGCATGGAGCAATACTTTGAGGCTACGGGCATGACCGATGAGACCATCAAGATACGCACGGTAACCCACTACCTCACTGACCATGCCATGCTATGGTGGAGGAAAAAGTATGGTGATATAGACAAAGGTACGGTCTCTATTGATACTTGGGGCTGATTTCACTAGGGAAATTAAGAAGCATTTCTATCCTGAGAATGCCGAGGATGAAGCTAGGGGCAGACTCCGAAGGCTAAAAGAGGTTGGGTCGATTCGGGACTATGTGAAGGAATTCACTAACTTGACTCTTGAGATCCCGGATCTATCCGACAAGGACTCTCTTTTCTTCTTCATGGATGGATTGCAGTTGTGGGCTAAGACGGAGTTGACGCGGCGCAACGTGCAAGACCTTGCCACAGCTATTGCAGAGGCGGAGTCCTTTATTGATTTCAGCTCCAAGAAGGAACCCTTGTCCAAGCCAAAAGACAAAGACAAGGACAAGGGGAGGTATGCCGGCAAAGGTGGGGGAGACAAGGGCCCTGCACCCCACAAAGATTGGTCCCGTAAGCCAGGTGGTGGCCATGGAGGCAAAGAGGGAAGGGAGAACAAGGAAGGAGCACCTAAGCCTAAGGGTTCTTGCTTCATATGTGATGGACCACATTGGGTACGGGATTGCCCAAAGCGGAAGACCCTCAATGCCATGACGAGCCGCTATGAAGAGCAACAACAGGAGGAGGCGCAGATGGGTTCACTGCAAATCCTTAATGCCATCAAGGCTAAAACTGAAGTCCCTAAGGCGGCGGCTAAAGGGCTAATGTTCGTGGAGGCGAGCATCAATGGGACACCCACACATGCTTTGGTGGACACGGGTGCATCCCACAACTTTGTGAGCCTTGACGAGGCCAAGAGGTTGGGCCTCAAGTATAGCAAAGAAGGGGGCTCCATGAAGGCAGTTAACTCGGCGGCAAAGGCTATACATGGCATGGCACACGGCGTCCAAGCATGCATTGGCGAGTGGGGTGGCCACATAGATCTATCGGTGGTACCCATGGACGACTTCAAACTAGTCCTTGGGTTAGAGTTCTTAGACAAGGTGAGAGCCTTCCCCATTCCTTTTGCTAACACTATGTGTATTATGGAAGGCAACACAGCATGCATGGTGCCGGTGGAGCGAGGCGCCAAGTTGGAAGCCCAAGCTTTGTCAGCTATGCAGTTCAAGAAGGGCTTCAAGAAGGGAGAGACTAGCTACCTTGCTACGTTACTGGAGACACCCGATGATGAGCTAGTCCCCTCCCTGCAAGAAGAGGTGCCTAAGGAGATACGAGCCGTGTTAGACAAGTACACGGACGTGATGCCTAAGGAGCTGCCCAAGAAGCTTCCACCTAGGAGGGAGGTGGATCATAAGATTGAGTTGGAACCGGGTTCTAAACCCCCTACTTTGGTGCCCTACCGGATGGCACCCCCAGAGTTGGAGTAGTTGCAGAGGCAACTTAAGGAACTGTTAGATGCGGGCTATATTCGACCATCGAAGGCCCCATATGGCGCACCGGTGTTGTTCCAGAGGAAGAAGGACGGGTCCTTGCGCATGTGCATCGACTACCGGGCGCTCAACAAGGTGACTATCAAAAACAAGTACCCCATTCCTCTCATTGCCGATCTCTTTGATCAGCTTGGTGGAGCACGCTACTTCACTAAGCTTGACTTGCGCTCGGGTACTACCAGGTGCGGATAGCGGACGGGGATGAGCCTAAGACTACGTGTGTGACGAGGTATGGCTCCTATGAGTTTCTTATTATGTCGTTTGGCCTCACCAATGCACCTGCTACTTTCTGTACTTTGATGAACAAGCTCTTCCATTCCTACTTGGATCGCTTTGTGGTGGTGTACTTGGATGATATTGTTGTGTATAGCACCACTCTAGAGGAGCACGTGCAGCACTTAAGGGCGGTCTTCCAAGTCCTACGGGAGAACGACCTATATGTGAAGACGGAGAAATGCTCCTTTGCCCAAGAGGAGGTGTTATTCCTAGGGCATAAGATACGGGATGGCAAGTTGATGATGGATGAGGCAAAGGTGAGGGCCATTCAAGAGTGGGAGTCGCCCACTAAGGCGACAGAGTTACGCTTATTTCTTGGGCTTGTCAACTACTACCGTCGCTTTATCAAGGGTTACTCGGCGAGAGCAGCCCCATTGACAGACCTTCTCAAGAAGGCGCGTGCTTGGAGTTGGACAGAGTCATGCCAGGGGGCATTTGATGACTTGAAGAGGGCAGTTACAGAGGAGCCGGTACTTAGCTTGCCCAACCACTCCAAACCATATGAGGTGCACACGGATGCATCAGACTTCGCTATTGGGGGCGTGTTGATGCAGGAAGAACACCCCATAGCTTATGAGAGCCGCAAGCTTAATGACACTGAGCGGCGCTATACTGTGCAAGAGAAAGAAATAACGGCGGTCATCCATTGCCTACGTGCTTGGAGGCATTACTTGCTCGGGGCACAATTTGTGATCAAGACGGATAATGTTGCCACCGGCTACTTCCAGACACAGAAGAAGCTTAGCCCCAAGCAAGCTCGTTGGCAGGACTTCCTAGCGGAGTTCACTTATCATTTCGAATATAAGCCAGGCAAGGCTAATGTTGTGGCGGATGCACTTAGTCGCAAGGCCGAGCTCGCAGTTATAAGTCGGCCCCAGCACCCTCTTATGGAGCGGATCAAGGAGGGGTTACAGCATGACCCTCTAGCCAAAAGCCTTATTCAGCTGGCTAAAGAAGGGAAAACTCGGTGCTTTTGGCTAAGGGATGATTTACTTCTCACTACAGGGGACCGACTATTTGTGCCCAGATGGGGTAACTTGCGAAAGGAGTTGATACGAGAGTGCCATGACACCAAATGGGCTGGTCACCCAGGTATGCGGCGCACACTAGCACTCCTAGAAGATTTTTACTATTGGCCTCGGATGCGTGATGATGTGGAGACATATGTGAGGACTTGCCTTGTGTGCCAACAAGACAAGATTGAGCAACAACATCCTGCAGGCCTATTGGAGCCATTGCCTATTCCAGAGAGACCATGGGAGAGTGTCTCTATGGATTTCATTACTTGCCTGCCCAAGTCAGAAGGTTGTGGGAGCATTATAGTGGTGGTAGATTGGTTCAGTAAGTATGCCACCTTCATACCCGCACCAGCAGACTGCACAGCAGAGAGGGCAGCAGAGTTGTTTATTGACCATGTGGTCAAGCTTTGGGGAGTTCCACAGAATATTGTCAGTGATAGAGACCCGCGTTTCACGGGTAGATTTTGGACGGGACTCTTCAAGAAGATAGGGACTGATCTCAACTTCTCTACGAGTTTCCACCCCCAATCAGATGGGCAGACAGAGCGCATCAACGCTCTCCTGGAGCTTTATTTAAGGCACTATGTGAGTGCTAATCAGCGAGATTGGGCCAAACTCCTTGGGGTGGCACAGTTTTCTTACAACTTGCAGTGGAATGAGGCTACCAATCACAGTCCATTTGAGGTTGTTACCGGACGGCAGCCTCTGACACCCAACGCCATTGCTTCGACTTGCGATGGTAAGAGTCCGGCGACCTACAAATTTGCCAAGAGGTGGCATGAGCAGTCCGACTTGGCTAGGGCGTACCTTGACAAGGCGGCAAAGAAGATAAAGAAGTGGGCCGACACCAAGCGAAGGTGGGTGGAGTACATTGTGGGAGACCAGGTGATGGTTAAGCTACTACCCCAACAGTTTAAGTCCTTCCGGAGCGTGCATAAGGGGCTAGTAAGGAGGTACGAGGGCCCGTTCCCCATTGTCAAGCGAGTGGGCAAGGTCTCCTATATGGTGGAGCTTCCACCCAAGTTAAAGATACATCCAGTCTTCCATGTCAGCATGCTCAAGCCTTATCATGAAGACATGGAAGACCTTACTCGGGGCATATCGCATAGGGCACCCACGGCCGTTGTCACATCCTTTGACAAGGAAGTTGATTGCATCTTTGCAGATCGTGTGATGAGCAGGAGAGGTATGCCCAAATATACAGAGTATTTAGTGAAGTGGAAGAACCAGCCAGATAGCGAGGCGAGCTGGGAGCATGAGGATACACTATGGCAGTTTGCGGAACATATCCAGTGGTTCAAGCAAGAAGACGCGACAAGGGCGTCGCGAGCTTAGGTGGGGGAGAATGTCACACCCCGCAACCAAGAGGCTATGCCACGCAGGCGCTACGCAGACGCCCAGCAGACGATGACATGGAGCCTGCATGGACTGGAGCTTTCTAGACTTCTCTACACAAGTGTGGAACTTTCCGGAATTCTCTATATTAGTGTGGAGTTGTCTAGCCTTTTCTAGACTTGTGTAGAGTTGTATAGAATTCTCTAGACTTGTCTTGTACATAGTAGATAGTTCTAGAGTTGTGTAGATATTTCTGGAGGATTCTAGACACTAAATCTAGGCCACACATTTGTACACATCTAGAATGTTCTTGTAAGGCCAAAGGCCTATAAATAGGAGGTGGGAGTTCATTTGCTCCTCACCAAGCAACCAAGTTGTAATCTCTCCTCTCAAGTAATACAAGTTCTATACATTCCCAAACTCTCTTGCTCACTTGCCTAACCTCTTCCTACACACCCAAGTAAGCAAAACACTTGTCTAGCCTTAGTCTTCACTAAGCTAGCACACTCGAGTAGGCTGACTTAGCGCTTCAAGGGGGCATGAAAGTGTCTAAGGCCGCACGGGAGCTTGAAAAGGTTCAAGTCCGTGACAATAAGCCTTGATAGAAGAGGTTTAAAATTTCAATATCTTTTACGGTGTTATTCAGAAGGCTGAAAGTGTGGTGGTTTTTAGGGTTCCTACAACCTTAGAAGTGTAGATCTTGAGAAGAGAAGTGCAGTCCGTGATGATGGAGATGAACTCAACACAGATGCTATCCAGTCTCGTCATGAGTAGCTAAACCCTTTCTTAAGGCACTGATGTAACCCAACCTACTATTATGGTTTGATTGTTTTAACTCTGGGATTGTTTTATATATGAGTTTTCTTGATTATATGACTATGAGCACTTGAGACAACTCAAGTGATTTTCATGCTTTAATAGATTATAAACTATTACTACCTTGTCTTAGATGTAATAGTCTGTTCTCTAGTCTCAACCTACCTTGTTGTACGATATCTGGCGGAGTCCTGCCAGACACAAGAATAGAGGTCATATAATGGTACTTTAATGTTTTTTTACAAAAGAACGTTTTCATAATCTATGCTTAGGAAATGTGGTTCATTTGCAAAGTAATTAAAGTAGGTAGGTGGATAGTCCACGCTAACCGCAGATAGGTTATAGTTAGCTAATCTTGTAAAACATATTTCTTTAAGACCCGAATTGAACGAATGTTATTGAGTTCAATTCTTTTGGAAAATATCATTGTTAAATTCCTAGAGTTAGTATAATTAACCATAATATGATGGTTGTGGTGAAGTCAAAGCCTTAAGACTTTCTCTCTCTGATCATATAAATTAGTTTAATTCGTGGTATTTAAATAATGTGTTATAATTTTAGTTTGCTAAATCGTGACAACCAATAAAATTTTCAACTAGTTACCTGTAAACCAATAAAACTAAATTTAAAACTAAGTACAATTCTCATCTCCCTGTGGGTTTGGCATCCTCTCTCCGTAGAACTATCTTACACGATATCGTTCGATTGCGATAGACACATCAATTTTTTGCGCCGTTGCTAGGGAGATTATTTTTGTTTAGTTTTTAATTAGTTATTTTGGTTTACCAGTCTTCGGGACTTTCTGATATCTCATCTTACTTTTGTTTCCTTTCAGGTACAAATTAGCAGTGAGGACAAAGACACTTAAGGGAGAAAAAACTTCAGTTTATTAAAACTTTTGTGAGTTATTATTCTTTTTCTATTACTTGGAATATTTTCTTTTTGTTACTATTAGGATTAGTGGAACAAGTGCATGTTAACTCGCCAAACTAAGTCAAAACCTTTAGTGCATGATCCTGAAATATAGAGAACTTTAAGTCAATTAAGGAAACTTAAAAAACACTTGAATAATATTGATAGTTCCTCTGATATCATGGCTGAGCAACGTAATGCACCGGGTAATAATGGTAATGGTGATGGAGAACGGGAGCCACCTGTTCCTCCACCATCCAAATGCTTCCTACCTTTCATGGGTATGTAACAGAGGATCCTTATAAGTACTTGGATGTGTTTTTGGAATTGTGTTCAACTACTAAGTTGACCGCTCTAACCAATGATTCATTCAAAATGCGTCTTTTCTAGTTCTCTCTTAAAGATAAAGAAAGAACTTGGTTGCAGTCCCTTCTAATAAATTCCATATCTATATGGGATATGTTGCAATAGGAGTTCTTGAAGAAATACTACACTGTGGGTAAAACCACACAAATGAGAAGAGAAATCATGATATTTTCCCAAATCCCGGGAGAACAGCTCCATGATGCATGGGAGAGATATAATAGTCTTCTAAGAAAAGGTCCACACTATGATATTGCTCAATGGCACTTAATATAGATCTTCTATGATAGTCTTACAGACTCGTATAGAAATATGGTTGATGTTTCTAGTAATGGAGCTTTTCTGCGTAACAGTCCGGGTGATGCTTGGGAACTGTTTGAGGCCCTAAGTGAAAACTCAGTGCAACATGCTTTTTCCTCTAGGTCTAGGTCTTCACCTGGAATGCATAAGGTTGAAAAACTTTATGAGGTAGATAAATCTAGTGAGTTAGCCGCTCAAATAGAAGCTTTGAACCGTAGGTTCTATCAAATCCTATCATCTGGCTTTGTTCCTATTTCTAATCCACAAACTGCCTTGCCAAAGGAAGTTTGTTCAATCTGTGTTAATCCTAACCATTTTGCTGACGCTTGCCCTATGCTGGGACAATCATCTGAGATCCCACAGGAGCAAGTGAATGCTGCATTCTCTAGACCAGCTTATAATCTATATTCTGCTATATATAATCTTGGTTGGAGAGATCATCCCAATCTATCATGGCGTAGTCAGAATCAAGGAAATACTGCTCCCCAATCTTAGAGATAGTATCAAAATTCATTCAATCCTATGCCCCAAAATAATTCTTTTAACCAATCTGGTATTTACCGTCCACCTCAGTTTAGGAATCAATTCACTCGAGCTCCTAATCTTCCACTTCCTCCTAGAAATTCTGCTTTTGAGGAATAAGTACCCAATGCTCTTGGTGAGATTAAAGTCAATACCCAATTTCTTAATTCTTATTCTTAAGCTATAGCAAAGCTAGAGGCACAAGTTGGGCAAATAGCGAGTAATCTATCTCGAAGAAAGGATAGAAAGCTGCCTAGTCAGCCAATAGCTAACCCAAAATGGCAGACTTACATGATTGATGGAACCAATTCCTTAGGTATTCATCATGAGCAAGTTCAGGCTATCACTACATTGAGGAGTGGTCGAGTGGTTGATAACCAAGTTGAAAAAGGACAGGAGGAAAAAGAAAGGCTTAGGACTCCCATTGTTCCTATCATCCAAAATCCATATCCCAAGGATGTTTCCTTAAGTGCTATTCTACAATCCATAAAAGGAGTTAAAGGTGGACTCACTTCTTCATCTAATCCTAACTCTGAGACAGCTTATGAGCCAAAAACGCCTTATCCAGAACGTCTCAAGGAACCTCCCACTTTGGTAAACAAGGGGAGAAAATTTAAGATATGATGGAGGTCTTTAAACAGGTCAAAATCAATCTTTCTTTGCTCGATGCTATAAAACAAATTCCAGCCTACTCTAAATTTCTAAAGGACTTATGTACTCTAAAGAGAAAATCCAGAAGCTAAGTTCCTAAGAAAGTTTATCTCACTGAGCATGTCAGTGCTATTCTTAAGTATAACACTCCTCTAAAGGTTAAAGATCCTGGTGCCCCTACAATTTCTTGCATCATTGGAAACAATGTGATAGAATAAGCATTTTTTTGACCTTGGAGCAAGTGTTAATCTTATTCCTTACTCGGTGTATGAGAAGTTAGGTTTGGGAGAGTTAAAACCTACGTCGGTTATTCTATAACTTGCTGACCGTTCTGTCAGACAAGCACGAGGTATTGTTGAAGATGTACTCATAAAAGTGGACAAGTTCTATTTTTCGGTCTATTTTCTAGTTCTTGATACAGAACCAGTCCACGATTCCAAGAAATATATTCTAGTCATTCTTGGGCGACCTTTTCTAGCCACAGTGAATGCTTGTATTAACTGTAAGACTGGAGCCATGGATTTATCTTTTGGAAATATGAAAGTCAAGTTAAACATCTTCAATGCTATTCCCCCACGATGATAATGAATGCTTCTTCTTTGATGTTATTGATGAGTTGGTTGAGGAATCACTCCCAACTATTTTATCCAAGGATCCTTCAGAAGCTTGTTCGAATCACTTCAATTATGAAGATTTTGATATTGATTCTTCAATAGCTGAAGTGAATTCTATGCTAGATTCCACTCTTATCATAGATTTTCCTCCATGGAAATCTAGGTTAGAGCCGCTTCCACCACTTTTTAGTACTCAGCCTATTCCTTCTTTAGAGTCTCCACCTAAGCTTGAGCTTAAGCCACTATTAGAAAAGCTCAAGTATGCTTTCTTGGGTTTAAATGACACCCTCCCGATGATCATTGCTTCTAATCTTACAAGTTCCCAAGAAAGTAGTCTCTTAAAAGTTCTTGAGAAAAATAAAGAGGCTATTGGGTGGAGTGTGCCTGATTTGAAAGGAATTAGCCCTACAATTTGCATGCATCAGATTCATTTGGAGGAGGATTCTTGAACATCTCAGGAACTCCAACGAATATTGAATCCCTAATATGAAGGAGATAGTTTTGAAGGAAGTTGTGAAGTTGCTAGATGCAGAAATAATCTACCCCATCTCAAATAGCAAGTGGGTGAGTCCTACTCAAGTAGCACCTAAAAAGACAGGTATTACAGTAGTTAAGAATTCCTAGGGTGAATTAGTTCCACAATGCACCACCACTGGATGGCGTATGTGTATTGATTACTGGAAACTCACTCCGCTACTAGAAAAAATCATTTTCCACTTCCATTCATTGATCAGATTCTAGAGCGATTGGCTGGCCAGAGCTATTGTTGCTTTTTAGACGGTTATTCTGGCTATAATTAAGTGGCCATTGATCCTAAGGATCAAGAGAAAACTACTTTCACTTATCCATTCGGTACATTTGCATATAAATGGATGCCTTTCGGATTATGTAATACGCCAGCAACATTCCAGAGGTATATGATGTCTATCTTTTCGGACATGGTTGAAAATTTTCTCAAAGTCTTTATGGATGACTTCTCTGTTTTTGGGCCTACATTCGAAAACTGTCTTCAAAATCTTTCCCTAGTGCTTTAGCATTGTAGGTAAACGAATTTTATTCTTAGTTGGGAGAAGAGCCATTTTTTGGTTCAAGAGGGTATTGTTTTAGGACATATCATTTCAAAGAGAGGTATTGAAGTTGATAGAGATAAAGTAGATTTGATCTCTAAGTTGCCTCTTCCTACCTCTGTAAGGGAGTGAGATCATTTCTTGGGCATGCCGGGTTCTATCGACGCTTCATTAAAGATTTTAGCAAGATTTCCCGTCCTTTGTGTAAGCTACTTGCAAAGGACGCTCCTTTTGTCTTTGATGAATCATGCCTTGAAGCTTTTCAAAAGCTTTACTCTCTTCTTTCTCCAGCTCCTATCATGAATCCTCCGGATTGGGCTCTTCCATTTGAGATTTTGTGTGACGCATCTGATTATGCTATGGGTGCTGTCTTGGGACAACGAGTGGATAAACTTTCTCATGTTATTTACTATGCTAGTAAAACTCTTTCAGATGCACAATTGAATTATACCACTACTGAAAAAGAGTTACTTGCAGTTGTCTGTGCCTTGGATAAATTCAAATCATATTTATTAGGTTCCAAAGTCGTAGTTTATTCTGATCATTCTGCTTTGAAACATCTTCTGTCCAAAAAGGAAACCAAGCCCCGTTTGATTCGGTGGATCCTCTTGCTTTAATAATTTGATTACGAAATTCGGGATAAGAAAGGGTCAAAGAATGTTGTAGCTGACCATATTTCTAGAATTCTAATTAAGGATACCTTAACTTCACTTCTAGTTTGTGATTCCTTCCTGGATGAACAACTGTTTGAGGTTTCTCATAAGGATTTGCCTTGGTTTACTGATATTGTGAATTACCTCACAATAGGCAAAATTTCTTTGTCTTGGTCAAAGCAGGAAAAAAATCAATTCTTCTCCCAAATTAGGATGTACTATTGGGAAGATTCTCAACTATTTAAATACTGTGCTGATCAAATCATTCGTAGATGCGTTCCTGAGAGTGAGTTTCATAGTATTCTGACCTTTTGTCATAGTTTGGCATATGGAGGTCATTTCAGTGCAAAAAAAATTGCAGCTAAAATTCTTCAATGTGGTTTTTTTTGGCCTTCACTCTTTCAGGATGCATATTTATTCTGTAGGTCATACCTTAGATGTCAGCAGCTAGGATCGATTTCTAGAAGAAATATGATACCCTTAACTCTAATCTTAGTTATTAAGGTTTTTGATGTTTGGGGTATTGATTTGGTCCTTTTGTTTAGTCTAATAAAAATGAGTACATTCTTATGGTTGTTGACTATATGTCTAAATGGGTTGAAGCAGTAGTTACTAAAATCACCGATCACCCAGTCGTGGTTGAGTTCATTCAAACGAACATTTTTAGTTGGTTTGGTATGCCACGAGCTATTATTAATGATGGGGGTGCTCATTTCTGTAATAGATATTTTCGTACATTAGTGCAAAGATACTCTGTCACCCATAAAGTTGCTTCTGCCTATCATCCCCAAATAAGTGGCTAAGTAGAAATATCCAATCGTGAAATTAAGAGAATTCTTGAGAAAATGGTTAAGCCAGATCGTAAAGATTGATCTTTTAGACTGAACAATGCTTTGTGGGCTTACCGTACTGCATATAAGACTCTGATTGGTATGTCACCTTACCATACCATCTTGTCTATAGTAAAGGGTGCCATCTTCCTGTAGAGTTAGAACACAGAGCTTTCCGAGCCATTAAAAAGCTCAACTTTGATATGACATCTGCTGGTTCTAACAGAAAGCTTCAATTAACTGAGCTTGAAGAATTACGTAATGATGCTTATGAGAGTGCTAAGGTTTACAAAGTAAAGACTAAGGCATTTCATGACAAACATATCTTATGAAAGACTTTTGAGCCTGGGAAGAAGGTTTGGTTGTTTAGTACACGACTGTAACTTTTTCTTGGACAGTTAAAGTCATGTTGGGAAGGTCCATACATGGTTATTTCTATTGCATCTTATGGTGCAATAGAAATACAAGACTGCAAGACTGGACAACTGTCCAAGGTCAATGGATAGAGACTTAAACCCTGCATAGAGGGTAGTGTGCAGAGAGGCACAGTTGAGGCAGTGGAACTTCATTATCCTATTTACTTAGACTAGAGAGGTTAAGTTTTCATCGAGCTATCGACATTAAACTTAGCATGCTGTCGAGCTATCGATGTTAAACTTAGCATTTGTATGTTGTACCGTCGTTTATTTTGATTTTGATTTTGTTATTTTAAGTTTTTGATTTAGTTATTTTCTTTTCTAGATTTTAGGTTCATATCAGTCTTCATTTAGGTTTAGGTTAGTTTAAGTTTGAATAAAATAGAAAAAGAAAATAAAAATTGAAAAAATCCAAAAATCCAAAAATTTGTTTCCTTCCTCGAGCATCATTAGCTCCATGCTCGAGCATCAGCAGCAAAAAGCTCGAGCATCAGTACCTACAACTTGAGCTTTCTATCATCATGAAGTTAGAAATTAATGGCGGCAGGCTCGAGCTTACACCCTTAATGCTCAAGACTGAGGTTTTAAAAGTTTTAAAATCAGCAAACTGAATACTCCTTCACCTAGAACACAAAGGAAAGCCATGGTTCTTTATATAAGCTCTCTAAGTATTCTTCCTATCCATAATCGGTGCTAATCCACATTCTTGTTCCAAATCTGCATGAAATAGAGGTAATCTTCTCTTTCTTCTTCCTCTTTCAAATATAATTTCCTGGGATCATTAATTGTCTAGATCTAATGAGGGAGAGTATGAGTTATTCTTTGGATATATGAGTCTATGAATTTTGTTCCTGCATCATCTACATAGACTAGCTATTTAGATCCACTCTTCCTTGATTTATTGAACTAAGTTCTATGATCTAATTCAGTGAAGTTCAGGTAGAGCTCAAGCATTGAAAGTTGAGGCTCGAGCATCAGTACTTAAGGCTCGAGCTTCGGGTTGTAAATTGCAGCAACTGAAGATTTTTGAGAAATTTGAAGGGTTATCTTGAAGATGGTTCATCCTACTTCTGCTAAACGCATTAGAGGGATGAAAGATATGTTGCCAAGTGTGTGGCAGACGGTTCCAATTTCTTATGAAATGACCTTTGATTATCAAACGTTCATCAATGATCCGCACACTAAATGGGCTATGAAATCTTTCAGTTATAGGCATCTTCTTTATCTCATGGTCCCTGTTACTCAGGTTACTTATCCTCATTTTGTTCATTTATTTTACCTCAATCTAGTGTATAGTGAGGATGACCCTTAGGAGCTTAGGACTAGAATTGATGGGCATGATTTGATTATTAGTCCTGCTGCTATTGCTGCAGCTCTAGAATGTTATAATATGCTTCCTGAGGTTGTAGATTAAAGACGTAGCTGTCCTGTTTTTACACCATTCCTTAAGGTACCAATTGCTGAGAATTTAATTTAGAAGCTATGTGATGGTCGATTTGCTAGGAAAAAGCGTAGTAGTACTACCAAAGCCAAAATTCCTAAAAGGTTGTGGATTCTAGATTTTATCATCTCTGCTAATGTCCATCCTCTTGGGTATAAGAATATTAAGAATACTGACTTTCTCCAGGCCCTTTATGCTATTCAGTTTGAGCATTGGTATTCATTCCCTAGGATGATTTTTTGTCAGCTACTGGAGTTTTGGTCTGAGATTGGACCGTATAAGGATATTTCGACACTTGTGTTGCCTTTTTCATATATGATTACCAGGATATTAGAGCTGCAGGGTTTTGTGGTGAGTCCAAAAGAGGAATCATGTGATGAATATCCACAATTTGGAATGAGGTAATGGAATAAAGTTTGGTCACATATGTCGGCACATCGCCGAGATGCAATAGAGTTAATTGATGAGGGATATGTAGCGGTTATTGATAGGAGAGCTGATGATGAGGCTACAGAGGAGGAGATGGATACTTCTTATAGCCAGGCCCAGGTTAGAAGGAGACACGCTCCTGTAGCCCAGCCTGAGAGTTCTTCTTAGGCTGAGATTAGAGCTTTATAGGCCAGGGTGGCCGAGCTGCAGGATGGTCAGACAGTGCTGCGTCAGATGTTGACTGCGCAGCAGAGCATATTAGAGGAGTTACTTCGCCGCACTCCGTCCGATCCATCCACTTCTTCCGTTCCACCACCACCACTTATGGATTAGTTTTAGGACTTTTCTATATTTTTGTTGACTAGGGCAGTCTTTTTGCTCTATTTATTTCCATATGATATATTTTTGCCCTAAGTCTTTCTTTTAAAAGTAGTGTACTGAATTATGATATTTATACATGCTTTTTGGTTATATTATCCTTGTGTTTATATTTCTCTATGCTTACTCTATATACTTGATACTTTGATGTATGTTGGAGTTTATTGATTTTACCAGATACAACAGATTAAGTTTGGGGGTGATTTTGAGAGGAACCACTATGTTGAAGGAAACGATGCTGGAAACTTATTTATACCTTTCTATGCATTACATTGTTATATCTTTGCTGGTCTACTTGTATGGTGATATCTTTTTCACTCTCTTTTGTTCTCACACATTGAGAACAATGTGTACAATAAGTTTGGGGGTAAGGTTGGCTTGGAAAATTTTTAATTTTTAATCTGCTTACACAAGGATGTGAGCGAGGAAAAAGGCCTTAGACTGACAGTGAAAGCAGCCCTGATGATGTTCCTCTAATAAGAAGGATTCAAACTTCTGGGCTGAGCGTGCCTATTCCTCCTTAAATCAGACCAATTGCTCCTTCTGGGTCCAGCATAACCATCACTTCTCCCTCTGGAGAGGCTCCGTGGACCCCCCGATTCGTCCGAGCGGATGGATCGGTTGTTAAGCCGAGCGAGACCATGTTCAGAGAAGGCCCAACCGCCATGGCCTATTATAAGAACATGTGGTTTCCCAAAGACATTAAGGTTGCCAAATCTCTATCTCAAAAAGAAGTCTTCAGTCGCTTTCCTCTGGCTGCTATAGAGGTAATTCCCTACCCCTCTTCTAATTGCATTAAAAATGTCTTCATATTATAATTCCTCTGGATATACGTTCGGCTTAATTAGTACTCATGTATTATTTTACTGACTCTATTTGGCATGATGGCCATGCAAAAGCATGTCGAGGCTGCCAATGCTAAGGCACGAAAGTTCACCAATAGCCTTGACACAGCTACCAAGGAGAATAATATCATTAGCACCAAGAATGCTGAACTGATGGTGCAGCTGACTAAAGCTGAGAATGAAAGGGACAGTTTGAAGAAGGAAGTGGACTCCCTTCAAGATGAGAGGGACGCCCTTTAGATCCAGAAGAGCGTCTGGCAGACCGAGCGCGAAGCACTTAAGGCTGAAAGAGACAATCTTCAGCGTTTGCTTCATGATGAACAGGTAGAGCGTATGGCCTTTGAGAAGAGGGCTCTGGATGAGCACAATGCCTTGCTCGGCGTCATCGGCAAGGTTAATGGCAGAGTGACCTCTCTGCATGGTCGCTTCTCCTGGATCGGAGGCCTCATGTATGTTGAGGGGTACAGGGAAGATTACAGTGACCGTCTCCCTACTAAGGGTCAAACCAGTTTAGGCACCAATCCAGATGATATTGAGAAGGAACTGGAGATTAATCCCCTAGGAGTTTATGCTGATCCGGACTCCACTCCTGCTGAACGTATTTTTGATAAGTGCCAGGAGATTGCTTCCTCAGGAGTTATTCCTACCCCCTCAGCTGCTCAACCCCTGGAAATTCCTCCTCTTTCCACCATGGTTCCTCCTACACCTGTTGCTCAGGGCGGATCCCAGCTAGATGGAACGATCATCCAGCTTTACTCTCCTCCCCAAGGGGAGAGTACAGTTAATAAAGGTGAGGGGAACTCCGAGCGTAGGCATGAGACCGAGGGCATAAACAGGACTGAATAATTTCTTACTAATGTATCATCTTCTTTTGTATACTCTATCATTCCACCAGAACTATCTTTATAAATGCTTAATGAACATGAATTTAATGGAATGGAAGACTTTTGACTAATTTGTGTCTTATAGTGCTTTTTTCATTGTTGCTTCTGAGTTATCATTTATCATTTATCACAAGTGTTTGACGCTCGGTTAAAGTACATGGCGTTCGACTCATAGTGCCAGCTGCCACTTACTTCACCTGGTGCTCGGCTGAATGCCACTTGCCACCTGGTTTTTTATTTCTAGCAAGTATTTGGCGTTTGGCTCATAGTGCCAGCTGCCACTTACTTCACTAAGTGCCTGGTGCTCGGCTGAATGCCACTTGTCACTTCGCTTTTTATTTTTAGCAAGTATTTGGCGTTCGGCTCATTGTGCCAGCTACCACTTACTTCACTAAGTGCCTGGCGCTCAACTGAATGCCACTTGCCACTTGGCTTTTTACTTTTAGTAAGTGTTTGGCATTCAGCTCATTGTGCCAGCTGCCACTTACTTCACTAAGTGCCTAGCGCTCGGCTGAATGCCACTTGCCACTTGGCTTTTTATTTTTAATAAGTGTTTGGTGTTCGGCTCATTGTGCTAGCTGCCACTTACTTCACTAAGTGCCTGGCGCTCGACTGAATGGCATTTGCCACTTGGCTTTTTACTTTTAGCAAGTGTTTGGTGCTCGGTTCATTGTGCCAGCTGCCACTTACTTCAATAAGTGCCTGGCGCTTAGCTGAATGCCACTTGCCACTTGGCTTTTTACTTTTAGCAAGTGTTTAGTGTTCGGCTCATTATGCCAGCCGCCACTTACTTCACTAAGTGCCTAGTGCTTGGCTGAATGCCACTTGCCACTTGGCTTTTTATTTTTAGCAAGTGTTTGGCATTCGGCTCATTGTGCTAGTTGCCACTTACTTCACTAAGTACTTGGCGCTCGGCTGGATGCCACTTGCCACTTGGCTTTTTACTTTTAGCAAGTGTTTGGCGTTTGGCTCATTGTGCCGGCTGCCACTTACTTCACTAAGTGCCTGGCGCTCGGCTGAATGCCACTTGCCACTTGGCTTTTTTACTTTTAGCAAGTGTTTGGTGTTCGGCTCATTATGCCAGCTGCCACTTACTTTGCTTACTTACTAAACGCTCGGGCACCTTTTTGGAAGAAAATAATACTTTCTATAGATCTTTTGAAGTTTTATACATTTGTAAGCACACAATTGGAAATAAACACTGACTAGATTGGAGCTTAATATTCCATTTCCTATTGGTAATACCTTTTCAAAGATGTGGCGTTCCATGGCTTGTTTACCAGCCTTCCAGCCATGGTCTCCAGGACATATGCCCCCTTCCCTATGACTTCTGCAACTCTATACTGTCCTTCCCAAGGTGACACCATTTTCTTAACAATTCCAACCTTTCTTTTTAGAACTAAATCACCAAGTGCAAAGTCTCTATGCCTCACCTTTCTGTTGTGACTATTCATAAGTGTCTACTGATATGATGCCAGCCTTACTGTCATAGCATCCCTCTTCTCTTCAAGCAGATCAAGGTTGAATTTCAACATGTGATCGTTCTGCTCTTGATTCCATGCTAGGCTTCGAATGGTGGGAACTTAGTGCTCGACCGGTATTACTACCTCAGTCCCATATGCCACGGCAAACGGGCTCTCTCCGGTCGGTCTTCTTAGAGTTATTCTATAGGCCCATAGGACGTTCGGGAGCTCATCCATCCATTTCCCTTTTTCTTCTTCAAGCTTCTTCTTTATACAAGCAAAGATCATTTTGTTCGTGATCTCAGCTTGACCATTTACCTGTGGATGGCTGTCCGGTGCTAACTTTTGGTTGATTCTGTATTCTTCTAACAACTCCCTCACTTGCTTGTTGTCAAGATTAGTCCCATTGTCTATAACAATCAACCTCGGCACAACAAATTGACAGATGATGTTACTCTAAATAAAGCGCCTCACTTGTGTCTGAGTCACGCTAGGATATGGTTCTGCCTCCACCCATTTGGTAAAGTAGTCTGTTACAAGCAGAATGAACTTATTCTATGATCTGGTAGTCGGTAGGGGGCCAACCACATCCATCCCCCATTATACGAAAGGCCATGGTTTGGCCATTATGTGTAAGTCTTCTGGTGGTTGGTGGATCAGTGGTTCGAACCTTTGGCACTTATCGCACCTTCTTAAGAATTCCTTTGCATCTCGTGACATGTTCAGCCAAAAATACCCCTGTGTCATTGATTTGTGTGCTAAAGACCTCCCCCCTGAATGGTTACCACATACACTTCGTGGATACTTCGCAGTATCTGCCAAGCTTCTGTGGGGGTTACACATTTCAAGTAAGGCCCTAAGTAAGATCTCCTGTACAACTGGTTGTGCACTGTGGCATACTTCACAACATTAGATCTAATCTTTCTTACTTCATCCCTCTGCTTGGGTAAAACACCATCCCGTATGTATATCATAATTGTATCTATCCAGCTCGGCTCATATGGTATGACATTTACTTGCCAAGGATCTGAGCTTGATGACTCTCCAAGGATAAATGGCTGGTACAGCAAACCAACTGGAATCACCCTTGTCAGTGTTTCCCCAGAACTCGACGCACATTCCAACCGATCGGCGTCCTCATTGTGCTCCCTCGGCAATTGGATGAACTTGATCTGATCAAAACTCTCAGTCTCTTGCATAACGGCTGAACGATACGCCTCCATTGTTTCATCTTTGGTTCCATACTCCCCAGTTACTTGCCAAACTACCAGCTTCGAATCACTAAAAATGACTAAGCTTTTGACCTTTAGCTCCTTGGCCAACTTCAATCCAGCCAGTAGTGCTTCATATTCTGCTTCATTATTGGTTGCTCTGAACTCAAGTTTGATCACCTGGCTCAACGTGGTGCCTTCTGGTGTCTGTAACTTGACCCCAATTCCTGCCCCTATCTGATTCGAAGAACCATCACCGAAAAGCTTCCACGTCGAGTTTTCAGAATTTTCCTCTAGCTCTTCCACATCACACTCCAGTAGGAAATCAGCCACAGCTTGCCCTTTGATGGCTGTTTGGGGTTCATATGTTATGTCAAAAGAACTCAGCTCTATTGCCCATTTCAACATTCGTCCGGACAAATCAGGCTTATGCAGGATCACCTTTATGGGAAATGTGGTCAGAACGACTATAGGATGGGACTTGAAGTAATGCCTGAGTTTCCTCTTTGCATTTACCAAGGATAATATTACTCATTCGGCCTTCAAATACCTTCTCTCTGGCTCGGTCAGCGTTTTGCTGACATAGAAAACTGGGAACTGCTTACCTTCTTCACATCGTATCAGAACACCACCAGTTGCAACTTTGGAAACTCCAAGGTACAGGAAAAGTTTCTCACCTGGCTTTGGGGCAGTCAAGACTGGTGGGTTTCACATATACTCCTTCAACTTTGTTAGTGCTTGCCTCTACTCATCCCCGCAGGATTGCTTTTTGTGACTTCTTATTATATCAAAGAATGGCTTGCATCGGTTTAATAACTTAGAGATGAATCGACTTAATGCCGCTATGCGTCCGGTAAGGGCTTGGACTTCCTTGACAGTGCTTGGTTCTACATTTTTTAGTAAAGCTTCCGCTTAGGCTGGGCTGACTTCAATTCCTCTGTTGTTTACCACGTGGCCAAAGAATTGCCCGGATCCCACACTGAACAAGCACTTGGTTGGGTTTAGCCTCATTCCATACCTTCTCAGTACATCGAACACCTCCTATAAATGTTGCAAATGATGGTCCATCTATTTGCTTTTCATTACCATGTCATTGATGTAAGCTTCAACAGTCTTGCCCATTTAATTCTTGAAAATCTTGCTGACTAACCTTTGGTACGTAGCTCCAGCATTCTTCAGTCCGAACGGCATGACCTTGTAATAGTAGGTCCCTCGTTTGGTAACAAAAGAGGTCTTTCCTCATCGTTCGGGTCCATTAGGATTTGATTGTAACTTGAATAAGCATCCAGGAAGGTTAATTGTTCATACCCCGTTGTAGCATCCACCATTTGATCAATCTTCGGAAGAGGAAAGCTATCCTTCTGGCAGGCTTTATTTAGATTAGTGAAGTCAATGCAAACCCTCCACTTTCCATTCTTCTTCTGCACTACAACCACATTCGACAGCCAGATCGGGTACTGAACCTTTCTGATAAACCCAGCCTCTAACAATCTATCAACTTCATCCGCAATGATCTGGTTGCGCTTCGGGGTAAACCTTCTTTGCTTCTGCCGTACAAGTTTAACGCTCGGACCTACACGAAGGGAATGACAAGAGACAGAGGGGTCGATTCCCGGCATGTCCGAATGGCTCCAAGCTAACACATCTGTGTTCTGAGAAAGGAAATCAATCAACTGGTGCTTCTCTTCCTCACCAAGTCCTGAACCTATTTTTGTGGTTCGATTTAGCCTCAAATGATCAATTTGAACATCAGCTAGAGGTTCCTCGGTCATCACCGGAGCCTCCTCCTCCCTATTCGTTCTGGGGGGAGGCTTCTGTAATTGCTATTGTGGGCTATCAGATAGGATGAGAGCTTTTCCCTTCCCTGTGACCTTCAGAGTCACCGAGTAACATTCCTTTACTGCAACCTGGTCCCCATGGATATCAATCACCTTATTTACATCTGAACTCAGACATCTCATCACTTGGTGCAGGGTCGATGGGACTCCCTGAACTCTATGAATCCATCCTCTCCCCATCAGCCGATTGTAGGATGGATGTATCTCCACTACCACAAAGCGTTCGACAAGTTCCTTCTCGGCAGCTCGAACGAGCAATTCTATTGTGCCGATCGGTTTGACTTGCTTTCCATCGAATCCCAACAATGGATTCCCAGTACATTTAAGCCCCTCTAGCTTGATTTCTAGCCGATCGAAGGTGACCTTTGGTATAACATTTGCACTGCTCCCTGGATCAATTAGCACCCTTTGTACTAAGTACTCTGCCACTGTTAAACTAACAACCAAAGGTCTTTATAAGGAATCTGAACTCGAAGCAGGTCTATCTTGTCAAACCTTATCTACGTTGATGCGCTCTGATGGTGCAGAGTGTTGAGACTGCCTATTTGCCTCTTTATTTGTGTTTGCAAAAGCGCGTTCGGAGCAATTCTTCAGATTCTGTTGCCTATTCAGGTTGGCCATGAATTGCTTTTATAATCTGAACGGGCTGAACGTTATGGTGATTCGGCTTTTGATTTCTCTTAACTTGCTCAGCTGGTCGATTTTGCTTCTGCGCTGGCCCTTGAACATATCCTATAAATTCTCCCCTTGCGATCATCATTTCCACTTGCCTCCATAAGTTCTTGCATTCATTAGTCTGGTGACCTAAATCACTATGAAAAGCATAATGTTTAGATTGATCTCTTTGTTCGAGAGGTTGTCTGATTGGTAAGGAGATACGGAACTTATCTTTATTTTCTTGGAATAACCTTGCTAGAGTGACTTTGAGTGGAGTAAATAACTCCTCCTCTCGGGGCCTCTTCTCTGCCTTTTAGGAGGTCTGACGCTGTGGAGCTTGCTTTTGTCGAATCTTGGTTTTGGACTTCTTTTCTATGGATATAATAGATGTCTTCCTTGCATTAGCTACTTCTTCTTCTTCCAGACGCATGAAACCATCGGCTCTCCCATTCAGCTTATCCATAGTCTTCGGCGTAGTCATTACTAGACTTGTGTGGAACGGTGTCCCTCGGTTCATTGCTAACTTGAACGCTTGAACTGCTGTTGATGGATGACACTCCATAACTATACTCTTGACAAGGTTAAACCTGGTGAGAAAAGCCTGGAGTCGTTTTTCTTTGTGTTGCTTTATTGTAAACAGGCTTGACACATCTTTAGCCGGGCGTTTATTTCCATAGTATTGGCTGATAAACTTATCACACAAGTCTTGGAAGCTAGCTATTAAACCTTGAGTCAGATTCTTAAACCAGTTAAGGGCTGGCCTTGACAAGCTTGTAGGGAAGCATTTGCACATTAAAGGGTCATTGTTCGTATTCAAAGCCATTTTCAACTAAATGTGGTAAATATGATCGATCGGATCGGTCGTTTCATCGAACAAAATGAACACTGGCATGGAGAACTTCTTTGGATTCGGAGCATTCAGGATTTCGTTAGTGAACGGTGATGCAACCGTTTTTGCGGAGGAATGGAGTGCTTCATTCTTCTTTGAAAACCATGGTAGAATCCTCAGATCTGCAGATCTTCCTTCTAAACTCCTGTAATCATACGTCGCCATTGAAGGCTAGTTGGGTGGATTAAACGATTTGTCACCTGTGAATTCCCTATGCCATAGCGATGGAGCTCTATGATGGCCACACTCCATTGCTTCACCACGTCGTAACCTTCCCTGAGTTAGATCAAAAGCGGTGGCTTCTTCTCGCATGATCCATTTACGATACGGATCTAAGTGGATAGATCCTTCCCGCTCCTCCACCTGACGGACATTTGGAGGTAAATCATTTGGCAAAATATCCTCACGATGAAGATCCATTCGATTGTTTCCCTTCGGATCATCGTGATGAGTAGCACTGGATAACACAACTCCCTCTCCCACTGGAGGTGGCCTTGGACGAGCAGGAGCCTCACGGCGCTCCATTCTAGCTCACAATTCTGTATTCTCTCTTCTTAGTGCTTCGATTACACTTATCAATTCATCGAGCTTCGACTGCTGGCCATTATCCAATGGATTTGAGCTCTTACCTCCGATCATCATTCCTGATCGGAGCAAAGTCATCAACCGTAATTTTTCGGACAGATCTTAGTTTCACTAATGTAATCACACTAGATCTAGACTTGAAGTGACTGAATTCTGACCTTATAAAACCAGATCTGAATTTCTTCCACCGTGGACTTGTCAGATCATACTTATCTTTTGTGAAATATTAAATCCTATGGCCGTACCTTGCATGAAATTGACTTGTGATATGCTTTTAAATTATATCTTGGCATGTTGTTTAACATACTTTAATTTGAGAGCATTTGGATAAGTATGAAAATCTAGAGATGATTAATTAAAATCTAATTAAGGGTTCCATTGGCCTAATTAAGTGTTTAACTTGATATTTGTGATAACTATGACTTATGTTCTAACATATGTTAATTTGGAACCATTTGATGTTGTTTTAGAAGTTAGGGATTTGATTATCATGATTTAATTAAATTTCACTTTATTGTTCTTATGGCCTAATCGAGTTTTGATGTGGTGTATGTAATGACCATGCTATATTGTTATCATGCATTAATTGGAGGTCATTTGATCGAGATTTGAAACCTAGGGAATTTAATTAGTTTATTAATTAAATTCCGTTTCTATTGTATTATTGATTAACTCATGTATTTGACATTGATAGTATGTTTAAAGCATGACTTTTGATTTATAATGAATTTATGAGTTTATGTTTTCAATATTGGATTATATTTTTATAGTGTGTAACGAATCACACTTTGAAGATTCGACGTTGTCATCCTATAGTAGTTGTGGATTTAGAGCATGTATTGTGTGGATACAATCTACTTGTGCATGGAAGATGATTTAGTGCATTATATAAATTACGTATAAGTTGTGAACTTATTTGATTATTTTGGAGTCTTGGGACATTGTTACTGTGATATGGCTAAAGTTCGGCTTTAGTGCGGGAGGTATGAGTTCTCCCCAATTGAGATAGTGTGCACTAGGGTGGTCTTCCCAGCAGGTTAATACCCGGAATAACCAATTTGTTCTTGGTTTAGTCCGAGACGTGATGTCCAAGTCTTCCACTATTTGTTTTCGCATTCAATTCTAAGTTGATAACCAATGTTTAATTGTGACTTGTGGTTTGGTTATTGGTGATTTGATGTTGTTAAGTACATCTATACTAAATTGTTATATTTAGTTGTTTTCACAATTTTAGAATTCAAGTTGATAACTTAGATGATCTATATCTTGATACTTGTGTAGTATGCTTCTATGTTGGTTAATTGAGTAAATATTGTGATTTGTGCCTTGTTGTTCAAATATAGCTTAGGAATGATCCTATAGATTCATTTGGAATATAGACGTTAGGTGGTATGACCACTTTTGTCGTTTTCGCATTTTAGATTTCAAATTGATGACTCTGAGAATCTATGTTTTGTTACTTTAAATAACATGCCCTTATTTTGTTTGAAAAGCATGAATGATGTGATTTATGCTAGAAATGATCTTAGGTAGCTTAGGATGCTCCCTGGGTCTCACATTAACATAGACGTTAGGTGGAATGAACCACAATAATTAAATCATGCAAACTTGTAAAACGTAGGCCGATGTATGCTCATTTCCTACGAGTAGCTTTATGTTGCTCACCCCTACATTACTAGGGCATATTTTAGGTACAGGATTCAAGATATGGAGATTAGTACTTATCTTTGATGGTTTGGAGATTTGAAGTTTCTTTCAAAGCATTCTTATTTACATGCAAGTGTTAGCATGTTCAAGTTTCTCCTTTGATGTTGTAGCACCTAGATAGGTTCAATATGCTATTTTTGTCTCATTGTATGTAAAATATACTTAAGTTAGTTATTTGGAACCTATATGATATGTATGATTTGTGGCCAAGGGTCACCAACCTTAAAGATCCAAGTGTATGTGTTTAAATTGCAAGTTTTGTTCTTGAAATGTAAACTTTTCCAACTTTGAGGTTTGGCATGGCAAATTTTGTAAATGGAGTGTAATAAGGCCATGGGCCATTGTAGCACGTTTAAATATCCATATTACACTTGCGTGCATGTTCACATTATCACACACTAGTGTATTATGTGAATTGAACATGCCATGGGGGATTCTAAGTAGAATTTCAGCCTTGAGTGCATAACCTAAAATTTTTGCACTTTCTCGAGTCATTTCGGTCTACCGAACCGAAGCCTTTTGGGTTTTGTTTGAACCTTGAAACTTCACTTTCCAGTAGCCAACGTCAGCGTTTAGGGTCATTTCGGTCGACCGATGGCTCATTTCGGTCGACCGATGGTTCCTTTTGGTGTATCAAACCAACCAAGCCTTGAAGACTTGTTTTCAGCTGAAATTTTGTCCATTTCAGTCATCCGATGGGTCATTTCGGTTGACCGAAATAGCTAGATCCCGAGAGTTGCTTCAGTTCAGTTTCAGCACTATTCTTCCGACTTCAAATGACCATAAATCCTTTGTTTTAAATCCAAATGGGGTGATTCTTAAGCCTAAATTCATGGATTTGGAGTCAGCTTTCCAATGGTACCAATTCCATTCTCAAATTCCAATCACAGTGGGAGTTATTCAAGTTTTAGTGAGAGGGTGTCGGTTTTTGCTTAAACCGAGAAAGGGCGTTTTGTGAGATTCTTGTCCAATGTTCTTAGAACCTCTTGGAAAGTCTTGAAATGATTAGATTAGGTTGTTTCCACCTTATTTGACTTGTTTAAAGTCAAGTTCCTCCTTTTAATGGTGAGTTGACCATTTTGCCCTTTGGTTATGGTTTTTGTCCGTTTTGACCCTTTGTTTCCGCATTCGTTCTCATTGAGCTTCGTGACTTCATGGAAGGTCACATTGCTATCTTAGAGATGCTTTATATCTCTAAAAACTTTGAGTTATCTTTTGCTTTTGCATTTCTGACTCGTTACGGGGTCAATTTTCGGTTCATCACTAACGAACTGGGTTGAAAAACTCGGGTCACTACACACTTTCTCTCTCCCCATAATCTCTCTCTTCCTCTCACTTTTCTTCTCCTTTTATCTTTCTTTTGATTTTGAACTTCAAAGTTTGATTACTTCCTCAATTCTTGAAAATTTTGGGTGCCGTTTACGGCAAATCAAAGAGCTCGGCGAGATCTTCAAGTTGATATAAGCAAATGCAACTTTGGTGCATCCTAGGAATTTCAAAAAATAGGGCTTTGATTTGGAGTTTTGGGGTTTTCATCTCCATTAAGGTAGGGGTGCTCTAATGCATGATTTCTTATACTTTTGTGAGTTTTATAACTTGAATTAATGTCTAGCATGTTCAATTAGTATAAATTCTTGTAAAATTTGCTTAAATGATAGGTATGGACTATATGTGACTAATTGTTAGTTGTTTTATAGTATTTAAACATGCTTACATGAAGTTGAATCCATGTCTTATATGCTTGTTATGCAAAGTTGATGTTAAATGAGAACTTTAATTATGTAGATTAGAAAATTGCTTTATATAGCATGTGTGAGAGTTTTATGGTGGAATTGATGAATTGAAGTATCAAACATTCCATGCATTCATTGGGATATAAAAAGGGGAAAAATGTCGTTAAAACAAGTGAAATTGCTTTGGGAAAAGTTTTATAAAAGTGTTTGCGAAAACCCGGACGCCTAGGAGGTGCTTAGTGGTCCGTGGTGTTAGTGTAGTCTAGAGGGGAGTATGGTTGAGCTAAACAGGCCGGATTCGACACCTTGGAGGTGCCTTGTGGTCGTGGATGGTTAGCCAATCCTCCTTTTGTGACGCCTTGGAGGTGCCTTGGGTCGGAGTACACTAACGGTTTGAAAGTTGAAAAGGAAATGTTTCGGATATGGGGAGCGACATTTGCATGACATTGCACTTCATTAGAATATATGGTATGTATGTGTTTGGGTGACCATTGTTATATACTTGTCACTGTAGTTGTTGTCATGTACCCCTATACTATGATCCCATTTTCTTTTCCTATTCCTTACGTGGATTCACGGGGTCATAAGAAGTTTGTATTAGACACTTCCTACTGAGCGTTTAGCTCACCCTTTTATTTTAATATTTTCAGGTTCGGGAAAAAAAGTGGCGGACGACCATCCACCTCAGCTTTAGCTTGGATTAGGAGAATGTATATTTTGCTACCTTTTGTATTAAACTCATTTTGTAAGGTGTTGACCCAAATGTACCATTTTGCAGCATGTGAAATATTCAGGTTCATTTTGTATATGTCCATTGGGGAATTATAATTATGCTTATTTACATTAAATCATTTAGTGTATTTCATGTAACGTGTTGTAAATTATGTTAATATTGTTGTTGTTGTTAATGTATTAGATGTTAAAATGTATTCAAATATGTACGTGGGTATAATGTGTAGGGTGATTGGTTATCAATGTTGGTGTGTCTCGGACAGTGAAAAATTTCGAGTTTGGATAACCCAGAACCGGTCGACGTAAAATTCCCACACGTCGACCGGATGACCTAAACCAGTCAACGTGTAGCCTCCCACATGTCAACCGGTATCTTGACAGTAGCTATTTCACTGTGCATGACCTGAACCAGTTGACGTGTAGCCTCCCACACGTCGACCAGTATCTTGGCAGTGGGCAATGTCACTGTACGTGACCCAAACCAGTTGACGTGTAATACGTACACGTTGACCGATTCCTGTTCCATACATTTTTTGTTTAGTTTCCCTAATTATCCTTTTATTCAAAGTTACGAGTATTTATTTTAGGACCCAATAAAATTCAATAATAATTATTATTTTTATCACAGAAAAGACTATATTGCCCCGAATTTTATCTTATTTATTAAGCGACATAAGTAAATGACCATTATGCCCTTTGAATCTCATACCATTAGACTTGTGGCAAATGACCATTTTGTCCTTATTGGGTTTTAATATACAAATTTAACGTGAAAGGACCATATTACCCTTGGATGATTTTGGGTCGGATAAAGATCCGTTTAACTATCCAGACCTAGTGGATTTGGGTCATTACAACAGAGTACACCATTGGATAGACAACGAAAAATTAACAAAGATAGACTCAAAAATCACATGATTCAGAGTCCGGACGGGGGAGAAAGGACAAAAACAAAATCAGGCATCGTCGAGGCTGAGGGGAGGCACTAGGGCCAAGCCCCATGCACGCACACCTGCCCATGCACGCGCGTGTCCATGCACGCGCTATTGTGCTCGCGGGCGCTGCTGTGCTGACACCTGGGCACATCCTAAAAAATGCTGAGAATAGTGTGTGTTTTGGACCCGAAATGACCTTTTTTGGAAAAACACGAAGAGGAAATCCCCTTTTAAATATTTTTTTCAAGTTGACCATGTCGAAAGAAAAATTTATTTTTGACGTAAAATTCCCAAAATACCCCTGAGATTAGTTTTGACCAAAAATGCAAAATTGCAAGTTTACTTGAAGTATTCAAGTGACCAAATATGAAGTGTGCTAAAACGATTATGTACGCAAATGTAATAAGTGTTTTAAAATGTGCGGGAATGGTTCGTGACCCCCAATTATGTCTGATACAAAATTCGACCTATTAAACCTCAATAGTGCCTTAAAATGGAAAATTTGAAGCTTACCATCAACCATATCATGCAACCATTATATTTTGTGTAAAGTGAGCATTCTCGCAAACGTAATATATATAATACAATGCGTTCCAATGGTCCATAATCTCAAAATACTCCCAATGCAAAATATGACATGTCCAAACCCCTAAAGTATGAAAAATGGTCCTTTTAAGTAAATTTTTAAGTTAATCACCATAGATGCATTCAAAGGACTGTTTGGCCCTTGGCCACACATCACATATAATAAAAGAGCATTAGAGGAATGTGTTAAAACACACTTCCCACCATCCAAGCTAAAAATGACATGCTAAAGCTTCGCATTTTTCTATTTTTCACATATTTAAGCATATAATCAAGTAGCATAAAAGTAAAGTACAAGGTCATTGGCCCTTCGCCTCATCACATATATGTCAAATAGGTCTCAAAGGATGTATTTAAACACTTATTACATATTCCAAATAGAAGGTATAAGTTTTGATATAATTAACCAAAATAAAGTAAAATCATGCTAGCAAGTGCATTTAAAGGAATACGCCAAATTCATTAAGCCACAAAGCAAGTTCAAGGATGTTGTGCCTAAAACATGGGTTTTTACCTGAAAAATGTCCCAAACAACAAGAGTGAGTAAACAAGTTACTCGTAGGAAATGAACAGGCGTATAACCTAAAGTTTTGTAAGTCTTTATAAGTTGATATAAATTAATCCATGTGGTTCATGCCACCTAACGTCTATGTCCAAGGTGAGACTAAGGGATCATTCTAAACTACATTATAACATTCTCATCATAAACCATAATAAATAAGCAATTAAATAACATTGAAATATCAAATACCAAATAACAAAATTTAAATTCATAAAGTAAACAACTTTATTTAAATTCATAAAGTAACATTCTCATCAGATCACCAATATTATTTACGGTAGTCAAGTCTGACTTGACGGGCATCAGAGGACCCAACGTACATGACCTGGGATGCAGAGGACCCAACGTACGTGACCTGGGATGCAGAAAATTCAATGGTGATGACTTGGCTCGCGAACTCCATGGACAAGGTTATTAGCTCCAACTATATGTGCTACTCCACGACTAAGGAGCTCTGGGGCAACGTGAATCAGATGTACTCTGATTTGGAAAATCGGTCTTAAGTCTATGAATTGACTCTAAAATTTGGTTAACTTTGGTAGGGAGAAGACTCGGTCACCAAGTATTTCAATTCATTGAAGCGCCTTTGGTAGGACATAGATCTGTTCAATGATTATGAATGGAAAATCCACTGAAGATGCCAATCACTACAAACGGACTGTGGAGGCTCATCGTATTTACAAATTCCTTGCTGGGCTCAACGTGGAATTTGATGAAGTACGGGGACGGATTATTGATAGGACTCCACTTCCTCCAATTGGTGAGGTATTTGCTGAGGTTCAAAAAGAAGAGAGCAGCAGACATGTAATGTTAGGGAAGAAGACTACCAGCGGGCCTGTTTAGAGTTCTGCCCTTGTTGTTGTTGAGACTGCTGCTAATAAAATAGTCAATTTTCAGCAAAAACCTGAAGAGAAGCCATGGATTTGGTGCAACTTTTGTAACAAACTGCGCTATACTCAGGAGAATTGTTCGAAAATCCACGAAAAACCAGAGAATTGGAAGAGTAGCAAGCCTGGTGACAGAAATAGGCGTGTGGTTCTTACTATTAATGAAGTTGAGACAAGTCCCTTAAGCAAGGAGTAGATGAATTACCTTCTGAAGCTGCTGAAATTTAATTCCTCATCTGGTATTCCTAGTGTTTCTCTTGCACAAATAGGTAGTGCACTTAATGCCTTTTCTTGTTGTTTAAATTCTACTCCATGGATCATCGATTCTAGAGCCTCTGATCATATGACCAGCCTTTCTAATCTTTTTAGCACTTACTCACCATGTTCTAGAGTTGAAAAAATTAGAATTGCAGATGGAGTTTCTCACCTATTGCAGGAAAAGGTTTGATAAAATTATCCGAGATTATAGATCTTAAATATATTCTCTATTTCCCTAAACTAGCCTATAACCTTTTGTCTATGAGTAAACTAACCAAAGAATCTAATTGTCATGTAATTTTTTGTGATTCTTACTGTGAATTTTAGGACTGGAGCTCAGGGAAGAAGATTGGCAGTGCTGAGATAATAGATGAACTTTACTACTTTGATGGTGACTTCTCCAGTAATAAAAAGTATTAGTGTTAGTTCTAACTCTGTTTATGAACAAATAATGTTTTGGGATTTAAGACTAGGACATCCTAGCTTTTCATATCTTAAACATTTGTCTCTTACTTTATTTAAAGGTTTGGATTGTTCATCATTCTATTGTAAAAGTTGTTGCTTATCTAAGGGTCATCGTACTACTTATTTTCAAAAACCTTATACTTCTTCAAAACCATTTTATTTAATACATAGTGATGTTTAGGAACTTTCAAGAGTCACTGTTATCTCTAGGAAAAAATGGTTTGTTACTTTTATAGATGATCATACTCGTTTATGTTGGGTTTATTTGATGAATGAAAAGTCTGAGGTTGAAATTTTTTTAAAGAATTTTTACACAATGGTTGAAACTCAGTTTTAAGCAAAAATTAACATTTTTCACACCAGTAATGGAACGAAGTATTTTAATAAAATTTTGGGGAGTATTTTGAAAGAATAGGATATCCATCATCAGTCTACTTGTGTGAATACCCCTCAACAAAACAGAATTACTGAAAGAAAAAATAAACATTTACTTGAAGTGGCTCGTGTTATAATGTTTTCAATGAATGTTCCAAAATATCTTTGGGGGACAAGCTGTTTTAACAGCTTCGTATTTGATTAACAGAATCCCTACACGTGTTTTAAAATATAGCATGCCATTAGAATGTTTCAAAAGAAATTTTCCCCTATCAAGGATATACTCGGATTTACCTCTAAAGGTTTTTAGTTGAATAGCTTTTGTTCATATACCCAATAATACTCGGTCCAAACTTAATCTTTGAACTGAAAAATGTGTTTTCATAGGATCTGCTTCTAATCAAAAGGGATATAAGTGTTTTAATCCCCAAACAAAAAAAATTTATATGAGTATGGATGTCTTTTTCTTTGAAAATAAATCCTACTTTCACAAAAATTCTTTTCAGGGGGAGAATGAGGTTATGTAAGAAAAGTTTTGGGATTTATCTCCTACTCCTTTACCAAATGTGATTTTGACTACTTCACCTTATCCTACTGTTATTCTCGAAATTCAAAGTCAGGAACAATGTGATAAAACCAATGAAAATAATGAAGGGAATCCTAGTCATATAGTGCCAAACATTATTGTATCTGAAACAGGGGAAGAATCACTACAACCGGGTACAAAAGTTCCCCTCTATCTTATACTCTGAGAAGACCTCATCAAAAGAGTCAAAGTCAACATATTCTTCTTGGAAATGATCAATCTCGACCTCCGGGAATTGGACCTGCAGATATCATTAGTAGTTTTGTTCCTAACTCATTTACAGTTCCCGTTGCTTCTCCTAACCAAGAACCATCAAACCTTGATATTCTTGTAGCTGTTAGGAAAGGTATTCGAATCAAATATCCAAATCCAAAATATTTCATTGCCAAATACCTTTCTTAAGAAAAACTCTCTTATACTTATAGGGCTTTTACCTAAAAAATCTCACACTTGTTTATCCCGAGAAACATTCAGGAAACTCTTGATGATCTGAATTGGAAGTTAGCAGTGATGGAAGAGATGAATGCTCTTAGAAGAAGTGGTACATGAGAGTTGATTTACCTAAAGAGAAAAGTAGTAGGCTGCAAGTGGGTCTATACTTTGAAATGTAAAGCTAACTGTAGCATAGAAAGGTTCAAGGCAAGACTAGTAGCAAAAGGGTTCACCTAGACCTATGAAATTGATTATCAGGAAACTTTTGCTTCTGTAGCCAAGATAAACTCAATCAGAATCTTGTTATTTTTGGCTGTGAATTTTAGCTGGCCATTACACCAGTTAGATGTAAAAAATGCCTTTTTAAATGGAGATCTTGAGGAGGAGGTCTTTATGAATCTACCACCTTTGAGGGAAAATTGGGACTTAATAAAGTCTATAGACTAAAAAAATCTTTATATGGTCTCAAACAGTTCCTTAGAGCTTTATTTGAGAGATTCTTTGAGATCAAGGAATTGGGTGCATTAAAATACTTTCTTAGAATGGAGTTTGCTAGATCCAAATAAGGTATATTTGTGAATTAATGTAAATATGTTCTTGATTTACTTAGTGAGACAGGTCTGCAAGGTTGTAAACCAGCCGAGACACCCATTGAGCCCAACCTTAAGCTGTAGTCTTCTAAAGATGAATAAGTTTTGAATAGAGAGCAGTATCAAAGACTTGTTAGAAGACTGCTCTACTTGTCACATACACGTCTAGATATAGCTTTTGCAGTCAACATGGTTAGCTAGTTTATACATTCACCTGGACGAGAACACTTTGATGTAGTCTATAGAATTCTCAAATACCTAAAAGGGACCCCTAGAAGAGGTCTACTGTTAAAAAACCGCAGGCATTTACAAGTTGAAGCCTATACTGATGCGGGTTGGGCTGGGTATGCTATTGATAGACGGTCAACTTCTGGTTACTGCACCTTTGTTGGAGGTAACCTTGTCACCTGGCGAAGTAAGAAACAAAATGTGGTAGCAAGAAGCAGCGCAGAGGCCGAGTTTAGATCTTCTGCTCATGGAATTTGTGAGGTGTTATGGATTAAGAAACCATTGGAAGAAATAACGGTCTGTAGTCTGTTGCCTATGAAATTGTATTGTAATGACCCAAAAAGATACCAAAATAATAATAATAAAATATAAAAAAATTTCGGCATGACCTCTACAAAAAAAGTCCCTCTATAACCTATTAAAATACATAAAAAATGCAATGGCCTCACTAGGCCTTAAAACTAATCTATCATGTCCCAACGCACAATACAAATATTATATCACATTCCCAAAATGATTACATACATATAAAAAGTCCCGTTCCTCCATCTCATCCAAACAAGGAACAGATTTTAGTTACATCAACTTACAGTCCATAAAATATAGCTAAAATTTTAAAGTCCATAACTTACAACATTATACCAATTAAATTAAAGTTCCACAAAATAGTTAAGATTACATTTACAAAATATTAGAGTTCTAATACAAAAGATAACAAAATAAAATAGGTCTCCAATCTCGTTTAAACTTGTGGTGGATTGTCGTCCATCACTGTAATGACCCGGTCATTTTTCTTCCTTTCCTTTTTCTCAGATTTTTATGGATAAATTTTTTCTGTTGTCTTTTCTTTTCTGTGTTTGGTTTTTGTCACTTGGTCTCTTTTTGAGTTCTCAGAAATGGTTTCTGAGACTATTTTCTTTGAATTGACAACTTCCTTTAAGGACCGAGTCATTTTCACATTTTTCGTTTTTCGTCACTATTCACTTTTGTCTTTTCCCGGTTTCCTTTTTCGTTGCATAACCTCACTTTTTGCCATTGGATTCAACTCTGGCTTTGCATGCATTCATGATATTTAATTTCCATGATATTTACATTTCCACTTTTGTAGAAAAGCATGTTAAATGTTTATTTTTCTTGTAAAGGGCATGGTTGCATAACTTTTTGGTAATTTTCTTAACTTTTGGGGTTTTAGTGTAATTATGTAAAGTAATTATTTTTTGTCTTAGGGACCATTTTTTTAATTAAATTTAGAAGATATTTTCAAAAAGGACCTTTTTGTAATTTTTGAAAAGTATGACAAGTGTCACACTCTAATTGGTCCACTTGTTGACATTTGTGTGGAGACACTTTGATGCCTTGGATGATGACATGTGGAGGGTGGAGATTCACCCATTTGTTGGCCTAGGATTGGACCACTTGTTGGCTTGGATGAGTGACAAGTGTATGCTCCAAGTCTTGCAATTATTTTTGGGCTACTTTGGGATTATGTTGTTAAAGAAGGGTTTTTGTGCAATTGACCATAGATATGTGTATTGACCATGATGTAAGAGCACATAGTGAGTGAAAGATTTCTATTTCCTCCACTCACACTTAATCTTTTTGTTTCATTCTCTTGCTCACCACAAACCCTAGCCACCATTAGAGAAGCTTGATGCTTAGGCCTTGACCTTGATTTTTGAGGCCCTTCCACTCACCTTTGACCATGAAGCTTTGAATACGTTTTGTTCCCCTCATCCTCCTCTACATAACCCTTAAAGGGTTTGCCATTTTGTGTTGATTTTCCTTGGATTCAAGAGGAACAATCCTCTTGTGAGGTAGGGGGTGTTATAGTTTATTTTTCATATGGTCTTACTTGCTTTTGTAATGAGTTATAAGTTGTATGCATGTCTTATGTTGATTTGAAAAATAAATGATTAAATGGTAACTTGCATGTAACTTACTTTAGACTTGATATATGGCATGGCCATGACTTGATCCTTATTATATATTAAATTGGGATAATTTAAATGAGTTTTCAAATCTAGAGATTTAATGAATTTAATTTGATTTAAATTCTAGTTAATGGTGTTTTGCTTGTATTCCATCTTAGACTTGATATATGATATGACCATGACTTAGTCCTTGTTATATATTAATTTGGGATCATTTGAACAACTTTTGAAAATTAGAGATTTAATTAATTTAGATTAATTAAATTCTACATGATGAAGTCTTGCTTATTTTGCTCATTTGATTTGATATATGTAATATAATAATTTGAGATTATTTGAAATTGTATTGAAATCTAGAAAATTTAATTATTTTTGTTTTATTAAATTCTATCTAATGTCTCCATGGATCTAATTGTGTTTTAGAAGTTGTTTCTATATTCAAATCATGGATTTAGACATGTTGTATATTCACTTGGTTATGTTTTGAGTATAGGATAACATTGTTGTTATATTTATATTCATGAGAGCCTGTTTTCCTTATGGATTATATTGTTGCCTTGTGTAATGAGTTACACACTTCGTTCTTGACATCTTTCATGGCATAGTAGTTGTGGACTTAGAGCATGTATTGTATGTGTTTCCAAATTTGGTTGTGCGTGGTAGATAGTTGATTATCTTGTATATACATGTTGATATATACGTTGTTGCACAACTTGTTGATTTTGGAAACTTGGGGACGTCGTTGTTTGGCTACGGCTAGGACATGGTTCTAGTACGGGGGAATGTCCTCCCACAGTCTAGTGCGCACATAGGGCGGTTACCCGTGGGCTAGTAACCCTAAAGTAACCACATTGTCAGTCTGATCTGGTGTAATGTCTGAGTATCCACCTTGTTTGATTTCGCATTTCAATTCCAAGTTGATAACTAGATGATGTTGTAATTTGTTGTTCCTTATTTAATTTCCCATTTTAAGTTTTAAGATGTTAACTTTGAGAATTTGTGCTTTATGTGTTGTATTAGAAGTTCCAATGTTGGTTAAATTGCATCGATATGGTGAATTATGTTTTAAATGTTCAAATGTAGCTTAGGAATGATCATATAGATTCATTTGGAATATAGACGTTAGGTGGCATGATCCACTTTAGTTGTTTTAGTATTTTAGATTTTAAGTTGATGACTTTGAGAATCTATATCTTGTTGCCTTGTTTAACATGCTTCTATGTTGTTCAAATTGCATTAATGATGTGATTTATGCTAGAAATGTTCTAAGGTAGCTTAGGATGCTCCTTGAGTCTAACCTTGACATAGACGTTAGGTGTCATGATCCTTTTGAATTATTTCATGTTAATGTAAAAATTTGTAAGAAATCGTGTCGATGCATACTCATTCCCTATGAGTAAACTTATTTACTCACCTCGAATTTACTTAGGGTTTTGTTTAGGTACGAAGACTTGGTTGATGATGTTAATCATTGCTTGGATGATTGTAGACTTTAAGGTTTTAATTCTTGTAAAAGTTGGCTTAAAATGCCACTTGTAGCCTTATTTGTCAAGATGTGTATATTTGATTCCATTTATGTAATGTGTACATGAGTACACTCGTTACAATGTATTTGACATGTATGAGATGAGGTCGGAGGCCAATAATCATTATTTTGTATCCTATGTGACTTCATGAAATATTATGAAAATGTTAAAAATGTCAAGTTATTGCATCACTGTGTTTGCATCGGGTATGTGAATTCCATTTTGATTCTTTCATAGGGTCTCATTAATCATGTTTAAAGTGTGGCCAAGGGCCAAACGGTAATTTGAAATCATTTGTCAATATTGGTTTTCAAATTTACCATTTCATGTGTATTTTTGCCTTTTTGGCCGTTGGGAGGTCGGATTTTGCATCGGTGGTATTTTTAAGCCATGGACCATAGTAGCACATCCTAATAGGTAAGTTACGTTTGCGTGCATGATCGTTTTTAAGAAAAACCTCATCCTTGGTGATTTGAGCTTATTGCATAATCCGGTTTAAGGGTATTTTGGGTATTTCACTTGAAAAGTAAAAACTTCTCTTGACATGGTCATGTAGAAAACATGATTTTAGGGGGAGGGGGGTTCTTCTTTGTGTTTTTCCAAGAAATGTCGTCTCGAATACGAAAACCCCATTTCAAATTCAGTTTTCTGGTAGAAAAAAAAATTTACTTGCTGTCAGCCTCATCTAATCGATTAGATGAGCCATCTAATCGATTAGATGGTCTTTCGTGAGATTTCCAACATTCTGTTTGGCATCTAATCGATTATTAGATGGTCCTGAGTTACATCTTTTGACTCTTTTCTTCATTTGATCATAACTTTGTCATCCAGACTCCAAATTGAGTGAACTTTTTTTTGAACTTGACTAATTTTCTATTGTCTTTCCAATGGTGTACTCGGTATTACCTACTTTTGTGTTAAAAATGATAATTTTGCCCCTAGGTTCATCTTGTCCATTTTTAAAATGTCGCTTCCGCATTTATTTTCTTTGGGTTCCGTGACCTTATTGAGTGTCATATTGGTATCTTAGAGATGCGTTGTATCTCTAGAGACCGTTGTTTCATTTTTTTACTTTCGCATTTGGATTCGTTATCGGATCTACGTTCTGCTCATCATAGGATGCACTGGCCTAAAAACCAGGGCCGTCACAGCTACCTTTTTTTCGTGTCCTGAAAAATGTTAAAAATATAATAGGGTGAGCATAAGCTCAATAGGAAACGTCTAAGATACACTTTTTGTATCCCCGTGAATTCTACATAAAGAATAGGTAAAAAGGAACGGGGTCATACCATGGGGAATACATATTTTCAACCACAACAACAAGTATGTAGCAAATGTCAACCAATCACAAATATCTCACAATGCCATGAAGTGCCATGTTATGCAAATGTCGCTCCCCATATCCGAAACATTTCCCTTTCAGCTTCCAAACTGTCAGTGTAATCCGACCCAAGGCACCTCCAAAGCGTCACGAATGAAGGGTTAACTAACTATCCACGACCACAAGGCACCTCCAAGGCATCATATCTGGCTTAGTTAGCTCAACCATACTCCCTTCTAGACTACACTAACAACACGAACCACTAGGCGCCTCCTAGTCGTCCAGTTTTCATAAACACTTTTGAAAATATTTTCCCAAAATCAGTTTCCTTTGTTTTAAAATATTTTCCCTTTTTCCTTCCCGATAGATACAAGAATGCTCCATGTTTCAAATCATCAATTCAACAATAAAATTTTCACACACACTATCCAACAAGAATTTCTAAAACACATAACTCATGCCTTCAATCAACCTCAATTTAACATGGTAAGTATATAAGTCATGAATTTAACTTCACATAGGTATGTTTAATCACTGCACAACAATCAACAAGTAGTCATGTATTCCATATTTAACATTTAAACAATTTTTGTAAGAGATTATACAAATTGAGCATGCTTGACATCAATTTAAGTAAGAAAACTCACAAAGGTATGAGAATTTATGCATTAGAACACCCCTACCTGAAAAGGAATTTTTTTTCACGAGATCATCAAAGTCTCAAGCTCCTGGCCTCTGCAAACTCTCTCTCGGTTCACTTTCTATCTTCTCTCGGCTCACTCACTCTTTCTTTAATTAATTTATTTATTTATTTTATCTCTTTTCATTATATCCTTATCAAGCTACAAACCAGATATATAAGGGAAAAATGCACCGACACAATAAAAAGATCAACCAACAAAACCCATGTGCATGCACAATTAATTTTTGCCCAAAAAGTCACCATGTGGGACCCACCCACCATCTTAGTGGGACCCAAAGCCTAAGGAAATTTTGGCCAAACAAACCACTAACACATCAAAATCACATTTTCATTTCTCTTTCTCATTTTCGGCTAAACCTGCTACCTTCCTTCAGACAGTGTAAATATATATATATATATATATATATATATATATAACAAAATCAACCAAACCCATGACTCCATCTCCTAGTCGGCCCGCAAAAGCCATCATCACCATTGTTAATTTTCCTTTCTCTCTAATCCCATGGCTAGTGCATCACCTTTTCATTTATCCATCAGATTGTTATATATATATATATATATATATATATATATATATATACAATTGCAAACCAAATCCACATTTCTTACTCTCTTTGTCAGCAACCTAAGGCCCACCACACAGAACAATTACACATTGTAATAAAATAATTCAACCCATTTCTCTCTTTCTCATCACCATATAATATATATATATGTATATATCATAAACATTACATGTACTGTGACAATAAAGCCGCTATTTCGATCGCTCACAATCTAGTGCTTCATAACAGAACAAAGCACGTGATGGTAGACAAACACTTCATCAAGGAAAAGCTTGAAAACGGATTGATCTATATGCCATACATTCTTACTACCGAGCAAGTTGTAGATGTGTTTACAAAGGGACTTCCCACAAGATAGTTCGACAGACTAATTGACAAGCTAGCTATGGAAGATGTCTTCAAACCAGCTTGAGGGGGAGTGTTGAAAGAGAAAGATTCAGTAGTAATACTACCAAATATTATTAGCTGTAAATATAATATTTGGAGGATATTTGTTATAAATAAAATTTGGTCAATGCTGTAAATTAGGATATTATTAATTAGCCTAGCTAGCTATTGTAATAAGTTTTCTGATTTTGTGCTTGTATTCTCTCCTATAAAGAGAACCCATGTAAACTTGTGAATATTGCGAGCTAGTACAGAAAAAAGTTTATTCTATATTTCTTTCCCTTTCAAGTTTATACCCCCAAATTACGGCAATCATTTCCTAATAAACTTCACAATTTTGACTTTCACTAAACTCATAACTCTCACTTTATATATATATTTTGGGTAAATTATATTTACCTTCCTTGAGGTTTGGGAAAATCTCACATGGGTGAAGCATTTGAGGTTAATTACTTTGGCCTCCCTTAAGACTATAAAAAGTCAATTATACCCTTATATATAATACATTTTTATAATACAAAATATATTATAAAATCTAAAAAAAATTAATTATTCTATCTCATCTCTTTTATTACTTTATCTCTCCTCTCCACCACGGTTACCCTCTCTTAATTAAAAAAAAAATCTTGTAAAAAAAAAAAAAAAAAAAAAAATTGAGTATATCGGCAACTTGGTCATTTTATGAATTATTTTTACAAGTTTTGATGGAGAGGGGGGATTGTTGAGCATACACCCAAATCTCAAGGAAGGTCAAAACAATAAATCTTAAATGCTCCACTTGTGTAAGATTTGCCCAAACATCAATGGAGGTCAGTGTAATTTACTCTATATCCTTCTACCATTTTTTTTCTGTAATTTTTTATTTTATTGCTGTTCAAGCGGCCCCTCTTTTTTTCTGACTTCCATGCATCAACAAGGGTTGAATTAGTGTTATGCATGGAAGTCCTTTGGGAACGGGTCAGAAGACATCACACCTTCCATCTTCATCAACAAGAAGCACTCAACAGAGTTACTAGATTGGCCATGGTACGTACAAGATTAATGACTCTTCTTCCCATCCATGTTCTCATATTTTACTGTTCTTGTACTATAGAATTTTGCACTGCCATAGACATAATTACATCAACTCAACCCTGAAACTATAATCTCCAATGGTTACACCTTCAAACCCCACAAACCAACTGATAGCACTCAAGAAATTAAACAAGAATCACACTACTTACAAAAATTTAAGTGTCTATGTCCACGGTCAAGATCGGTAAACATTTCATTATGCCACAAATATGAGATTACAAGTTTTAGCTCCCAAACCTCCCTTCTCTCGTATCACACTACAAACCCTAATTTTTAGTATTCTCTCGTATCACACTACAAACCCTAAATGCCTTTATATAGTGGGTACAAGAGAATCTACAACCTTGGTTCACGACTTGCAAGAGAAAATAGGTCAATTTTTTCCCTTCAAATTTCCGAATCATAACCGAATAGCAAAGCGATCCAAGCCGAAACAAAATTAAGACCACAATAGAGATAAACCCCTTAACGATTCTTCTGTGACTCCGACCAACCTTGTAGTACATGTCATGGATGGACGCACACAGATTGTTTGGTCGTCAAATGTTTCAAAAATATGTGTTTAAAACTTTAAATTACCAAAAGGTTTTTCTCGACAAAATGAAAAATCAAACTACCAATTAGTATTAGTTCAGATGGTATAGTCTCTCCACTACAAATGGGAGGTTGGGGCAATATCATCAGCGCTTGCGATTGCTTGAACTTCGAAGAATAAAAAAATTTCAAACCAAAGGCCACCAAGGGCTTCAAGAAATTTATTTGACTATGACTTAGTCCAATCTCAAGAAACCATGTATATGAGAAAAAAAATACATAGGGGAGGTTGGGGCAATATCATCAGTTTGCACTTGCGTTTGCTTGAACTTTGAAGAAGAAAAAAAAAATTCAAACCAAGGGCTTCAAGAAATAGATTTGACTATGACTTAGTCCAATCTCAAGATACTATGTGTATGGGAAAAAATCTGGATCGTATACAAAGTAAAAATATTTGAAAGGAACAAGATGAATTTATAAAACATTTAAGGGGGCACTTCCCCCTTAAGTTCCACTTAGTTCCATCGTTATTTATTTAACAATATGTATCAATGTATCATATACTAAGGTCAATATATAGAGCGCTGAAAGGGAGAGCAAGTAAAAGTTTTTATATTTGTTCAGACAATGTATGGTCAAATAGAGACGATTGACATGTACTATGCAACATGGGAGCAAAGATTTTAAAACCTTTAATCTTTCATTTTATTTTCTTAAAAAAATAATCAGGTTGTGAAGACTGTTTCAACCGTCCAACCAATCCATTTCATTTTTTGAACCATTTCTAGATGAAGTATAGTTTAGTTGACATATAACAGAGTAAGATCTAGAAACCATTGCAAATGGAGAGTTGAATTACTGTTGATGACTGGTCGTAGATTTGAATCCGACTTGATTTGGAAATGGAGCGTTGAATTACTGTTGATTCATGGAAGTCCTTCGGTGACAGGTCAGAAGATATCACACCTTCCATATTCACCAACAAGAGCCACTCAACAGAGTTATTGGACTTAATTGCCATGGTACAAGCCACTTTTTTTCTAATCCTTGCCCTCATATTTTACTGTTCTTGTTGTACTAATGAATTTTGCACTGCCGTAGACACAATTACATCTACTCAACCCATCAGTGACACTGAAACTATAATCTCCGATGGTGACACCTTCAAATTGGGATTTTTTAGCCCTGTTAATTCTAGTAAAAGGTGCGTTGGTATCTGGTACAATGAGATCTCTGTGACGGCTGTGGTATGGGTAGCGAATTGGGATAAACCTCTTAATGATTCTTCTGGGACTATGACAATATCCAAGGATGGCAATCTTGTGGTCTTGGATGGACAGAAACAGATTGTTTGGTCATCAGGTGTTGCACATTCTTCTGTGAGTTCAAGTGCCCAGCTTTCTGATTCCGGGAACCTTGTATTGCGAGATGACTCTAATGGAAACATAATGTGGGAGAGTTTTGAACACCCTTCTGATTCTTTCTTGCAGGGGATGAAACTTAGTACCAACAGGTTTACAGATAAGAAGACTCAGCTGACCTCATGGAAAAGTCCTTCAGATCCATCCAATGGAAGGTTCACCTTGGGCATCAATCCTCAGAATATTCCGGAAATATATATGTGGAACGGCAGTCGTCCATACTGGCGGAGCGGTCCATGGGATGGGCAGATTTTTATCGGCATACCTGAAATGAATTCGGTGTACCATTTTAACACATATGATGTTGCAGAGGATAAAGAAGGGAACGTGTACATAAGTTATACCTATTTAAAAGTGTCTCCTCTGTTATTTATTACCTTAAGTTCAGATGGAAATCTAATGAAGAAGAACAAGAGTTGGAAAAATGTGTGGTCGGCTCCAGACATTGAATGTGAAGTTTATGGCAAGTGTGGTCCATTTGGGAGCTGCAATGAGCACGGTTTACCAATTTGCACCTGTTTACAAGGGTTTGTTCCAAAGCATATCGTGGAATGGAGTAGAGGAAATTGGACCAGTGGATGTGTAAGGAGGATACAGAGACAATTGCAGTGCGAGAGAAACAACAGTGGTGGTGAAAAGGGCAAAGAAGATGGGTTTATAAAGCTAATGATGGTGAAAGTGCCGGCCTTCGCTGAGTTGCTGCTATTTGCTCCTGAAGACAAGTGCAGAAGTCAGTGCTTGAATAATTGTTCTTGTATAGCTTATTCATATAAAATTGGCATTGGTTGTATGCAGTGGAGTGGAGACTTAATTGACATACAGGAATTCTCCGACGGTGGAGCAGATCTTTACATCCGTGTTGCATATTCAGAACTCGGTAAGTGTTTTTCATCATCCTTCAAAATATAAGCAAATAACAATAATATGTGCTTCAAATCCTCTTTTTTTCTTCAAAGTATAAGCAAATATCACTTGAATTTGAACCATTGCATATTCTAAACATGTTAGCCACCCGACATTTGTACTTTAGTTCAGAAATGCGTTTGTTGTCTATTTTAATAGCTTAAGTATAAAACCTTTTCCCGTTTGCCCACAGAAAAAGAAAGCCACGGAGAGTGTCTAAACTCCCAATTCTTTAATCTATATTAACACGAGTACTCTCTCAAAGTTTGTTGTGTTTTACAGAAAAAAAGAGAATAACAAAACTAGATATCACAATTGCAGTGCTCATAGGCTCATTGACCATTGCAATCTGTATCTTTCTTTCCTGGATGTGGATGGCTAGACCACGAGGTATATGCCCATTAAAATTAGCTCAAGAGATTTGCACATATTGCTGTTATTATATAGATTACCTATTACTAAATTTTGAATCAGGAAGGAAGAAAAAGAGGGCGAAGTTATTATTTAAAAGAGGGGTAGTGAATCCAGATTGTTCAAATGAAAGAATGCTTGGAGATAATCTCGACCAAATTAAACTCGAAGAGCTACCTCTTTTCAGTTTTGAGAAACTAGCAATTGCAACAGACAATTTTGATGTGGCCAATAAGCTTGGGCAGGGTGGTTTTGGTCCTGTGTACAAGGTAATGTCTGTTCATCGAAGCTCTACGCTGTTTAAAAAAAAAAAAAAAAATCACTTTCATCTTTAATTTCAGGGAAAACTGTCTAGCGGACAAGATATAGCTGTCAAACGGCTTTCGAGATCCTCTAGACAAGGGCTGGAGGAGTTTATGAATGAGGTTGTGGTAATTTCCCAACTCCAACATCGCAATCTTGTTAGACTTCTTGGCTGCTGTGTGGAAGGAGAAGAAAAAATGTTGATCTATGAATACATGCCAAATAAAAGCTTGGATGCATTTCTCTTTGGTTAGTTCATGATAAAGCTTTTTTTTGTTATTTCAATTAGCAAGAACTTCATTATTTTGAGAAGACAGAAAGCCTTTTCTTTTGTAGTGTTTGTGAACATACTGATCTACTATAAGTCTAAAACTATAAATCCTATCTCAACATCAATTTTAATTTTCCAAAAAACTTTCACATACTTGTTTCTTTTTTTCTTCAATATTGTTTTAGATCCAATCAAGCAAAGACTCCTAGATTGGAGAAGATGTGCTATCATTATTGAAGGGATTAGCCGAGGCCTTCTTTACCTTCATAGGGATTCTAGATTAAGGATTATACATAGAGATCTGAAGACAAGTAATGTTCTATTGGATGAAAATTTAAATCCAAAAATTTCAGATTTCGGCTTGGCAAAGATTTTTGGAGGCAACCAAGAACAAGCCAACACTAGAAGGGTTGTTGGAACCTAGTAAGTAGCTTTTGCTTTATTTTGTCGAAAATGATTAATTATTCATGTGATAATTTGTCTTTCTCATGGCAAACTTCAACTCAAATAATTTTACTATTCGGACTGTCATGATGCAATGTAGTGGCTATATGGCCCCCGAATATGCAATGCATGGAAGATTCTCAGAAAAATCTGATGTCTTTAGCTTTGGAGTATTGTTGTTAGAGATAGTAAGCGGGCGAAAGAACACTAGCTTTTACCACGATGAGCACTCTTTAACCCTTCTAGGATTTGTAAGTTCACGCGAACTATTGCCTCAGTTACTCCGTATAGTTCATTTTAATCTTTCTAATTTCAACTTTTGGTGGTTGTGTCATTGTGTCCAGGCCTGGAAGTTGTGGAATGAAGATAGGATCGTAATGCTAATAGATCCAACAATTTCCGATCCATGCTTCCAAGTTGAGATCTTGAGATACATACATATAGGATTGTTGTGTGTGCAAGATTCTGCCACTGATAGGCCAACTATGTCGACCGTTCTTTTGATGCTTAGTAGTGAAATTGCAAATCTTCCAACTCCAAAGCAACCTGCATTTACTGAAATATGCAGTCTCTCAAATATACGGTATTCTCAACAGAGCCAAAGGGGATGTTCTGCAAACAATGTAACTATTACAACCATGTATGGCCGTTAGCATGCAACTTCTTCTACTATTCCTCTTACTATCATCCATTAAGTACACTTTAATTGGTTATGCAAAATGTTGTTTTGTTTTACATAATGTGTTCATCAACTGTATGAATTGGTGGGGGTATTTATACTATTGAAATGTAGTCTCCTTCTTGAGATGTGCCTAGGTTGTCTTTGAAGAAATGCTAACATTCAATGATTGGTGGGTTGATTGTGTCGAAATCGATTTGGTCTACGGAGCTATGCAAGAAAAGTAAGCAAGGGTTTGGAACCTATGGGAGCCCCAAACTTGAGTGGTTATGTCATGTGGCTTGTGAAGCTAACGAAATTTAATTACTTAATTTATCATTGTTAATTACAAATTTTATTGAGACATGTAAAAGCAGGAGATTTTAACTACTTTATTTATTTAAATTTATTTTATTTTGGATAGTTGAATGCTCATTTTTAAATATTTTGATGTGTCTGGGGTTAGATTGGAGTTATATAAATAAATTGGGCATTGGAATGTCAGTATAAATTGCACTTGTGAAATGACTATTACAGGAGATGAGTAAATTCTTGGATTTATAGAGGTAATGGGATTATGTGACCTAAGAAATCTGTACCATCACACATATGAATAATAATAATATACATGGTCACTTGTATATTTATATCTATGTGTGAAGCTTGCAATCAGGTATCATATACAAGGTACAGAAGTTAAATTCAAATATAGAATAATGGAAATATAAATATCATAGAATTATTAAAATTATCTACTAATCCCCTCAAGTACATAAACTATTATATTACCCAATCATGTTTTTAAAAATATATCATATCAACCCCTCCCTGTTAGTTGACCATCTAAAATTAATGAGATCTTATCACGCGACCATCACGTGCACCATATATTGCATTATAATGACCAAAATACCCTTGTTCTCTTGCAATGACCAAATTGCCCTTCTCTACAGTCTTCTTTCTTTCTTTCTATCTATCTTTCTCTCTCTCACACACACACACCCAAACACAAAGATACGACTTATAGAAAGCTCTTTTCTGTTAAGATCGTCTTATCATTATCATATATATCGCTTCATTTTGATCTTCTCTCTCTACTTTAACCCCCAAAACATATCCAAAACCCTAAAAATTGAATCTTATTTTTATTCTCCTTTCCCAACTTTCTACTTTGGCTGTATATTGGATTTTCCTATTTACCACCATCGTCCACTCGACATCACCCCTCTTCGCACCGGTCGCCGGCCGAGATGAATGTTGGCAGCGATAAAGTCAGTAAAGTTGATGACTTCACCCCACCATCATCAACATGACGACGATAACTATATCAGCTGATTGCGAAGCCGCCGGTGGAGGCAGAGCCATACTGGCACCGCTGTCGTGGTAGTGGCGGCATTGCTTATTGCCACTGTCGCATGGCTGTTGTTTGTCTTCTCCTAGACCACCACACCTCGCTGGCACCACTTCTTGTGCTAGGAAGGAAGCCCTAATGGAGTGGAAGGATTGGGGAGAGCGAGGGATGAAGATGGGTAGCAAGAAGGCCCAATTGCCTACATGCGGGTTTTGAATATGGAATAATGGGTTGGGGTTTAAAAAGGGGAGTGAATAATTAGAGATCGCTTTTGAAGTGAAAGGAATTAGGTTGTCGCCATATACAAGAATTATTATATGTAAAATTTAGAGAGAGAAAGGGACATACAATTTCCATACAGACCAGAGAGAGAGGGAGGGAGAGTCAAGTAGACCACGTGGAAGACCTCCAAAGATGATGAAGAAGGCTGCCCAATACTACATCGTTTCATATGGGGGCATAATTGTCATTTAAAATTCACAATTTCATTTTAATATAATATCAAGGGCATTCTTGTCATTTCGCAGTCACTTAACGGTTCTGTGATGGAAAGGGGGGTAATGTGATAGTTTATGTTAGTTTAGAGAGTTTTTTTTTTAATAATTGAGGGTGTTATATGTAGTTGTTGTAAACAATAGGGTTTTTTTATTTATTTTTTAATGTTTTTAGCCCTTATTAAAAAGAAAGAAACAATAAGAGTGACAAAAATTTGTATGAGCCTCCCCATTCCCGTGCATGAAAAACCCATACAGTTTCAAGATACAACCTAACTTGTTGGTTGTTTTCTTGAAAAGCGTTTGAAGAAGACAATTGGGTTAGTCAAAATTCCCCTCAAAATATGTAAACTACATAAGATTGCTAGATAACATCAAAAGAGAAAGCAGTGTGTTCATTTGATTTGTGAATCTGATCCATGTTGTTCATACTATATCGGTCCAGTCGCGGTTTCATAAATAAGTGATGCATAGGAATCGGTTTGATTCATGATTTGTGGTATAAAAAAACTTATTTCATCTATGAATCTGATCCTATTTGTACTCATATAATATATATGAATATATATAATACTAGTTAACCCGAAACATAATAGGCTAACCCCCATCCCCTTATAATATATATTTCTATAATATACATAAATTATATTACTATATATTTATGTAATTCATGAATCAAAGTTCAGTATTGTTTTTGAGCTTATTTTCTGTTTCTCCAATTATGGGAGGCCACTGAAATAATTTTGTGAGTATAAACCACATGATCTATAATTCTTCATCATGTAGTTACAACTTGCAGTCACTATATTGTCTCGATTATTTCATTTCAATCTTATATCTTGGGCTAAATTGCGTTGTTTATAAAAGTCTAATTCGTAAAATCAATCCAATGTTTCACATATTGGGCTGGCGTTATTTACAAAACACAATTAAAAAATCAATGTGATGGTTTACTAATTGTGTTGATTCAAATTTAGACTCTCATTGGTGCAGTTAAAATTAGTTTTGGATTTTATGATAGCGTTGGAGATGATTAGTTTTGATTTTAGGTATAAATGGAACCAATCCAATCCGTCTACACCACTAATAAATAGGGATATTGTGAATTTGCGAGAGAGAATATACATATACATATATGTGTGTGTGTGTGTGTGTAAAGCCTATTTGATAGCCCACCTTATATGTTACATTTGATTTTTTCAGCATGAATCTACCTTATGATTCATGTGAAGTAAAAAGAAGCGTTTTCTGGCCTGGATATGCAAATTTGGGCTTCAGGCATGACCCCTTGGCCCGCTGAAAAGTCAAAACCTAATAGGCTTGGGCCTAAGTTCCCTAAACTACAGGCCTTGGATGGACCTAATGTATTATATTTTGCTTACATAACAATATATATATATATTTCATATCATAAGAGACAAGTATAAATAAAATACTATGTTGTATGCTAGCAAGCACAAATAATTCTACGAATGAGCCATACCCATGCCGGACATAAACACTCTGTGTCCGACATTTCATATACGTGTCTATAAATAAAAATTATGTTTTCTTTTTCTTAATTGGTACTCACACTCACATACCTCTATCGAGACTTGAACCTCTGACCTCCCTTTGGGAAGTAGGAGCCTGGTACTACTAGGCAATTGGCATATTGGTCAATATAATTATGTTTTCATCAACCAAACTTCCATGACACATATAAAAGATATACACGCTAATTTGTGTCTGATAACTAGAACATGGACAGAAGTCCATCTTGAATTGTGGTCAGAAGTTACGATCTTGAATTATGGTCACGACCGTCGGCAAAAGGAGTTGTTGGTACCATCACCATGATTGTTCCTTGCCATATATCAACCTGTCATGTTAAAATTTGAATTTTGATACTCTCAACTGTAACTTTAAGTTCTAGTCTAACCAAAATCATGAATGTAACTTTAAGTTCTAGTCTAACCAAAATCATGAATGTCCCAAGACAGAGAAGGTTTTTTTTTTTTTTTTTTTTTTTTTTTGTTAGGACTTAAATTCAAGGAATTTTAAATTTGTATGCTCAATCTTCATTTAAACCTTTCTGGAAATATTCCAGAACAGACTCCTAAAAGGTTGATCCTTGTAATTAAGATGCATTGCAGCATTTATGTTTTGCTAGTTTTTGCCTGTTGGTAAGAAAATGAATGATACTTCGGGAACAAATAAATAAAAAAGAATGAAGTCTATGAACATCTCCAAGAATAAATCAACAATGATCAAATTTTAACTACAATTAAAACGACCCTAAAATGCTACCAGTTATAAAAAAAAAAAATATTCGGCATGACCTCTGCTAAAAAGGGTCCTACCACAACTTATTGAAATGCATAAAAAAAATGTAATCGCCTCACTTGGCCATAAACTAATCTATCATGTCCTAACGTAGAACGCAAATAATATAAAACATTCCCAAAACATCAATATACATATAAAAAGAGTCCAGTTCCACCAATTCCTTTAAAAAAAAAAAATAGAAGCGCCAGTCTACTACCTAGTCCCATACTCCTTTACAAGGGACATACTCTAATTACATCAATTTATAATCCATGAAATATAACTGAAATCAAAAGTCCATAATTTACAACATTATACAAATTATACTAAAATTTTACAGAATAGTCAAGATTTACATTTACAAAATATTAAAATTCTAAACAAAAATAGTAAAAATATAAATCTCCAATCCCGTATAATCTTGTTGTGGATGGTCGTCTGCCACCTCCTTCCCGTGTCCTGAAAAATATTAATAATAAAGGGGTGAGTACAATGGCTCAGTAGGACGTGCCTAACACATACCTCTTGTGAGTCTGTGAATCTAAACAAGGAATAAGAAAAAGAACCAAGATCATGCCATTTCTAGAAAAAAAATATAACCACAACATCAATGACGTAATCCAAGTCATTAACGAACCATGCCATGCTATGGAATGAAATGTTGCTCCCTATTTCCAAAACCTTTTTCCGTCATCATTTTCAAACTGTTAGTCTAACCCGTCCCATGGCAACTCCATGGCGTCATTTAGGCCCAGGTAACTCAACCACACTAGGAAAATCACCCTAGTTCTCTGTAGGCCATACTAACGCCGCAATCCCTAGGCAACTCCTAGGTGGTCGGGTTTTCGCAAATCCTTTCAAAAAATTTTCCCCAAAACCTTTTTCATTCCATTTCAAAATAACTTTTCCATTTTCCTTACCCAATGCCTATGCATGAAACACATCATGCCTTTTCATACCATACCAATACTCATTTTCATATAATTAATTCAACTTAAAGCACATAGCATGCTTTACAAGTAAATAAATATAATAATAATAAAAAAATGAATACTTCCATTCAACAATAATCTAGCATGGTAAGCTTATAAAACATGAATTTTAGTCCACACAAGCATGCTCGATCACAACACATCATTCAACACCTAATTAAACATTCCATATATAACATTTAAGCAATTTTTGCAAGAATTGATACAAATTGAACATGCTATGTAACAATTTATACAAGATAATTCACAAAAGTACAAGAAGATTATGGATTAGGGATCCCTACCTCACTTTGATGCAAAAACTCCCAATTTGCCCAAATCCAAGCCCTAGAATTCGAAACACCAAAATTACCTTTGCTCCGATCAAATCGAAGATCTCGGCAAATTCTACACATAATAATTCTCAACCATATATAACACATTAAATAAAATAAATATGATGCAAATGGACCCAAACAACACCCTGTACGCGACAAATCCGGTAGTGGATCCCATACGGGACCGTCCAGCTTAAAAACAAAAAAAATGCCAAAATGGTCACCCTTACATTTTAAAGAGTCCTAAACTCAAAGAAATGCTCCAACTAACTCTTTGACACACCTGACACATCTCACGGTGCCAGGCACTCAAAACGTGAAAAGACAAAAATGCCCCTGTAAAATTCAAAAAATTCTGGAAAATGGAAAATGGTAAAAAAAAAAAAATAGAAACATTCATGCCGCATAGTTTTATTCTCAGAAACTTTTGTGCCAAAGTTTTTCAATGGTTTAAGGGTCTGAATTTAAAAGTCTGCAAAAGTTGTAAGAATTCAATGTTGAATTATTATTATATTTTTCCTTTTTGATTGGTAATTCAGTGATGATTTTTGTATAAAATAAAATGCTGATGAGTTGGAGAAATAAATTCTTGGTGTATATAAATATGAGTGAATGCATTAGAGTTATCCTACTTACTATAGTACAAGCTTAATGACTCTTCTACAAAACCTTGTTTTTACTTTTTCCAACTAGAGTTTAGCATTGCCAAAGACACAATTACACCAATTCAACGAATCAACGACCCTGAAAGTATAGTCTCCAATGGTGCAAATTTCAAACTGGGATTTTTTAGCCCTTTCAATTCTATAAAGCGTTATGTTGCTATCTGGTATAACAATGTCCCTGTTACAGCTGTGGTCTAGGTAGCAAATAGAGATAAACCCCTTAATGATTCTTCCAGGACTCTGAATATATCTGAAGATGGCAACCTTGTGGTCATAGATGGACAAAAACAGATTGTGTGGTCATCAAATGTTCCAAATTCTTCGGCGCATTCAAGTGCCTAGCTTTTAGATTCTGGGAAACTTGTGTTGCGAGATAACTTTGGCGGAAGCATAACGTGGGAGAGTTTTGAACACCCTTCTGATTCAATGTTATAGAAGATGAAAATTAGTACCAACAAATATACAGGTGAGAGGACTGTGCTCACCTATTGGAAAAGCTCTTCGGATCCATATACTGGAAGCTTCATTTATGGTTTGAATCCCTTGAATATTCTAGAACTGTATGTATGGAGTGGTAGTCATCCTTACTGGCGGAGTGGTCCATGGAATGGACAGAGCATTATTGGAGTACCCAACATGGTTGTGAACTATAACACTCTTGAGGTCGTCGATGATAAAGAAGGAACACTTTATACAACTTATACTTCTAGAGATGAATCCGTGTGTTACTTTTTCTTAAATTTTGATGGAATTGTAGTGCAGAGATACAGAGATGTTGGAAAGGAGAATTGGGAAGATACGGTTCTGGCTCCACGAAATGAATGCGACGCATATGGCAAGTGCGGTCCATTTGGAAGCTGCAATGTGCAAGATTTACCAATTTGCATATGTTTACAGGGGTTTGAATCAAAGGATATAGAGGAATGGAATAGAGGAAATTGGACCAGTGGATGTGTGAGGAGGAGACAGTTGTAGTGTGTAGGTGTCCAAAATATGTTAGCCCACATGGCCCACATAACTTGGTCAAATAGTTAAAGAATTATGCCACATCATCAACAATGACCACATAGCTTGGTCAAATAGTCAACAGACTACGCCACATCAGCAACGATGGCCCACAAATCAAATGGTCAACAGTCAAAGATACGTGCCATTTACCACGTTATCAGTATACCTCGAATAGAAAATCGAAGACTAGAAGACCTGAGTTGGGAGCAGGACTCAGGATTACTTGGGATCCGAGGAGGTTCTTGGTTTGGTGGATGAAGTTCAGGGATCGTTGAAGTAACACTCGATATGACTCGCAGAGAGAGATACCATTTTGACTCCCATACATTCTGGACCCATCTTAATTAACATTATTTTTTAATGTTAATGGGCCCCACATATGATGTCATATGACTTCACCCAACCTCTTTCTTGGCCTATAAAAGGATGTGTTCCAAGACCAAGTAAAGGTAGAGCAATAAGAGAGGAGAAAATAACCTTTATGCTTTCTCCATACACCTTCATCAAGGGAGTTAATGGTCTACCATGACACTGCCATCTTCACCCTCTCTCTCTTAAGTTTGCCTGTGCTTCCACCTCTCTCAGTCCACCTCGGATCATATTATGTTGTCTGAATCACTTAGATTTGTGTATGATATCACCATTTATATGTATTTTATTGTGTTACGAAAATGAACCCCCATAATTTGGTGACTCCGCTGGGGATATCAGCATAAAGTCGATGGACTCAGGCAACCATCCTTCTACAATATACCTCTGAAGCTTGAGGTTTACTATCTCATTTCTGTGTCCATTGCTATCCACTTGGCTGGCATACTTTTACGCACTCTAACTGGCGCACTCACATTCCCCAAAACCCTGGCATCGCGCCCAGGTACCCAAAACCCTGGCATCGCGCCCAGGTACCCAAAACCCTAGCATCGCGCCCAGGTACCAAAACCCTGGCATCGCGCCCAGGTACTCAAAACCCTAGTATCGCGCCTAGGTACTTAAACCTTGGCATCGCGCCCAGGTACCCAAAACCCTAGCATTATGCCCAGGTACCCAAACCCTGGCATCGCACCCAGGTACTCAAAACCTTGGCATCGCGCCCAGGTACTTAAACCCTGGAATCGTGCCCAGGTACTCAAAACCCTAGCATCGCGCCCAGGAACCCAAACCCTGGCATCATGCCCAGGTACCCAAACCCTGGCATCGCACCCAGGTACCCAAAACCCTGGCATCGCGCCCAAGTACTCAAAACCTGGCATAGCGTCCAGGTACTTAAAACCCTGGCATCATGCCCAGGTACCCAAACCCTAGCATCATGCCCAGGTACCCAAACCCTGGCATCGCGCCTAGGTACTTAAAATCCTGGCATCACGCCCAGGTACTCAAAACCCTGGCATCATGCCCAGGTACCCAAACCCTGACATCGCGCCCAGGTACTCAAAACCCTGGCATTGCGCCCAGGTACTTAAACCCTGGCATTGCGCCCAGGTACTCTGAACCCTGGCATCACGCCTAGGTACTCAAAACCCTGGCATCACGCCCAGGTACCCAAACCCTGGCATCCCCCTCAGGTACCCAAACCCTGGCATAGTGCCCAGGTACCCAAATCCTGGCATCCCGCCCAGGTCATCAAACCCGAAGGCCTCACCCTTAGGTTAGCAAGCCCTAGTATTTCACTAGGTCGTCAAACCTCGCATATAACACCACTCCCGAGTCATTTATGCACGACTACTCTTTTATGAATTCTGCAAAGAGCATCCGCGCAGGGGGACAAAATGTAGGTGTCCAAAATATGTTAGCCCACATAGCCCACATAACTTGGTCAAATAGTCAAAGAATTATGCCACATCATCAACAATGACCACATAGCTTGGTCAAATAGTCAACAGACTACGCCACATCAGCAACGATGGCCCACAAATCAAACGGTCAACGGTCAAAGATACGTGCCATTTACCACGTTATCAGTATACCTTGAACAGAAGATTGAAGACTAGAAGACCTGAGTTGGGAGCAGGACTCAGGATTACTTGGGATCTGAGGAGGTTTTTGGTTTGGTGGATGAAGTTCACGGATCGTTGAATTAACACTCGACCTGACTCGCAGAGAGAGATACCATTTTGACTCCCATATATTCTGGACCCATCTTAATTAACATTATTTTTTAATGTTAATGGGCCCTACATATGATGTCATATGACTTCACCCAACCTCTTACTTAGCCTGTATAAGGATGTGTTCCAAGACCAAGTAAAGGTAGAGCAACAATGGAGGAGAAAATAACCTTTATGCTTTCTCCATACACCTTTATCAAGGGAGTCAATGGTCTACCATGACACTGCCATCTTCACCCTCTCTCTCTTGAGTTTGCCTGTGCTTCTACCTCTCTCAGTCCACCTCGGATCCTATTATGTTGTCTGAATCACTCAGATTTGTGTATGATATCACCATTTATATGTATTTTATTGTGTTACGAAAATGAACCCCCACACAGTGCAAGGGAAACAACATTAATGGCGGGAAGGGAAAAGAAGACGGGTTCTTAAAGAAAAAGACAGTTAAAGTGCCGGCCTTTGCAAAGTTGTCACCTGCAATATTATAGAATAACTGTAAAAGCGAGTGCTTGAATAATTGTTCATGCATAGCCAATGGATATTATTGTGGTATTGGTTGTTTGCAACGGAGCGAAAACTTAATTGACATACAGAAATTCACCTATGGTGGGGTGGATTTCTACATCCGTCTGGGATATTCAGATCTTGGTAAGGTGTTGCATCTCCTTTTTTGATATTGTAATTTAAATAATCCTCTTATGCTTCTATTGTTTGTTTACTGGTTTATTTTAGTTTTTTTCTTAGATGTGACCTATCAAAACAGTAACCATTGTACTATCTAAAATTCATGATCAATTTTTGAAGTCGATAATCCATTAATCCATTTTGACAGTATTAGTATAAATCTTTTTCTAATTTACCAAAGAAAAGAGCGGCATCTATAATAAATTCTCAATTCTTTCTTTCATTTCAACTCTACTCCTTCAAATTTTGTTGTGTCTTACAGATATAAAGAGAAACACTCAAATAGTTATCACAATTGCAGTGATCATAGGGTCAGTAGCAACTGCTATCTGCATTTATCTTTCTTGGAGGTGGATGTCTAAGCCAAGAGGTATATTCCCATTACAATTAACTCTAGATAAATAAAATATTTTCTCTTAATAAATGATTGCATAACTAAATTTTGATTCAGGAAGGAAGAAAATTGAAGCCAGTCCAGAGCGTTCAAATGAAAGTGTGCTTGGAGATAAACTGAAACAAGCTTAATTTGAAGAATTAACTCTATTTAGTTTTGAGGCATTGGCGATTGCAACAGACGAATTTCATGTGGCCAATAAGCTTGGGCAGGGTGGGTTTTGTCCAGTGTACAAGATAATATTTGTTCTTTTGAAGTTGAAGCTTTACTAACAATAAGAAAATAAAAGTAATAATAATAATTTCACTTTTACCTTATTTTATGGGGAAAATGCCAAGTGGAGAAGGAATAGCTGTTAAACGGCTTTCAAGATCGTCTGGACAAGGGCTGGAGGAGTTTATGAATGAGGTTTTGGTGATTTGTTGATTCCAGCACAGTAATCTTGTTAGACTTATTGGATGTTGTGTGGAAGCAGAAGAAAAGATGTTGATCTATGAATATATGCCAAATAAAAGCTTGGATGCATTTCTCTTTGGTCAGTTCATCCAAATTGTGATCTTTTTGTCATTTATAGTTGTTTTCTATTCATTGCTTCAGCATGGCTACTACATAAAATAATATTTTGAAGAATAAATAGATTTTCTCATTTAGTTTTTGGTTTTAGATCCATGCAAAAAAAAACTCTTGGATTGGAGAAAACGTGCCAGCATTATTGAAGGGATTGGTCGAGGTCTACTTTACCTTTATAGGGATTCCAGATTAAAGATTATTCATAGAGATTTAAAGAGAAGTAACATTTTGTTGGATGAAGCGCTTAACCCAAAAATTTCAGATTTCGGTATGGCAAAGATTTGTGGAGGCAATGAAAACCAAGCCAACACTGCTAGGATTGTGGGAACATAGTAAGCATCTATTGCTTTCCCCAAATGCTTGATCATTTCTATTTTATAACTTTTTTTCTCACGGGATAGTTCAACTCAAATAATTTTTCTATATGGGCTGAAATGATTCAATGCAGTGGCTACATGGCCCCTGAATATGCAATGGAAGGGAGATTCTCGGAAAAATTTGATGTCTTTAGCTTCGAGTGCTTTTATTAGAGATTGCAAGTGCGCAGAAAAACACTAGTTTTTATCAAAATGAGCACTCTTTGAGCTTTCTTGGATCTGTAAGTTCATTTGGAACATTGCCCTTTGTTATTCATAGCTCCATCTAAACTTTCCAATGTTAGCATTTCACGGTTGTTTACTGTCTTCAGGCATGGAAACTATGGAATGAAAATAGGATTGTAATGCTAATAGATCCGACAATATCTGATCCGTGCTTCCAAGTGGAGATCTTGAGATACATACACGTAGGGCTGCTATGTGTCCAAGAATTCGCGAGAGATACGCCTACTATTTCCACCATTCTATCAATGCTTAGTAGTGATTTTGCAAATCTTCTAACTCCAAAGCAACCTGCATTTACTGAAAAACAGTTTCTCTTGAATATCAGGTCTTCTTAACATAGCCATAACAGATATTCTGCAAATAATGTCACTGTTACAATCATTGAAGGCCGTTAGTATTTATACTTTTAAGCTTATACTATTGTTTCATTCCTAAAGTACATTGCAGTTGTATATTCTAAGTTTGTTTTGTTTTGTTTTGACGTTGTTGGAATCAATATTTTTTGAAAGCCAGTGTTTGCCTTGATCCACTCACATTGATGTAATTTGGGAGAAAATCTGTTTCAAATAAAGAAGCAGCTAGCAAATTTTCAGTAACAAAGTGACAACGTTTTGTTTTGTTTTTTTTGTTTTGTTTCGTTTTTTTTTTTTTTTTTTTTTTTGGTCTAAAACATTATTAATCAATCCAGAATCTCATACTTTGTTTTATTTTGTTTCAAGAAATTTTGATGTGGTAGAGCACCTCTTTTTCAAATTACTTTAGTCTTGCCAAGACTTGTCTTACAAAAAATTTCTTAGTCACCAAAACTTCTCTTATAACAAACTGCAATATAAAATAAATCATAAATAGAAATAAAATTTTAACAACAAATCCTAACAATCTCTCCATTACAAAGGGTAGTTAGTGTATGTTGTGCTTAACTTTCAACCAAAAAAAAGAAGAAAAAAAATTCAAATCTAAGGCTTCAACTACTTCAACAAATAGATTTGACTATGATTTAGTCCAACCTACCCCTACCCAAATAATAATAATAATAAATAAATAAATGGTGGGTACTGTACCGTGTCACCAAATTTGTGTGCAAATTAGTGTAGCCAAGTTTTACATTTATAGATGCCACTACTACCGCTAACTAAAAATATAACAAGGGTGAGTAGGGATCGTCCTAAGGGATTGGTGGGTCATATTAGGTTGTGGAATTGAGATTAGGGATAGTAGGTCGAGTGATCAAAAGATTGGTTGGTGGTTGAATTACACTAAGATGCAATTTAGACTAAAGTAAACAATTAAATGCAATAGAGGTAAAATAAGAGAGAGAGAGAGATCTTGGGGTTTAGAGATCTCCACTAAGCATAGCTTTTCTACATCCTTAATAAATGATTAATGAGGGGAAAAGCATGTATTGTAACAAAGGTGTGTGTGTGGTTGTTTCAACAAGTATGGATGACCAATTAAGCATATATTGTCTATACAACATAATGAATAGTACAATATATCAAACTAAGTCATTAATTCCTCTTTAAGCTCACAATCCAAACACATCACAAAATTAGAGAAATATGCCATTTGCATTCATAAGTATGGAACATCAAACAACAAGCATGGATTGTCCTCCCATTTAACATCTAAACTACCACTACATTACAATTAAGCTAAAGACATGAGTTTAAACTAATTAAAACAAGGGAGAGGCACAATCCATCAAGAAATGAGTATGATCCATCAAATAAACCACAAGAGCATTCTATTAAGCACTATGTCTTGACAATCTCTAGATCTATAGTGTAACGACCCGATCATTTGCCTTCCTTTCCTTTTTCCTAAAATTTTACGAACGAATTTTTTTCGTTTAATTTTCTTTTCTGAGCTCTGTTTCATGCCGCTTAGTGCCATCTCAAGTGCTCAGAGTTGGTTTCTGAGACTCTTTCATGTGGATTGACAACTTCCTTTGAGGATCGAGTCATTTTCGCATTTTTCGTTTTTCAGACACTATGCGCTATTTCGTCTTTTCCCTATTCTGTCATTTTCCCTATTTCGTCTTATCTCCGTTTGTTAGTTTTTGGCACAACCTCACTTTTCAAGCTCGGAGTTGGTTTTTAACTTCACGTATCCTTATCGTGAGTGGTTTCCACGAAATACGTATCTTTACTTTTGCAAGAAGGTACTCTAGTTGCTCCCGGTGCCCATAGGGGCATGGATGTATAAATCTTTGGAATTAATTTCATTTCTTGAGGTGTTTTTCATAAATATATTTTAAAGATATTTTATTTCAGGGGCATCTAAGAAAATATCTTTTGGAAGATTTTTTCATTCTGGGGTAGTTTCGCAGTTAACCCTTTTTGTAGGGGTCATTGTGCAATTAACGAAAGTTATTGCAAAATGTCTCGTCTGGAGCCTGGATCCTCGTACGGGATTCATTTTCACTTTTTGTTGACTTATAAATTCATAGAATTCCGTTCTGATCGTTTTTCTCTAGTTTCAGAATTTCTGGACGTAGTTGCTGCCAAACTTGTTCGGGGCACAACTTTCTGCTTGGGACTCAGTTTTTGATGCCGTTTCTTCTGTTGTTCATATTTTCTTATTTTAAATCTTTTTTGTTCACTGGGTTTTTCCGTTTGAGCGCGTTTGCTCAAAATCCACTTTTCCGGACCCGGCGGGGCCTTTTCGGGGCACTTTTTGAGATTTCTTTAAATAGGTTGCCCTAATTTTTAAAATCAGATTTTCAGACCTTCTTCTTCCTCTTGGCTGGTAGCCATTATTCCCCTCGTCGTGCTCTACCATTATTCCTTATTAGAATTCATTTTTGACAATTTCTTGAGTTTGGCTTTGAAGTCAAGTTTGGATTTTCATGGGTCTTTCTTCGGATTCATGTAGATCGTGTTGTCCCTGGCATAACACTTCGATTTCGGCGAAGCACTTTTTTTTCAGTGGGGATTTGAGGTCTTCATCTCAAATTGAGGTAGGAGGTGTTATAGGTTTAATTCTTGTTATATAACATGCTATTGATGCTTATACAACTTGATTGCATGCTTAAATATGAAATCTAGAGATTTTATTATTTAATTTTCTTGTATTGGATATGATTTTCCCGGTTCCTTATGACTTGTTTTAAACATGTAGCATGGTAATATAATGCTCTATAATATGGTCATTGACATATATTAAATTGAGGGAATTTGAACAAGTATTAAAGATTTTTTTTAATATTTATCTTGAATAAAATATTAAATCATATGGCCTTAACTAGCTTAAAATCAATATGTGTTAGCATATTAAATTAGGCCTTAGCATGCTCTCTAACATAGTTGAATTTCAAAGTAATTGGAGGTGTTTCGAAAATTAGTAATTATTAATTAATTTAATTAATTAATTTGCCCCGAGTGCACTATTCACTCTATTTGAATTTCGACTTGATATTCTTGATTTACATGCCATATAGCTTCACATATATTTGATTTAGAATATTCGGTTAGGTTTTGAAACCTTTCATTTAATTAAATTCCTTGTTTAAGATTTAATCCTCATGGTGATATACAACTTGGAATTGAATTGTGGCATGCTAGAAAATTAAGTTTTGGTATGGTTGTTCACATATATTAAATTGGGATTAATTGTATGAGAATTGTAACTTTTATTTTATATTTAAGTTTAGTGAAAGTTTAATTCACATAGTCGTAGATTGAATGAAATAAACTTGTAATGTGAAATTACATTAGTCCTTGGCATGTTCTCCAAGATATGTTAAATTGAGAGCATTTGCTTAAGTTTGAAACTCTAGAGATTTTAATTAAAAGAATTAATTAAAATTTATTTTGTGGTCCCATTAGCTTAATTAAGGTTTTAACTTGATATTTGTATTGATCATGACTTGTTTACTTGCATGTATTAATTTGGGACTATTTGAAGTTGTTTTAGAACCCTGGGATATAAATTAGCATGATTTAATAAAAGTTCTACCTTGTTGTTGTATTTAAACTCACGAGCTTATGTTTTCAATATTGAATATATTGTTGTCTTGGGTAATGATTTGCACACTTCATATTTAACATCATTCATGTATAGCGTGTAACGAATCGCACACTGAAGATTCGACATTTACCATATCATATTAGTTGTGGATTTAGAGCATGTATTATATAGGTTTCCAAAATTGGTTGTGCTTGGTAGATAGTTGATTATCTTGCATATTCCTGTTGATATATGCGTTATTGCACAACTTGTTGATTTTGGAAACTTGGGGATGTCGTTGTTTGACTATGGCTAGGACCTGGTTCTGGTACGGGGGATAGTCCCTTTATATAGTCTAGTGCGCACATAGGGAGGTTACCCATGGGCTAGTAACCCTAAAGTAACTATGTTGTCGGTCTGATCCGGCTACGTCCGAGTATCCACTTTGTTTGATTTCGCATTTCATTTTCAAGTTGATAACTAGATGATGTTGTAACTTGTTGTTTCTTATTTGTCGTTCCATTTTAAGTTACAGGATGTTAACTTTGCGGAATTGTGCTTTATGCGTTGTATTGGATGTTCCAATGTTGGTTAAATTGCATCGATATTGAAAATCGTGTTTTGACGTTCTAATAAAGCTTAGGATTGATCCTATTGATTCATTTATAACTTAGACGTTAGGTGGCATGACCCACTTCTGTTGTTTTCGTGCTTTAGATTCCAAGCTGATTGCTTTAAGAAATTGTCTTTTGTTGCCTTATATAATATGCTTTTATGTGGTTAGACTGCATTGAAGTTGTAATTTGCGTTTTGAATGTTCAGCATGGCCTAGGATGATTCCTTAGACTTATCTAGAACATAGACGTTAGGTGACATGATCACTTTAGTTGTTTCTGTATTCGAGATTTCAAGTTAATACCTTTAAGAACCTATATCTTGTTGCTTTGTATAACATGCTTCCATATTGTTTAAATGGCATAGATGATGTGATTTATGCTAGAAACACTCTAAGGTAGCTTAGGATGCTCCCTGAGTCTCATTTCGATATAGACGTTAGGTGGCATGAACCCCTTTAACATGTTTCACCTTAAGGTGATAAATTTGTAAAATGCTAGGTCGATGCATGCTCATTTCCTACGAGTAGCTTTATGTTACTCACCCCTACGATACTGGGGCATATTTCAGGTACAAGAATCAAAGTTGAGGTCTTCATTATGCTTGGATGGTTTGTGGACTTGAAGACTTCCATTTTTGTGAAGATTGGCTCAGAATGCCAATTGTAGTCTTATATGTCTAAATATGTATATTTGATTCCATGTATGTAATGTGTACTTAAGTACACTTCTTTCAATGTATTTGATATGTATGAGATGAGGCCGGAGGTCAATAACATGTATGTTGTATTCTATACAACTTTTTAACTTCATAAAATATTATGAAAACCTTGAAAAATCGCAAGTCATTGCTTCACCATGGTTGCATCGGGTGTGTGAATTCCATTTTCATTCTTTCATAGGGTCTTATTAATCTTGTATGAAGTGTGGCCAAGGGCCAAACGGTCATTTGACTCCATTTTACATTTTTGGATTCCATGTTTTCCATTCTAAGTCCATTTTTGCCTTTTTGCCCGATGGGGGGTCGGATTTTGTATCGGCTATATTTTTAAGCCATGGACCATTGTAGCGCGTCTAAATAGGTAAGTTATGTTTGCGTGCATAGTCATATCCGGGCAAAACCTCATCGTTTGTGTTTTGAGCCTCCTACGATTTCATTTTGCGTTTTTGTTGCATATTCCGATCTAGGGGCATTTCAGACCTTTTCATTCAGTTTTATTTCCTTCTTTCAACATAGTTGAATAGAAAACGTAATTTTAGGGGGGGTTTCTTTTTTGTGTTTTTCCAGAAAATGTCGTCTTGGTGCCAGAATTCGATCACAAAGTTCAGCTTTCTGTTTTTTTTTTTAGCAGCTTTTTGGACCTCCATGACCAGATTTCATGGAGGGGCATTTCGGGCATTCTACATTGCATTTTTTTTTTAATTCTCTCATAGTCACGTAGAAAACTCAATTTTGAGGGGGGTTTCTTCTTTATGTTTTTCTAGAAAAATTTATCTACTGGCCCGTTTTTACTCTCTGTTCTGGCTGTTTCTGGAAAAACATGCTTGTAGCAGCTTTTTGGGTCCATCTTGACCTAGGCTGTTCAAGGGCATTTTAGGGACTTTACATTATATTTTTTTTTGGTTTCTTCTACATAGTTGGGTAGAAATCGTGATTTTAAGGGGGGTTTCTTCTTCGTGTTTTTCCAAAAAAACTCGTTTAATGGTCCATTTTTAGCCTTGGTTCTGGAAAAAAATTTAATTGGTGCTTGCTGTTAAAACACTATTCTTGCCCAGATTTCTTACCCGGAAAATAAGTCTAATTTTTTGAAACTTTGAGGCTTCATATCTTCTTCGTCCCAACTCCAAATTAAGTGATTTTTGAGTCTAAGTTTATTATTTTTTGCTTGTCTATCCAACGGTATTAACGGTTGCATCTAATTCTATCTGAAAAGATTATTTTACCCTTTGTAAAGTACCCTTGCTGCACTGATTTTAAACTCAAAGGTTGGTTTTTTTGAAACTTTGACGTTTCATATCTTCTTCATCCGGACTCCGAATTAAGTGATTCTTGAGTCTAGATTCATTAATTTTTCCTAGTCTATCTATCGGTATGCTCAGTTGCATCCAATTTTGTCTAAAAAGACCATTTTACCCCTTATCAATTACCCTTGCCGCACTGTTTTGAAACTCGAAAGTTGGTTTTTATGAAACTTTGGAGTTTCATATCTTCTTCATCCGGACTCTGAATCAAGTGATTCTTGAGTCTGGATTTGTTAATTTTTCACTGTCTTTCCAGCGGTGTGCTCGGTGGCACCCGAATCCACATTTTTTAAAAATAACTATTTTGCCCCTGGGGGCTTATTTGTCATATTTTTGACCTTTTGCTTCCGCATCAGTTCTCATTGAGTTCCACGACCTCATGGAAGATCACTTTGACTTCTTAGAGTCTTGTTTTCTGTGTTCGCTTTCGCTTATCGGATCCGTTATCGGGTCAACCTTCAGTTCATCACAGGACACGCTGGCCTAAAAAAACCAGGGTCGTCACAGGTGGTATCAGAGCGTCCGGGTTCGAATACCTTGGACGACGGGTTTTGGGTGCATATCATGCTCATGTTGTTTTGCTTTAATGTGTCATTTATATCTTGATAACATACTTTGTTTGATAACATGTCTTGTATGATAACATGTTCACATGCTTAGGTGTTTTGAGACATCTATTATTTGTTAAGCATACTTTATGTGTACATATGCTCTTGATAACATGTCTGTTTGCTTATGTGGCACCTTGAGTAGATAGTCCATTGCTATGATGCATGCTAGCTGTTTACTTTTATGTCTGGTTTTGGTATTGTCTTGTAGGATCGTCATATCCCTTGGATGCATTCTTGTTTCACGAGTTTCTTCCTCGGATAGGAGAAATTCATTCTGTAAGGACCCATGTCGGGAACCTTCTTATTTGTTCTGCCGATTGATGCAAGTAAGGCTCATATGAGCGTAGAGGACTGCAATTCGTTCCATTTCCTTGTCTGCAGGAGTGAGACGTGGGCCAAGGAGGCACCGTTTCATTTCCTTTTCCTTCGTGCCTTCTAAATCTAAGGCCTTAAGCGTAATGGTGCCAGTGTCATTGTTGTCAGAGTTTTAGGATTAGCTACCCCAACTCTCGCAGATGCCTGGTTTCCGTAGTGCCTTTGGTAATGATCATTTTCGACATTGATGTCATTGGTATCGAAAAGTTCCCTTCTAGGGCATGTTACGAACTAGTGCCTTATACTGTCATGTTACCTTGTTGACGAGTAAGTGTGGGCGGGTTCTGGTCACTGTTCGTACTGCCTTGTCACCCTCTTCTTCTATCATGTTTCAACATTTCGTTGTCTTGGGATTCTCTCAGTAGTTGACATTGAGTTAACGTGCCGATTCGTATGGGGTGTTGTCTCAGTTCATGTTTTCGCGTTCCTTCAATTGATCTTTAGACTTTAGGATTTATCCTTCAGTGCATTGTGAGCTGTCCTTGGATTTGACCTTTTGTTCGTTCATTATTTTGTTCTCTCTGGTATGTTCCTAATTTCGGGGACGAAATTTCTTTAAGGAGGGTAGGTTGTAACGACCCAAACATTTGCCTTCCTTCCCTTTGTCCTGAAATTTTACGACCGAATTTTTTTCGTTTAATTTTCTTTTCTGAGCTCTGTTTCGTGCCGCTTAGTGCCATCTCGAGTGCTCAAAATTGGTTTCTGAGACTCTTTCATGTGGATTGACAACTTCCTTTGAGGATCGAGTCATTTTCGCATTTTTCGTTTTTCAGACACTATGCGCTATTTCGTCTTTTCCCTATTCTGTCATTTTCCCTATTTCGTCTTATCTGTGTTTGTTAGTTTTTGGCACAACCTCACTTTTCAAGCTCGGAGTTGGTTTTTGACTTCACGTATCCTTATCGTGAGTGGTTTCCACGAAATACGTATCTTTACTTTTGCAAGAAAGTACTCTGGTTGCTCCCGGTGCCCATAGGGGCATGGATGCATAAATCTTTGGAATTAATTTCATTTCTTGGGGTGTTTTTCATAAATATATTTTGAAGATATTTTATTTCAGGGGCATCTAAGAAAATATCTTTTGGAAGATTTTTTCATTCTGGGGCAGTTTTGCAGTTAACCCTTTTTGTAGGGGCCATTGTGCAATTAACGAAAGTTATTGCAAAATGTCTCGTCTGGAGCCTGAATCCTCGTACGTGATTTATTTTCACTTTTTGTTGACTTATAAATTCATAGAATTCCGTTCTGGTCGTTTTTCTCCAGTTTCAGAGTTTCTGGACCTAGTTGCCGCTGAACTTATTCGGGGCATAACTTTCTGCTCGGGACTCAGTTTTTGATGCCATTTCTTCCGTCGTTTATATTTTCTTATTTTAAATCTTTTTTGTTCACTGGGTTTTTCCGTTTGAGCGCGTTTGCTCAAAATCCACTTTTCCGGACCCGACGGGGCCCTTTCGGGGCACTTTTTGAGATTTCTTTAAATAGGTTGCCCCAATTTTTAAAATCAGATTTTCAGACCTTTTTCTTCCTCTTGGCTGGCAGCCATGGGAGTCCAAGGGGCTGCCTTCACTCTTTCTTCTCGTCCACTTGATTTCCTTGGTAGAAATCCTTCGGCCTTAGCATTTGTTGTTCCCCTCGTCGTGCTCTACCATTATTCCTTATTAGAATTCATTTTTGACAATTTCTTGAGTTTAGCTTTGAAGTCAAGTTTGGATTTTCATGGGGCTTTCTTCGGATTCATGTAGATCGTGTTGTCCCCGGCATAACACTTCGATTTCGGCGGATTTAGAGCACTTTTTTTTCAGTGGGGATTTGAGGTCTTCATCTCAAATTGAGGTAGGAGGTGTTATAGGTTTAATTCTTGTTATATAACATGCTATTGATGCTTATACAACTTGATTGCATGCTTAAATATGAAATCTAGAGATTTTATTATTTAATTTTTTTGTATTGGATTTGATTTTCCCGGTTGCTTATGACTTATTTTAAACATGTAGCATGGTAATATAAAGCTCTATAATATGGTCATTGACATATATTAAATTGAGGGAATTTGAACAAGTATTAAAGATTTTTTTTAATATTTATCTTGAATAAAATATTAAATCATATGGCCTTAACTAGCTTAAAATCAATATATGTTAGCATATTAAATTAGGCCTTAGCATGCTCTCTAACATAGTTGAATTTGAATGTAATTGGAGGTGTTTCAAAAATTAGTAATTATTAATTAATTTACCCCGAGTGCACTATTCACTCTATTTGAATTTCGACTTGATATTCTTGATTTACATCTCATATAGCTTTACATATATTTGATTTAGAATATTCGATTAGGTTTTAATCCTTGTTTAAGATTTAATCCTCATGGTGATATACAACTTGGAATTGAATTGTGGCATGCTAGAAAGTTAAGTTTTGGTATGGCTGTTCACATATATTAAATTGGGATTAATTGTATGAGAATTGTAACTTTTATTTTATATTTAAGTTTTGTGAAAGTTTAATTCACATAGTCGTAGATTGAATGAAATAAACTTGTAATGTGATATTACATTAGTCCTTGGCATGTTCTCTAAGATATGTTAAATTGAGAGCATTTGGTTAAGTTTGAAAATCTAGAGATTTTAATTAAAAGAATTAATTAAAATTTATTTTGTGGTCCCATTAGCTTAATTAAGGTTTTAACTTGATATTCGTATTGATCATGACTTGTTTACTTGCATGTATTAATTTGGGACTATTTGAAGTTGTTTTAGAACCTTGGGATATAAATTAGCATGATTTAATAAAAGTTCTACCTTGTTGTTGTATTTAAACTCACGAGCTTATGTTTTCAATATTGATTATATTGTTGTCTTGGGTAATGATTTGCACACTTCATATTTAACATCATTCATGCATAGCGTGTAACGAATCGCACACTGAAGATTCGACATTCATCATATCATATTAGTTGTGGATTTAGAGCATGTATTGTATAGGTTTCCAAAATTGGTTGTGCTTGGTAGATAGTTGATTATCGTGCATATTCCTGTTAATATACGCGTTGTTGCACAACTTGTTAATTTTGGAAACTTAGGGATGTCGTTGTTTAACAATGGCTAGGACGTGGTTCTAGTACGGGGGATAGTCCCTCTATATAGTCTAGTGCCCACATAGGGAGGTTACCCATGGGCTAGTAACCCTAAAGTAACTATGTTGTCGGTCTGATCCGGCGTGACGTCCGAGTATCCACTTTGTTTGATTTTGCATTTCATTTTCAAGTTGATAACTAGATGATGTTGTAACTTGTTGTTTCTTATTTGTCGTTCCATTTTAAGTTACAGGATGTTAACTTTGCGGAATTGTGCTTTATGCGTTGTATTAGAAGTTCCAATGTTGGTTAAATTGCATCGATATTGAAAATCGTGTTTTGACATTCTAATAAAGCTTAGGATTGATCCTATTGATTCATTTATAACATAGACGTTAGGTGGCATGACCCACTTCTTTTGTTTTCGTGCTTTAGATTCCAAGCTGATAGCTTTAAGAAATTGTATTTTGTTGCCTTGTATAATATGCTTTTATGTGGTTAGACTGCATTGAAGTTGTAATTTGCGTTTTGATTGTTCAGCATGGCCTAGGATGATTCCTTAGACTTATTTAGAACATAGACGTTAGGTGACATGATCATTTTAGTTGTTTCTGTATTCGAGATTGCAAGTTAATACCTTTAAGAACCTATATTTTGTTGCTTTGTATAACATGCTTCCATATTGTTTAAATGGCATAGATGATGTGATTTATGCTAGAAACACTCTAAGGTAGCTTAGGATGCTCCCTGAGTCTCATTTCGATATAGACGTTAGGTGGCATGAACCCCTTTAATATGTTTCACCTTAAGGTGATAAATTTGTAAAATGCTAGGTCGATGCATGCTCATCTCCTATGAGTAGCTTTATGTTACTCACCCCTACGATACTGGGGCATATTTCAGGTACAAGAATCAAAGTTGAGGTCTTCATTATGCTTGGATGGTTTGTGGACTTGGAGACTTCCATTTTTGTGAAAGTTGGCTTAGAATGCCAATTGTAGTCTTATATGTCAAAATATGTATATTTGATTCCATGTATGTAATGTGTACTTAAGTACACTTCTTTCAATGTATTTGATATGTATGAGACGAGGCCGGAGGCCAATGACATGTATGTTGTATTCTATACAACTTTTTAACTTCATAAAATATTATGAAAACCTTGAAAAATCGCAAGTCATTGCTTCACCATGGTTGCCTCGGGTGTGGGAATTCCATTTTCATTCTTTCATAGGGTCTTATTAATCTTGTATGAAGTGTGGCCAAGGGCCAAACGGTCATTTGACTCCATTTTACATTTTTGGATTCCATGTTTTCCATTCCAAGTCCATTTTTGCCTTTTTGCCCGTTGGGGGGTCGGATTTTGCATTGGTTATATTTTTAAGCCATGGACCATTGTAGCGCATCTAAATAGGTAAGTTATGTTTGCGTGCATAGTCATTTCCTGGCAAAACCTCATCGTTTATGTTTTGAGCCTCCTACGATTTCATTTTGCATTTTTGTTGCATATTCTGATCTAGGGGCATTTTAGACCTTTTAATTCAGTTTTATTTCCTTCTTTCAATATGGTTGAATAGAAAACGTGATTTTAGGGGGGTTTCTTTTTCATGTTTTTCCAAAAAATGTCGTCTTCGTACCGAAAATCGATCACAAAGTTCAGCTTTCTGTTTTTTTTTTTTTTAGCAGCTTTTTGGATCTCCATGACCAGATTTCATGGAGGGGCATTTCAGGCATTCTACATTGCGTTTTTTTTTTTTTATTCTTTTGCGAGTTACGTAGAAAACTCAATTTTTGGGGGGGGGGGGGGTTTCTTCTTTGTGTTTTTCCAGAAAAATTCATCTACTGGCTTGTTTTTACTCTCTGTTCTGGCTGTTTCTGGAAAAACATGCTTGTAGTAGCTTTTTGGGTCCATCTTGACCTAGGCTGTTCAAGGGGCATTTTAGGGACTTTACATTGTATTTTTTTTGGTTTCTTCTGCATAATCAGGTAGAAATCGTGATTTTAAGGGGGGTTTCTTCTTTGTGTTTTTCTAGAAAAACTCATTTAAGGGTCCGTTTTTAGCCTCGGTTCTGGAAAAAAATTTAATTGGTGCTTTCTGTTAAAACACTATTCCTGCCCAGATTTCTTACCCGGAAAATAAGTCTAATTTTTTGAAACTTTGAGGCTTCATATCTTCTTCGTCCCGACTCCAAATCAAGTGATTTTGAGTCTAAGTTTATTATTTTTTGCTTGTCTATCCAACGGTATTCACGGTTGCATCTAATTCTATCTGAAAAGACTATTTTACCCTTTGTAAAGTACCCTTGCCACACTGATTTTAAACTCAGGTTGGTTTTTTTTGAAACTTTGACGTTTCATATCTTCTTTATCCGGACTCCGAATTAAGTGATTCTTAAGTCTAGATTCATTAATTTTTCCTAGTCTATCTATCGGTATGCTCAGTTGCACCCAATTTTGTCTAAAAAGATCATTTTACCCCTTGTCAATTACCCTTGCCGCACTGTTTTGAAACCCGAAAGTTAGTTTTTATGAAACTTTGGAGTTTCATATCTTCTTCATCCGGACTCTGAATCAAGTGATTCTTGAGTCTGGATTTGTTAATTTTTCACTGTCTTTCCAGCGGTGTGCTCGGTGGCACTCGAATCCACATTTTTTAAAAATAACTATTTTGCCCCTGGGGGCTTATTTGTCATATTTTTGACCTTTTGCTTCCGCATCAGTTCTCATTGAGTTCCATAACCTCATGGAAGATCACTTTGACTTCTTAGAGTCTTGTTTTCTGTGTTCACTTTCGCTTATTGGATCCGTTATCGGGTCAACCTTCAGTTCATCACTAAACACGCTGGCCTAAAAAAACCAGGGTCGTCTCATATAGTATCGATACACATAGACATGCATCAAAAACACAAAATCTAGAGACAAGCATATGAGCATCTATTCTAGCATACATAAACATATGGATAGAATGAAATGAACAATTGGAAGCATTAAACCACACAAATCATTGAATAAACAAGATCTATGTATATAAATATGTTAAAACATGTATCACAATACAAATCCCCTCAAAAATACATAAATCAAGATGTAGAAAGCATGTTTAGGGCTAACTCTAGCCCCAAGAGGATGTCTAGCCACTCATGGATGGTGTCCTCCAACCCTCAAGGGCTAACTCCATGGTAGAGATTGCTCCTCTTCTTGGTTGATGAAAGAACTCTAAGCTTGTGTCTCTAGCCTCCTCTCTTCTTTTCTTCCTCCCTAATACTATGGAAAATGTATCAAGAGTCAAGCATCAAATCTCTAGTGTAGCCTCAAGTATATCTTGTAAAGGTGGCTCATATTCCTTATATAAGTAGATCAAATGGCACTCTCAAATATCTAGGCTCATGCTCTGAGATTCCTTCCCAATGATTGGATATGAGACAACTTTTAATGAGCTGGAAATTGCATTTTCTCGGATTTGGAGAAGTTCGATCGATCGAACATGGCTGAGATCTATCGAATTTAAGTTGGATCAATCTTCTATGGCGGCGCCTTTTTGGATAAAGACAAATCTGAGATATTTTGGAGATATTTTTGGGAAAGAGACAAAAGTGGTAGGTGGGGTGGTACAACTGGATAAGATATAATCTTTTCGATCGATCTGAAGGAAGTTGGATCGATCGAACTTTGTGGGATTTTTGGATAAGGACAAAATAGCTCAGATCCATCTTGAAGTGCTGAGATCAATGAACTTTCGATCGATCGAATGTTTACTGAGATCGATTGAACTTGCTGAATTTGCACCACTTGCTTCCTTTTGCTCTTACTTTGCTCATTTCTTTGATTCATCTCAAGATTGCTTCAATTATACTCTTATTTAGCTGAGTTAGCTTATTTTGGGGATAAGTACCTGAAAAGGACAATAACACGAAATTAGTCAAAAGTAGCAAAATAAGATAGATAAAGGTCCTAGAATGTTCAAGCTTAAGAGGTTTAAATGCGCACTTTTCAGCGCTCATCAATAAATAAATAAACTATTGCAATACACATTTGTGATGTGGAGAAACATGGGGAAAGAGCATGCCACGGAGCCAAGGAGGCCCTCCTCTACCAAATTTTATTTATTTATGTTATAGTCCTAAGCTTTTATCAAAATTCAAATAAGAGGAATGTTAGGGCAATCCTTAGGACTTTAAGCGACTGTTTCTTTTCACACTCCCTCAGTTCCTCTTCTCAGGCTATTTTAATTTCATTAAATTCTTATTTCATATTTTTAAGAAACACTAAAAACATAATTTTTTAAAGAAAAAACTACCCCTTTCTTCCCTCTCATCTTCTCGTTCATATATGTGTGTGTCTATATATCACTTACCAAATTATGATTTATCTATCTAACTTTTTTTTTTATAAGGTAAGAAGTGTAAGAAGTAAAATTAGTAGATATAGAGAGTTGAAGCCTGGCACTCCAAAATCCACCGAAGCCACTAACGGTAATGTTTCCGATTTTTACAATTTTTTCATTTTCTGGAATTTTTTGATTTTTTGATGGCATTTTCATCTTTTCTCGTTTTACGTGCCGAACGCTATGGGGTGTGCCGGGTGTGTCGGAGAGTTGGTTGGGGCATTTCATTGAGTTCAGGACTCTTTGAAATGTAAGGGATGCCATTTCGGCATTTTTTCAGTTTTTCGGACCGGACAATCTCGGATAGGACTCGTTACCAGAGTTGTTGTGTACATGAGTTGTGTCGTGGGTCATTTGCATACCATGCATTATTATTTTTATGCCTAAGTAAATTATTTAAGTGCTATATTGTGTGACTATGATATAGTTGGAGAATATATATAATTTTTATGGTGAAAATTTAAAAGAAAATAAAAATATTTTTGGTAGTGGGACCCACCACCTCTTTTAAAGGCCAAGAGGCTATTGTATGGCCTCAATCTCTTTCTCTTCTCCCGGATCTCTCTCTCATTCTCTTTTCTTTTTCTTTTTTTTCTTTCACCAACTTTAATCTTTGATCTCTTCCTCAATTTTGAGAATTTTCGGAGAGTGCGTCGAGATCTTTGATTTTATCAGAGCAAATCCTTGTTTGGCCAACTTTGAAATTTCAAGATTAGGGCACAAAATTGGGGGCTTTTGGATCTCTTGAGGTAAGGGTCCTTAATCCACAGGTCTGCTAGGATGTAAACCAGCCGAGACACCCATTGAGCCTAACCTTAAGCTGCAGCCTTCTAAAGATAACTAAGTTCCGAATAGAGAGCAGTATCAAAGACTTGTTGGAAGACTGATCTACTTGTCACATACACGTCCAGATATAAGGTTTGCAGTCAATATGGTTAGCTAGTTCATGCATTCACCTGGACGAGAACACTTTGATGCAGTTTACAAAATTCTTAGATACCTAAAGGGGACCCCTGGAAGAGGTCTACTATTAAAAAACCGTGGGCATTTGCAAATTGAAGCCTATATTAATACGGATTGGGCTGGGAGTGCTATTGATTGATGATTAACTTCTGGCTATTGCACCTTTGTTGGAGGTAACCTTGTCACCTGACAGAGTAAAAAATAGAATGTGGTAGCAAGAAGCAGTGTAGAGGCCGAGTTTAGATCAATTGCTCATGGAATTTATGAGGTGTTATGGATTAAGAGACTATTGGAAGAATTAAAGGTCTCTAGTCCGTTGCCTATGAAATTGTATTGTGACAATAAAGTTGCTATTTCGATAGCTCACAATAAAGTGCTTCATGACAAAACAAAGCACGTGGAGGTAGACAAAAACTTCATTAAGGAAAACCTCAAAAATGGATTAATCTGTATGCCGTACATTCCTACTATCGAGCAAGTTGCAGATGTGCTTACAAAGGGACTTCCTACAAGATAGTTGGACTGACTAATTGGCAAGATGGCTATAGAGGATATCTTCAAACCAGCTTGAGGGGGAGTGTTAAAAAAGAAAGATTCAGTGGTAACACTATCAAATATTATTAGCTGTAAATATAATATTTGGAGGATATTTGCTGTAAATTAGGAAATTATTAATAAGGCCAGCTAGCTACTGTAATAAGTTTTCAGATTTTGTACTTGTATTCTCTCCTATAAAGAGAACCCGTGTAAACTTGTGAATATTGTGAGCTAATACAAAAAAAAGTTTATTCCATATTTCTTTCCCTTTCAAGTTTATACCCCCAAATCGCGGCAATCATTTCCTAATAAACTTCACCATTTTAACTCTCACTAAACTCACAACTCTCTCTCTATATATATTTTTGGGTAAATTATATTTACCTCCCTTGAGGTTTGGGCAAATCTCACATGGGTGAAGCGTTTGAGGTTTATTACTTTGACCACCCTTAAGACTATAAAAAGTCAATTATACGCTTATATGTAATCTATTTTTATAATACAAAATATATTATAAAATCTAAAAAAATTAATTATTCTAACTTATCTCTTTTATTGCTTTCTCTCTCCTCTCCACCACCGTTACCCTCTCTTAATTATAAAAAATTTTGTAAATAAAAAATAAAAAATGAGTGTAAGGGCAACTTGGTCATTTTATGAATTATTTTTATAAGTTTTGATGGAGAAGGGGGGGGGGGGTTGTTGAGCATACACCCAAATCTCAAGGACATCAAAACAATAAATGGGGGGGGGGGGGGGGGGTGGTGAGCATACACCCAAATCTCAAGAACGTCAAAACAATAAATCTTAAACGCTGCACTTGTGTGAGATTTGCAGAGGTCAATGTAATTTACTCTATATCTTTCTAACTTCTTTTTTTTTTGGTAATTTTTTTATTTTATTATATTTTATTATTGTTCAAGCGGCCCCTCCTTTTTCTTCTGACCACCTCACTGCTCATGAGTAAATGGAGAGTTGAATTAGTATTGATGCATGGAAGTCCTTTGGGAACGAGTCAGAAGACATCACACCTTCCATCTTCATCAACAAGAAGCACTCAACAGAGTTACTGGACTAGCCATGGTACGTACAAGAATAATGACTCTTCTTCCCATCCATGTTCTCATATTTTACTGTTCTTGTAGGATAGAATTTCGCACTGCCATTGACATAATTACATCAACTCAACCCTGAAACTATAATCTCCAATGGTTACACCTTCAAGCCCCACAAACCAACTCAAGAAATTAAACAAGAATCACACTACTTACAAAAATTTAAGTGTCTATGTCCACGGTTAAGATCCGGTAAACATTTCATTATGCCACAAATATGAGATTACAAGTTTTAGCACCAAAACCTCCCTTCTCTTTTATCACACTACAAACCCTAATTTTTAGTGTTCTCTCGTATCACACTACAAACCCTAAATGCCGTTATATACTGGGTACAAGAGAATCTACAACCTGGGTTCACGACCTGTAAGAGAAAATAGGTCAATTTTTTCCCTTCAAATTTCCAAATCATAACCGAATAGCAATGCGACCCAAGGCGAAACAAAATTAGGACCACAATAGAGATAAACCCCTTAATCATTCTTCTGTGACTCCGACCAACCTTGTAGTACATGTCATGGATGGACAGAAACAGATTGTTTGGTTGTCAAATGTTTCAAAAATATGTGTTTAAAACTTTAAATTACCAAAAGGTTTTTCTTGACAAAATGAAAATTCAAACTACCAATTAGTATTAATTCAAATGGTATAGTCTCTCCACTACAAATGGGAGGTTGGGGCAATATCATTAGCGCTTGCGTTTGCTTGAACTTTGAAGAATAAAAAAATTTCAAACCTAGGGCCACCAAGGGCTTCAAGAAATAGATTTGACTATAACTTTGTCCAATCTCAAGATACTATGTGTATGGGAAAAAATCCGGATAGTATACAAAATAAAAATATTTGAAAGGAACAAAATGAATTTATAAAACATTTAAGGGGGTACTTCCCCCCTAAGCTCCACTTAGCTCCATCGTTAATTTGACTTTTATCCAAACTCATTATTTAACAATTTGTATCATATACTAAGGTCTATATAAAGAGCACTGATAGGGAGAGCAAGTAAAAGTTTTTATATTTGTTCAGACAATGTATGGTCAAATTGAGACGATTGACATGTACTATACAACATGGGAGCAAAGATTTTAAAACCTTTAATCTTTCATTTTTATTTTCTTAAAAAAATAATCAGGTTGTGAAGACTGTTTCAACCGTCCAACCAATCCATTTCATTTTTTGAACCATTTCTAGTTGAAGTATAGTTTATTTGACATATAACAGAGTAAGATCTAGAAACCTTTGCAATTTAAAGACTAAAGGGTCCATTTGGTTAGATAAAAATTATTAGTAAAAAGTGAAAGAAAGTAAAAAAGCGAGAAATAATTGCATAACTCTCTTTCTAGGTCAAATTTAAGTAACTAATTAGTATGTGCTTTCACCATGCTAATTAAGCCTCTTATTACTATTAGTCAAAAAATTGTTAAAAGAGTAGAAGAATTGATTCGTGATTAGACCTCATCTTTGTTTATAATATGGTTTATAAATTTATAATGCTTAAATTGCGCATGATCTTTGATTTATATTGCAGACGACATGAATTTGAAAAAATTATCAATAATGCGTAACAAAACCAATAATGAAAGAACAAAATTACCAGTTTTAAATTCACAATTTGTCTTAAATAGTATCACAGGATACGGCTTCCGTTTACGGGGCTTTTAACCATTCAAAGCTTATGACTGGTCCTTTGGCAACAGGTCAGAAGACATCGCACCTTCCATATTCACCAACAAGAGCCACTCAACAGAGTTATTGGACTTAATTGCCATGGTACAAGCTAGCTTAACGACTCTTTTTCGAATCCTTGTTCTCATATTTTACTGTTCTTGCTGTACTAATTAATTTTGCACTGCCATAGACACAATTACATTTACTCAACCCATCAGTGAATCTGAAACTATAATCTCCGATGGTGACACCTTCAAATTGGGATTTTTTAGCCCTGTTAATTCTACTAAAAGTTACGTTGGTATCTGGTGTTGGGATTTATATTCCCTGGCATAGCAAATTCCTATCTGGATTATAGTGACATATGTTCCTGACATATCTGAAATATTTATGATTTATATAATTGGTGAATTTAATGTATTATGTTTCGATTCACTATGAAATTGATAGTATCCCTGTAATTACAAGAAATATTTATATATATGTATGTGATTGCAATCAATGCATGATATATAAATAGTAATTATAAATTATCCATAGTCGGTAATTATGGATGGACTCATAATTAATTAAGACTAGAACTTGATCCGCGTTAGGTTGAGATATATTGCGAGAGCCGTCGTATGCAATTGCTCCCTATCACCGTCATGGCATTTGACTCTTAAGCATGAGAAAAGCATAGACTCTTTTATTAATTAATAATTACTTTGATTTGTTTGGCGGATTCTTCGGGATCCTTAGACCGACACTTTGGGTAGTTATGTAATTAATAGTTAGAGGGTTATATTTTCAATATTTGCATCATTGCTACTTATATTTATTTTGTATTGATTATGGTTGATCACAAAGTAAATTCGAAGGCCTTCGTGTGTTTTTAGACAAAATGATTTATTATATATTTATTTATTTAAATTATTATTTTTGTCAAACAAATGTTTTATTGTGATCGAGTCAGAAATAATCAAAGGTACCAAAATAAATATATTAATTAAGTAGTCGGATTGATGGCTTTATTTATCCGATAACTAATTATGCATAGAGGGGTCAAAGTGCAATATTGACTTAGAGGTTATTTATTATTTAATTGGAGTTCAATTAATTTCTTTTAGTGGAGTAGAAATTAATTTATGAATTAATTGAATTGGGTCCATGGACCGGGCCAATTATTAATTCATTGTAGCCAATAAAATAATAGGCCCAATGGATTCTCACTCATAGCCCAACTTGATATTGGAATCATATTAGATTTGAGAAATGTGAATTAGAGATTGAGAAGGATTTGTTGTTTCCTTTTCTTTATCTTTATGTTGCCTATAAATATACATGGTCTATGTATATTTTTAGGTGTGATTTTTGGAAGAAGTAAGAAAGGAATATATTTTCTCTCTCTAGAAAATTAGGGTTAGTGTTCTCATCTAATGGAGGCTCCCACGAGCCTAATTTTCCAAGGTTATTCATGGAGGCTTATGAGTGATTCCTAAAGGCAAAATAATTACCAAGAAATGGAGATCCATGGAAAAGGTGTCTAGCAAAAGGGATCTACAATAAGTGAGAACATTCACTTTAGAGGAAAGATCTAAGGTTTACTCAAACCTTGATGTAAGTATTCAATCTTTTAATTGAATGATACATCATGTTTTATTTTTGCATAAAACTTGTCTCTATGTGATGAATCAAGATCTATGAATTTAAATCCCTCGAAAAGTTTTTAAATATTGCACGTTTCCCAACAGTGGTATCAGAGCATGGTTTGATTCATTATTAGAGATCATGTTTTTATCAAAATCATCATCATGGATCCAAAATTATATTCATATATATTTTTATTGATGTATGCTGATGTATGATTTTATATATTGATATATATTGATATATAATGATGTATGTATAATTGTGAATGAATGATGATGTATGTTTAGGCCATGGATGAAGCTTATAGGTCAATTGAATGTAATTTTATCTTTAGATGAATGTAATTAAGGCTTTGATTTAGCCGTTTGAAAGTTTAATGATGTAATTTTATTTTTTTCATTGTATTTCAAATTATAAATTTATTTAAAGCCATGTAATATTCATCAAAGGGTGCTGTGAAGCTTCAAAAAAGTCCAAAAGGGTTAAATTAGGCTTCAGAAATTTTCTGGAATTTTTTCAGAATTTTTCAAAATTTTTCTGGAATTTTTTGGGCTAAATTTATATTTTCTGGAATATTTAAATAATTTCCTGAAAATTTTCGGCGATTTTCCGGCGACTGGAGTGTTGCCGACGGCAAGAATGGCGCCGGAATAAACTCTGTTGATCCAGTGTAGCATGGTACACTAGCTTTTATTGCAACCGGATCATGAACCATTGGATCAGTTTATGGAAGTTGAGAAAGGATCCTATGTAGCGCAGGTACATGACAAATTCAAGTTGCACCCAATAAAGGGGGGCGTGAACATCACGCGCCAAGGGACGCAGACCAAAGAACCTTCCGGCGCGTGAGAAACACGCACCGGTATCTAGTAGCTTGCTGGCGCGTGTTTAACATGCGCCAGACCAAGCTGCAACATCCACGTGCGCGTGCAGGCGCGTGGAAGTGCTCCCACGCGCATGAAGGCGCATAGGGGCACGTGAGAGACTCTCCTACCTCCTCCCAGCGCGTGCAAGCGCGTGGGAGTGCGTGACACGCGCTGGTAACCTCCAGAAGCGCATGCAGGTGCATCAGATGAGTTTTGAGGCGTCCAATTGTGTCCGGTGGCGCGTGGGATCGAGTTATAGCCTCTTGCAGATGTATACAAGCCTATGATAGACCCTCGCGCATTACTTAGAGCATATAAATGTTAAAAGCTAAATCCATTGGCCAATGTTGAACACCCGTGTGATTCTTTCTTGCAGGGGCTGAAACTTAGTACCAACAGGTTTATAGATAAGAAAACTCAGCTGACCTCATGGAAAAATTCTTCAGATCTATCCAATGGAAGGTTTAATTTGGGCATCAATCCTCTGAATATTCCAGAAATGTATGTATAGAATGGCAGTCGTCCATACTGGCGGAGCGGTCCATGGAATGGGAAGATTTTAATTGGCGTACCTGAAATGATTTCGGTGTACTATATCAGATATGATGTTGCAGAGGATAAAGAAGGGAACATGTACATAAGTTATACCTATTTAAAAGAGTCTCCTCTATTATATATTGCCTTAAGTTCTTATAGAAATCTAATGAAGAAGAACAAGAGTTGGGAAAAGGCGTGGTCGGCTTCAGATATTGAATGTGAAGTTTATCGCAAGTGTGGTCCATTTGGGAGCTGCAATGAGCACGGTTCACCAATTTGCACCTGTTTACAAAGGTTTGTTCCAAAGCATATCGAGGAATGGAGTAGAGGAAATTGGACCAATGGATGTGTAAGGAGGATACAGAGACAATTGCAGTGTGAGAGAAACAACAGTGGTGGTGAAAAGGGCAAAGAAGATGGGTTTATAAAGCTAATGATGGTGAAAGTGCCGGCCTTCGCTGAGTTGCTGCTAGTTGCTTCAGAAGACAAGTGCAGAAGTCAGTGCTTGAATAATTGTTCTTGTATAGCTTATTCATATTGTATTGGCATTGGTTGTATGTAGTGGAGTGAAGACTTAATTGACATACAGGAATTCTCCTACGGTGGAGCAGATCCTTACATCCGTGTTGCAAATTTAGAACTGGGTAAGTGTTTTTCATCATCCTTAAAAATATAAAATAACAATAATCTGTGCTTCTAATCCTCTTTTTCTTATTCTGGTTGTTTTACTAGATGATTCAGCATAAGCAAATATCACTTGAATTTGAACCATTGCATATTCTAAACATGTTTGCCACCCGACATTTCTACTATAGTTCAGAAATGCGTTTGTTGTCTATTTTAATAGCTTAAGTATAAAACCTTTTCCCATTTGCCCACAGAAAAAGAGAGCCACAGAGAGTGTCTAAATTCCCAATTCTTTAATCTATATTAACTCGAGTACTCTCTCAAAGTTTGTTGTGTTTTATAGAAAAAAAAAAGAGAATAACTAAACTAGATATCACAATTGCAGTGCTCATAGGCTCATTGATCATTGCAGTCTCTATCGATCTTTCCTGGATGTGGATGGCTAGACCATGAGGTATATGCCCATTAAAATTAGCTTAAGAGATCTGCACATATTGCTGTTATTATATAGATTACCTATTACTAAATTTTTATTCATGAAGGAAGAAAAAGAGGGCGAAGTTATTATTTAATAGAGGGGTAGTGAATCCAGATTGTTCAAATGAAAGAACGCTGGAGATAATCTTGACCAAATTGAACTTGAAAAGCTACCTCTTTTCAGTTTTGAGAAACTGGCAATTACAACAGACAATTTTGAAGTGGCCAATAAGCTTGGGCAGGGTGGTTTTGGTCCAGTGTACAAGGTAATGTTTGTTCATCGGAGCTCTATGCTATATATATATATATATCTATAAATTCACTTTCATCTTTAATTTTAGGGAAAACTGCTTAGCGGACAAGATATAGCTGTCAAATGGCTTTCGAGATCCTCTGGACAAGGGCTAGAGGAGTTTATTAATGAGGTTGTGGTAATTTCCCAACTCCAGCATCGCAATCTTGTTAGACTTCTTGGCTGCCGTGTGGATGGAGAAGAAAAAATGTTGATCTATGAATACATGCCAAATAAAAGCTTGGATGCATTTCTATTTGGCTAGTTCATGATAAAGCTTTTTTAGTTATTTCAATTAGCAGGAACTTCATTGTCTTGAGAAGACAGAAAGCCTTTTCTTTTGTAGTGTTTGTGAACACACTGATCTAAGTCTAAAACTATAAATCCTATCTCAACATCAATTTTAATTTTCCAAACAACTTTCACATACTTGTTTCTTCTTTTCTTCAATATTCTTTCAGATCCAATCAAGCGAAGACTTCTAGATTGGAGAAAATGTGCCATCAATATTGAAAGGATTAGCCGAGGCCTTCTTTACCTTCATAGGGATTCTAGATTAAGGATTATACATAGAGATTTGAAGTCAAGTAACGTTCTGTTGGATGAAAATTTAAATCCAAAAATTTTAGATTTCGGCTTGGCAAAGATTTTTGGAGGCAACCAAGAACAAGCCAACACTAGAAGGGTTGTTGGAACCTAGTAAGTAGCTTTTGCTTTAATTTGTCCAAAATGATTAATTTTTCATGTGATAATTTGTCTTTCTCATGGGAAACTTCAACTCAACTAATTTTACTATTCGGGCTGTAATGACACAATGTAGTGGCTATATGGCCCCTAAATATGCAATACAAGGAACATTCTCGGAAAAATCTGATGTCTTTAGCTTTGGAGTATTGTTGTTAGAGATTGTAAGCGGGCGAAAAAACACTAGCTTGTACCACGATGAGCACTCTTTAACCCTTCTAGGATTTGTAAGTTCACTCGAACTATTGCCTCAGTTACTCCTTATAGTTTATTTTAATCTTTCTAATTTCAATTTTTGGTGGTTGTGTCATCATGTCCAAGCATGGAAGTTGTGGAATGAAGATAGGATCATAATGCTAATAGATCCAACAATTTTCGATCCATGCTTCCAAGTTGAGATCTTGAGATACATACATATAGGACTGTTGTGTGTGCAAAATTTTGCCACAGATAGGCCAACTATGTCAACCGTTCTTTTAATGCTTAGTAGTGAAATTGCAAATCTTCGAACTCCAAAGCTACCAGCATTTACTGAAATATGCAGTCTCTCAACAGAGCCAAAGGGGATGTTCTGCAAACAATGTAACTATTACAACCATGTATGGCTGTTAGTATGCAACTTCTTCTAGTATTCCTCTTACTATCATCCATTAAGTACACTTTAATTGGTTATGCAAAATGTTGTTTTGTTTTACATAATGTGTTCATCAACTCTATGAATTGGTGTGGGTATTTATACTATTGAAATGTAGTCTCCTTCTTGAGATGTGCCTAGGTTGTCTTTGAAGAAATGCTAACATTCAATGATTGGCGTGTTGATTGTGTCGAAATCGATTTGGTCTATGGAGTTGTGCCGGAAAAGTAAGCTAGGGTTTGGAACCTATGGGAGCCCTAAACCTGAGTGGTTGTGTCACGTGGCTTGTGAACCTGACGAAATTTAATTACTTAATTTATCATTGTTAATTACTTATTTTATTGAGACATGTAAAAGCAGGAGATTTTAACTACTTAATTTATTTGATTTTATTTTATTTTGGATAGTTGAATGCTCAATTTTAAATATTTTGATGTGTCTGGGGTTAGATTGGAGTTATAAAAATAAATTGGGCTTTGGAATGTCAGTATAAATTGCACTTGTGAAATGACTATTATAGGAGATGAGTAAATTCTTGGATTTATAGAGGTAATAGGATTTTGTGACTTGGGAAATTTTGTACCATCACACATATGAATAATAATAATATACATGGTCACTTGTATATTTATATCTATGTGTGTAGGTTGCAATCAGGTATTATATACAAGGTACAGACGTTAAATTCAAATATAGAATAATAGAAATATAAATATCATAGAATTATTAAAATTATCTACTAATCCCCTCAAGTACATAAACTATTATATTATCCCATCATGTTTTTAAAAATATATCATATCAACCCCTCCCTGTTAGTTGACCATCTAAAATTAATGGGATCTTATCACGTGACCATCACGTGCACATATATTGCATTATAATGACCAAAATACCCTTGTTCTCTCAAAATGACAAAATTGCCCTTCTCTACAATCTTCTTTCCTTCTCTCTATCTATCTCTCTCTCACACCCAAACACACCCAAACACAAAGATACGATTTATAGAAAGTTCCTTTCCGTTAAGTTCGTCTTATCATTATGATATATATCGCTTAGTTTTGATCTTCTCTCTCTACTTTAACCCCTAAAACATATCCAAAACCCTTAAAATTAAACCTTATTTTTATTCTCCTTTCCTAACTTTCTACTCTGGCTATATATTAGATTTTCTTATTTGCCACCGTCATCCACTAGACATCACCCCTTTCAGCGTTGGTCACCGGCCGAGATGAACATTGGCAACGATGAAATCAGTAAAGTTGACGACTTTGCCCCACCATCATCAACTTGATGATGACAACTATATCAGCTGATTGCGAAGCCGCCGGTGGAGGCAGAGCCATACCGGCACCGCCATTGTGGCAGTGGTGGCATTGCTCATTGCCACTGCCGCATAGCTGTCGTTTGTCTTCTCCGGGACCACCACACCTCACTGGCATTACTTCACGCGCTGGGAAGGAAGCCATAATGGAGCCGAAGGATTGGGGAGAGTGAGGGATGAAGATGGGCAGGAAGAAGGCCCAATTGCCTACATGCGAGTTTTGAATATGCAATAATGGGTTGGGGTTTAAAAAGGGGAGTGAATAATTGGAGATCGCTTTCGGAGAGAAAGGAATTGGGTTGTCGCTATATACAAGAATTACTATATGTAAAATTTAAAGAGAGAAAGGGACATACAATTTCCATACATACTACAGAAAAAGGGAGGGAGAGTTAAGTAGACCACGTGGAAGACCTCCAAAGATGATGAAGAAGGTTGCCCAATACTACATCGTTTCACACGGGGGCATAATTGTCATTTTAAATTCATAATTTCATTTTAATATAATATTAATATAATATCAAGGGCATTCTTTTCATTTCGCAGTCACTTAATGGTTCTGTAAGTGAAAGTTGGCAATGTGATAGTTTATGTTAGTTTAGAGAGTTTTTTTTAATAATTGAGGGTGTTATATGTAGTTTTTGTAAACAATAGGTTTTTTTATTTTCTTTAATGCTTTTAGCCCTTATTAAAAATAAAGAAACAATAAGAGTGACAAAAATTTGTATGAGCCTCCCCCGTTCCCGTCAGTTGTTTTCTTGAAAAGTGTTTGAAGAAGACAATTGAGTTAGTCAAAATTCCCCTTAAAATATGTAAACTATATAAGATTGCTAGAGAACATTAAAAGAGAAAGCAGTGTGTTCATTTGATTTGTGAATCTGATCCATGCTGTTCATACTATTGGTCTGATCGTGATTTCATAAATAAGTGATGCATAGGAATCGGTTTGACTCATGAATTGTGGTATAAAAAAACTAATTTCATCTATGAATCTGATCTTATTTGTTACTCATATAATATATGTGAATATATATAATACCATTTAACGCCAAACATAATAGGCTAACCCCCATCCCCTTATAATATATATTTCTATAATATACATAGATTATATTACTATATATTTATATAATTCATGAATCAAAGTTCAGTATTGTTTTTGAGCTTATTTTCTATTTCTCCAATTATGGGAGGCCACTAAAATAATTTGGTGAGTATAATCCACATGATCTTTAATTCTTCATCATGTAGTTACAACTTGCAGTCACTATATTGTCTCGATTATTTAATTTCAATCTTATATCTTAGGCTAAGTTGCGTTGTTTATAAAAGTCTAAATCGTAAATCAATCCGATGTTTCAAAAATTGGGCTGGCGTCATTTATAAAAGCACAATTCAAAAATCAATGTGATGGTTTACTAATTGTGTTGATTCAGGTTTAGACTCTCATCAGTTCGGTTAGAATTAGTTTTGGTTTTTATGAAACGTTGGACATAATTGGTTTTGATTTTAAGTCTAAATGGAACCAATCTGATCCGTCTGCACCACTAAAAAATAGGGATATTGTGAATTTTGCAAGAGAGAATATGCATATACATATATGTGTGTGTGTGTGTGTGTGTGTGTGTGTAAAGCCTATTTGATAGCCCACCTTATATGTTGCATTTGATTTTTTCAGCATGAATCTACCTTATGATTCATGTGAAGTAAAAGAAGCATCTTCTGGTCCTAGATGAAAATTTGGGCTTCAGGCATGACCCCTTGGCCAGCTGAAAAGTCAAAACCTAATGGGCTTGAGCCTAAGTTCCCTAAACTGCGGGCCTTGGATAGACCTAATGTATTATATTCTGCTATATATATATATATTTCATATCATAAGTGACAAGTATAAATAAAAAATACTATGTTGTACACTAGGGAACACGGATAATTTTATGAAGGAGCCGTACCCATGTAGGACACGGACACTCCATATCCGACACTTCATATATGTGTCCATAAATAAAAATTATGTTTTCTTTTTCTTAATTGGTACTCGCATGCACATATTTCCATCGAGGCTCGAACCTCTAACCTCCATTTGGGAAGTAGGAGCCTGGTACTACTAGGCCACTGACATGTTGGTCAACATAATTATGTTTTCATCAACTCTATTCAAAACTCTGTTTGCCTTTATCCTTCCATATTCTTTCTTTTAAGAGAATCCTGTTTCTGTGATTCAGCCAAACTTCCATGACACATATTAAAGATATAAACGCTAATTTGTGTCTAATAACTAGAACATGGATAGAAATCCATCTTGAATTGTGGTCAGAAGTTACGATCTTGAATTGTGGTCATAACCGTCGGTAAAGGGAGTTGTTGGTACAATCTGTTGGGGAAATGAAAGTTTTTAAAAATTTTATGAGTGTCTTTCAAATAAAGATCTTAATTTATGTGTAGAGACAAGTTTTATGCATGAAGAATATAATGATCCATTCAATTTAAGAATAAAAAACTTACATCAAGGTTTGAGTAAACCTTAAATCTCTCCTCTAAAGTGAATAGTCTCACTTATTGTAGATCACTTTCTTAGATGCCTCCTCCTTAGATCTCCATGTTCTTGGTAATGGTCTTGCCTTTAGGAATCACCCATAAGACTCCATGAATGACCTTGGAAAATTAGGCTTGTAGGAGCCTCCATTAGATTAGAAAGCAAACCCTAAAAACTAGAGAAATAATATATTCTTTTTTCTTCCAAAAGTCTCTCCTAAAATATACATGGACCATGTATATAAAGGCAACATAAAGATAAGGAAAGGAGACAATAAATCCTTCTCAATCTCTAATTCACATATCTCAAATCTGATAGGATTCCAATATCAAGTTGGGCTATAAGTAAGAATCCCTTGGGCTTATTATTTTCTTGGCTACAATGCATTAATAATTGGCCCGATCCATGGACCCAATTTAATTAATTCATCAATTAATTTCTACTCCACTAAAAAAAATTAATTGAACTCCAATTAAATAATAAATAATCTCTAAATCAATGTGTCATTTTGACCCCTCTATACATAATTAGTTATTGAATAAATAAAGTCATCAATCTAACTACTTAATTAATATATTTATTCCGGTACCTTTGATTATTTCCGGCTTGATCACAATAAAATATTTATTTGACAAAAATAATAATTTAAATAAATAAATATATAATAAATCATTTTGTCTAAAAACACACGAAGACGTTCAAATTTAATTTGTGATCAATCATAATCAATATAAAATAAATACAAGTAGCAATGATGCAAATATTGAAAATATAAACCTCTAACTATCAATTACATAATTACCCAAAGTATCTGTCTAAGAATTTCAAAAAATCTGCCGAACAAATCAAAGTAATTACTAATTAATAAAAGAGTCTATACTTCTCTCATGTTTAAGAGTCAAATGACATGATAGTGATAGGGAGCAATTGCATACGACGGCTCTCGCAACATATCTCAACCTAACACAGATCCAGTTCTAGCCACGAGTACATTTTCTTGCCGGACACTTCCTATCAATGTACCTTGTTCCTCTATGGATCCTTGGATCATTGGTTTGGGCTACTTCTGCACTATTGTCGCAATATAGCTCAATACTAGTATGCTCCACAACCTCTGAATCAGTGAGATCAAACCAAAAGGCTTCCTTTGCTGCCTTTAAAACTGCAATGTACTCCACCTTCAGGTTTGAGTAAGTAGTTGAAATCTGCTTAACACTCTTCCAACTGATTTCTTTTCCATTGAGTGAACATATAACAAGTCATGAACCTCATAGTATCTACATCTGATTAAAAATCAGAATCAGCAAACCTGACTAGAACCATATCATCACATCCATAAATGAATATGAGATTACTGGTTCTCCTAAGGTACTTTATGATATTTTTCACAATAGACCAGTTATCAAGTCTAGGATTAGACTGATATCTACAGACTATCTCTATAATGTAGCGGATGTCCTGTTTGGAATAGACCATGGCATATATAAGAATCCCACATGTCGAAGCATATTATTCCATTATCATTTGCTTAATCTCCTCTGCTAGTCTTGGAAAACTAGAAAGAGCAATCCATGTCAATAAAGTAAGAACTCATTCTTTGAGTTTTGCATACCAAACCTGGTTAAAACTTTGTCAATGTAGGATTATTAAGATAAGCCTATTTTCCTTTTAACCTGATCTTGCAAAAACTTGATCCTAAGAAAATAGCTTACATCTTGAAGATCATTCATTTCAAAGTAATTGAACAACTACCTCTTTACTAATGACGAAACTTCCACATCATTATAATGAGTAGGATGTCATCAACATATAGAATTAGAAAAATAATGACATTACCCTGTACACGTATGGTTCATTCACTAAGAAATATTCTGGTATCCTTTTATAGATTAACTTGCCTTCTATAGGTATCATTCTACCAGAAAGTTCTACAAGATCCTAGATTTTACTAGAATACATTGATTCCAACTCTAATTTCATAGTAACTTGCCAAAATAATCTATATCCATATCGGTTCACGCTTCCGTGTAGCTTACTCGGTCCAACTCATGTTTAACAAGGATGTCCATAAAAGTGTCACCTAAAAACATGATTGTCGGATTGGATGATAATCCTCCCACTACATCAATGTACCGATGCAGGAATCTGTGTACTAGATGATGCCAATGCATCAATATGGAATTCATTTATAATTCTTAATCTATATAATAAGTGTGTTCATATGTGGTACATCTGGTACTCATACCATATTCTCTAACATTCTGCTACAAGGTATGTGATTCATAATATGATCCTCTTATAGATAAATAGTGAGTGCAAACAATCAACTTTTATCATTAAGATTATAAAATAATCCATCCTAGTGCCTTTAGAGTAGCATTCAAATCTATCATGCATATGATCTGCTTCCAACTTACTTATCCATATCAAGTGCACATGTGCAAGACTACCCCATAAATGCATGTGATTCAAACTAAGATTTAGTAAAAAAACACAGCTTAAAAGATATCCTTGAGACAGACTAAGATAGAATGCAGTTCATAATGTGCATTGATATCGTCAAGGCTAAACTCTAAAATGAAAGAGATAATGCAGAATAACTAATCATAGATCTAACCATGTTAAGCAGAATTTTATTATTCCTATTTGACATCTCAATTCATTGAGTGTCAATAACAGAAAACCTGTACACAACACTCTCATTAACCATATAGTCTTTGCACTATCCCAAGAAATACTCATATCCACAATCAGATCGAAGTGTTTTGATAAGCTTACCTAATATGTGCTCCGCATCAGTCTTGACATTCTCGAAATATACCAAAAGTTTAAAACTTGTGTCGCATCAGGTAAATTTATCCAAAACGTGAGTAATCTTGCTTGGATGTTCATAAGACCACACGTGTCAGTGTGTACCGACTCCAATTATTCTTTATGTCTATTCCATTTGACTGATTAAAGCACTTAGGGTTATCAATCCTTCAATACAAGATTCACAAGTTGGTTTAGGCTTCCTTGCCTCACTAGGTAATAAACTTTCTTTGACCAATCTTTGAATCTCATTTTGACTGATTATAACCCAATTATAGATACTAAAAATACAATGAGTTAGGAGTAACAAATATTTTCTTAAAATTCAATCTAGAAGATACAACATTAGTTTCTACATCATGTAAATATTAAAAGTTGGTGGTTATAGTATACTAACCATCTTCAACACTAGAAGCAATCGCAGATCTATTCAATTTTATAAAATTAGTTTTATCAAAAGTAACAATACAGATTTTATAAACCAAAGGTGAAATAAGAATGAGATTGCATCTAACATCTATGCATAAAGATAGTTCTCTAATACCAATATCCTCATACTCTTTAATTGCAGATGTAATACTCTCATTGACTTAGTTACAACCTTGGCATCAGGTCAAAAGACAAATATATATCCATATCATTGAGGCTTCTGGATTCCTGAAATCCTTGCAACGAATTGCAAATATGTTTAGTGGCTTTAGAATCTATCCATCAGGAATTAATAGATACAACCACATAACATGGCTTAATGATTAAATATACATTTTCCTATGCCATGTCATTACTTAGATAGTTCATCTTTGAGTGTCTTAGTTGGTCGCAAAAGAAAATAGTTTTCTTTGCCCTCAACATACACTGTCTTATTTCCTTAAACCTTTTGGATATCCATATTTTTGTGCTAGCCTAGTTTTATTATCATCCTTCTTCTTTCCTTTGCCCTTCCATTTGAGCCTAGAAGAAGATGGTATGGACTAGGTTAGATTGATAGGAACACCTATACTTTTGATTAGCCCTTCATATATTACCAATTCTATAAGAATATCAGTAAGTGTGAACTCAACCTGATTCCTTATTTAGTTCACTCTAAAAGAGTCAAACGAGTTTGGTAACAAGACAATAATCATGTCAACTTGAAACTTACCACCCAAGTCAGCCCTATTGACCTCTAGTTAATTTTTAAATAATAAACAATCATTTTAAAAATGCGATCTTTTACTAGAGTTCCTTAAGCTAACTCGATGGTATTCAAATCTAACATAGTACTTAGGTATATGCCCTATTAATCTCACCAAAACATCTCATTGATATATAATATGATGCTTGAAGCAAATAAAATAATACAAATATTAGTTTTGGAGCGTATTCGAAATAAACTCTAAAATGTTGCATCGAGCCATATCATTTGCCTTATTTCACTTATTAAAAGTATTAATGTTCTATTGGGTATCTTAAAGTAAAAGGGAATTAGGTATGGGAGTAGTAAACACATTTTATACCCTTACGTTATTAGTAAAATATCTAAGTTCCTTTTTCAGTCTGTATAAATGAGGTCCAATTGCATTGAATATATTAGCAAGGAGATTAAATGGATTAGACATAATTAATCTGAATATAGATGCATTCATACAATTAGCAATGTGAATTATTAATACTATCATGCATATTTAAAATTAAAATGAGTTTGTCATCCACATAATATAATAAATCTCAATAGAATAAGAGTTCATTATCACTATTGGTGAACAATCCATTTTAATTAATGTGGATCCCTCAACTTCGTAATATAATAAATCACACAATCATACGTCAATAACTTATCCTGATGGAAGAGTTCATTATTACTATTGTTGAGATTCATTTGCTATTAGGTGAGCACGTCCATTAAAATATCTGTGGGTCCTTTAACCACTGCGCATGAATAATCGGATAACCAATATGCCAATAACTTATTCGGTTGGCGAAATTCATTATTGTTATTGGCAGACAAATCCTATCATTTCCATATCTCTTAAGACAATGTCTTGTCTATTTATATGAAATGATTCTCGATTTTGTTCAACCTTTCTAAAATCACTTAGTATAGACCACTCCGTTGGGGAGCTAACACTATTGATTTTAGATTGAGTGTATAACGTTATTAATGGTCCAATGAAAAATAAAATATTAAATATCTTGTCATTATAATCTAGACTCTTTAAATCATGCGTAGGACCTTATTTTTAAAGGTCTAATTACAATGAACATTTAATAATTTTATTTTCATGAGACAACCATTCTTGTAATTTTTAGACTCTTCAAATCATGTGTGGGGGCTTATTTTTGAAGATTTAATTATAATGGTTATAATAACGAAGGCCATGGGGTAATATATAAAAATCCCCGCTCCCACTTAATTTTTTAATTATTCATAATTAGGGTTTTTTTTTATTTTTTTTTATTCACATACATGATATGATGCATGCAAAATGCCTTGATTTTAATTCAATTAAATTTAGAAAATATTTGGACTTTAAATGATTCATTGAGATTTAATTTGAGGCACACCTTTCAAAAAATAAAATAATTTTTCAACAATAATTTTCCATTTCCCCTAAAGTGCCCTCCAATTAATTAGTAATCAAATCCAATTAATTTTCATAATTTTATTAATATAAATCAAGCCATTTAAATAAATATCATAGATCCAATGCATGCATAATAGCATTAAAAACTAAATAATTATAAAGTATTATAATTATTGCACCCCATTAAACTTCCACTATCTTTAAATAATGAAGAATGATGTTAAAATCTACTTTGGGGTAATAATTCACTTTTTAACGAGTGGAAACAGCACAAAATAATTATTAAAAACAAGCCTAGAGGTCTACCGTTATGACCTATGCACCTGCAGGAGCCAAAACACTATCCCAGCTGGTCTCATGCACCCACATGCGCTCCAATACACTTGCACACGCCAGGAGAGAGTGGCAGTGCGTGGCACGCGCTGCCACACACCATGTGGCGCTGACCTAGCCCTGGCGCATGGTCCTCACGTGCCATGTTACTGGCGACGCATGATTGCACCGCATGTGATCCCTCCACCTGATAAGATGCAATCCAAGGGTTCCTGATGCGATTGCACCATATAATGGTGTACTGTGAAGTGTTGGATTGGTCGTCCTCCCTTCCGAAAAAATTCCAGAAAATTGTTGAAGCCTAATTTAACCCTTTTAGACCTTCTTAAAGCTTCATAGCATCCTTTGATAAAGATTACATGGCTTTAAAAAATATTTATACTTGAAATAAAATGAAAAAAATTAAATTACATCATTAAACTTTCAAATAGCTAAATCAAAGCCTTAATTACAATCATCCTAAAATAAAATTACATTTAATTAACGTATAAGCTTCATCCATAGCCCAAACATACATCATCATCATCCAATCACTAATATACATACATCATCATCATATATTTATATATATATATACATATATATAAATTTAGATTCATGAATGATGATTTTCTTTAATAAAAAAATATGAACTCTATACATGAATCAAATCTAGCGCTGATACCACTGTTGGGGAAACAGAAGTTTTAAAAAACTTTATGAGGGTTTTTCAAATAAAGATCTTGATTCATGTGTAGAGACAAGTTTTATGCATCAAGAATATAATGATCCATTCAATTTAAGGATAAAAAACTTATATCAAGGTTTGAGTAAACCTTAAATCTCTCTTCTAAAGTGAATGTTCTCACTTATTAGAGATCCCTTTCCTAGATGCCTCCTCCTTGGATCTCCATCTTCTTAGTAATGGTCTTGCCTTTAGGAATCACCCATAAGACTCCATGAATGACCTCAAAAAATTAAGCTTGTGGGAGCCTCCATTAGATGAGAAAGTAAACCCTAAAAACAAGAGAGAGAATATATATTTTTTTTCATCCAAAAGTCTTTCCTAAAATATACATGGACCATGTATATATAGGCAACATAAAGATAAGGAAAAGAAATAATAAATCATTTTCAATCTCTAATTCACATATCTCAAATCTGATAGGATTCCAATATCAAGTTGGGCTATAAGTGAGAATCCTTTGGGCTTATTATTTTCTTGGCTACAATGAATTAATAATTGGCCCGATCCATGGACCCAATTTAATTAATTCATAAATTAATTTTTACTCCACTTAAAGAAATTAATTGAACTCTAATTAAATAATAAATAACCTCTAAGTCAATGTTTCACTTTGACCCCTCTATGCATAATTGTTTATCGGATAAATAAAGCCATCAATCCGACTATTTAATTAATATATTTATTCTGGTACCTTTAATTATTTCCGGCTAGATCACAATAAAATATTTGTTTGACAAAAATAATAATTTAAATAAATAAATATATAATAAATCAATTTTTCTAAAAACACATGAATGCTTTCGAATTTACTTTGTGATCAACCATAATCAATACAAAATAAATACAAGTAGCAATGATGCAAATATTGAAAATATAACCCTCTAACTTTTAATTACATAATTACCCAAAGTATCAGTCTAAGGATTTTGAAGAATCTGCCGAACAAATCAAAGCAATTAGTAATTAATAAAAAAGTCTATACTTCTCTCATATTTAAGAGTCAAATGCCATGACAGTGATAAGGAGTAATTGTATTCGACGGCTTTCGCAATATATCTCAACCTAACACGGATCCAGTTCAAGTCTTAGTTAATAATGAGTCCATCTATAATTACTGACTATGAATAATTTATGATTACTATTTATATTCATGTATTGATCGCTATCACATACATATATAAATATTTCTTGTAATCAAATGAACACTATAAATTCCATAATGAATTGAAACATAATACATTGAATTCACCAATTATATAAATCATAAATATTTCAGGTATGTCAGGAACATATGTTACTATAATCCAAATAGGAATTTGCTATGCCAGGGCATATAAATCCCAACACCATCACCATGACCGGTCCTTGCCATATATCAACCTGTCATGTTAAAATTTGAATTTTGATACTCTCAACCATAACTTTAAGTTCTAATCTAACCAAAATCATGAATGTAACTTTAAGTTCTAGTCTAACCAAAATCATGAATGTCCAAAGGCAGCTTTTTTATTTATTTATTATTATATATTTTTTATTATTTATTTATTTATTTATTTTGGACTTAAATTCAAGGAATTTTAAATTTGTATGCTTAATCTTCATTTAAATCTTTCTGGAAATATTGTAGAACAGATTCCTAAAAGGTTGATCCTTGTAATTAAGATGCATAGTAGCGTTTCTGTTTTGCTAGTTTTTTTGCCTGTTGTTAATAAAATACTACTTACGAAAAAAAGGAAAAGAATCATCATGCCATGAACATCTCCATGTATAAGTTAACAATGATCACTTTTTTAAGTGTAGTTGACGCAAACCAAAGTATAATTAAAATTACAATTCCAATGCCTCCATTGAGGTTCGAATCCCTCATCTTTTTTTTAGAAAGTAGGGGTCTTGTACCACTAGGTCACAGGCTTGTTGATAGTTAGATATGAAATTTGCCACCTCTAATAAGACTTAGAATAAAGACCTGAATGATTGAAAAGAATTGAAGTGTAAGAATTTCTCATATTCATAAGAGTGACACAGTGAAACCTCTTATAATTTTTATCAGGACTTTTATTATAAAAATTGGATGGTTTGAAATCTGCAAATCAATTTTATTCTTATAGACCATATCAACATCTGATATGACTTCAGCTAATATAAAATTACATAATGATTGATACCATTCAACTCACTTTGTTATCATATTGCATATTACTATGTATTTGTTAAACATAAATTGACTAAAAAGGTAAAATTAATAAATAAATACATGAAAAGAAAAAAACAAAGACTAAAGTTGCTTCCAAGGAAGATGGCATTGTGAATACCCCGAAAAGCATACGAGTCAACTTTGTGATTGTATTTAGTTGCATCTCTCCATCGAAAGGAAAAAAAAAATTAGAAAAGAAGAAGAAGTTAGATCTGTCGCTCCTAACTTTGTATTTGATCTTAATATATATGTATACTAGTAAAAGGCACAAGCATGATGAATGTTTTGTAACTTATCGAATTTTTCTTTTCATATATATATTTTTATTTTTTTATAGAAATTTTTTTATTTTATTTATACATATATCCTTGTCTAATTAGATTTTCTTTTATTAAAAAATTCATAATAAATAGGTAAATACAGAGGTTATATGTGATAAAGTTTTATTTTAAAATTAATTAATAAATATTTTTTTATTTTAAAAAATAAATACTAAAATGCTAAAACTCTTTACACTTTTATATTTTATTTATATGTATTATTATATTATTATATATTTTCTTTAAATTTATCATTGTCTAATTTGATAGAATTTTATAGAAAATAAAATAGGTAATTTGTGGTAGAGTTTTATAAAATAATTTGTCATTTGTGGTAAACTTTTATACAAATTATTTTATTTTCTTTAAATATATTCTTGTCGAATTGGATTTCCTTTTATTAAAAAACTCATAATAAATACAGGTTATATGTGACAGAGTTTTAAAGAAAATAAAATAGTTAATTTGTGGTAGAGTTTAGGTAATTTGTGTTAGTGTTTTATAGAAACTCTTTTAATATATCCTTATTTGATGTGATAGAGTTTTATTGAAAATAAAATAGGTAATTTGTGATAGAATTTAATAGAAATTATTTATTTTCTTTAAATATATATATATCCTTGTCTAATTACATTAAATTTATAGAAATTATTTCATTTTCGGTAGACTTATTCATAATAAATAGATAAATACATGTTATTTATGATAGTGTTTTGTAGAAAATAAAATAGCTAATTTGTGATAGAGTTTTATAGAAATTATTTTATTTTTTTAAATATATTCTTATCTAATTAGATTTTACTTTATTAAAAAACTCATAATAAATATATAATGTGATAGAGTTTTATAGACAATAAAATATATAATTTGTGGTAGACTTTTATAGAAATTATTTTATTTTCTTTAAATATATCCTTGTCTAATTAGATTTATTTTTATTAAAAAATTATAATAAAAGGAAATTTGAGGTAGAATTTTAGAAAAATTATTTTATTTTATATATCAACTAATAAATTATTTATATTAATAATTCTTGTCTAATTATATTTTCTTTTTATTTTAACTCAAAATAATAAATAGATAAATAGGTAATTTGTATTAGAGTTTTATAGAAACTCTTTAAATATATCTTTATCTAATGTGATAGAGTTTTATTGAAAATAAGTAGAGTTTTAAAGAAATTATTTATTTTCTTTAAATATATCCTTGTCCAATTAAATTTCTTTTTATTAAAACTCATAATAAAATATTAATAATTTATTGTTTAATTATATTTTCTTTCATAATAAATATATAATGTGATAGAGTTTTATAGAAAATAAAACCCCTGATTTCTGGTAGATTTTATAGAATTCATTTTATTTTCTTTAAATATATTATTGTTAATTTTATTTTATTTTATTAAAAAAACTCATAATAAATAGATAAATAGGTAATATGTGTTAGAGTAAACTTTTAAAAACTTTTTTTATATCAATTAATAAATATTTTTTATATTAATAATTCTTGTCTAATTAGATTACCTTTTATTAAAAAAAAAAAAAAACTCACAATAAAAAGTAATTTGTATTAGAGTTTTAGAGACATTATTTTATTTTACCTATTTAATTTTAATATGTAATATATTAATGTTGTTAACTTATTACTGTGTATACAATGCACTAGAGTATTACTTAAAAAAACGTTATCAAACCTTATCATGAGGATGTAAAAAAAAAAAAAAAAGTATGAGGATAATATGTGGTGAATTAATTATTTATGCACCAATTGATTTATTTCAATATTTTATGCACCAATTGATTTAGTAAATATTTTATTACGCATTAACACTTTTTTTTTTTTTTACAAAGCAAATAATAATTAATTTATTAGATATTCTTTGCATATGAAGCGAATAATAATTAATTTATTAATTTATAAAAATTGATATTCTTTGCATATGAAGCAAATAATAATTATTTATAAAAATTGAGTATAATCCTCTGATCCTTTATTGGTTGGATCCATGTGCTGACGAATGTTGATTTCGAACGACACAATTTTAGATGTGCTTTGTTGTTCTTCGTCTTCCGAGAAATTGTGGAAGAACAACGGTATGATTTTAGATATACTTATTATGATTTTAGCGTCTTCATAGAATACGACTTTGGATGTGCTTATTGCTATTCTTCTTCAAAATGCCGACAAAACTTCTTTATTTTATTCTCTGAATTTCTACCTCTTGGACTTCTAGAATTTTCAATTTCTGTACCATTTGTCCTTCCTTAATGACTCTATTTATAGGTTGATAACATGTGCCCTCTTCTGATAAGGACATAATCATAACCGGGCCGGGTCGGGCCGAATGAATGTCATTATCTTTTATAATAATAATAAAATATAGATATAGATATAGATATAGATTTTATGTTACAGTTTTATAGAAACTTTTTTAATAATAGTATAGATTTATTAAGGAATTTGTAATTTGAATTTATAGAAACTCTTTTAATAATAGTATAGATTTATTAGATAATTTGCAATTTGAATTTTATTAAGTAATTTGAAAGTCGTGATTTATTTGATTAGGTAATTTTTTTAGAAACAAAAAATAAATATGTAATTTGAATTTTATTAGTTAATTTTTAGAGTTTTATATTAATTAATAAATATTTTTTTATATTAATAAATAAATAGTGAAATACTTAAATGCATTGCACATTAAATAATAGTATAGATATAGACATAGATATATATTCAGCATCATCTGGTTTAGAAAATCGTCTCAGTTGTCGCGTCACTAAATCATTAGCTATGATGTAAAAGTGGGAATAATGCAATTCAATGGTTACTATCCCAAAGGTGATTCAAGGAAGCTTCAAATGCTTGTTCAAGTGGCAATGTTATAAGATAAAAAATTTGATTGAACATAATCTAGAATTTTGAATAATGCATGCGACCCCACGGTGACTTCATTATTCTTGTGTGACTTTTTCTTACATAGTTTTATTTCTCAGAAACTTTCATGCCGCACAGTTTTATTCTCAGAAACTTTCGTGCCAAAGTTTTTTAATGGTTTAAGTGTCTGAATTTAAAAGTCTGCAAAAGTTGTAAGAATCTTCTGCGTTAGAAATTCAATGTTGAATTTTTACTTTATTTTTCCTTTTTGATTGGTAATTCAGTGATGATTTTCGTATAAAATAAAATGCTGATGAGTTGGAGAAATAAATTCTTGGTGTATATAAATATGAGTGAATGCATTAGAGTTATCCTACTTACTATAGTACAAGCTTAATGACTCTTCTACAAAACCTTGTTCTCATGTTTTACTTTTTCCAGCTAGAGTTTAGCACTGCCATAGACACAATTACACCTATCCAACGAATCAACGACCCTGAAAGTATAGTCTCCCATGGTGCAACTTTCAAACTGGGATTTTTTAGCCCCTTCAATTATACAAAGCGTTATGTTGGTATCTGATATAACAATGTCCCTGTTACAGCTGTGGTCTGGGTAGCAAATAGAGATAAACCCCTTAATGATTCTTCCGGGACTCTGACTATATCTGGAGATGGCAACCTTGTGGTCATGGATGGACAGAAACAGATTGTTTGGCCATCAAATGTTCCAAATTCTTCGGCGCATTCAAGTGCCCAGCTTTTAGATTCTGGGAAACTTGTGTTGCGAGATAACTTTGGCGGAAGCATAACGTGGGAGAGTTTTGAACACCTTTCTGATTCAATGTTGCAGAAGATGAAAATTAGTACCAACAAATATACAGGTGAGAGGACTGTGCTCACCTCATGGAAAAGCTCTTCGGATCCATCTACTGTAAGCTTTATTTATGGTTTGAATCCCTTGAATATTCTAGAACTGTATGTATGGAGTGGTAGTCATCCTTACTGGCGGAGTGGTCCATGGAATGGACAGAGCATTATTGGAGTACCCAACATGGTTGTGAACTATAACACTCTTGAGGTCGTGGATGATAAAGAAGGAACAGTTTATATAACTTATACTTCTAGAGATGAATCCGTGTGTTACTTTTTCTTGAATTCTGATGGAATTGTAGTGCAGAGATACAGGGATGTTGGAAAGGAGAATTGGGAAGATACGGTTCTGGCTCCATGAAATGAATGTGACGCATATGGCAAGTGTGGTCCATTTGGAAGCTGCAATGTGCAGGATTCACCAATTTGCAAATGTTTACAAGGGTTTGAACCAAAGGATATGGAGGAATGAAATAGAGGAAATTGGACAATGGATGTGTGAGGAGGAGACAGTTGCAGTGCGAGAGAAACAACATTAATGGTGGGAAGGGAAAAGAAGACGGTTTTTAAAGTAAGAGACAGTTAAAGTGCCGGCCTTTGCAAAGTTGTCACCTGCAATATTGGAGAATAACTGTAGAAGCGAGTGCTTGAATAATTGTTCATGCATAGCCTATGGATATTGTTTACTCCATTATTTTGGCCTAATGGAAAGGTGACATGTGGTGAGTTCCAATGAGCTTGCTACATTGGATCATCTCTTTTAAAAATCCAAAAGAGGTGGCATGATTTGAAGTTGTTGAAGGCTAATTTGGTCCTACCCACCAATAAAGAGGAAATATGTGGCGAGTTCCAATGGAACTTACCACGCTGGAATGCAATTCTTATGAACTAATTGGTTTTTGACACGTGGCGAGTTCCGTGGAACTTACCATAATATATCAATTCTTTTAAAGAATTGTTGTTATGGAAGGTTTATGGGTAGAATCATGTACCTATAAGTAATTGTAGGTTTTTCCCATTATATGATTTACCAAAGTTGACTTAATCAAGGAAGTAGAACGTGGGGTTGAGGATCTCCATGCTTTTAGGAGACTTTAACATTTATTTTGCTAAGTCAGACAAAAGGATACGTGGGAGGTTAATTTCTTTATATATATATATATATATATATATTTGACCCACAATAGAATAACCGTTGTGAAGGAGAATTTTATGGTGCCATTGAGTACTGGATCCAGGAACGAACCATGGCGAAAGCTAAATTCAAGGAAGTATGTTATAACCATGATCCATGATGTAAAATCGGTGGAAGAATGGAAAGTGACCCCAACGCTATGAAGATTAGTATGGAAAGCTCAGCCTAAAATCCAGGAAATTGGTTTGCAAAAAAGGAAAGAATTGGATATATATATATATATATATATATATATATATATATATATATACATATATTCAAAAGATTATGGTGCTATGAATTCTGAAGGAAAGTCTTAGAATGGAAGTTACCAAAGTTTGAGGGACGTGGGCAGTTATATTTCTGGTATATGTGATCCACGATGAGGAGGTTATACAGATCAGACCACGATGCCATGATATAGAGGTTTTACAGAAAGAGAAGACTACTAGAAGTTGTGGGACACCTGGCTAAACAAGGATACATCGGTTGAGAGTGTTGGAACTCTTTAGTGAAACTACCACTAGCCAAAGTGGTTGTTGAGGAGAGTGGGTAACAAAGCTGAATAAATCGTGTCTGAAGAAGGAAGAGGTCTGCGACAGAGGAAGAAGAAATTGTAACTGCTAAAAGATCGTGGGACAGTTAGATGTTTGAAGTTAATCCACGTGGAAGCAACTGAGGCTGCCACATATCAATTTACATGCATGGAAGGGCTCTATAAATAAAACACTTAGAACTAGTTTGCAAATTCTGTTCAACACACACAACCAACAGCACTTCAATTTCTTTACATTCATGTATCTTTACATTCATGTAATGCAATTTCAATATGTTTAATTCAAGTCTTGCATTTATTATTCCTACTTTCCAGCACTTTACTTTGAAGTCCTGCACTTTCAATACAGCTTTCTTTTCCACTAGCCATAGTTCAGTCTGAAAGTCCTTTTTTAAGGCAAAAAGAACCCTTCAAGGTGGTAATTCCAGTCCTTTATTCAATCCCTGATCCCTACAATTTCTTACTAGATAGTTGTTCTGATATCCACTTTGGAAGGACAATAGTTCCTGGCACACTCGACGTTCACCCTCCTTTCCTAATTGGAAAGGACCCCTATTTTTAGGAGCCAAACATTATTGGCATGCCCAGCGGGACATTCTAGTCAGATTGTTCAATGGTTGGTGGAAGAAGGCAAGCAAGTTTGTCCATCACCCTGCCGAACTAGAAGAGATGCAAGTCAGTGAACTTCCAGTGGAAAGTTCACGATTCGCGCCTGATGAAAATGATATGGTGGAAAAATTTGCTCAAACAATGGCAAATGGACCCATCATGGACAACATCCACATGATGGCAATGCAGCAAGATAGGTTTGCGCAAGACCAAGCAAAAGTCACTCAAAACTTAGCCAGAGTTGCTCAAGACTAATCTAAAGCTGTTATTTCTCAAGAGCGGAATTTAGCAGAAATGGTGGACCGAATCTCTTGTAGGTTTAAGTCCATGTTGGAACGAACCCTTGGAAGCTTAAACCAAGGTTTGGCTCCTCAGCCAAACAATTCTGAAGGGTCTTAATAGTCGACTTTCCAAGCTAGCAAGCCGGCCACATTTGTTAAAGGAAGTTATTCTCAGCAACATGCAGGGCCCTTCCCTCCAACTCAGTAGCAGGTGCAGTCCCTTCCAATGGCACAGACTTACATTCCAGCTGCACCTGTGACTACTTTAGTGGCACAGATGACTATTCCACAAGCCACGCCTATGCCAACCATCCAGCAAGTTTAGAATCCTCTACCTGTGGCATTTCCACAGTAGCCTTGGCATAATCAGCCTGGCCAACTATGGCCATACCATAACCCTCAAGCACAACAGAATGTTCCACCTACGAACATTCAGCCAGCCGCACCTGTTCCAGCAAGGCCACCCCTGGTCATTCCTATAGCAGTTGGGGGGTAACCTTTTCCAAGGGAGCCACTTCTTGACCAAGGAGGAAGTAACCGTGGTAGAAACAACTATGCAGATGCCAACCCCTTGCTTATGGCTAGTGGGGGGCATCAGGCGGCCCACAAAGTTGGCCAGATAATAACCCTCCACAGCCTATAGTGCTTGATAGAGGCCAATTTGAAGAATTCTTTCAACAGGAATTTGGCCTAACTCGGAGGGGTGGAAGGCCAACTTACAGAAAACCCTATCTAGAGTTCATTGAGAAAGTTGAATTTCCAAGAAATTTTAGAATTCCAGAGTTTGCAACGTTTAATGGAGAGGGCGAACAATCTACCTTGGAACATATCAGTCGGTTCACTGTTCAATATGGAGAAGTAGCAGCCAATCCATGGCTGAAAGTATGCCTGTTTCCAAACACACTAACTGGATATGCTTTCAGGTGGTATTCCAACTTGCCAGCCAACTCTATTCAAAGTTGGCAGCAATTTGAGAATTTATTCCATACTCAGTTCTATAGAGCTGAGCTTGAAGTGTGCATGACTGACCTTTCTAGACTTCATCAACTACCTGGAGAGTGGTGATGAGCTTCCTTTCTAGATTTAGGCGGGCCAAGTTCAAATGTAATTTGTCTTTGCCGTTAGAAGAATATGTGAAGATGACTGTGAACGGCCTAGAATTTGAACTTCGCAAAAAGTTTGAAGGTATACAATTTCATGACTTGCTTGACTTGGCCGGCAGAGTGGCTAAATATGAAGAGCTCCTTCATGAGGAGCAAGACCGGAAGAGCTCTTCCAAGGGCACTTGCTATCGTGATCCTAATTATGAGGTGTTTACCACTGAAACTGAAGGGGAGTTTGAAGTAAATGTAGCCGAGCTTAACATAAAGAAGGCTTATACTTGTGAGGCCTTGACAAAACCAAAGTCATCCACGGCCAACTTGCAGGCTGCTTCTGGTTCTATGTTGAAGGGGGCAAACCCTTCCAAGAGTTATTCTTTTGACATCTCTAAAGCCGAGAAATTTTTTGATTTGCTCATGGCTAACAAGCAACTGATTTTCACAACAGGCCACAAGATACCATCGGCCTCAATTGCAAATTTCACAATTCATGGAGGCATTCCACTAATAATTGTGTGATTTTCCGTAACATAGTGCAAAAGGCGATTAAAGATGGTAGGTTGAAGTTTCCAGAAAAAATAGAAGTCATGGGTGTTGATGAAAATCCTTTCCCCAAAGTTGTTGCCACAAATGTTACTGCCCTTGCCGTGGAACACCCTAAGAAGAAGGTGGACTTGGTAGATTCAAGAGCTAGTAGAAAACTTGAAAGTCCTGAAGTTGCAGTATCCCTGGAGAAAACGGTGGCCGAGTTGGAAAAGCAACTCCGTGAGGCTCAAATAGCCTTAATCCAGCAAGGTTATTGCCCCAAGTGTAAAATTCAGAATGAAGGCTGTCATAGAGATGTTCTAAAGGAGAAGCTATCTAATGATGACCGAGGCCAAAAAAGGAAGGTCCATAATCAGCTGACTTTCTAAAAGGTGGAAAACACAGTTACTGTAACCATTCTAGAGAAAGAAAGCCGGGTTAATCTAGAAAGAAGGGCAGCAGAAAGGAGATCAGAATTCCTTCCAAGGAGTTTGGAAAGGAATAGAATTTCCTATCGGGCAAGGCCTCGTCCTAGCAGAAAGTTTTAAAGTAGTAGATGGCAAGACAAAGGTTCTAAAGGTGACAGGCATTCCTGGACAAAAATGGCCTCGGAGGTATGGGTTAGAAGGGGGAATGAGCATCTCCTACCAACAATGGTTAGACCTCCTACCTCGCAAGATGAGGGGTGGAGAATGCTTGATCATCCCAAGTTCCTTATTCATGATGACTCTTATATAACCCGCACACAAAAGCGAAGGCATCAAAAGAAGAGGGCTGATAGAAGGAAATTATGGGAGAAAGACCATAGTTGGTCCAACTGGCCAAAGAAGATAGCTAAACCATCAGATTTATCTGAACTTCCAGCTAAAAGAGGGGTTAGAGATCCAAATGATTTATTGGATTTTGGTTTCAGAAGTTAGAAATTCTTTGACTACAGACGGCCCTCCTACAAAAGATAGAACAGACTTGGAAATTTCCAACAGTTCTAACAGCAGCAAGAAGATCTGTTTTGGAATCCTTCCAGGTGAATTTACTTACAACTGGCATTTGAGGCCTTTCCATTCTTTAGCTTTGAAATTACTTTGCCAGTTTGATGATTTCTAACTAAAATATTGGCCAAGATATTTGAACATAGAGGCTGATGATTTAGCACAACTAGCCTCCTATGTGAAAGTCCCACCGGGTGAAGAAGAAACTTTGATCACAATCAAAAGAAAGATTTTCCCTTCTGTAGAATTACAGCATGAGATGGCTGGTCATTTCCAAACTAATGGGCCAGAAAGAATCAAACCTGCCAAAAAGACTTGGGAGATTTTCAATGTTGATATAGATGGTTTAGACTTAGAAGTTTAGAGAATACCCATTATTCATTTCTTGCAGGAGCCTAGTACCAATGTGGACAAGAGAATTCAACTTTTGGCACCTCATTATATTCTGATTAATAAAGATCTCTACGAAAAGAGTAAAGAAGATGGACTTTTGTTAAGATGCCTTGGCAGGAACGAATCTATGAAAGTAATGGCAGAATCACACGTTGGAATATGAGGAGCACACCAAGCTGGAATCAAGATGAGGTGGCTTCTTAGAAGGTATGGTTATTATTGGAAAGGCCTATTAAAAGACTGCAAAGAGTTTGCAAAAACCTACATTGCATGTGAAGAACATAGCCCGCTCTAGAGAGTTCCAGCTATAAACATGCAGCCAATAGTGAAAATATGGCCATTCAGAGGGTGGGCTTTGGACTTTATTGGAAAGTTAAGGCCACAATCCGCAGATGGTCACACTTAGATGGTAGTTGCAATAGATTATTTCACAAAGTGGGAGGAGGCCATTTCATTAAAGACTTGTGAGCAACCAACAATTATTAATTTCATTAAGAAACACATTATACACCGATTTGGAATTCCAGAGACTCTCACCACAGATAGAAGCCTTTTCTTTATTGGAAGTGAGGTTATTGACTATTGTACTGAATGTGGCATTCAAGTAATCAGTTCTACTCCATATTTTGCCTAAGCAAATGGATAGATAGAAGCTTCCAACAAAATAATTCTTAACATCCTTGAAAAGATGATTAAGAATCATCCAAGGGAATGGCATCACCTACTTTCTGAGGCCCTTTGGGCTTACAAGAATTCAAGAAGGTCAACTACGGGTGTCACACCATATATGCTTACATATGGACCTGATGCCGTTCTTCTAATGGAAATGACCATTAGGTTTGCAATGGTGGCTTTCCAAAATAAGCTAACTCCAGCAGATTACAACCATGCCATGTTGGTGGAATTGGAAGACCTTGATGAAGTCCGTCTTAATCCTTTAGACCATATTATTGCTCAAAAGAAGAAAGTCATGTGGGCATACAACAAGAAGGTTAAGGCAAAGACATTTGTTGAATGAGACTTGGTATAGCAAGTCAAATTTCCACCTAGGGTTAAAACCTTGGAATATGGAAAATGGACACCTAATTGGGATGGTCCTTACTTGGTGGAAAAAGTCCTTGGAAAAGGAGCTTATAGATTGATGGATATAGATGGAGTGTTCCATAAGCATCCTGTGAATGGTGTGTACTTGAAAGGGTATCATCCTTCCATCTATGAAGACTGGAAAGCCATAGTTATTCAGTCAGCCACATAATGTGGCTGACACCATCCTTTCCAAGTGAACCGGAAAGTTGGAAAGGGAGCGTAATGGCCATACTCCGGCCATTCTAAGAAGGAAAAGCTAAGTACTTGGAAAAGTACATTGGCTAAAGTTAAGAAACAGACTTAGCTAAATTTCCAAGATCAGCTGATTTTTGAGTATGGAGCATTTCATTGAAAAAGAGGCTGCACTACATGGTCCAGGTTCTATTCATATTGGAAATTACTCATCTAACTTATACATATTTCTATGTTAGCCATTCCAAGTTAAGTCCAGCCATATTGAAAGTACCTAAAAAAAATTTCTTATCCCTTTGCTTTATACAAAACATCCTCTCATTTTTTTCTGGTACTTCCAGTTCTTCTTCTTCAATTTCTTTTTCTTCTTTTTCATGATAGCGGAATTCAAATCCCATGCCTTATCATCAAATTGTTCCGTAAGGCATGGAATTTGGGGGGTATATGTTTACTCCATTATTTTTGGCCCAATGGAAATGCGACATGTGGCGAGTTCCAATGGAACTTACCACGCTAGATCGTAACTCTAATAAATTATTATTGGAAGCTATGTAATATTACGTAGTAATTAGACAAGTAGGTCAGTATAATCCTACCATGTGGGGTTTTGTATTTTAAAAGGAAAGAGGTGAGTCCTATTAGGACTTGCCATCTTTAAAGTAAGGGTTCACATATTATTATTTTGGAAAAAGGATTATTTCATGGAAAGACTACCATACATACAACCTCATGCAATTATTCAAGACAAATTCAACCAATTAGTTCTCAACACATGGCAAGTTCTATGGAACTTACCATAGTATATCAATTCTTTTAAGAATTGTTGTTATGGAAGGTTTATGGGTAAAAATCATGTATCCCTAAGTAATTGGAGGTTTCCCATTATGGCAAGACCAAAGTTGACTAAGCAAGGAAGAGGAGAACGTGGTGCAAAAAATCTCTACTACTTTGTAAGGATTTTTGGCAGATATTCAGTTACTAAACTTGCTAAGTCAAAATACAAGCTTCCAAGAGAAAATAAAAGTGGGATAATTTGTATTTATGGATGCACACACACACACACACACACACATATATATATATATATATATATATATTTGTATTAAAATACAACCACGATAAGGAGTTGCTGAAATAAAGGAGTACACAACACCATGAATTCCAAACTCAGAAGGAAAGTCTTAAGAAGGGGAATTACCAAAAATCCAAGGACCGTGGTCTGTTGAAGGAAATGGACGTGGGAATAAGTTGTAATTATGGAAATATATATATATATATATATATATATATATATATGTATGTATATATATACTAAAAACCCACGATGAAGCAATCGTTGAAATTATGGAGTCCATGGCATCATGAATTTCAAGCCTAGAAAGGAAGGTTTGGTTGAGAGAAGTTGTAGAAAATCAAGGAGACGTGGTTTGCAGAAAAGAAAGAACGTGGGATGACACATATTTATGTATATATATATACATATATGTATATATATATATATATATTTGTATTATATGCAACCCACGATGAAGAAGTTGCTAGAAAGAATGAGCCACAGTGCCATGAAAGGAAAGATCAAACTAGAAGGAAGTTACCCAGGCTAAGGGTAACGTGGGTCTGTAAGCAACTTCTTTATTTAAGCATGATATATATGGAGTTGTATGGGGAAAGAAGGAGTCTGCAGATGGAAGGGATTATAAAAATCGTGGGACACCTGGCCAAGCAAGAATACATCGGTTGAAAGTGGTGGAGCTTTATAGGGGAACTACCACTAAGTGAGGGAAGTTACCAAGGATCACGGATAACGAGACTAAAATTGATAAAATCATGTCTGAATTACGGAAAGAAGTCAACAACATGAGGAAGAAGAACAAAAATGTGGGACATCTATTAATTGATAAAAAGGATAAGTGGGAATTCATTTTAAAACTACCTACGACATAAGTTCATTGAAGACTAAAGAGAACATGGCTGAAGTCTACAACAAAGGAGGGAGAAGATGGAAGGAAGAAGTTACAACTACCAAGAGATCATGGGGCACTTGGCAGTCCAAAATTTGGCCACGTGGAAATCGCTGGAGTTGCCATATCAAGCTGCTGCATGTATGGAAAACTCTATAAATAGAGCACTTAGAGCTAGTTTGCAAACCCTATTCAACACACATAACCAACAGCACTTCAATTTCTTTACATTCATGTATCTTTACATTCATGTAATGTCATTTCAATATGTTTAATTCAAGTCTTGCACTTATTATTCCTACTTTCCAGCACTTTACTTTAAAGTCTTGCACTTTCAATACAGCTTTCCTTTCCACTAGCCATAATTCAATCCAAAAGTCCTTTTTCAAAGCAAAAAGAACCCTTGAAGGTGGTAATTCCAGTCCTTCATTCAATCGCTTGATCCCTACAATTTTCTACTGGATAGTTGTTCGGATATCCACTTTGGAATGACAGCAGTTCATGGCATGCCCGACGTTCACCCTCCTTTCCTAATTGGAAAGGACCCCAGTTTTTAGGAGCCCAACAGATATTATAGTAGTATTGGTTGTTTGCAATGGAGCGAAAGCTTAATTGACAAACAGAAATTCCCTTATGCTTATTCAGAGCTTGGTAAGGTATTGCATCTCCTTTTTTGATATTGTAATTTAAATAATCCTCTTATGCTTCTATTGTTTGTTTGCTGGTTTATTTTAGTTTTTTTCTTGGATGTGACCTATCAAAATAGTAACCATTGTACTATATGAAATTCATGATCAATTTTTGAAGTCGATAATCCATTAATCCATTTTGACAGCATTAGCATAAATCTTTTTCTAATTTACCAAAGAAAAAAGCAGCGTCTATAATAAATTTTCAGTTCTTTCTTTTATTTCAACTCCACTCCTTCAAATTTTGTTGTCTTACAGATATAAAGAGAAACACACAAATAGTTATCACAATTGCAGTGATCATAGCGTCAGTAGCAACTGCTATCTGCATTTATCTTTCTTGGAGGTGGATGTCTAAGCCAAGAGGTATATTCCCATTACAATTAACTCTAGATAAATAAAATATTTTCTGTTAATAAATGATTGCATAACTAAATTCTGATTCAGGAAGGAAGAAAATTCAAGCCGGTCTAGAGCGTTCAAATGAAAGTGTGCTTGGAGATAAACTGAAACAAGCTAAATTTGAAGAGTTAACTCTATTTAGTTTTGAGACACTGGCAATTGCAACAGACGAATTTCATGTGGCCAATAAGCTTGGGCAGGGTGGTTTTGGTCCAGTGTACAAGGTAATATTTGTTCTTTTGGAGTTGAAGCTTTATTAACAATAAGAAAAATAAAAGTAATAATAATAATTTCACTTTTACCTTATTTTCAGGGGAAAATGCCTAGTGGAGAAGGAATAGCTGTTAAACGGCTTTCAAGATCGTCTGGACAAGGGCTGGAGGAGTTTATAAATGAGGTTTCGGTGATTTGTCAACTCCAGCACCATAATCTTATTCGACTTATTGGATGTTGTGTGGAAGGAGACGAAAAAATGTTGATCTATGAATACCTGCCAAATAAAAGCTTGGATGCATTTCTCTTTGGTCAATTCATCCAGAGTGTGATCTTTTTGTCATCTGTTGTTGTTTTCTATTCATTGCTTCAGCATGGCTACTACATAATAATAATATTTTGAAGAATTCATAGATTTTCTCATTTAGTTTTTGGTTTTAGATCCATGCAAAAAAGAACTCTTGGATTGGAGAAAACGTGCTAGCATTATTGAAGGGATTGGTCGAGGCTTATTTTACCTCCATAGGGATTCCAGATTAAAGATTATTCATAGAGATTTAAAGACAAGTAACACTTTGTTGGATGAAGAGCTTAACCCAAAAATTTCAGATTTCGGTATGGCAAAGATTTTTGGAGGCAATAAAGACCAAGCCAAGGCTAGAAGGGTTGTGGGAACATAGTAATCATCTATTATTTTGTCCAAATGCTTTATCATTTCTATTTTATATCTTTCTCACTGGATAGTTCAACTCAAATAATTTTTCTATTTGGGCTGAAATAATTCAATGCAGTGGCTATATGGCCCCTGAATATGCAGTGGCTATATGGCCGTTCTGGTCGTTTTTCTCCAATTTCACAGTTTCTGGCCTCGGTTGCCGCTGAACTTGTTCGGGGCATATCTCTCTGCTCAGAACTCAGTTTTTGACGCCGTTTAGTCCGTTGTTCATATTTTCTCATTTTGAATATTTTTTGTTCATGGAGTTTTTCCATTTGAGCGTGTTTGCTCAAATTCCACTTTTTCGGACCCAGCGGGGCCCCGTTCAGGGCACTTTTTGAGATTTCTTTAAAAGGGGGGTGAAATATTTCATTTTTCATCTTCCCCACTCACCTTGCACAACCAGAGCTCCTATGGCAGCCCAAGGGAGGCTGCCACCACCTCTCTTCTCTTTTGAACTTCATTCCTTGGTTAAAAAGTTGAAGTGCATTTATGTTTTATGTTTGTGTTGACTACGCGCACCATTACCCCTTATTAGAAACCATTTCTGACCAAATTTTGAGTTCGGGATTGAGGTTAAGTTTGGATTTTCATGGGGCTTCTTGTGGATTCATATAGATCGTGTTGTCCCCGACAAAACCTAGGAGTTTCGTCGGATTCGGAGCCGTTTCAATTCGGTGGGAATTTGAGATTTTCATCTCAAATTGAGGTAAGGGATGTTTTAGGGTTATATTAATGCTGTATTGATTGTTATATGAGCATATACAACTTGTGAGCATGCCTTGTTCAAGTTATAGAATTTAATTTAATTATTTTCTTTGTTTAAGATTTAATTCTCATGATGCTAGGCAACTAAGAATTAAATTGTGGCATGGTAGAAATTTAGGCCTTGGTATGGTGGTTGATATACATTAAATTGGGGTTATTTGAATAAGAATTGCAAATTTTATTTAATATTTATCTTTTGTGAAAGTTTAATTCACCTAATTGTATCAAGCATGGAATCAACTTGTAATGTGATATTAAAGTAGGCCTTGGTGAGTTCTTTAACATATATTATATTGAGGACATTTAGATATATTTGAAAATCTAGAGAAAAATTAATTAATGAGCTTAATTAATTTTATTTTAAGTGCGTTAGTCACTTAAATTGATACGGAGGTAATATGTTATTAATCCCTTGAAACGTAGTCCGTTTAATCACCTTGTGAGCATATTACAAATTTGATGTAGAATTAGTACTTGAGGCATCTTGAAATGGTAATTGGACTTAGCATGATATAGAATATCATTGACTTACATAACTTGTTTAGATATATCTTGTGTGGGTGTATAGCTTGTTAGAATATTACAATTGTTTACCTTAGAAGCTAGTTACTAAATTGGGACTTATTTAGTACTTGTGGCTTAGTGTGGTAATATGGTTCAATTGTTGTAAAATATTCTTGTTTTGGTGTATAATTGCATATTGGAGGCTTGACATGTCATATGCTATCTAGACTTGAATTCTAGGACATAGTTTGTGTGGATTCAACCTTATTTGTGCATGGAAGATGGCTTTATGCATTAGTGGATTTGGTATAAGTTTGGTCTAACTTATTAATTTTTGTATAAGTTTTGGACTTATTGATTTTGGAAAGCTTGTAAGGACATATTTCACGTGATGGCTAGGGTTTGGCTCTAGTATGGAGACAAGAGTCTTCTAAGTCATAAGTGCACACTAGGTAGTACCTTATGGGTCGTAAATGCCCGGAATAACTTATGCATGTGCGCACTAGGTAGTGCCTTGTGGGTCGTAATTACCCGGAAACACTTGCTTAGTTTAGTGACCACATGTCCTAGTCTTTCTACTTTGATTTCGCATTCAATTTCAAGTTGTTAATCATGGATTACTTGTAGCTTGAAAATTAATGCTTGCTTTGGATATTTGAATCTTACTTAGTATACTTGAAACTGTATACTTGTTTTGTGCATTTAGATCTCATATAATGTACTTGAACTTGTATACTTGCTCTGTGAGTTTATATTTCATTTAGTATGCTTGTGCCGTGTATACTTGTTTTAGACGTGTCTCTTTTAGCTTAGTATACTTGTGTTCGTATACTTGATTTATGAGATTTTCATATAAAATGCATACTTGTGTAAATATGCTTAGACATTACATGACTTATCTTAATGTGGTTTAGTATACTTGGAAATGTATGCTTGTATGTTGTATAACGTGTTTAACATTGTTTAGTATACTTGAGCATGTATACTTGTATGCCGTTGTTCACTTTAAATTACATGAATAGCTTAGGATGCTCCCTGAGTCTAATTTTGATATAGACGTTAGGTAGCATGAGCCCCTTTGACATGTTTTAGCTTAAAGTGATATAATTGTAAAATACTAGGTCGATGCATGCTCATCTCCTACGAGTAGCTTTATGTTACTCACCCATGTAGTGGGGACATTTTTCAGGTACAGAGATCAAGATTTGGGATTCACATCATGCTTAGATGATTTGTAGACTTGAAGTTCTCATTTCATGTAAATGTTGGCTTAAAATGCCATTTATAGCTTTATATGTCAAAATGTGTAAATTTGATTCTATTTTTGTAATGTGTACATAAGTACACTCTTTACAATGTATTTGATATATATGAGATGAGGCCATAGGCCAATGACATCTAATTTGTATCCTATATAACTTTTAACTTCATGAAATATTATGAAAATATTGAAAAACGCCAAGTCATTGTCTCACCATGGTTGCATCGGGTGTGGGAATTCCGTTTTCATTCTTTTATAGGGTCTTATAAATCATATTTGAAGTGTGGCCAAGGGCCAAACGGTCATTTGACCCCGTTTTGTATTTTTGGATTCTGAATTTTCATTCCAAGTTCCATTTTTGCCTTTTTTGCCCGTTGGGGGGTCGGATTTTGTATCGGTGGTATTTTTAAGTCATGGACCATTATAGCACATCCAAATAGGTAAGTTACGTTTTTGTGCATGGTCATTTCCGGGAAAAACCTTATCGTTTGTGTTTTGAGCTTCCTATGAACTCATTTTGAAGTATGTTGCATAATTTGATTTTAGGGAACCTTAGGGTTTTCCTTTGGGAAATAAATTCCGTTCTTAACATGGTCACTTAGAAAACATGATTTTAGGGGGGATTTCTTCTTCGTGTTTTTTCAGAAAATGTCGTCTTGGTACCGGAAATCCCGTGCAAAGTTCGGTTTTTCTGCTATGCTATAGCAACTTTTTTTCAACTTCTTGCCCTTTCCTGATCTGGGGGCATTATGGGTACTTCATAGTGTTTATTTTTCCTTTTTGTCCTCAATTCGGGTAGAAAACGTGATTTTAGGGGGGGTTTCTTCTTCTTGTTTTTATAAAAAAAATCATCTTGATGCCGAAAACAACTTGCAGATCTAGAAAATCTGGTCATTCCAGGTTTTTCAGGAAAAAGTGTTGATCTAAGGTGCATTTCGGGTATTTCACTTGTAAAATAAAATCTTTTCTTGACATGGTCATGTAGAAAACATGATTTTTGGGGTGAGGGGGGGGGGGGGGGGTTCTTCACAACTTTTTGCCAAAAAATGTCATTTAAGCCCTCAAAATCCCATTTGAATTCGGAAAATATGTGCAGGCCTTGCTCATACTTGAAACCGAGAAAGTCTAATTTTTTGAAACTTTGAGGCTTCATATCTTCATCATCCAGACTCCAAATTAAGTAATTCTTGAGTCTAAGTTTATTAACTTTTGCTTGTCTATCCAACGGTATGCACGGTTGCATCCAATTCTATCTAAAAAGACCATTTTACCCTTGTCAAATACCCATGCTGCACTGTTTTTAAACCCAAGAGTTGGTTTTTTGTTGAAACTTTGACGTTTCATATCTTCTTCGTTCGGACTTGGAATCAAGTGATTCTTGAGTCTAGATTCATTAATTTTTCTTGGTCTATCTAATGGTATGCTTGGTTACATCTAGTTTAGTCTGAAAGGACCATTTCAACCCATGTAAAGTACCCTTGCCGCATTGATTTCAAACCCAAAAGTTTGATTTTATGAAACTTTGGAGTTTCATATTTTCTTCATCCGGATTCCGAATCAAGTGATTCTTGAGTCCATCTTGATTAGTTTTTTGTTATCCTTCCAGCGGTGTGCTCGGTGGCACCCGAGTCCATAATTTTTAGAAATGACTATTTTGCCCCTTGGGCTTATTTGTCATATTTTTGGTCTTTTGCTTCCACGTCAGTTCTCATTGAGTTCCACGACCTTATGGAAGTTCATTTTGACTTCTTAGAGTCTTGTTTTCTATTTTCGCTTCCGCATATCGGATCCGTTATCGGGTCAATCTTCAGTTCATCATAGGACACGCTGGTCTAAAAACCAGGGTCGTCACATGATGAGCGCTGAATATTGCATATTCGAGCCCTTAAATATATGTATGTTAAGAGCTAAAGTGATACTTCTATCCGTTGTTAGGCTGATTTATGTTTAATGTGTGTTTATAGGTACTTTTCCAAAAAAACAGTTAAAACTGGGACTTTATGATGAAAAGACTGATATCGAAGCCTACAGAGTCGTTGCCAATCATTCAGAGCAAGCCAAGAGCTTAAATGGTGAAGTTTGGAAGAATTTAGGATCCAAAGCTCGAGCCCAAGTCTTGAGGCTCGAGCTCTACAAGAAAAAACAACAAGGCATTGAAGCTCGAGCCTTGTTTAGAGTTCGAGCCCTACTTAGTGGTGTTCGAGCTTAACCACATGGTGCTCGAGCTTTAACCCTCAAGCTTGAGCACAAGGCGTCGGAATTTGAAGAGTTGATTTAATAGAAAAACCAAGCTCCCAGGGCCTCGTGCTAGACCTCAAGGATCAAGCACCATCATTCAAAGCTCGAGCCTTGAGTACGTAAAGCTCGAGCTCGGTACCTAGAGCTTGAGCCCATGAAGTTTGGATCGAGTAATGTTAAAAGAGATGAATCCTAAAATATTCTAAGTGTAGAAGGAAAAGACGCTTCGAAAAATAGTTGAAGAAAATTGGCTAGGTGTCAAAGTGAAGATTGAGCACCATTCCTTGAAGCTCGAGCAATAATTTACTAAAGCTCAAGCCTTGTTCCCAAAGCTCGAGCCCGAACCTCAAAGCTCGAGCTCTACTTCCTAAAGCTTTAGCCTTCTATGACAGATCAGATTTAAGTTACGAGATTATTCTCTCTACAAGTCGTACCTCATTCCAGATGGGCCAGAAGACCTAAAAACCCACCAGACCTTTATTTTCTTCTATAAAAGAAGGTATAGGCCTTAATAGAAGAAGTTTATTTTTCTCATATTATTCAGAAGGCTGATATTGTGGTGGTGGCTTTTAGGGTTTCTATAACCTTAGAAGGTGAAGATCGTGAGAAGAGAAATGACGTTTGTGACGATGGAGACGACTACAACACAGATGATATTCGGCATTGTCATGAGTAGTTAATTCCTCTCTTAGGGCACTGATGTAACCCAATCTAGTATTATGGTTTGATTGTTTTTAACTCTGGGATATTTTAATAGATATTATGTTTTTGATTACATGACTATGAGCAATTGAGACAACTCAATTGGATTTAATACTTTAAATAGTTTTCAAATTGTTATTACCTTGTCTTAGATATAACTATTTATTTTCTACTCTCAACCTATTCTTATTGGACGGAATCTGGCGGAGCCCTGTCGGACATAAGAATATAGGTCATGTAATGGTGTTCCAATGTTTTTTATAAAAGGATGTTTTCATAGTATATACTTAAGAAAGATGGATTGTTTACAAATTAGTTAAAGTAGTTAGAGTATGTAGGTGGATAGTCCATGCTAACTGCCGATAGGTTATAGTTAACTGCATATTATAAAACATATTTCTTTAAAACCCAAATTGAACGAATATTATTAAGTTTAATTCATTTAAAATATAATTTGTTAAATCCCCAGAGTAACCATAGTATGAAGGTTGTGGTGAAGTCAAAACCTTAAGACCTCTTTCTCTCTAATTACTCTAGTTTAATTTTAGTTTATAATCATGACAACCAATCAATAATTCAACTAGTTACCTGTAAACCAATAGAGATTAATTAAAAGTAGAACATAATAACTCATTTCCCTATGGGTTCGACACCTTCTCTATAGTGTTATCCTACAAAGATTCGTACTATTGTGAGTGGTTATTTATAATTGATAAAACAACACAACAATTTTTGGTGCCGTTGCTGAGGAGATTTGTTATTTAGTTTAGTTTTTAATTAGTTTTATTTTTAGTTTACCAGTCTTCAAACTTTCTGATATTTTACCTTAATTCTTTTTCGTTTCAGGTACAGGAAATTAGCAGTGAGAACAAAGACGCTTAAGGGATAATAAACTTCGGTTTATTAACCCTTCTGTGAGTTTTTGTTGTTTTCTTTTACTTGAAAATATTTTTTTTTGCCAGTTTTAGGATTAGTGGAATTAGTGAATTTTAACTCATCATACTCAGTCAAAACCTTTAGTGCATGATCCTGAAATAGAGAGAACTCTTAGTCAATTAAGAAAACTTAAAAAAAAATATTTGAATACAATAGGAAGTTTCTCTAATAACATAGCTGATAAATGTGAAGCACCGGGTAATGAAAATAGTAATGGCAATGGTAATGGAGAACGGGTGCCACTTGTTCCTTCACAACCACAATTGAGTGATCATTTTATTCCTACCACATATACTTCTTCTTCGTGCTTTTTATTTTCGAATACTGATGCAACCCATTTTGAGGTCAAGCCTACTATGATCCAAATGGTTCCTACCTTCCATGGGTTTGTAACAGAAGATCCTTATACGCACTTGGATGTATTTTTGGAATTGTGTTCGACTACCAAGTTGACCACTCTTACCAATGATTCATTTAGGATGCAACTTTTCCAATTTTCTCTCAAGGACAAAACAAGAACTTGGTTGCAGTCCCTTCTACCAAATTCCATATCTACATGGGATATGTTGCAACAAGAGTTCTTGAAAAAGTACTACACAATGGGTAAAACCTGTCAAATGAGAAGAGAAATTATGGCATTTTCCTAAATCCCGGGAGAACATCTCCATGATTCATGGGAAAGGTATAATGATCTTCTAAGAAAGTGTCCACACCATAATATTGCTAAATGGCACTTAATACAGATTTTCTATGACAGTCTTTCTAATTCTTATAGAAAGATGGTTTATGCAACTAGTAATGGAGCCTTTTTGTGTAAGAGTCCAGCTGACGCTTGGGAACTATTTAAGGCCCTAAGTGAAAATTCAGTACAACATGCTTCTTCGTCTAGGTCTTCACCTGGAATGCATAAAGTTGAAAAAGTCTATAAGGTAGACAAATCTAGTGAGTTAGCTGTTCAAATAAAAGCATTGAAGTATAAGTTTGATTAAATCTTATCATCTGGCTTTGCTCCTGTTGCTAATCCACAAACATCCTTGCCTAAGGAAGTTTGTTCAATCTGTGCTAATCCTTCCCATTTTGCTAACACTTGCCCTATGATGGGATAATTATTTGGGATCTCATAAGAGCAGGTGAATGCTACATTCTCCAGACCAGCTTATAATCCACATGCTTCTACATATAATTCTGGCTAGAGAGATCATCCAAATCTATTATGACGTAATCAAAGTTAAGGAACCACTGTTCCTCAATCACAAGGACAGTATTAAAATTCATCCAATCTTATGCCACAAAATAATTCTTTCAATCAATCTGGTATTTATAGTCCACCTCAGTTCAGGAATCAACCCACTCACACTCCTAATCTTCCAGCTCCTCTTAGAAATTCAGCTTTTGAGGATCAAATACTCAATGCTCTTATTGATCTTAAAGCCAATACCTAACTTCTTAATTCTCATTCACGAGCCATAGCAAAGCCAGAGGCACAAGTTGGGCAAATAGCGAGTACTCTATCTCGAAGAGAGGATGAAAAGCTGCCTAGTCAGCCAGTAGCAAACCCGAAAGGGCAGACTTACATGATTGATGAAACCAATTCCTCAGGTATTCATCAAGAGCAAGTTTAGGCTATTACTACATTAAGGAGTAGTAAAGTGGTTAATAATTAAGTTAAAAAAGGACAGGAAAAAAAAAGAGAGGCTCAGGGTTCCCATTGTTCCTATCACCCATAATCCACATCCCAAGGATATTTCCTCAAGTTCTATTCCACAATCCACCATAAGAGTTAAAGGTGGAGTTACTTCTTCATCTGCTCCTAACCTTGAGACAACTTATGAGCCAAGAACGCCTTATCCTAAACGTCTCAAGGAACCCTCCCACTTTGGTAAACAATAGGAGAAAATTCAAGATATGATGGAGGTCTTTAAACAGGTCAAAATCAATCTTCCTTTGCTTAATGCTATAAAGCAAATTCTAGCCTACTCCAATTTTTTAAAGGACTTGTGCACTCTCAAGAGAAAATCCAAAAGCCAAGTTCCTAAGAAAATTTGTCTCATTGAGCAAGTCAGTGCTATTCTTAAGTACAACACTCCTCTAAAGGTTAAAGATCCTGGTGCTCCTACAATTTCTTGCATCATTGGAAACAATGTGATAGAGTGAACACTTCTTGATCTTAGAGCAAGTATAAATCTTATTCCTTACTCGGTGTATGAGAAGCTAGGTTTGGGAGAGTTAAAACCTTGTCAGTTGTTCTACAGCTTGCTGACCATTCTTTTCGACAACCATGAGATATTGTTGACGATGTACTCATAAAAGTGGATAAGTTCTTTTTTCTGGTCGATTTCTTAGTTTTTGATATAGAACCGGGTCACGAATCCAAAAAGTATATTCCAATCATTCTTGGGCGTTGAACATCTTCAATGCTTTTCATCATCCCCACGATGATAGTGAATGTTTTTTCCTTAATGTTATTGATGAGTTGGTTGAGGAATCACTCCCAACTATTTTATCCAAGGATCTTTTAGAAGCTTATCTAAATCATTTCAATTATGAAGGCTCTGATATCGAATCTTCAATAGCTAAAGTGAATTCTTTGCTTAATTCCACTCATATCATAGATTTTCCTCTATGGAAATCTAGACTTGAGCCTCTTCCTCCATTTTTTAGTACTCCGCCTATTCCTTCTTTAGAGTCTCCACCTAAGCTTGAGCTTAAGCCACTACCGGACAAGCTCAAGTATGCTTTCTTAGGTTTAAATGACACCCTTTCGGTGATCATTGCTTCCAATCTTATAAGTTCCCAAGAAAATAGTCTCTTAAAAGTTCTTGAGCAAAATAAAGAGGCTATTAGGTGGAGTGTGGCTGATTTAAAAGGAATTAGTCCCATAATTTACATGCATCGGATTCATTTGGAGGAGGATTCTCGAATATCTCGGGAACTCCAAAGAAGATTGAATCCTAATATGAAAGAGGTGGTTTTGAAGGAAGTTGCGAAGTTTCTAGATCCGGGAATAATCTACCCCATCTCCGATAGCAAATGGGTGAGTCCTACTCAGGTGGTACCTAAAAAGATAGGTATTACAGTAGTTGAGAATTTTAAGGGAGAATTAGTTCCACAACGCACCACCACTGGATGGCGTGTGTGTATTGATTACCGAAAACTTAACTCCACCACTAGAAAAGATCATTTTTTATTACCATTTAGTGATCAGATTCTAGAGCGATTGGCTAGTAGAGCTATTATTGCTTTTTAGACGAATATTTTGGCTATAATGAGGTGGCTATTGATCCTAAGGATTAAGAGAAAACTACTTTCACTTGTCCATTCGGTATATTTGCATATAGATAGATGCTTTTCAGATTGTGTAATAAGCCAGCAATATTCCAGAGGTATATGATGTCTATCTTTTCGGACATAGTTGAAAAGTTTCTCAAGGTCTTTATGGATGACTTCTCTATTTTTGGATCCACATTTGAAAACTGTCTCCAAAATTTGTCCCTAGTACTTCAGCATTGTAAGGAGACTAATCTTATTCTTCGTTAGGAGAAGAGTCATTTTATGGTTCAAAAGGGGATCATTTTAGGACATATCATTTCAGAGAGAGGTATTGAAGTTAATAGAGCCAAAGTAGATTTGATCTCTAAATTGCCTCCTCATACCTCTGTAAGGGGAGTGCGATCATTTTTTGGGCATGCTAGATTCTCTCGATGTTTCATTAAAGATTTCAGCAAAATTTTTAGTCCTTTGTGTAATCTACTTTCAAAGGACGCTCCTTTTGTCTTTGATGAATCATGCCTAGAAACTTTCTATAAGCTTTACTCTCTTCTTTCTTCAGCTCCTATCATGAATCCTCCAAACTGAGCTCTTCCATTTGAGATCATGTGTGACGCATTTGATTATGCTATGGGTGCTGTCTTGGGACAATGAGTAGATAAGCTTCCTCATGTTATCTACTATGCAAGCAAAACTTTTTAGAAGCACAATTGAATTATACCACCACTGAAAAAGAATTGCTTGCAGTTGTCTTTGCTTTGAACAAATTCAGATCTTATCTGTTGGGTTCCAAAGTAGTGGTCTATTCTGATCATTCTGCTTTGAAACATCTTCTCTCCAAAACGGAAACCAAACCCCATTTGATTCGATGGATCCTCTTGCTTAAAGAGATTGATTATGAGATCCGGGATAAGAAAGGGTCAGATAATATAGTAGCTGACCATCTTTCTAGAATTTTGATTGACGATACCTCAACTTCACTTCCAATTTGTGATTCCTTTCCAGATGAATAACTATTTAGGGTTTCTCATACAGATTTGTGTTGGTTTGCTGATATTGTGAATTACCTTGCAATAGGCAAAATTCCTTTGTCTTAATCAAAGCAGGACAAAAATTGATTCTTCTCTCAGATTAAGATGTACTATTGGGAAGATCCTCAACTCTTCAAATATTGTGCTGATCAAATCATTCGTAGATGTGTTCCTAAGAGTGAGTTTCATAGTATTCTGACCTTTTGTCATAATTTAGCTTGCGAAGGTCATTTTAGTGCAAAGAAAATTGTAGCTAAAATTCTTCAAAGTGATTTCTTTTGGCCTTTACTCTTTCGGAATGCATACTTGTTTTGTAGGTCGTGTCTTCGATGTCAACAGTTAGGATCAATTTTCAGACGAAACATGATGCCCTTAACTCCAATCTTAGTCATTGAGGTTTTTGATGTATGGGGTATTAATTTCATGGGTCCTTTTGTTCAGTCAAATCATAATGAATATATTCTTATGGCTATTGATTATGTGTTTAAATAAGTTGAAGCAGTGGCTACTGAAACCGTCGATCACGCAGTCATGGTTGAGTTCATTTAAAAGAACATTTTTAGTCGGTTTGGTATGCCACGAGCTATTATTAGTAATGGGGGTGCTCACTTCTATAATAGGTATTTCTATACTTTGGTACAAAGATACTCCATCACTCATAAAGTTGTTACTCCCTATCATCCCCAAACAAGTGGCCAAGTTGAAATATCCAATCGTGAGATTTAGAGAATTCTTGAAAAAATGATTAAGCCAGATCGTAAAGATTGGTCATTAAGACTAAATGATGCTTTGTGGGCTTACCGAATAGCTTTTAAGACTCCGATTGGTATATCACCTCACCATCTCGTCTATGGTAAAGGGTGCCATCTTCCTGAAGAGTTAACACACAGAGCTTTCTGGCCATAAAGAAGCTCAACTTTGATATGAACTCGTTGGTTCTAATAGGAAGTTTCAATTAATTGAGCTTGAAAAATTACGTAATGATACTTATGAGAGTGCTAAGGTTAAATTAAGGACTAAGGCATTTCATGACAAGCATATCTTGCGTAAGACTTTTGAGCCTAGGAAGAAGGTTTGGTTGTTTAATACACGACTTAAACTTTTTTCTAGAAAGCTGAAGTCATGTTGGGAAGGTCCATACATGGTTATTTCTATTACACCCTATGGTGCAATAGAAATATAAGATTGCAAGACTGGACAGTTGTTCAAAGTTAATGGACAGAGACTTAAACCATACATAGAGGGTAGAGTGCAGAGAGGCACAGTGGAGGCAGTAGAACTTCATGATCCTATTTACTTGGACTAGATAGGTCAATTTTCGTCAAGCTATCGACGTTAAACTTAGCTTGCTATTGAGCTATCGACTTTAAACTCAGCATTTATATGTTGTATCGTAGTTTTTGTTTTTATTTTTAGTTGTATTTTTGTTTTTGTTTTTGCTTTAATTTTTTAGGTTTTAGTAATTTTTATGGTTTTTTTTATCTTTAGTCTTAGTTTGGGTTAGGTTTATTAAGAAAAAGAAAATAAGAAATTGAAAAAACAGGAAAATACAAAAATTTGTCTCAAAGCTCGAGCATCAGCTACCAAAAGTTCGAGCTTGCACACGCTAAGCTCGAGCCCTTATCCATCGCTAACTTTAGGATTTTCAGCGGCTAAGCTCGAGCCTTAATCCTTGGGCTCAAGCCCTGGTACATTAAAATATATAGAAACCCTCGTGCCAAGATTGAAACCCTCGAGCCTTAACTCATTTTAGCCTCATTTCTCTCCCAATATGCCCAATCTTTTCAAGTTCTTCATCTTCATCATCTCAAGCTCCAAATCCTACATCCAAAGGTTAGATCTAATCTCAATTTCTCTCAATTATATATATATATATATATATAAATATATGTATATATTTTCTATATATATCTCAAGATTCTACCCCAAAACCATGTCCAAATTCCCTAAAATCTAGATTTAATCATCAATATCTTAACTCTAATCATGAATTAATATCCAAACTTGCAGAAATTCGTAATTCAGATCCTTCCCGTGAAAGCACTATTTTTATGGTTCGAAATTAATGATTTTTTTTTGCATTTTATTACATTTTGAGGCTAAGTACAGAAAAACACAAGAACGCATATAAGGTATATAACATCAATACAAAAATGGACTAAGATATGCAATTTAGGGTGCTTGAATATGAAATATTTGCGCTTATTAGTACCATAAGAGCAAACATGATATCAAAAATTAAAATTTACCCCTAAATGATCCTAGAGCATACAGGAAGTATTAGACTCTAATAACTTGCTTTTCAAAGGTACTATGCTTCAAAAGTTCGAAATCATTGCCAAATATATCTCAAATCTCAATCATATATTTAAAGCTCAAATTAAAGTAGAATGTAACAAGGCTACCTTACCCCCAAACCTAAACTGCACATTGTCCTCAATGTGCAATGAGAACAATGAAAGAAATGGAAAGAGTATACCGTGATTGCAAAAGTCATTGAAGCTCGGTAATGATCCATTATGAAAGAGTTCTCCCCCAAACTTAGATGTAAAAACCTACTAGAAAAGCCACACTAGCAACCCACATCAAATATCAAATGGGATAAGCAAATCATACATTCCAAAACAATATAGAACAAGATGCAAAGAGATATGAGGCCAAGCCCTTGGGAAGAATGAAAACATGCATAACTATGTAGAAGGGCAAAATGGTAAATTTATTTTTGAATTTTCTGTTTTTTATTTTTATTATATATATATATATATATATAAGCAAAGAAAAAGGTACTGTATATACAACCTACAAAATTAAAAATCAAATGGGCTAAGTTTAACGTCTCTAGCAAGACAGAATGCCACTTTAGAAAATTATTTTTATTTTTTATTTTGAATTGATGAATGCATAAATGTACAAAAAGAAAAGAAAATAAAATAAGAAGAAAAAGAAAATAATTTTTATTTTTTTTTATTTTATAAAAGCATGTATGTACAAAATGAAAGAAAAATAAAGAACAAAATGTATGAACAAAATGTAAAGGAAAATAAAGAAGCCAAAATGCAATAAACAATATGCATAACAATAGGAAAATAAAGAAATGAAAATGCAAGAAAAGACGCAAGAAAGAAGAAAAATGAAAGTAAAACATTTTATTTTATTTTTATTATTATTATTATTATTATTATTATTATTATTATTATTTTTTAAACTACAACAAAGTATATACAAGCAAAATAAAAATGTAAAGAAATGAAAAACAAATAGAAATGAGAGAGAAATAGAGTTGTGAAACTCTACGAAAAATACTAGTGTTTAACGTCTCTAGCAAGACATTGGGTTAACCTACTAGTCAAAAGAATCAAAGACTGGATATGAGACATCCTCATTGATCCGTTTGTCTATTTTCCCAAGTGGATCCTCTCTCATAACAATGTAATTATCCTTCCAAAAGAATTACTTGAAAAGAAATGATGTAAGATGTAATTTGTTTCCTTTCATCCATGATCTTGAAAATGAAATCAATAATAGGAGGCCTTGCACTTGGCAAAGCAATGTCTTTCAAAGACTCAATTGAATTATTAGGAAATGCACTTTTTGCATCCTTTTTCTCTTCCTCAACGATCACCATCTCTTCACTTTCAAGTTAGCTATGGAGTTCATTAGAGAGTTCACTTCATATATGGAGCTTTCAATGTCAAAACCACATCCTTCATACATTTTCAAAAGGCACGCCCTTAAAAGGGTCGTTGGAGATAATAAAAGAAAGGTTCTCTTTTACAAGTTCTTCCTTTTTTTCTCCTGCCTCTATAATGGTCAACAACTCCTCACTCTCTAAGGTATCAATGGCCTTATGCTCAAGATTATAAGGAATGTCCTTATAATTCATTCTATGCTCTATTGGATTAGTCACTAGCTCACTTGCTTCACCCTCTGCTATTATCATGTTTTGCTCACTTTGATTAGTCATTAATTGACTTGCCTCTTCTTCATCTTCCTCTTGATGAGAAAGAGTATTTACAATTTGCTCAACTTCAACTTTTAGCATGGCTAGCCTATGAGAATGAGAATGGATAAGTTGTCTCCTTTCATTAAGTTCATCAACTAGAGCTAACATTTTATCTTCAAATCTGGGAGAGTAAGGTGATGGAAGTGGTTCTTCATATAATGGTGGGGGAGGGTAGTAGTCATAAGAGGGATCATAAGAGTAAACAAGTCCATTATATGATGATGATTCATGAAATGTATTGGACTCACTCTCATAATGATCATGATATGATGGAGGGTCATAAGGATAATGGGTAAAAAATTTCCCCAAACTTGGATCAAACAAGGGCTCCATTCACATTCACAATCCAAAATAATAATAATAATAAATAAATAAATGCCTCCACACGGGCCGATGCTTTCAACTAGAAAGTATGCTTGGACTTAAAATAAAGCAATATAATGAGCCTCAAAAAGGGCTATCTCAAGCATAAAAAGAAGTGAGCAATTAAGCTACAAGAGTTCCAAGAATTGTTCACAAAGGTCCTTAAGCAACTTCAAAATCCAATGATAATATTAATCTCCAATGATTGCTTTAATCTCCAATGTTCGCCTTTCTTGTAGTCAAGTACCTAATTGAACAAATAGTAGTTAGAATGATAGAAGAATGGACAAAATAAAAATAAAGAAAATAGAACAAATATACAAATAATCAAATGAAAACCAATATCTAATTTATCTCTAATTAAACCAAATGATCTCCGGCAGCGGTGCCAAAATTTGATCAATCCCCTTTGTGGGGGTCATTTTTCCTTTAATCAAAATGAGATGTTTGAATGTGTGGTTTAGAAAAAGCCTTTTTGAAAGAATTATCAAAGAGTTAAATTTAAATTTATAAAAACTACTGCTACTATAATGAAGTATATAGTGAGAAGGGATCGAACCCAAGAGACCTTTCTTTGGCTTGGATTTAAATAAGACAATTGGTTTTAACAAGTGATTACCATAAGAGAGAGAAAATAAAAGAGATGGTTGGTTAATTAATCTAGTGAACAATAAAATTAAAATGCAATGAAAATAAACTAAGTTAGACTTAGGAGTTTAAGAGATAGAAGAGAATTCTCAGGGTTTGTTGGAATCACCACTAAGCTCATGCAATTAACCACTTGCTTCCATTAATGGGGAAAACATTATTGCAATTTAAATGTAGCTTCAATCACTAAATCAACTTGCAATCAAGTATGCATGAATTATTAAATGCAAGTATGAATTGTCTACCTAATGACATATAAACTAGGGTGTAGAACAACCCATCAAGCCTAAGCATACTCCATCAAACTAACGACCATTGCATCTAATGAGAGCATACATTAATCAACATGGTAATGGAATTTGTATATAATAAGTGTGGATTATCAATTCATGCATAGATTGTCTACCTAATGATAAGTAAACTAATATGTAGCACAACCCATTAAGATAAAGTATAACCTATTAAATTAATCAACAATCCCATTCAATAAAAATCATGCCATGGCCATCACTAAACCCAAATAACAATGGAATCTAGTGCTGAGTATAATCCTCTAATCACACATAAACATGCAATTAACATAGAGAATTAATGAAAGAATTAATCTTTAACATCTAATCAAGAGCATAACCCTAGATTAATCACACATAGACATGTAATCAACATATAGAGTTAATGAAAGAATTAAACCAACACAAGCCATAATTTGTTAAATCAAGCATGTAAATATGAATTACAATGCCATAACATCAACTATAACAATATATTAATCTCCCCAAAAATAAAAATTGCAAAGGTTTAGATTACAAGAGACTTAGGGCTTAACCAAGTCCTAAGTGGAGAGCTAGCCCATCATGGTTGTGGTGGTCAAGTGTCAACAAGATTCTCCTCCATGCTTTGCTCCTTCTTCTTCTTCTTCTTTGATGCTCAAGAGAGATGAGTGTGTAGATGCTCTTGAAACCCTTGTGCCTCCATTCTTCTTTTTCTTCTAACCCTCCTCTCTCACTTTTTTCCAGAGAACGTGATATGTCCATTATAGAATAAAATAAAACTTAATAAAACATAATAAAAACTAACCCTCTAAATAAAGGCCCTATTTTCCCTTTAATACAAAACCTAATAAAGCCCATAGGTTACAAAAATCAGCCCAAAAGGTTAAAACCCGTAGCCATAAAAACAGGTCAAACCAGTAACTAAAATTGTTACCAGTAGCATGGCGTTCTGGCGCAGCTTTTGGCGTCCAGACATAGTGTATAAAAGACTTGTGTCCGGACGTGAAAGATGGCGTTCGGACACAATGCATTCTGCTGCATCCTTGCTTTCTTCTGGAATTTGTCCTGATGCTCTAGCTTGACTCTAAAAGGCCATAATGGACCATTCTTAGCTCATTTTAACTTTATTGCCCTGAAATACACATAAACATAAATTAGGACTAAAATATGAAAGTAAGATAGATGCAAGGACTGAAATACCCTAGCTTAGGTGCTAAAATGTGCAACATTTAAGTACTTATCAGGGGGAAATTACATCCCTTCACCTTATGCTCCTCCATCATATTTTAATCCTTATGAGATTGAGTCTAATGTTCAATATGTATCATCTTATTATGGACTTGATCACTCTTTTTATCTTTCTTATGACTATTGCCCTCCTCTACCATTTTATGATGAACCAACTCCACCACCTTATAGGTACTCACCCGAATTTTAAGAAAAAAGTGTTAGTTCTATTTGATGTGCTTAATTCACAAACTCAACTTATTCTTTCGCATTCTCAAATCTTAGCCAAGCTTGATGCTCAAGTTGAGTAGCAAATGAAAAAATGGCTAGAACTTTAATTCATATAGATGAGGATGATGAGAGTGAAGAGGAAGAAGTAGCAAGTGAGCAATTTGAAGAATTAATGAGTCCACCAATGGCTAGAACTTTAATTCATATAGATGAGGATGAGAGTGAAGATATGTTGACCACTATAGAGGTAGGAGAGGAGGATGAGGAACTTGTTGAAGAGAGCCTTCCTTCTAATATCTCCAAAGACCCTCTTGAGACATGCCTTTTTGAAATGTATAAAAATTGTGATTTTGACCTTGAAAGCTCAAAAAATGAAATAAACTCTTTAATGGACTCCTTAGCTAACTTGGAAGGTGAGGAGATAGTGATTTTTTAGGAAGAGAAAAAAGATGAAGAGAAGGTGTTTCTTGATATTCCAAATGAGTCTTTGAAAGACATTGACTTGCCAATTTACAAAGGAAGTGATTCTTTGAATACACTTCAAGAGCACAAAAATGAGGCAAGGCTAACCATAATTGATTTTGTTTTTAAGACCGTAGACAAAAGGAATGAAATCATCTCTTTCATTTCTTTTCAAGTCATTCTTTTGGAGGATGATTTCATTGTCGTAAGTGAGGCATTAAATGAGAAAATTGAAAAGAGGGTCAATAAAGATGTTTCATATCCGGTCTTTGATACTTTCGACTAGTAAGTCTACCCAATGTCTTGCTAGAGACGTTAAACACTAGCATTCGTAGAGTTTACAACTCTATTCCTTCCCCATTTCTTTTTATTTTTCACTTTTTGCGGTGTCTAGATATGTTCCATTGCACTTCCTTGTCAAAAAATCAGGTTTTTAGACCATATTCATGCATTTTGGGGCCTTAGAAAAATTTCTTCCTTTGATTTTTTTTTGAAATTCAGCATTTTGTGCCTAGGCAACGCCTAGTTCGATCGATTGAAAACTTTCTCGATCTATCAACGCTTATTCCGATCAATCGAAAATGGTCTCAACTGATCTAAAATTTTTGATCCCAGGGCAATAATGTTCATGTTTTCGATTGATCTTGCCCCAGATCAATCGATTGAAGTAAATTTCGATCAATCAAAGTAAAAAAAAAAAAAAAAAAGGAGCAAATTTTTTTTTATTTTTCATTATTTTGTTTTTGCATCATTTCTTACTTTTTGCATTGTATATATCTTTCATTATATTCTACCTTCTTTATTTTTATTTTTCTTTTTATATTTTATTCTTTATTTTTCTTACATTTTGTCTATGCATTCCTTTCATAAAAAGAAAAACATAAAAACTTTTTACCATTGTGCCCTTGTGTGTATTCATGCTTTCATACTTGGTGTAGGGCTTGCTCTCTTATCTCTTCTATCTTGTGGTATATTGCCTTAGAGTGTATCATTTCATTTGTCTCTTATCCCATTTGATATTCGAAGTGAGTTTGCTAGTGTGGTTATTCAAATAGGTTGTTGATTCCAAGTTTGGAGGTGCACTCTTTCCCAATGGATCATTACCGAGCTTCATGTCTTTGCCACCACGGTATATTTTTTCCATCTTTTCCATTGTTCTCATTACATATTGAGGACGACATGCGGTTTAAGTTGGGGGGTAAGGTGACCTTGTTGCATTCTACTTAAGTTTGAGACTTAATTGAATGATTGAGATTTGAGATCAATGTTTGCGATGATTTTGATCTTTTGAGGACCATGATACTTAGAATTTAAAAATTGTTTGACTAGAGAGTTTAATACTCCTTGTATGCCTTGTGGATGTCATTTGGGAGTAAATTTTTTCGAAAGATTGATATCATACTTGCATTTGTGGTCCATATCATTCTGATTTGGTAATTGTTTTGAGATTCACTCTAGGATTCTACACTAGCATAGTCGCACACTAGCTTTCATTTGTGAGGTACATGCTTTGTTGATTATTGATGTGGTTATATCCCAATTAAGCTAGAAGTGTATTGAAAACTTTCATTCTTGACAAAGGTGGATAACAAACCCTTTTCACTAAGTAGCCGGGATTTTAGCCTCATCAAGCACTGAATTTCTCACGTCGAAAGGTAGAGGACACAAACTCTAGGTTAAAAATAAAAAAATAAAAAAAATGCAAATTTGTAAAAGCAAACAAAGTGAGGACTTCTCCCAAAAGGTGAAAAGTGGGAAATGATTAGATGGAGGTTGTTTTGATTTGTAGCCTAGTTGATTTGAGTTTGTAAGTCCTTAGGGGTGTTTTAACGCCTAGTACCCTAAAGCCGTCCAGTTTAGGAGTCATTGGCCTAACGCACTACCTCATGAATTGCTAAAAAGCTTAATAAATCAACATATTGCACCATACTTCCATCTTTGATCCTAAAAATAAAATTAAAAAAAAAAATCAAGTGAAAAGAATAAGTGCACCTAGATGAATAAAGTTTTAATAAAAGGTCCATTCTTTGTCTTGATGATCGGTACTAGATTTGTATGCTAGTTTGAGGGCAGATGTGATCATTTCTTTAGTTAGCTTAGATAGCAATATATTTGATGCCGGTTCACTTAAAAAGGATTCTAGATTTATTTTAATTTGCATGATCATTGTCTTAATATGTGGAGGACCATACTTGTTTGCTTGGTGTTGAGATTTTGGAGAATTGCTTAGAGATGGTTGAAATATTGCATACTTGAGGTAGTTTTCTCCCAATACTTGTTTTGTATGTTGGTGCCTCTTAAGTGAGAAAGAGCTTAATAATTGTGGGTATCATTTCCAAAAACCCTCATGAGACTTCACTTGTCCACTAGGGGTAACCTAGGGGTTTAAAAGGCTTGTCACATATGCTAAATGCAACCGTGTTCCCTACGAAAGTGGCGTTATCCTTTCATTGCTTTCTAGTTCATAGTTATATAGTTGTTTATTTCTTTATTTTCTTTATAGTTTATTGTTAGGGACTAGCAATATCTAAGTTTGAGGATGTGATGAGTGCGTAAATGTGATGCATTTTTGCACCTAATTAAGCTAGGGTATTTTAGTGCAATCATCTATCTTACTTTCATGTTTTAGTACTTATTTCTGTTTTTGTCTATTTCAAGTCAATAAGGTTCAAACAGGCTAAAAAGAGCCTTTTAGCTCAGTTTTGGAGCTAAGGAGAAGATCCGGAAGAAGTCAGAAAAATTGTTCTGAAGGAACTTTGATCGATCGAAGGAAGTCCCAATCAATCAAAGATATCTACAATCGATCGAGATCAAGTCAGTGCCAGCTCAATGGATAAGGTTGTTAGGTGTCAAAAGTGTCTTGCCACGTCAGTTTCGATCGATCGAAACAAGTGTTAGATCGATTGAAGTGACGGCTGGCAGTGTGCTGTCTAATTCCCGAGCACGTCCAGACTTTACCAACCTTTGTAGCTGTGAATTCCACCAATCAAATGCAGTATTTCTGACTTGTTGCTTACTCAAAGAGGCTTGTATAAAGGGGGAATTGAACCATTTTGTAAAATATCTTTTATCTTCAATTTTATTTTGTTTTTACATTGAAATAGTTAGTTTTTCTCTCTAGAAAAGTTAGAGATTAGGGTTAGACAGAAAAAAGAAGAGTTGAGGCACCAAGAACACATCTCAAAATCAACACACTCTCTTTCTAGAATTCAAAAAAGAAGGAGAGGAAAAAGATGGAGCCATGTTTGGGGATTGCCCTTGAGGGTTCTATGATGAAATTCACCTCCTCCATGATTGGCTAAACTTCTCCTTGGGGCTTGGATGAGTCCCAAGTTCGTTATCGAAACCTCTATCTCTTTCATACTTCTTGGGGAATAATATCTTGTGATTAGTGTTTTAGCCTTGTGAATTTAATGAATCTTGGGTTCTCCTTTAATTTTATGGATTAATTCTTTCCATTGATTCTCTATGTGATTACATGTTGTCTTATGTGTGATTATTTGAGAATTGATCTCTACACTAGTTTTTCTATATTAATTGCATGTTTATGAGTGGTTGATTGAGAATCTAGTGATGGCTAGACATGGTTTTTACTAGATGGGTTTGCCAATTAATTTGATGGATTATACTTATGCTTGATGGGTTGTTCTACAATTTAATTCATATTTGTAGGTAGGTGTAATACCCCTAATTTTAAAAAGGACTTAATTGAAATTAAGTTATTGTATTTGATGTGCTTATGTGGTTATGTTTATCGATTAATTGTTTTATTTTTATTTTTATGTGGATTGGTTGTTTAATTGACTAATTGTTATTTCATTGAATTGTTTGTTTAATTGGTTGTCTAATTATATTTTTATTTCCTTTACTTGAATTAAATTAGTTTTAATTATTTAAATGGTTTGTTTGTTTATTTAAATGAGTTAATTAGGCTTAATTATTGGTATTTTTAATTGTATTATAAAATTAGGGTTTTAGTCTTTTATGGATCACGTATTGGCCAACTAGACTAGGAGTTAATTAGGTTTTCCATCTCTGATTAGAATTGGACCTAGCGTTTTATTGGTGCCTATATATATACTGTGATATGTCTTCAAAAGGGTTTTAGAACCCTATGCACGTACAATATTATAGAGAGAAAATAGAGAGAGGGATTGTGAGGAAAATAAAGGGAGTTCAGCTAGGGTTTTTGGCTGTGGATTAAAGGACGGACAAAGGACGGACCTAGGAGGAGGGAAGGTTGAGTAGAGGATTCCTTGATGACAGTCACGATCGCCGAAAAAGCTTAGGAAGACGGTGGCAAGGTTTTGATTCCAAAAACCAAACAGGCAAGTTCTATTTCTTACTCTCTCTTTTTAACCTGTGTTCTGTGCAAGCCTAGGTAATCTCCAGGAACTAAACGGATGTTAAATGGATTAAGTATGGATGTTAAATCTGTTTTTAAACTGTAAAATATGTTTTGAATGAATAAATTTAATTATTTGAATAACACGGTTAAATTCTATATTAAATTTTTATTAATGATACATACTGTGTTTTAAATATTTTCTGGGCAACCTTGGGATGCAGATGGATTTCTGGGAACTTATAAAAGACATTACAGAGTGTTTATATCCTTGTCGGAGGCGAGAACGATGATAGAATGCAGGGACATAGCTGGCTCTCAAAGGAATGGAGTCGGCTACAAAGGAATTTGGACCACGGCTCTCTGTGAGAGAGAGAGAGCCAGCTCCACAGAACTAGGGAGCCGGCTCCCTAGCTCACAGAGCCGGCTCCCAAGGTAGGGGAGCCGGTTCTCAAGGGTGAGAGCTTGCTTTCTCATTTGTGAGAGCAAGCTTTTTTGCTAAATTTGTTACAAGAACGATTTTTTCTATGCTTTTTAGTAAAAGAGCTTGCTCTGTAGTTTTGAGAGTATGCTCTTTTAGTTGAGAGCTTGCTCTGTAGTTTTGAGAGCATTCTCTGTAGTTTTGAGAGCATGCTCTTTTAGTTGCGAGCATGCTTTATTAGGTTGAGAGCAAGCTCTTTTGCCAAAATACCTACTGGTGTGGTTTTCCTACGGTTTTGATAATTTTTTTATTTATTTCCGAACTGTTATAGGTTGATTAAGTTAGATTCTAAATGGTTCTTATGAGATATTAGGATCCCATTATGCATAATATTTATCAATATGCTAAAGTCTTGAACAGTAGGAAAGTTTAAACGATTTCGCATGCGGTTAACGGATAATAAATATTTAGTTGCTTAACCGTATTTCAGCAACTTAAATGACTGGAAACTAATTTTTAAATCTGTATGGGATGCATAATAGAGTCATATACATATTAGATTTTGTTATGTGTATCTTGGATTTTAATTGAAGAATTAATAAATTATATTCTATCAATTCATGGATATTAGTCTGGATTTTAATTCGACAAATTACTAAATTATATTCTATCAAATTACATGGATGTGAGTCTAGATTTTAATTGAAGAATTGTTAAATTATATTCTATCAAGTACATGGATGTTGGTCTGGATTTTAATCGTAGAGTTAATAAATTATATTCTATCAATTTCATGAATGTATTCTGGATATTTAATTGATGAACTATTCAATTTTGTCTCATCAATTACATGGATGGATTTTGGGTTTTAAACTGACGAACTATTCAATTTTGTTTCGTCAGTTACATGGATTTTGTTATGGATTTTTAGTTGATGAACTGTTTAAATTCTATTTTATCAACTATATGGATTATGTGGGTTGTATTTGATGTACTGTATGAGGTATTGCATCATTACAGATCATTTGCATTATATGCACTGGTATGGGACAGTGCATATGGAGGGACAGATTAGATCAAAATGCTAAATCCTACCCATTCATATATACAGAATGGATTAACTAAAATAGTTAAATCCTACATGATTTTATATCCTGTCAACTAAAATAGTTGAACGACATATTGGATGGTTGTTTATATTTTTGTATTAGGAAGGATAGGGATTTATTAAAACATTTAAATCCTAATTATATGTTTTGTTTTGAGCGACGAATAGTTGACCGGCACAACATTGTATTTGGATGGAATTTATATATATAATTATGGTACCGCGATCTGAGCTTGAGTCTCATAATCGATGGTTAGGGAGCATATATGCAGTAGGATGCATAGTTGGCTATGTTAGTTGAGGTATACCCTATTAGGCTTAGGTAATCATGCCCACTCAGGTGCGTTTTGCATGTTACCTTCTATTCAGGTTGAGGCCCTCATCATAGTTCAGTGAGAGTCCTGTAGTGTGAATATATATATATATATATATATATATATATATATTTGCAGACTATATAGATATGGTTAAGACATCTAAGATGTATCTGCGTATTGGGTCTCTGTTTAGATTATAGTTAGGATAAAACTTGTTCGTGGGCTTGACCCACTATTATTTTTTAGGTAACAGACGGTTTCAGGTCTTAGAGATTGTTCGTGCTGAGCAGAGACGGCTACTCATTCTTCCGGCAACGTAGGAGTTTTTTTCATGGTTTAGCATTGGAGTTCTTCAGTTGTTGTTTGCAGTGTTGGAGTTTTATTAGGGGTCCAGGAGATGGATTCCCGAGTTGTATTAGAAATGGAGAAGTTGAATGTATCAGAATAGTTTCTTATTTATAAAATTTATTCTAAGGTTTCAGTTTTTGGATTATCATTTTAGTTTCTTTTCAGTAATCTTATTTATTCCTGTGTATCTTAATTGTATTCTGTGTTCGTTTATTGCTAATTGGTTTGATATCATCGGTTAATCGGGCATGGGCCTGGCCAACTCGCATCCGAAGAGCCGGGGGTATCACAATTGGTATCAGAGCACTCCAGGTTCAAATGTCCTTAGGAGTGTCTTTCGTTATAGGACTTCCGCATTGCGTCTTTTAAAACTTAGAGCCATATTAGGATTCGTTATACTTTCTTTATGGTTCGTTAGGAGGAGTTGATGTCAATTATATTCCATAGTTATGGAATGGTTGACACTAGGAGGAGGATGGGGTCCAAGGGAAAAGCAATAAAGACCCAAAGGAGTAAATGAGTACGTTATCGAGTTCTTTGGCAAAAGTAGAACTTGGGATCGAAGATTTAATTCTGGGGTTGGTATTACTTAGAAAATATAAGCCAAGGAAGGATTAAGGTGTACGTATTAGGTCGTCGCTTGTCGGGATCAACACGACTTCAGTTGTTCTCAAATAGGAGACAAGTGAGGAGTAAGGTCCGAAGAGGATCCTAATAGAGGAAACTTCAGCGTATCCAAGAAAAAGGATACTAAATCTTGAAGATGAAGGATCACACGAGGGTGATCTTATTCGCTAGTAGTATAGTGAATGATATTAGTAGAGTTGGTGTGGATGAATCTACAAATGCTTAAATTTTCGTATCATCTCTAATGGAGATAGAGAAAAAGGTACTCTTTAGGAGTTTGGGAATTGGATGGAGTTCTTATCAGAACGAAGACGTGATTTTATATCACATTTCGGAGAGTATGGGGATTAGGTTGTGACATTCTAAGTTGCTTTATAAAGCCACGTTAGACGGTTTGCATTCCGCGTATAAGGAGGATGAGGGTTAAGCCCTTTGGTATTTGCTTAGGCAAATGAATGTTACTTTTAAGCTATGGTTAAAAGATATGTTTTGCAGTTGGATGAGTACCTACGAAATTATAAAAGGAACTTTTATGAAGTACTTTTGCAAGTCGTTTTCCAAGGAGGATTTCTTTTCTAGAATGGACAATGTCTTAAGTAAAATTATATTTTGTTCTTTTGCTATGTGGTCTTACGTGTTTCATTTTTGTTAGTTATTCAGGATTTGGATTATGGTTTGGTTAGGGACACAAGTATGTGATCAGCCAACTATTGTTTTAATAACATGGAAAAATAGCGTTATCTACGTTAGGATTGTGAGCATGTGGTCATAGGATTTGGTAGATATACATAATTCTAGCCAATCTATTAGACCTAGATACATATCACTATGGTATGTTACTTGGGATGGGATAGTTAAACTATTAACACGCGTCAAATAATCTGAAATGATTAGTTTGCTATGCTTTACACTAGATATGGATTCGTTTTTGCAACACCCTAATAATGGTGGATGTTAATGTGGTGGTATTCGTAAGGTGGTGGTAGATAAGGATCACTGTAATGCCACTATGGTTTATCAAGGGTGTCAGAGGTGCAGAACATCTTCTTGGAAATTTCAAAACTGGTCACCAAGACGGAAGGAGGATTTTGTGCTGGTAGGTACTTATTAGAATGATGCCGAGAGAGGATAGTGGACTGATTAAATCTTCATCAGTCTATACGTAACCAAGACACTATACACAAGGGTGTCATTTGGAGGGGTTGTTGGTGTTGCACTTGGAGGAGGAACTAAAGTTTCTACACTGTATAAAATGTGAATTTTTTTTTTTTAAGGTCATAGTTCGCAACAATTAGCTATTGCTATGACAGTTATGGCTGTATAGAAGATGAAAAAGTTCCATATTCATTTGAAGCAAGACAAGGAGTCAAATTGACACTTACTTATATTAAAGAAATAGGGTATGTCAAAGACAGAATGGTGAGACTGATAACCTATATCAAGAAGAGGTGCACGGTGTGTGCAAAACTCATAGTTTGTAGACTTTTGATATCGGTTGGTTTATCACGGAATAGTATGTAAGGATTCAGTTGCAGGGTTAACTTTTGATGATGCTCCAATTTAACCAATGGGTGCAGACGAAAGCTGGTGGTACCAGACTAATGGTATTTTCTGTAGAAAAATTGGAGAGAGGATGTAAGGACTGAGGTTCACAAGTCTTAGTTCTTTAATTGTTTTCTAGTGAAAATATGATACTTCACGGTATGAAGCAGACGTTTGGGGGACAGGCCGGATGAGGGACATAATGATTTGGTATCCAAAGTCTAATATTTGTTAGCTAATCGAGATGGACCATCAGAGATTACTAGATCCTTACTGACATTTTCTATACTCAGGTGGAAATGATAGAGCCTTTTCATGGATTTAGTTGAGGCGTTGCTGACTTTTCAAGAGGGTCAGGATTTTGGTTGGGATGTTGGTTGGTTTCTTTATTAAATCAGCTCAATTCTGGTTTATTTCGAACTGGTGGGATATTCGTTCGTATGACTAAAGTGGATTACAAGACGACTTAGATGCATCAAAGTGGTGATTCACACTTTGCATTAAGTTCTGTCTGGTGGAAAGGAATAGGGAAGTAAACGCTCTCAACAACTGATAGGATATTCATATCTTTCGATTCGTTGGGGAGTTCGCAGTTGAAGTTTTAGCCTGTATAATAATGGCACTAGCTGTAATCACGGAAATTATGGAAGTCAACTGCAAATATTGGGGTTGATCTTCATGGAGGTGTTACTTTACTCAACTAGAGCTTAAGGTATTGATGGAGGATTAGTAGTTTTGTTAGTGTTGTCAGGATGAATGCGATTTAAAATCGGCACTTCTTCTCAATGCACTCTGATGATTATAAGGTACACCAAGACATCGAATGTCTGGTCAAGTGAACCGGTTGATGAAGGGACGTGTTTAATTGGTATATCTGGATTGGTTAGTTTTAAATTTATGTCATGCGTATGATATGCATGCTAGGACTATGTGTGATTTAGTTCATGTTGAGTTTAAAATTGGGATATGGTTGAATTAAGGCATGGTTGATTTGCCAAAGTATAACTAAATATACTTCAAGAGGCATGGTTGATTTGCCAAAAGACATGGCTTGAATTGTTAACATGGTTGATTTGGCCAAAGTATAACTATAAATACTCTAGGAGGCATGGTTGATTTGCCAAACGTATACATAAATATACTTGAGGAGGCATGGTTAAGTTGCTAAGGTATGAATAAATATATTCATACTAACAGGGTTGAATTGCTAAATATAGGAACCTTGTTTATTCTGGGATGCATTGGAATTCGGTGGAGCCTATACACAGAGGCTGAGTCCACACGAGAACGGAAATGAATTTTAAAAATACATAATTCAAAGTTTTGTGAATTCTGAGGACGGAATTCCTTTTGTTAGGGGGGAGGAATGTAATATCCCTAATTTTAAAAAGGACTTAACTTGAATTTAGTTATTGTATTTGATGTGCTTATGCAGTTATGTGCTTTATGTTTATTGATTAATTGTTTTTTTTTTTTTTTTTTTTTTTTTTTTTTTTTTTTAATGTGGATTGGTTGTTTAATTGACTAATTGTTATTTAATTGAATTGTTTGTTTAATTGGTTGTCTAATTATATTTTTATTTTCTTTACTTGAATTAAATTAGTTTTAATTATTTAAATGGTTTGTTTGTTTATTTAAATGAGTTAATTAGGTTTAATTATTGGTATTTTTATTTGTATTATAAAATTAGGATTTTAGTCTTTTATGGATCATGTATTGGCTGACTAGACTAGGAGTTAATTAGGTTTTCCATCTCTGAATAGAATTGGACCTAGGGTTTTATTGGTGCCTAGATATATACTGTGATACGTCTTCAAAAGGGTTTTAGAACCCTATGCACGTACAGTATTATAGAGAGAAAATAGAGAGAGGGATTGTGAGGAAAACAAAGGGAGTTCACCTAGGATTTTTGGTTGTGGATTAAAGGACGGACCTAGGAGGAAGGAAGGTTGAGTAGAGGAGTCCTTGATGATAGTCACGATCGTCGGAAAAGCTTAGGAAGACGGCGGCAAGGTTTTGATTCCAAAACCACACAGGCAAGTTCTATTTTTTGCTCTCTCTCTTTGACCTGTGTTCTGTGCATGCCTAGGTAATCTCCAGGAACTAAACAGATGTTAAATGGATTAAGTATGCATGTTAAATCTGTTTTTAAACTGTAAAATACGTGTTGAATGAATAAATTTAATTATCTGAATAACACGGTTAAATTCTGTATTAAATTTTTATTAATGATACATATTGTGTTTTAAATATTTTCTGGGCAACCTTGGGACGTAGATGAATTTCAAGGAACTTATATAAGATATTATAGAGTGTTTATATCCTTGTCGGAGGCAAGAACAATGATAGAATCCAGGGACAGAGCCGGCTCTCAAAGGAATGGAGCTGGCTGCAAAGGAATTTGGACCACGACTCTCTGTGAGAGAGAGAGCCGGCTCCATGGAACTGGGGAGCCGGCTCCCTAACTCACAGAGCTGACTCCCAAGGTAGGGGAGCTAGCTCTCAAGGGTGAGAGCTTGCTCTCTCATTTGTGAGAGCAAGCTCTTTTGCCAAATTTTTTACAGGAACAATTTTTTCTATGGTTTTTAGTAAAAAAGCTTGCTCTGTAGTTTTGAGAGTATGCTCTTTTAGTTGAGAGCTTGCTCTGTAGTTTTGAGAGCATGCTTTTTTAGTTGAGAGCATGCTCTATTAGGTTGAGAGCAAGCTCTTTTGCCAAAATACCTACTGGTGTGGTTTTCCTACGGTTTTGTTAATTTTTTTTATTTATTTCAGAACTGTTGTGGGTTGATTTAGTTGGATTCTAAATGGTTCTTATGAGATATTAGGATCCCATTATGCATAATCTTTATCAATATGCTAAAGTCTTGAACAGTAGGAAAGTTTAAATGATTTCGCATGCGGTTAACGGATAATAAATATTTAGTTGCTTAACCATATTTCAGCAACTTAAATGACTGGAAACTAATTTTTAAATTTGTATAGGATGCATAATAGAGTCATATACATGTTAGATTTTGTTATGTGTATCTTGGATTTTAATTAAAGAATTAATAAATTATATTCTGTCAATTTATGGATATTGGTCTGGATTTTCATTTGACGAATTATTAAATTATATTCTATCAAATTACATAGATGTGAGTCTGGATTTTAATTGAAGAATTGTTAAATTATATTCTATCAAGTACATAGATGTTGGTCTGGATTTTAATTGTAGAGTTAGTAAATTATAATCTATCAATTTCATGAATGTATTCTGCATATTTAATTGTTGAACTATTCAATTTTGTCTCGTCAATTACATGGATGGATTTTGGGTTTTAAACAGACGAACTATTCAATTTTGTTTCATTAGTTACATGGATTTTGTTATGGATTTTTAGTTGATGAACTGTTTAAATTCTATTTTATCAACTATATAGATTATGTGGGTTGTATTTGATGTACTGTATGAGGTGTTGCATTATTACAGATCATTTGTATTATATGCACTGGTATGGGACGGTGGCATATGGAGGGACATATTAGATTAAAATGTTAAATCCTACCCATTCATATATACAGAATAGATTAACTAAAATAGTTAAATCCTACATGGTTTCATATCCTGTCAACTAAAACAGTTGAACGACATATTGGATGGTTGTTTATATTTTTGTATTAGGAAGGATATGGATTTAATTAAAATATTTAAGTCCTAATTATATGTTTTGTTTTGAGCGATGAACAGTTGACCGGCACAACATTGTATTTGGATGGAATTTATATATATAATTATGGTACCGCGATCTGAGCTTGAGTCTCATAGTCGACAGTTAAGGAGCGTATATGCAGTAGGATGCGTAGCTGGCTATGTTGGTTGAGGTATACCTTGTTAGGCTTAGGTAGTCATACCCACTCAAGTGTGTTTTGCATGTTTCCTTTTATTCGGGTTGAGGCCCTCATCATAGTTCAGTGAGAGTCCTGTAGTGTGAATATATATATATTTATTTATTTACGGACTATATAGATATGGTTGAGACATCTAGGATGTATCTACTTACCGGGTCTCTGTTTGGATTGTAGTTAGGATAGAACTTATTCGTGGGCCTGACCCACTATTACGTTTCAGGTAACGGACGGTTCTAGGTTTTAGAGCTTGTTCGTGCTGAGCAGAGACGGCTACTCATTCTTCCGACGACGTAGAAGTTTTCTTCATGGTTTAGCATTAGAGTTCTTCAGTTGTTATTTTTAATGTTAGAGTTTTATTAGGGGTCCACCAGATGGATTCGCGAGTTGTATTAGAAATGAAGAAGTTGAATGTATCAGAATAGTTTCTTATTTATAAAATTTATTCTGAGGTTTTAGTTTCTGGATTATCATTTTAGTTTCTTTTCAGCAATCTTATTTATTCCTGTGTATCTTAATTGTATTCTGTGTTCGTGTAACGAGCCGGTCATTTACCTCCCTTTCCTTTTTCCTGAAATTTTACAAATAAATTTTTTTTTATTTAATTTTCCTTTCTGAACTCTATTTCTTGTCGCTTAGTGTCGTCTTGTGTGCTTGGAAATGATTTCTAAGACTATTTTGTTCGGATTGACAACTTCCCTTAAAGACCGAGTCATTTCTATATTTTTCGTTTTTCGATACTATTCACTTTTTCGTCCTTTTTCCCTATTCTCTCTTTTCCTCGTTTGTCAGTTTTTGGCACAACCTCACTTTTCATGCTCGGAGTTAGTTTTTGACTTCACCTATCTTCATTCGAAGTGGCTTCCATGAAATACGTATCTTCACTTTTTTAAGAAAGTATTCTGGTTGCTCCCGTTGTCCATAGGGGCATGGATGCATAGTTCTTTGGAATTATTTTATTTTCTTGGGGTGTTTTTCGTCAATATCTTTTGAAGATATTTTATTTTAGGGGTTTTTAAGAAAATATTTTTGGAAGATATTTTCATTCTGGGTCATTAGTACAGTTAACCCTTTTTGGAGGGACCATTGTGCAATTAACAAAAGTTATTGCAAAATACCTCGTCTGGAGCCTGGATCCTTGTACGGGATTCATTTTCACATTTTGTCAAGTTGTGTACTCTTAGAATTTCGTTCTGGTCGTTTTTCTCCAGTTTCAGCGTTTCTGACCCTAGTTGCCGCCGAACTTGTTCGGGCCATATCTCTCTGTTCGGGACTTAGTTTTTGACGTCGTTTCTTCCATTATTCATATTTTCTCATTTTGAACCTTTTTCATTCACGGATTTTTGCCATTTGAGCGCATTTTCTCAAAATCCACTTTTCCAGACCCGGCGGGGCCCTTTCGGGGCACTTTTAGGGTTTTTCTATAAGTAGGGGACTTAAAGAGAAAAATCAGAATTTTCTTCTCTCTCTCCTCTCTCTTGGCCGGCAGCCATGGCTGCCAAGGGACTGCCATGCTTCTTCTCCATTTTTCGGCCACTTCCCTCGAGTGAAAACTCTTCGGCCTTAACGTTTAATGCTTGTCTTGACGACGCGCACCTTTCACCCTTATTAGAACCTATTTCTGACCAAATTTTGAGTTTGGGTTTGAAGTCAAGTTGTGATTTTCATGGGGCTTCTTGGGGATTCTTGTTCACCGTGTTGTCCCTGACAAAACCCTTCGGTATTGTCGAATTCGGAGCACTTTTATTTCGGTGGGCCTTTGAGGTTTTCATCTCAAATTGAGGTAGGGGGTGTTATAGTTTATATTCTTGCTATATTACATGCCATGGATGCTTGTACTACTTGTTTACATGCTTGAATGTCAAATCTAGAATTTTTAATTAATTCATTGTGTAAGATTTAATTTTCCTGGTTGCTCATATCTTTGTTTAAACATGTAGCATGATATTAAATTACCCCTTGACATGATCATTGACATATATTAAACCTAGATCATTTGGACAAGTAATGAAGATTTTATTTAATATTTATCTTAGGTAAAAGATTAAATCATGTGGCCTTAACTAGTTTGAAATCAATATGTGTTAGCATATTAAATTAGGCCCTAGCATACTCTTCAACATATGTGAATTTGAGAATATTTGATGATGTTTTAAAATCTAGAGACAAATGATTAATTTGATTAATTAATTTATTCCGAGTGTATTATTCACTCCATTGGATTTCCGACTTGATAATCTTGGTATGCATGCCATATAGTTTCACATATATTTAATCGAGAACATTTAATTAAGTTTTGAAAACCTTTTGTTTAATTATTTTCTAGTATTAAAGTTTAATGCTCATGGTCGTAACTTGCATGTAATTCGCTTGTAATAGGTTATTAAATCAAGTCCTGGCATGTTGTATAACATATATTAATTTGAGATCATTTAGATGAATTTCAAAACCTAGAGATTTTAATTAAATGGAATAATTAAAATCCATTCAATAGCTTCTTGGTCTTGATTAAGTTTCTAAATTGGAATTCATGCTTTTCTTGACAAGTTCCTTCACATATATCAATTGAGAATAATCGGATAAGTTTTGAGACTTACATTTGCTTATTTTTTTTGTATGGAATTTAAATCACATGGTCGTGTCTTGTATGAAATGAACTTGTAACTTGATGTTGGACTTGTATTTCACGAAGCTTTTAGCTTTTCATCATGTATCTAGACCCCTTGTCTCTTGATCTCATTAAGGTAGTTAATGAACTAGCATGGTTGTCTTAGAATGATTTAAGTTACTAATGTGTTGTTAAATAAGTAATTGAATCATGTGTCTTATACTTGTGGTATATGTACTTCAATGGATTTCTTATGCTATATATCTTGGTTATAATCTATATAGATGCATACTATGTTTTCTTGACATTTCACACGCCATTATTGTTGATGAACTTAGGGCATGACTTGTGTGTTCCAAAATCTTGGTTGTGCATGAAACATGGTTAATGCATTTCTTGTATTTTAATACAATCTTGACTTGCACAACTTGTTGATTTTGGGACTTGGGATATCAATCAAGAATTGTCATGGCTAGGACTTGGTTCTAGTACAGGGGAAGGTACCCTTGGGTTGATAGCCCTAAAGTGATCCCAAGAATAGGGGAAGGTACCCTTGGGTTGATAACCCTAAAGTGATCCCATGAGTAGGGGAAGGTACCCTTGGGTTGATAACCCTAACGTGATCCCAAGAGTACGGTTTTAATCCGGGTGATATCCAAGTTTCCACATTGTTTGATTTCACTCTTTAGATTTCAAGCGTTGCATTCCTCGAAATTTTAAAACTCCTTCGTGTTATAGGAAATGTTCCATCCTTAATTAATTACATAGATATTATGCCTTGTTCTCATTTTCGTGTGTTACTCCTATCGTGTTAATTAAAATGCTCTAACCATGTTATTGTATTGATAATGTAATTCTTGTTAACTTGTATCCAAGTATGCTTCTTGTTGTGTTAATTGGTATGTTCCAGTCTTGCTTAATTGTATTGATAATGCAATTCATGTTAATCTATTTTCAAGCATCTTTCTTGTCGTGTTGTATGGATTGTTCCAAACCCTGTTTAACTACATTGATAATGTAATTCATGTTAACTTATAAACTTCTCGTGTTCGTTGGATTACCCCAACCTTGACTTGTTTCATACATGTATATGTATCATGATTCTTGTTGACATTGCTCTAGGATAGCTTAGGATGCTCCCTGAGTGTCACCTTTGACATAGAAGTTAGGTGACATGATCCCTTTTGAACTGATTCATGTTAGTCTAAAAATCTCTAAAGAAATCGAGTTGATGCATGCTCATTCTCTACGAGTAAACTTTTTTACTCACCCCGAAGTTACTGGGGGATTTGTTCAGGTACGAAGACTTGGTTCGTGATGCTTGTCGATCATTCTGTGGATGACTTGTAGCTTTTAAGTTTCCATTTCAGGCAAATGTTAGCAAGAGATGCCTTTTGTAGCTTTATTTGACAAAATGTGTATATTTGATTCCATTTATGTAATGTGTACATAAGTACACCCTTTTCATTGTATTCAACATATATAAGATGAGGCCGAAGGCCAATGACATGTACCTTGTATCCTATGTAACTTTTAACTTCATGAAATATTATGAAAATATTGAAAAATGTCAAGTGTTTGTCTCACTATGGTTGCATCGGGTGTGGGAATTTCATTTTCATTCTTTTATAGGGTCTCATTAATCATGTATGAAGTGTGGCCTAGGGCCAAATGGTAACTTGAAACCATTTCCTAATTTTGGTTTTCACTTTTCTCATTTCAAGTTAATTTTCGCCTTTTTAGCATTTGGGAGGTCCGATTTTGACTCGGCCATTTTTGGGAGCCACGGACCCTTCCCACACACTTAAAATCATCATTTACGTTTGTATGAATGACCGTTTCCATGAAAAACCATTTCGTTTGTGTTTTGAGCCTCCTATGGATTCATTTCACCTTTTTATTGAAAAACTCGGCCCAAGGGCATTTTGGGGATTTCCTTTGGGAAATAAATTCTGTTCTCAACTCCGTCACATAGAAAATGTAATTTTAGGGGGATTTTCTTCATGACATTTTTCCAAAAAATGTCAGCTTGACCTCAAAAATCGTGCTCCAAACTCATTTTTCTGCTAAAACACTGTTTCTGCTGCATTTTTAGCATTCTGTTCAAGTTGAACCAGTTCAAGAATAGTTGAACTGGTTCAAGGTGTCATTTTAGTTCAGCTTGGGCATACTACCAATGTTGAACCGGTTTAAAAATGCTGAATCGGTTCAAGTCTTCCAGAGTTTTCAGTTTTGGACTTCCAATTTCAATCTGACATAACTTCTTCGTTTCAACTTGGAATTAGTCCATTCTTGAGTCTAAACTGACCACGTCGAAGTAAGCTTTTCAATGGTACCAATTTCAACTTCATATTCTTTTCCTATCTTAAGATATCCTCATTTTAGTGAGAGGGTGTTGGATTTGGTTCGAACCGGGATAGGGTTCAACTGGGATTTCAGTTCCTTTAGCCTTGGGACTTCATGTGAAGTTTCCAAAGGATGGTTTTGGATGTTTTTAATCTAATTTGACTTGTTGAAAGTTAAATTCCTTCGTCCTTGGGTAAAATGACCATTTTTACCCTTGGTCCTTCTTCCGGTAGGGTTTTGACACCCTTGTCTCTGTTTTGCTTCCGTTGAGTTTCGAAACTCCTCGAAGGGCCATTCTTGTGTCTTAGGGATGACATACATCTCTAAGGACTTGTCTTTGTTTTGCTTCCACATCAGTTCTTATTGAGTTCCATGACCTCATGGAAGGTCATCTTAGGGTCTTAGAGGTGTTTTGTGCCTTGGGAGACCGTTGTCTTATTTCTAGCTTCCGCATCTTGGATCTAGTTTGGGTCATCATGGTACACATTGGGTTGGAAAAATCTAGGGTCTTTACAGTTCGTTTATTGCTAATTGGTTTGATATCCTCGAGTAATCGGGCGTAGGCCTGGCCAACCCGTATCCGGAGAGCCGGGGGTATCACAGTAGGTAAACAATCTATGCTTGATTTGATATTCCATGGCTTATTATTGCAAATTTCATAATTTTCTAGATTGATGTGTGCTACAATTGTTACTAATTTGATGAGTCATGTTTAGAATTGATGGTTATGCTACACTTAGTTTATTTATCGGTTAGGTAGACAATTCATTCTTGAATTTGATGGTCCATGCTTAATGTAGCAATTGGTAGTCGCATTTTGCTCACAAGAATGTTTTCCCCAATTAGTTGATAGTGTGTCGTTTGGTGAACGAGCTTGTTGGCGATTCCTATGTCCCAATACTTCACTTCTCATCTCTTAAATACCTATCTCAACTTTAGTTTTATTTTAATTGAATTTGAATTTCATTGCACCTTAGTTTAATCAACCAATCTCTCTTTGCAATCTTTTGATCCACTAGAGTTGAAGTTGAATCCCAACTACATGTTTAATCCCTGCGGACGATCCTCTACTCACTATGTTTCATTAGTTGTAATAGTGGTTTTATAAATGTAAATTTGACTTTTAAAAGCTTCCGAAACCACAATCATATTTTGACCTTGTGAAACGACCTCTCGCATTACAAAATTTGTTTTCTAAACACATAGAATGGGGCTCGTCACTTCTCTAGTAATAAAAAGGCTCAAGGCCTTAGTAGTGTTAGTTCTAACTCTGTTTGTAAACAAATAATGTTTTGGCATTTAAGACTAGGACATCCTAGCTTTCCATATCTTAAACATTTGTTTCCTATTTTATTTAAAGGTTTGGATTGTTCATCGTTCTATTGTGAAAGTTGTTACTTATCTAAGAGTCATTGTACTACTTATTTGCCAAACCTTATACTTCTTCAAAACCATTTTATTTAATACATAGTGATATTTGGGAACATTCAAGAGTCACTATTATCTCTAAGAAAAAATGGTTTGTTATTTTTATAGATGATCAAACCCGTTTATGTTGGGTTTATTTGATAAATGAAAAGTCTGAGGTTGAAATTTTTTTTAAAGAATTTTTACACAATGGTTGAAACTCAGTTTCAAGCAAAAATTAGCATTTTTCACACTGATAATGGAACCGAGTATTTCAATGAAATTTTGTGGAGTATTTTGAAAGAAAAGGGTATCTATCATCAATCTACTTGTGTGGATACCCCTAAACAAAATGGAATTGCTGAAAGAAAAAATAAACATTTACTTGAAGTGGCTAGTGCTATAATGTTTTCAATGAATGTCCCAATATATTTTTAGGGGAAAGTTGTTTTAACAGCTTCATTATTGATTAACAAAATGCCTACACGTGTTTTAAAATATAGCATGCCATTAGAATGTTTCAAAAGAAATTTTCCTTTATCAAGGATATACTCGGATTTACCTTCTAAAGGTTTTTGGCCGTGTAGCTTTTGTGCAGATCGGTCCAAACTTAATCCTCGAGCTGAAAAATGTGTTTTCTTAGGATATGGTTCTAATCAAAAGGGATATAAGTGCTATAATCCCTAAACAAGAAAATTTTATGTGAGTATGGATGTCTCTTTCTTTGAAAATAAATCCTACTTTCACAAAAATTCTCTTCAGGGGGAGAATGAGGTGGTGGAAAAAAATATTTGGGATTTATCTCCTACTCCATTACCAAATGTAATTTTGACTACTTCTCCTCATCCTACTTTTATTCCTGAAATTCAAAGTCAAGAACAATGTGATAAAACCAATGAAAACAATGAAAGTAATACTAGTCATATAGTGCCAAACATTACTATATCTGAAACAGGGGAAGAATCTCTACAACCGGGCACAAATGTTCCAAATACTGAGCCTGTGGTTTATACTCGGAGAAGACCTCATGAAAAGAGTCAAAGTCAACTTATTCCTCTTGGAAATGATCAATCTCGATCTTCGGGAATTGGACCTCTAGATATCACAAGTATTTTTGTTCCTAACTCATCTTCAGTTCCTGTTGCTTCTCCTAACCAAGAACCATCAGACCTTGATATTCCTATAGCTGTTAGGAAAGGTATTTGAATCAAATATCCAAATCCAAAATATCCCATTGCCAAATACCTTTCTTATGAAAAACTCTCTCACACTCATAAGGCTTTTACCTAAAAAATCTCATGATCCGAATTGGAAGTTAGCAGTGATGGAAGAGATGAATGCTCTTAGAAGAAGTGGTACTTAGGAGATAGTTGATTTACCTAAGGAGAAAAGAACAGTAGGCTGTAAGTGGGTCTTTACTCTGAAATGTAAAGCTAATGGTAGCATAAAGAGGTACAAGGCAAGACTAGTAGCAAAAGGGTTCACCCAGACCTATGGAATTGATTATCAGGAAACTTTTGCTCCTGTAGCCAAGATAAACTCAATCAGAATCTTGTTATTTTTGGCTGTGAATTTTAGCTGGCCATTACACCAGTTAGATGTAAAAATTGCCTTTTTAAATAGAGATCTTAAGGAGGAGGTCTTTATGAATCTACCACCTGGGTTTGAGGAAAAATTGGAACCTAATAAATTCTATAGACTTAAAATCTTTATATGGTCTCAAACATTCCCTTAGAGCTTAGTGTAAGATATTCTTTAAGATGAGGGATTTGGGTGCATTAAAATACTTTCTTGGAATGGAGTTTGTTAGATCCAAATAAGGTATATTTGTGAATTAATGTAAATATGCTCTTGATTTACTTGGTGAGATAGGTCTGCTAGGATGTAAACCAGCCGAGACACCTATTGAGCCTAACCTTAAGCTGCAACCTTCTAAAGATGAAGAAGTTCGGAATAGAGAGTAGTATCAAAGACTTGTTAGAAGATTGATCTACTTGTCACATACACATCCAGATATAGGTTTTGCAGTCAGCATAATTAGCCAGTTCATGCATTCACTTGGATGAGAACGCTTTGATGTAGTCTACAGAATTCTCAGATACCTAAAAGGGACCCCTAAAAAAGGTCTACAGTTAAAAAACTGTGGGCATTTGCAAGTTGAAGCCTATAGTGATGCGGATTGGGCTGGGAGTGCTACTGCTAGACGGTTAACTTCTGGCTACTGCACATTTGTTGGAGGTAACCTTGTCACCTGGCGGAGTAAAAAACAGAATGTGGTAGTAAGAAGCAGCATAAAGGCTAAGTTTAGATCAGTTGCTCATGGAATTTGTGAGGTGTTATGGATTAAGAGACTATTGGAAGAATTAAAAGTCTCTAGTCCGTTGCCTATAAAATTGTACTGTGACAATAAAGCTGCTATTTCAATCGCTCACAACCTAGTGGTTCATGACAGAACAAAGCACGTGGAGGTAGATAAACACTTCATTAAGGAAAAGCTCGAAAACGGATTGATTTGTATGCCATACATTCCTACTACCGAGCAAGTTGCAGATGTGCTTATAAAGGGACTTCTTACAAGACAGTTCGACAGAATAATTGGCAAGCTGGCTATGGAGGATATCTTCAAACCAGCTTGAGGGGGAGTGTTGAAAAAGAAAGATTCGGTAATACTACCAAATATTATTAGCTGTAAATATAATATTCGGAGGATATTTGCTGTAAATAGAATATTGGTCAATGCTATAAATTAGGAAATTATTAATTAAACAAGCTAGCTATTGTAATAAGTTTTCTGATTTTGTGCTTGTATTTTCTCCTATAAAGAGAACTCGTGTAAACTTGTGAATATTGTGAGCTAATGCAGAAAAAAGGTTTATTCCATATTTCTTTCCCTTTCAAGTTTATACCCCCAAATCGAAGCAATCATTTCCTAATAAACTTCACTATTTTGACTCTTACTAAACTCAGAACTCTCTCCCTATATATATCTTTGGGTAAATTATATCTACCTCCCTTGAGGGTTGGGCAAATCTCATATGGGTGAAGCGTTTGAGGTTTATTACTCTGACCTCCCTTAAGACTATAAAAAGTCAATTATACCCTTATATGTAATATATTTTTATAATACAAAATATATTATAAAATATAAAAAAAATTAATTATTCTATCTCATCTCTTTTATTGCTTTCTCTCTCCTCTCTACCACCGTTACCCTCTCTTAATTAAAAAAAAATCTTGTAAAAATAAAATAAAAAATGAGTGTAAGGGCAACTTGGTCATTTTATGAATTATTTTTACAAGTTTCGATGGAGGGGGGCGGGGGGGTTTGTTGAGCATAAACCCAAATCTCAATGAGGGTCAAAACAATAAATCTTAAATGCTCCACTTGTGTGAGATTTGTCCAAACATCTGGGGACGTCAATGTAATTTACTCTATATCTTTCTAACATTTTTTCTGTAATTTTTTATTTTATTTTATTACTGTTCACACGGCCCCTCCTTTTTTTTTTTTTTTTGACTACATCACTGCTCATGAGTAAATGGAGAGTTGAATTAGTGTTGATGCATGGAAGTCCTTTGGGAACGGGTCAGAAGACATCATACCTTCCATCTTCATTAACAAGAAGAACTCAATAGAGTTATTGGACTGGCCATGGTACGTACAAGATTAATGACTCTTCTTCCCATCCATGTTCTCATATTTTACTGTTCTTGTACTATAGAATTTCACACTGCCATAGACATAATTACATCAACTCAACCCTGAAACTATAATCTCCAATGGTTACACCTTCAAACCCCACAAACCAACTGATAACACTCAAGAAATTAAACAAGAATTACATTACTTACAAAAATTTAAGTGTTTATGTCCATGGTCAAGATCCGGTAAACATTTCATTATGCCACAAATATGAGATTTCAAGGTTTAGCTCCCAAACCTCCCCTCCCTTCTCTCATATCACACTACAAACTCTAACTTTTAGTGTTCTCTCGTATCACACTACAAACTCTAAATGCCTTTACATACTGGGTACAAGAGAATCTATAACATGGATTCACGACATGCAAGAGAAAATAGGTCAATTTTTTCCCTTCAAATTTCCAAATCATAACCGAATAACAACGCGACCCAAGCCAAAACAAAATTAGGACCACAATAGAGATAAACCCCTTAATGATTCTTCTGTGACTCCGACCAACCTTGTAGTACATGTCATAAATGGACAGAAACAGATTGTTTGGTCGTTAAATGTTTCAAAAATATGTGTTTAAAACTTTAAATTACCCAAAGGTTTTTCTCGACAAAATGAAAATTCAAACTACCAATTAGTATTAGTTCATATGGTATAGTCTCTCCACTACAAATGGGAGGTTGGGGCAATATCATCAACGCTTGCGTTTGCTTGAACTTTGAAGGATAAAAAAATTTCAAACCAAGGGCCACCAAGGGCTTCAAGAAATAGATTTGACTATGACTTAGTCCAATCTCAAGATACCATGTATATGGGAAAAAAATACCTAGGGAGGTTGGGGCAATGTCATTGGTGTGCGCTTGCGTTTGCTTGAACTTTGAAGAAGAAAAAAAAAATCAAACCAAGGGCTTCAAGAAATAGATTTGACTATGACTTAGTCCAATCTCAAGATACTTTGTGTATGGAAAAAAAATCCGGATCGTATACAAAATAAAAATATTTGAAAGGAACAAAATGAATTTCTAAAACATTTCAGGGGGCACTTCCCCCCTAAACTCCACTTAGCTAGATCGTTAATTTGACCTTTATACAAACTCATTATTTAACAATTTTTATCATATACTAAGGTCTATATAAAGAGCATTGAAAGGGAGAGCAAGTAAAAGTTTTTATATTTGTTCAGACAATGTATGGTCAAATAGAGACGATTGACATGTACTATGCAACATGGGAGCAAAGATTTTTAAACCTTTAATCTTTCATTTTATTTTCTTAAAAAAATAATCAGGTTGTGAAGACTGTTTCAACCATCAAACCAATCCATTTCATTTGTTGAACCATTTCTAGTTGAAGTATAGTTTAGTTGACATATAACAGAGTCAGATATAGAAACCTTTGCAATTTAAAGATTAAAGGGTCCATTTAGTTAGATAAAAATTATTAGTAAAAAGCCAAAGAAAGTAAAAAAGAGAGAAATAATTGCATAACTCTCTCTCTAGGTCAAATTTAAGTAACTAATTAGTATGTGCTTTCACCATGCTAATTAAGCCTCTTATTACTATTAGTCAAAAAATTGTTAAAAGAGTAGAAGAATTGATTCGTGATTAGATCTCATTGTTTATAATATGGTTTATAAATTAATAATGCTTAAACTGCGCATGATCTTTGATTTATATTGCAGACGACATGAATTTGATAAAATTATCAGTAATGCGCAACCAAACCAATAATGAAAGAACAAAAAATAGTTTTAAATTCACAATATCAAGTATTTATTTATTTGCATAATCGTGTTGATCTAATATATATATATTTTTTTGATATTATTTCTTTTGTTTATAATGTTAATAATTAATAGGTTTGCAACAAATTCTTATCGTGCCACAATAAATATATGGCTTATTTTTTGGTATTTGCCACAATATATATTTTAGGCTATTAAATTAAATTTTATTTTATTAATAATAGAATAGTCATGGATAAACTCCGTGGCCTATTTTGGATAGTTGCCACGACATATATTCGTGGGCAATTATAATTATAGCCACGAATAAACTCTGTGGCCTATTTTGGATATTTGCCACGACATATATTCGTGGGTAATTAAATTAATAACCACAAATAAATTCCGTGGGAAAACACCTATTCTACCACGATAAATATTTTAGTTGCAAAAGGATTGAATTAGCCACGACTAATTCTTATATCGGGATTGCTAATTGCCATGGAAATATTGTTATTTAGTGACGAAATAGCTTGTGGCAATAGAAGGTATTTTTACTACGGGGTCAAATTTGTTGCAAAAGGTTCACATTTTGCCACGGAAATTTATAGTCGTGATTATTGGCATTTTGTGATGGGGCTACACCCACGACCGAGCCACGAGCTATTTCTTGTGGCTAAAAGGCCTTCTCCACGAAATTTGAAAGTTTTTGCCAAGAAGTGTCTTGTGGCAAGAACCCAAATTTATTGTAGTGACTTTTTAATTATTTTTTTTTAATTCTTTTATTTTACACCACAATTTTATATATATACAAATATCAAATCACATCCATATAAAACAAATCAAATAAAATATATGAGATGCAAATGGGTTCAACCAACACCCCCGTACGCGACAATTCTTGTAGTGGGTCCCACACGAGACCGTCCAACCCAAAAAAATGAAAAAAATGCAAAAATGGCAACCTTGGCATTTCAAAGAGTCATAGACTCAATGAAATGTCCCAACCAACTCTCGGACACAACCGGCACACTCCACGGTGTCCGACACGTAAAACGAGAAAAGGCATCACTGTTCAAACGGAAAATGGCGAAAATTCAGAAATATTACATTTTCTATAATTTTTTATTTTATTACTGTTCAAGTGGCCCCTTCTTTTTTCTGACTACGTCACTGCTCATGAGTAAATGGAGAGTTGAATTAGGGTTGATGCATGGAAGTCCTTTGGGAACGGGTTAGAAGACATCACACCTTCCTTCTTCATCAACAAGAAGCACTCAACTAAGTTATTGGACTGGCCATGGTACGTACAAGATTAGTGACTCTTCTTCCCATCCATGTTCTCATATTTTACTGTTCTTGTACTAGAGAATTTCGCACTGCCATAGACATAATTACATCAACTCAACCCCAAAACTATAATCCCCAATGGTTACACGTTCAAACCCCACAAACCAACTCATAACACTTAAGAAATTAAACAAGAATCACACTACTTACGAAAATTTAAGTGCCTATGTCCACGGTAAAGATCCGGTAAACATTTCATTATGCCATAAGTATGAGATTACAAGTTTTAGCTCCCAAACCTCCCTTCTCTCATATCACACTACAAACCCTAAATGCAATTATACACTGGGTACCAGAGAATCTACAACCTAGGCTCACGACCTGCAAGAGAAAATAGGTCAATTTTTTCACTTCAAATTTCCAAATCATAACCGAATAGTAACGCGACCCAAGCCAAAACAAAATTAGGACCACAATAGAGATAAACCCCTTAATGATTCTTCTGTGACTCCGACCAACCTTGTAGTACATGTCATGGATGGACACAAACAAATTGTTTGGTCGTCAAATGTTTCAAAAATATGTGTTTAAAATTTTAAATTACCTAAAGGTTTTTCTCGACAAAATGAAAATTCAAACTACCAATTAGTATTAGTTCAGGTGGTATAGTCTCTCCACTACAAATGAGAGGTTGGGGCAATATCATCAGCGCTTGCGTTTGCTTGAACTTTGAAAAATAAAAAAATTTCAAACCAAGGGCCACCAAGGGCTTCAAGAAATAGATTTGACTATGACTTCCAATCTCAAGATACTATGTATATGGGGAAAAAATACATAGGGAGGTTGGGGCAATATCATCAATGTGCGCTTGTGTTTGCTTGAACTTTGAAGGACAAAAAAAAAAAAAAAAATTCAAACCAAGGGCTTCAAGAAATAGATTTGACTATGACTTAGTCCAATCTCAAGATACTATGTGTATGGGAAAAAATCCGGATCGTATACAAAATAAAAATATTTGAAAGGAGCAAAATGAACTTATAAAACATTTAAGGGGGCACTTCCCCCCTAAGCTCCACTTAGTTCCATCGTTAATTTGACCTTTATACAAACTCACTATTTAACAATTTGTATCATATACAAAGGTCTATATAAAGAGCACTAAAAGGGAGAGCAAGTAAAAGTTTTTATATTTGTGCTGACAATGTATGGTCAAATAGAGACGATTGACATGGGAGCAAAGATTTTAAAACCTTCAATCTTTCATTTTATTTTCTTAAAAAAATAATCAGGTTGTGAAGACTATTTCAACCGTCCAACCAATCCATTTCATTTTTTGAACCATTTCTAGTTGAAGTATAGTTTAGTTGACATATAACAGAGTAAGATCTAGAAACCTTTGCAATTTAAAGACTAAAGGGTCCATTTGGTTAGATAAAAATTATTAGTAAAAAGTGAAAGAAAGTAAAAAAGAGAGAAATAATTGCATAACTCTCTCTCTAGGTCAAATTTAAGTAGCTAATTAGCATGTGCTTTTACCATGCTAATTGAGCCTCTTATTACTATTAGTCAAAAAATTGTTAAAAGTGTAGAAGAATTGATTCGTGATTAGACCTCATCTTTGTTTATAATATGGTTTATAAATTAATAATGCTTAAACTGCGCATGATCTTTGATTTATATTGCAGACAACATGAATTTGATAAAATTATCAGTAATGCGCAACCAAACCAATAATGAAAGAACAAAAAACAGTTTTAAATTCACAATTTGTCTTATATAGCATCATAGCATACTGCTTCCGCTTACCGGGATTTCCATTCAAAGCTTATGACTGGTCGTAGATTTGAATCCTTCCATGCAATATGTATTTGTGATGTGGAGAAGTATGAGGAAAGAATAATGATTTTTATGGAGAGTTGAATTACTGTTGATGCATGGAAGTCCTTTGGCAACAGGTCAGAAGACATCACAGCTTCCATGGTCACCAACAAGAGCCACTCAACTGAGTTATTGGACTTAATTGCCATGGTACAAGCCACTCTTTTTCTAACCCTTGTTCTCATATTTTACTGTTCTTGTTGTACTAATGAATTTTGCACTGCCATAGACACAATTACATATACTCAACCCATCAGTGACACTGAAACTATAATCTCCGATGGTGACACCTTCAAATTGGGATTTTTTAGCCCTGTTAATTCTAGTAAAAGGTACGTTGGTATCTGGTACAATGAGATCTCTGCGACGGCTGTGGTATGGGTAGCGAATCGGGATAAACCTCTTAATGATTCTTCTGGTACTGTGACAATATCCAAGGATGGCAATCTTGTGGTCTTGGATGGACAGAAACAGATTGTTTGGTCATCAGGTGTTGCACATTCTTCTGTGAGTTCAAGTGCCCAGCTTTCTGATTCCGGAAACCTTGTATTGCGAGATGACTCTAATGGAAACATAATGTGGGAGAGTTTTGAACACCCTTCTGATTCTTTCTTGCAGGGGATGAAACTTAGTACCAACAGGTTTACAGACAAGAAGACTCAGCTGACCTCATGGAAAAGTCCTTCAGACCCATCCAATGGAAGGTTCACTTTGGGCATCAATCCTCAGAATATTCTGGAAATATATATATGGAACGGCAGTCGTCCATACTGGCGGAGCGGTCCATGGGATGGGCAGATTTTTATCGGCATACCTGAAATGATTTCGGTGTACCATTTTAGCACATATGATGTTGCAGAGGATAAAGAAGGGAACATGCACATGAGTTATACGTATTTAAAAGTGTCTCCTCTGTTATATATTGCCTTAAGTTCTGATGGAAATCTAATGAAGAAGAACAAGAGTTGGGAAAATGTGTGGTCGGCTCCAAATACTGAATGTGAAGTTTATGGCAAGTGTGGTCCATTTGGGAGCTGCAATGAGCACGGTTTACCAATTTGCACCTGTTTACAAGGGTTTGTTCCAAAGCATATCGAGGAATGGAGTAGAGGAAATTGGACCAGTGGATGTGTAAGGAGGATACAGAGACAATTGCAGTGTGAGAGAAACAACAGTGGTGGTGAAAAGGGCAAAGAAGATGGGTTTATAAAGCTAATGATGGTGAAAGTGCCGGCCTTAGCTGAGTTGCTGCTATTTGCTCCTGAAGACAAGTGCAGAAGTCAGTGCTTGAATAATTGTTCTTGTATAGCTTATTCATATAAAATTGGCATTGGTTGTATGCAGTGGAGCGGAGACTTAATTGACATACAGGAATTCTCCTACGGTGGAGCAGATCTTTACATCCGTGTTGCATATTCAGAACTCGGTAAGTGTTTTTCATCATCCTTCAAAATATAAGCAAATAACAATAATATGTGCTTCAAATCCTCTTTTTTTTCTTCAAAGTTTAAGCAAATATCACTTGAATTTGAACCATTGCATATTCTAAACATGTTAGCCACCCGACATTTGTACTTTAGTTCAGAAATGCGTTTGTTGTCTATATTAATAGCTTAAGTATAAAACCTTTTCCCATTTGCCCACAGAAAAAGAAAGCCACGGAAAGTGTCTAAACTCCCAATTCTTTAATCTGTATTAACACGAGTACTCTCTCAAAGTTTGTTGTGTTTTACAGAAAAAAAGAGAATAACAAAACTAGATATCACAATTGGAGTGCTCATAGGCTCATTGACCATTGCAATCTGTACCTTTCTTTCCTGGATGTGGATGGCTAGACCACGAGGTATATGCCCATTAAAATTAGCTCAAGAGATTTGCACATATTGCTGTTATTATATAGATTACTTATTACTAAATTTTGAATCAGGAAGGAAGAAAAAGAGGGCGAAGTTATTATTTAAAAGAGGGGTAGTGAATCCAGATTGTTCAAATGAAAGAATGCTTGGAGATAATCTCGGCCAAATTAAACTTGAAGAGCTACCTCTTTTCAGTTTTGAGAAACTAGCAATTGCAACAGACAATTTTGATGTGGCCAATAAGCTTGGGCAGGGTGGTTTTGGTCCCGTGTACAAGGTAATGTTTGTTCATCGAAGCTCTATGCTGTTTAAAATATAAAAAAAATTCACTTTCATCTTTAATTTCAGGGAAAACTATCTAGCGGACAAGATATAGCTGTCAAACGGCTTTCGAGATCCTCTAGACAAGGGCTGGAGGAGTTTATGAATGAGGTTGTGGTAATTTCCCAACTCCAACATCGCAATCTTGTTAGACTTCTTGGCTGCTGTGTGGAAAGAGAAGAAAAAATGTTGATCTATGAATACATGCCAAATAAAAGCTTGGATGCATTTCTCTTTGGTTAGTTCATGATAAAGCTTTTTTTTGTTATTTCAATTAGCAGGAACTTCATTGTTTTGAGAAGACAGAAAGCCTTTTCTTTTGTAGTGTTTGTGAACATATTGATCTACTATAAGTCTAAAACTATAAATCTTATCTCAACATCAATTTTAATTTTCCAAAAAACTTTCACATACTTGTTTTTTCTTTTCTTCAATATTGTTTCAGATCCAATCAAGCGAAGACTCCTAGATTGGAGAAAATGTGCTATCATTATTGAAGGGATTGGCCGAGGCCTTCTTTACCTTCATAGGGATTCTAGATTAAGGATTATACATAGAGATCTGAAGACAAGTAACGTTCTGTTGGATGAAAATTTAAATCCAAAAATTTCAGATTTCGGCTTGGCAAAGATTTTTGGAGGCAACCAAGAACAGGCCAACACTAGAAGGGTTGTTGGAACCTAGTAAGTAGCTTTTGCTTTAATTTGTCCAAAATGATTAATTATTCATGTGATAATTTGTCTTTCTCATGGCAAACTTCAACTCAAATAATTTTACTATTCGGGCTGTCATGATGCAATGTAGTGGCTATATGGCCCCCGAATATGCAATGCAAGGAAGATTCTCAGAAAAATCTGATGTCTTTAGCTTTGGAGTATTGTTGTTAGAGATAGTAAGTGGGCGAAAGAACACTAGCTTTTACCATGATGAGCACTCTTTAACCCTTCTAGGATTTGTAAGTTCACTCGAACTATTGGCTCAGTTACTACGTATAATTCATTTTAATCTTTCTAATTTCAACTTTTGGTGGTTGTGTCATTGTGTCCAGGCCTGGAAGTTATGGAATGAAGATAGGATCGTAATGCTAATAGATCCAACAATTTTCGATCCATGCTTGCAAGTTGAGATCTTGAGATACATACATATAGGATTGTTGTGTGTGCAAGATTCTGCCACTGATAGGCCAACTATGTCGACCGTTCTTTTGATGCTTAGTAGTGAAATTGCAAATCTTCCAACTCCAAAGCAACCTGCATTTACTGAAATATGCAGGTCTTCTCAACAGAGCCAAAGGGGATGTTCTGCGAACAATGTAACTATTACAACCATGTATGGCCGTTAGCACGCAACTTCTTCTAGTATTCCTCTTACTATCATCCATTAAGTACACTTTAATTGGTTATGCAAAATGTTGTTTTGTTTTACAAAATGTGTTCATCAACTCTATGAATTGGTGTAGGTATTTATACTATTGAAATGTAGTCTCCTTCTTGAGATGTGCCTAGGTTGTCTTTGAAGAAATGCTAACATTCAATGATTGGTGTGTTGATTGTGTCAAAATCGATTTGGTCTATGGAGCTATGCAAGAAAAGTAAGCAAGGGTTTGGAACCTTTGGGAGCCCTAAACCTGAGTGGTTGTGTCACGTGGCTTGTGAAGCTGATGAAATTTAATTACTTAATTTATCATTGTTAATTACTTATTTTATTGAGACATGTAAAAGCAGGAGATTTTAACTACTTTATTTATTTGATTTAATTTTATTTTATTTTGGATAGTTGAATGCTCAATTTTAAATATTTTGATGTGTCTGGGGTTAGATTGGAGTTATATAAATAAATTGGGCATTGGAATGTCAGTATGAATTGCACTTGTGAAATGACTATTACAAGAGATGAGTAAATTCTTGGATTTATAGAGGTAATGGGATTATGTGACCTGAGAAATCTATACCATCACACATATGAATAATAATAATATACATGGTCACTTGTATTTTTATATCTGTGTGTGTAGGTTGCAATTATGTATCATATACAAGGTATAGAAGTTAAATTCAAATATAGAATAATTGAAATATAAATATCATAGAATTATTAAAATTATCTACTAATCCCCTCAAGTACATAAACTATTATATTACCCAATCACGTTTTTTAAAATATATCATATCAACCCCTCCCTGTTAGTTGACCATCTAAAATTAATGGGATCTTATCACGCGACCATCACGTGCACCATATATTGCATTATAATGGCCAAAATACCCTTGTTCTCTTGAAATGACAAAATTGCCTTTCTCTACAGTCTTCTTTCTTTCTCTCTATCTATCTTTCTCTCTCTCTCTCTCACTCACACCCAAACACAAAGATACGACTTATAGAAAGCTCCTTTCTATTAAGATCGTCTTATCATTATCATATATATCGCTTTGTTTTGATCTTTTCTCTCTACTTTAACCCCTAAAACATATCCAAAACCCTAAAAATTGAATCTTATTTTTATTCTCCTTTCCCAACTTTTTACTCTGGCTGTATATTGGATTTTCCTATTTACCACCATCGTCCACTCGACATAACCCCTCTCCGCACCGGTCGTCGGCCGAGATGAATGTTGGCAGTGATGAAGTCAGTAAAGTTGACGACTTCGCCCCACCATCATCAACATGACGACGATAACTATATCAGCTGATTGCGAAGCCGCCAGTGGAGGTAGAGCCGTACTGGCACCGCCGTCATCGTAGTGGTGTCATTGCTCATTGCCACTGCCGCATGGCTATCATTTTTCTTTTCTGGGACCACCACACCTCGCTGGTACAGCTTCTTGTGCTGGGAAGGAAGCCCTAATGGAGTAGAAGGATTGGGGAGAGTGAGGGATGAAGATGGGCAGCAAGAAGGCCCAATTGCCTGCATGCAGGTTATAAATATTGAATAATGGGTTGGGGTTTAAAAAGGGGAGTGAATAATTAGAGATCACTTTCGGAGTGAAAGGAATTAGGTTGTCGCCATATACAAGAATTATTATATGTAAAATTTAAAGAGAGAAAGGGACATACAATTTCCATACATACCAGAGAGAGAGGGAGGGAGAGTCAAGTAGACCACGTGGAAGACCTCCAAAGATGATGAAGAAGGCTGCCCAATACTACATCGTTTCACACAGGGGCATAATTGTCATTTTAAATTCACAATTTCATTTTAATATAATATTAATATAATATCAAGGGCATTCGTGTCATTTCACAGTCACTTAACGGTTCTGTAACGGAAAGGGGGGCAATGTGATAGTTTATGTTAGTTTAGAGAGTTTTTTTAATAATTGAGGGTGTTATATGTAGTTGTTGTAAATAATAGGGTTTTTTATTTATTATTATTTTTTAAAATGTTTTTAGCCCTTATTAAAAAGAAAGAAACAATAAGAGTGACAAAATTTTGTACGAGCCTCCCCCGTTCCCGTGCATGAAAAAGCTATACAGTTTCAAGATACAACCCAACTTGTGAGTTGTTTTCTTAAAAAGTGTTTGAAGAAGACAATTGGGTTAGTCAAAATTCCCCTCAAAATATGTAAACTATATAAGATTGCTAGAGAACATTAAAAGAGAAAGCAGTGTGTTCATTTGATTTGTGAATCTGACCCATGTTGTTCATACTATCGGTCCGGTCGCAGTTTCATAAATAAGTGATGCATAGGAATCAGTTTGATTCATGAATTGGGGTATAGAAAAACTTATTTCATCTATGAATCTGATCCTATTTGTTACTCATATAATATATATGAATATATATAATACTATTTAACCCAAAACATAATAGGCTAACCCCCATCCCCTTATAATATATATTTCTATAATATACATAAATTATATTACTATATATTTATGTAATTCATGAATCAAAGTTCAGTATTGTTTTTGAGCTTATTTTCTATTTCTCCAATTATGGGAGGCCACTGAAATAATTTGGTGAGTATAAACCACATGATTTATAATTCTTCATCATGTAGTTACAACTTGCAGTCACTATATTGTCTTAATTCTTTCATTTCAATCTTATATCTTGGGATAAATTGCGTTGTTTATAAAAGTCTAATTCGTAAAATCAATCCGATGTTTCACAAATTGGGCTGGCGTTATTTACAAAAACACAATTCAAAAATCAATGTGATGGTTTACTAATTGTGTTGATTCAAATTTAGACTCTCATCGGTGCAGTTAGAATTAGTTTTGGTTTTTATGAAAGCGTGGGACATGATTGGTTTTGATTTTAGGTCTAAGTGGAACCAATCCGATCCGTCTACACCACTAAAAAATGGGGATATTGTGAATTTGCGAGAGAGAATATATATATATATATATATATATATATATATATATATATATATATGTGTGTGTGTGTGTGTGTGTGTATGTGTGTGTGTGTGTGTGTGTGTGTGTGTGTGTGTGTGTGTGTGTATGTGTGTAAAGCCTATTTGATAGCCCACCTTATATATTACATTTGATTTTTTCAACATGAATCTACCTTATGATTCATGTGTAGTAAAAAGAAGCATCTTTTAGCCTGGATGCAAATTTGGGCTTCAGGCATGACCCCTTGGCCCGCTGAAAAGTCAAAACCTAATAGGCTCGGGCCTAAGTTCCCTAAACTGCAGGCCTTGGATGGACCTAATGTATTATATTTTGCTTGCATAACAATATATATATATATATATATATATATATATATATATTTCATATCATAATAAAATACTATGTTGTACGCTAGGAAGCATGGATAATTTTACGAAGGAGCCGTACCCATGCCGGAGACACACACTCTGTGTCCGACACTTCATATACGTGTCGATAAATAAAAATTATGTTTTCTTTTTCTTAATTGATACTCACACGCACATACATCCATCGAGACTCGAACCTTTGACCTTCCTTTGGAAAGTAAGAGCCTGGTACTGCTAGGCCATTGGCATATTGGTCAACATAATTATGTTTTCATCAACCAAACCTCCATGACACATATTAAAGATATACACGCTAATTTGTGTCTAATAACTAGAACATGGATAGAAGTCCATCTTGAATTGTGGTCAGAAGTTACGATCTTGAATTATGGTCACAACCGTCGGTAAAGGGAGTTGTTGGTACCATCACCATGACCGTCCCTTGCCATATATCAGCCTGTCATGAAAAAATTTGAATTTTGATACTCTCAACTGTAACTTTAAGTTCTAGTCTAACCAAAATCATGAATGTAACTTTAAGTTCTAGTCTAACCAAAATCATGAATGTCCTAAGGCAGAGAAGGTTTTTTTTTTTTTTTTTTTTTTTTTTTTTTTTTTTTAGGACTTAAATTCAAGGAATTTTAAATTTGTATGCTCAATCTTCATTTAAACCTTTATGGAAATATTGCAGAACAGACTCCTAAAAGGTTGATCCTTATAATTAAGATGCATAGCAACATTTCTGTTTTGCTAGTTTTTGCCTGTTGGTAAGAAAATGAATGATACTTTGGGAATAAATAAATAAAAAAGAATGAAGTCTATAAACATCTCCAAGAATAAATCAACAATGATCACTTTTTAACTACAATTAAAACGACCCTAAAATGCTACCGGTCATAACAAAAAATATTCGGCATGACCTCTGCTAAAAAGGGTCCTACCACAACCTGTTGAAATGCATAAAAAAATATAATCACCTCAATTGGCCATAAACTAATCTATCATGTCCTAACGTAGAACGCAAATAATATAAAACATTCCCAAAACATCAATATACATATAAAAAGAGTCCCGTTCCTCCAATTCCATCAAAAAAAAAAAAAAAAAAAAAAAAAAACATAGAAGCACCAGTCTACTACCTAGTCCCATACTTCTTTACAAGGGACATACTCTAATTCCATCAATTTACAGTTCGTGAAATATAGCTGAAATCAAAAGTCCATAATTTATAACATTATACAAATTATACTGAATTTTTATAGAATAGTCAAGATTTACATTTACAAAATATTAAAATTCTAAACAAAAATAGTAAAAATATAAATGTCCAATCCCGTCTAATCTTGTTGTGGATGGTCATCCGCCACCTCCTTCCCGTGTCCTGAAAAATATTAATAATAAAGGGGTGAGCACAATGACTCAATAGGACGTGCCTAAGACACACCTCTTGTGACTCTGTGAATCTAAACAAGGAATAAGAAAAAGAACCGAGATCATGCCATTTCCAAAAAAAAAATAGAACCATAACATCAACAACATAATCCAAGTTATAAACGAACTATGTCATGCAATGTCGCTCCATATTTCCAAAACATTTTTCCGTCATCATTTTCAAACCGTTAGTATAACCCGTCCCATGGCATCATTTGGGCCCAGGTAACTCAACCACACTAGAAAAATCACCCCAGTTCTCTCTAGGCCATACTAACGGCGCGATCCCTAGGCAACTCCTAGGTGGCCGGGTTTTCGCAAATCCTTTCAAAACTTTTTTTCCAAAACCTTTTTCATTCCATTTCAAAATAACTTTCCCATTTTCCTTACCCAATGCCTATGCATGAAACGCATCATGCCTTTTCATACCATGCCAATACTCATTTTCATATAATTAATTCAACTGAAAGCACATAGCATGCTTTACAAGTAAATAAATATATATATAAAAAAAAAGAATACTCTCATTCAATAATAATCTATCATGGTAAGCGTATAAAACATGAATTTTAGTCCACACAAGCATGCTCGATCATAACACATCATTCAACACCTAATTAAACATTCCATATGCAACATTTAAGCAATTTTTGTAAGAATTTATACAAATTGAACATGCTAGGTAACAATTTATACAAGATAATTTACAAAAGCACAAGAAGATTATGGATTAGGGATCCCTACCTCACTTAGATGCAAAAACTCTCAATTTGCCCAAATCCAAGCCCTAGAATTCGAAACACCAAAATTACCTTTGCTTCGATCAAATCGAAGATCTCGACAAACTCTCCGTTTTGTCGCAAACAGCACCCAAGGGTGTTGTGGACACGGGAGAGTGCAAGAGTGTCTTATATGTGAGGTTGGTGAGTGAGATTGAGAGTTGGTGTACTCTATTTCATTCATAGTGGTTTTTGAGTTGGGTTTCACAGCCCCGAGGACGTTTCCCCCACACTGGGGGTTTTAGCTCGTATATCTGGCGTGAAACAAATCTTAGCATTTCATTTGATGTTCCATCACCATGCATTAAGATGAAAAGTTGCAGAAATCTCATAAGATACCAATTCACCCCCCTTTTGGTATCTTCAGTTTTACAAATGTAAATTTAACTTCTAAAAGCTTCCGAAACCACAATCATATTTTGACCTTGCGAAGCGACCTCTCGCATTACAAAATTTGTTTTCTAAACACATAGAATGGGGCTCGTCACTTCTCCAGTAATAAAAAGGCTTAGGGCCTTAGTAGTGTTAGTTCTAACTCTGTTTGTAAACAAATAATGTTTTGGCATTTAAGACTAGGACATCCTAGCTTTCCATATCTTAAACATTTGTTTCCTACTTTATTTAAAGGTTTGGATTGTTCATCGTTCTATTGTGAAAATTGTTACTTATCTAAGAGTCATTGTACTACTTATTTGCCAAAACCTTATACTTCTTCAAAACCATATTATTTAATACATATTGATATTTAGGGACATTCAAGAGTCACTACTATCTCTAAGAAAAAATGGTTTGTTACTTTTATAGATGATCATACCCATTTATGTTGGGTTTATTTGATGAATGAAAAGTCTGAGATTGAAATTTTTTTCAAAGAATTTTTACAAAACGGTTGAAACTTAGTTTCAAGCAAAAATTAGGATTTTTCACACCGATAATGGAATCGAGTATTTTAATGAAATTTTGGGGAGTAATTTGAAAGAAAAGGGTATCCATCATCAGTCTACTTGTTTGGATACCCCTCAGCAAAACAGAATTACTGAAAGAAAAAATAAACATTTACTTGAAGTGGCTAGTGTTATAATGTTTTCAATGAATGTTCCAAAATATCTTTGGGGGGAAGTTGTTTTAACAGCTTTAAATTTGATTAACAGAATGCCTACATGTGTTTTAAAATATAGCACGCCATTAGAATTTTCAAAAGAATTTTTTCTTTATCAAAGATATACTCGAATTTACCTCTAAAGGTTTTGGCCACATAGCTTTTGTGCAAATTGATGAGCGTTGAAAAGTGTGCATTCAAACCCCTTAAACTTAGGTATTCTAGTACCTTTATCTATCTTACATTCCCGTTTCAGACTAATTTCATGTTATTGCCTTTTTTAGGTACTTATCCCAAAAATAAGTTAATTCAGCCAAATAAGAGCATTAAAGAAGCGATCTCAAGCTGAATAGAAGAAAAGAGCAAAGTGGAAGCAAAGTGGTGGAAAAGCAGCAAGTTCAATCGATCTCAACAATTCTTCGATCGATCTGGATGTAATCGATTTAGACATTTCAAGATGAATCCAAGGCTTTGTCCTTATCTAAAAGATTCCACCATCTTCGATCGACCCAACTTTTCTTCGATCGATTGAAATTGTTTGATCTTATCCTCACCTACCACCCCACCTACCTCTTTTATCTCTTTCCCAAAATATCTCAGAGATTTATCTTTATTCAAAAAGGTGCCACTAAGGATGATCGATCTCTGCAGCATTCGATGGATCTCACTTAAGTTCGATCAATCTCACCACAGTTCAATCGATTGAACCTCCTCAAGTCTGAATTAAAACAGAGTCCAGCTCATTAAAAGTTAGCTCATAGTGCAATCATTGAGGGAGCCTTAGTGCACGAGTCCAGACCATTGGGTGTGACACTTGAGCCTCCTATATAAGGATTTTGAGCCACTTTTGCTAAAAGGAATACACATATCATCATATCTTGAGATATCTCATAAGATTCAACATATATCTTGAAGAGGATGCTAGAGACTAGAGAGTTTTTACACATTTTGGGAGTTCTTCCATTCTTCTAGGGTTTCCATCAAGACGGAGGTCATTCCTACCATGGAGATAGCCAATGAGGGTTGGATGACTACTTCAATGAGTGGCTAAACATCTACTTGGGGCTAGAGTAGCCCCTAAGTTTGCTTCCTAGACCTAGTGCTTTGTATATTCTTGGAGATTTACTTGTAATAAATGTTTTGATCATAGATTTATATATATATATATATATATATATATATATATATATATATATATTGTGATTTCTACTTGATGTGTATGGATTAATGCTTTCAATTGATTATCTATTTCTAATCGTATGTCTATGTATGCCAGAATGGATGATTCATGTGCTTTTCTCTAGATTTAGTGGAATTTATGCATGTCTATGTGTATGAATAATCTAGTGATGATCAAAACATAATGCTTAATTGAACACTCTTGTAATTTAGTTGATGGTTCACACTTGTTTCTTGATGGATTGTGCCATACCTTTAGTTTACTTAGTTTAATTTCCATGTCTTTAGTGTAGATGTAGTGTAGTTGCTTTAGAATTATAGATAGGTGGACAATCTATTCTTGTTCCTTGGTGTTCCATACTTATAAATACAAAGGGTGTATGTTTCTAGATAGTTGTGTGTGCATAAATTATGGTTTCATTGAATGGATTTTGGTCTCATTTGATAGGTTGTGCTTATTATTTGAATTGGTTAGACAATCTATACTTATTTACCATCCATGCCTAATTTCAATTAATGTCACACACACACAAATTACAATTAAATTTCTCTATTAATGTACAATTGCTAGTGTCTAGTGAAGTCAAGCTTAGTGGTGAGCTCTAGTACCCTAAGTTCTCTCCTCTATATCTTTTTCCCTATCTTCTAAATTATTGTATTTTGCTTGCTTTAATTTCAATTGCATTGTACTTTAATCAACCAAACAAACCATCTTTTGATCACTCGACCTACTAACCCTATATATTATTTCCATTGCAAATGCGCCCACAAATCCTTTGGGATGATCCCTACTCACCCTAGCTATATTTTTAGTTAGAGGTAGTAGAGGCATTTATAAATTAAAAACTTAGTCACACTATTTTGCACAAATTTGGTTGCATCGTGATAGGCACACCAAGTTTTTGGTGCCGTTGCCGAGGATTGAATTGGTAGCGCCGTGTTTTGGAAACAAATAGGAATTAGTACTATTTTCATCGTGTCTTTATTTATTTTATTTTTGGTTACTTATTGTGTTTAATCTCGATTGACTAGGTGAAGTGGGTAAGGAAATATTGCAAAGGAGAATTCAAAGAAAGGAGCTAAGCTAAGCATAAAAAGGGCTAAAATTAAAAATTTGCAAAGCATAACAAGGCTTGAAAATTGAAAAAATATATTGAAGTTGCTTAAGGACCCTTTGTGAGATCTTTCTGACTCAATCTTTAGTTAAATTGTTGGTCCGCGTGGATGGATATTTTTACATTCTTAGATAGATTGTGAGCCCGTGTACATGAAATTTAATTTTTCGTGCATATTGTTGAAAGCACGGGGGTATGGGATCATTGTATGTGGCGGAAGTTTGTTGATTGATTTGTTACGAAGATGAAGTGATTGTTACTTGTTACTTGTTTGTTTTTGTTTTGTTTATGCATGCATGGTCGTAGATCAGTAAATCCTACTCTTGTCCCTCCTAATTTACATCTTGAATCTGTTATTCGTAATCCTAGGGGAAGAGGTAGCTCTAATCATTCCATTTCATCAATGGATAAGCAAAATGAGGACCATGTGGAGGACCTTGGTCACATTGACCAACAACGCATCCTCCACCCTAATGTGCATCACAACAACATCCAAGTACCATTAGGCATGCCAAGGCCATTCATCCCACCACAACAACAAGGCCAAATTCCATTGGGAATGCCTCGGCCAATTTTTGCCCCACAACCTCCCATCATTCAAGGCAATCAAGGTGCCTATGTTGCACCACCAATTGTGAATCCTCCTCTTGCTTTAAGAGACCATTATGTTCCTAAATAATACAATGCACCCACTTGCATTCAATTGCCCCCATTTAGAGCACATCACTATGAGATTAAACCACAAACCATTTAAATTCTTCCTAACTATCATGGACTTTCAAGTGAAGAACCTTACTAGCATTTGGATGAGTTTTTTGAGGTATGTTCACCGTGAAATACACGGACATGCCGGAAAAAGTTTTAAGACTTAAACTTTTTCCTTTCACCCTTAAGGACAAGGCAAAATATTGGTCCAACAATCTTAGGCCTTTTTCGATAACTTCTTGGGCGAAAATGCAACAAGAGTTCTTGAAAAAGTACTATCCGGTTTCAAAGACCAATGCCATGAGAACTTCAATTAGAGAATGTTCTCAAGGGGATGGAGAAATGTTTCATGAGGCATGGGAAAGGTTTAATGACTTGCTTAGAAAGTGCCCTCATCATGACATACCTAAGTGGCAATTAGTCTAATACTTCTTTGAAAGTTTGCTGGAAAATAAAAAAGGAATGATAAATGCATCCATGGGTGGTTCTTATCTTGACAGGCATGTAAATGATGTATGGCAATTGTATGAAAGCATGAGTGAAAATTTAATGCGTAGATCTCTATCTTCTAAAAATGGTAGAAATCTAGGTGGAAGGAAGAATGTTGGCTTATATCAAGTTGACAATTCCAATGACATAGCCGCCGAAAGGAAATCATTATCTCAAAGGTTTGATCAATTCTTGATCAACTACAATTCGGCGAATCAAGTGTCTTCCTCCCCTAACCATTCTCATCGTGCATCTAATGAATCTTGTATGACTTGCTTTAGTGTCTTATATTCTACTTCCAATTGTCCCCATGGACATGTGCAAAGTGAACATCATAAACAAGTTAATGCTACATTTTTTAACCAAGGGAATAATCCCTATGGCACTCATTACAATTCGAGTTGGAGGGACCATCCAAACTTCTCTTGGAAAAGCCAAGGAGAAGGCTTAAACCCTCCCCAATGTGGTTTTCAAGGGAAGTATGTTCTACCTCCAATGCAAAACCAAGGATCCCAAGATTTTAGATCATCATTTCAATCGCATAGCAATCAATTCTCTAATTCTCATTTTCTTAACCAATCATCGTATTCTCAAGGAAACTCTAGGAGTCCCACTTTTAAGGAGAAAGTGTTGACCGCTTTAGGCACTCTAGAGGCGAACACTCAATTGCTTCATCCCCATTCTCAATCCATTGCTAAGCTAAAAACCCAAGTCGGGCAAATAGCTAGTACTTTGAATGCTCGAGAGAAAGGCAAAATGCCTTTGAATGCCCCACCAAAGCAACAATGTGTTGTGGAGACTCATTCCTCTTCGGAAGGTCCCAAAATTGAACATGTCAATGTGGTGACAACCTTGAGAAGTGGGAAGATTATTGACAACCAAGTAGGTATTTCCAATGAAGAGAGTAAACCGGTGGAACCCAAAGTTAACACCTATCCCGTTTCATATTCTATTCCTCCTTCATTGCATGTGCATGATCATTTTGTTGAGAAAGTTGTCAAAAATGATTTGAAAGATGAATTAAACAATGATTTGAAAAATGATTTTAAAAATTCTTGTGTTGAAAATTCTTCAAATAAAGATTTTGAAAAGGTTTTTGAGCCAAAAGCTCCATCTCTGGATGCCTTAAAAGGATCCATTTCTTTTGACAAACAAAAGACTAAGACCAATGAAATCATTGAAATGTTTAGGTAAGTGAAGATTAATCTTCCACTTTTGGATGCAATTAAGCAAATTCCAGCTTATGCCAAGTTCTTGAAAGATCTTTGCACCCAAAAGACGAAGAACAAAAGCCAAGCACCAAAGAAAGTAGTCTTAACCGAGCAAGTGAGCTCCATTTTGCAACACAACACTCTCCCAAAGTTTAAGGACCCCAGTTCACCTACTACCTCTTGCATTATTGGTGACCATGTCATCAGTGTATGTCAAATTAGGCTTAGGTGTAATGACCCGGATTTTGATTCAACTCGGTGTGTTAGTGATGAACCGAAGATTGACCTGATAACAGATCCAGATACGGAAGCAAGAATTAAAATGACGGTCTCTCAAGGCACTACGCACCTCTAAGACACTTTGATGACCTTCCATGAGGTCATGGAACTCAATGAGAACTGATGCGGAAGCAAAAGACAAACCAAAGTCTTAGGAGATATAAACCATCTCTTAAACGCAAAAGTGACCTTCCATGAAGTCACGGAACCCAAGGAAATAACAAGAAGCAGAAACTATGATAAATGAAGTCAACTAGCGCCCTATGGCACCAATGACACCCAAGGGAACAAGATCTAGTTCAAACTAGACCACGTACACCATTAAATGGCTTAACAAGATAAACAAAGTCAAGTGGGAATGAACGAAATGAAGTTAACCTGTCTGGGTAACAAACCAAACAAGACCCACACGATAGCTTCATTTCGGTCGACCGAAATGGAGCATCGGTCTGCCGAAATGAGCCAAGAAAAGAAGGGGAAATGAACCTTCAGTTCGGTCGACCAAAATGGCAAACCGGTCAACCAAAATAAGCCTCTACAATGAGAAAGGCTACTGGAATTGGAGTTTTTGATGAACCATTGAAATCCAAAGGGGTTCGGTCGACCAAAACAAGTCACCAGTCGACCGAAACAGGTCAAAAATGTGCATATGAACCTGTTATGCACTTGAAGTAAAGAAAAGACTCTAAGTCTCATTGAAAATCCCCATGGCATGATCAAACTTAATTATATGCGAATGTGTGATGATGTGAACATACACGCAAGTGTAATATGACATTTTAAACATGTTACAATGGTTTATGGCCTTATTACATCACATTTACAAGATTTGACATGCCAAACCTCAAAGTTATGAAAAATTACATTTTTAAACAAAAGGTGGCGCCAAATGAGTACAAGTGCAAATATAAACATACTTGGCCCTTGGCCTCATGTTATACATGTTGAATACAATGAAAAGAGTTTACTTATGTACATAATACACAAATGGAATCAAAGAATACAAGTTTGATACATAAGGCTACCAAATGATATTTCATGCTAACACTTGCATGAAATGGAAGCTCAAAGCTACAAGTCATCCCACTGAATGACAAGCATCACGAACCAAGTCTTCGTACTTGAACAAATCCCCCAGTAACTTCAGGGTGAGTAAACAAGTTTACTCGTCAAGAATGAGCATGCATCGACTCGATTTCTTTAGAGATTTTTAGACTAACATGCAATAGTTCAAAAGGGTCATGCCACCTAATGTTTATGTCGAAAGTTAGACTCAGGGAGCATCCTAAGCTACCTTAGAACAATGTTAACAAGAATCATGATATACATACAAATATGCAACGAATTAGGTTTGGGATAATCCAAAGAACACGATAAGGTGGATGCTTGAAAATAGATCAACATGAATTACACTTTCAATACAATTAAACAAGTTTTGGAATAATCCATACAACACAACGAGAAGTATACTTGTAATCAAGGACAAGGCATAAGATCTATGCAATTAAACAGGGATGGAATATCTCATATAACACGAAATGAGGTTATACATGAAATCAAGAATAAGGCATAATATCTATGCAAAGACAAGGCATAAAATCTATGCAATTTGACAAGATTGGAGCATTTCACATAACACGATAAGTTTAAATCTTCAAGGCATAGCAACTTGAAATTTAAAGAGTGAAATCAACCTATGTGGAAACTCGGATATCGCCCGGATTAAAACCGTACTCTTGAGATCACTTTAGGGCTACTAACCCATGGGTACCTTTCCCCTAGTGCGCACTATAGTGTAAGAAGACATTCCCCCATACTAGAACCAAGTCCTAGCCATGTCAATTCTTGATTGATATCTCCAAGTCCCAAAATCAACAAGTTGTGCAAACCAGGATAGTATCAAAATACAATAAATGCATTAACCACGTTTCATGCACAACCAAGATTTTGGAACACAGAAGTCATGCCCTAAGTTTGCAACTATGATGGCATGTGAAATGTCAAGAATTCGTAGTATACATCTATATAGATTAGAATTAAGATATATAGCATATGGAATCCATTGAAATAAATATACCATAAGTATAAGATACATGGTTTAATTACCTACTAAGCAACACATGAGTAATTAAATCATTCTAAGACAAATGCACAAGTCTATGAAGTACATTAATGAAACCAAGATACAAGGGGTCACGATACTCGATAAAAAGATACAAGTCCATGATTAAACCGATGGAAGCATAAACGGGAATTTAACCTACTTAAGGGATTAAATTATCAAGATTACAAGACAAGTCCAAATATTCTATGAATAAGGCATGCCAAGGATCATGTTAAGGACAAGTTCAGTATCATGTTACAAGTTCATTTCATACAGGACACAACAATGTGAATTAATTTCCACACAAAGGAAATAATTAAATAAAAGTTTCAAAACTTATCCGATTATTCTCGAGTTGATACACGTGAAGGAACTTGTTAAGGAAATCAAGAATACAAGGTTAGAAATTTAATCTGGCTCGTGGAACCATTGAATGGATTTTAATTAATTCTTTTAATTAAAATCTCTAGATTTTGAAATTTATCCAGATGACTTCAAATTAATATATGTTATACAGCATGTCAAGACTTGATTTAAAGGCATGATACAAGTACATTTCACGCAAGGCACGACCATGAGTATTAAACTTTAATACTAGAAAAATAATAATTGAAAGGTTTCAAAACCTAATCAAATATTCTAGATTTAATATATATGAAACTATACGACATGCATATCAAGAATGTCAAGTCAGAATTCCAATGGAGTGAATAGTACACTCGGAATAAATTAATTAATCAAATTAATTAAATACTACTAGATTTCGAAACTTCTCCAATTACACTGAATTTAAACTATATTGAAAAGCATGCTAGAGCCTAATATAATATGCTAACACATGCTGATTTAAAGCTAGATAAGGCCACATGATTTAATATTTTATTCAAGGTAAATATTAAATAAAATCTTCGTTACTTGTCCAAATGATCTAGATTTAATATATATTAATCAACATATTAAGTGATAATATTCTATCATGCCACATGTTTAAAACAAACTATGGACAACCTGGAAAATTAAATCTTACACAAAGAAATAATAAATCAAAGTTTTTAGATTTGATACAAAGACATGTAAATGAAGTATATAAGCATCACAAGCATGCTATATAACAAGAAAATAAATTATAACACCCTCTACCTCAATTTGAGATGAAAACCTTAAAGGCCCATCGAAAAAAAAAAAGTGCTCCGAATCCGACGATATCGCGGAGTTTTGTCGAGGACAACACCGTGAACAAGAAGCCCCATGAAAATCACAACTTGACTTCAAACCCAAACTCAAGAAATGGTCAGAAATGGGTTCTAATAAGGGTGAAAGATGCGTGTCGTCAAGACAAGCATTAAACGTTAAGGCTGAAGAGTTTTCACTCGAGAGAAGTGGCCGAAAAATGAAGAAGAAGCATGGCAGCCCCTTGGCTGCCATGGCTACCGGCCAAGAGAGAGGAGAGAGAGAGAGAGAAAAATCTGATATTTTATCTTAAGACCTCCTATTTATAGAAAATCTCAAAAAGTGTCCCGAAAGGGCCCCGCCGAGTCTGGAAAAGTGAATTTTGAGCAAACGCGCTCAAACGGCAAAACTCCGCGAATGAAAAAGATTCAAAATGATAAAATATGAACAACAGAAGAAATAGAATCAAAAACCAAGTCCCATGCAGAGAGATATGCCCCGAACAAGTTCGGCGGCAACTAGGTCCAAAAACTCTGAAACTGGAGAAAAACGACCAGAACGAAATTCTATGAATTTACAAGTTGACAAAAAGTGAAAATCGAATCTTGTACGAGGATTCAGGCTCCAGACGAGATATTTTTGCAATAACTTTCGTTAATTGCACAATGACCCCTGCAAAAAGGGTTAATTGCACTAATGACCCAGAATGAAAATATCTTCCAAAAATATTTTCTTAGATACCCCTGAAATAAAATATCTTCAAAAGATATTTACAAAAAATATCCCAAGAAAAGAAAATAATTCCAAAGAACTATGCATCCATACCCCTATGGACACCGGGAGCAACCAGAGTACTTTCTTGCAAAAGTAAAGATACGTATTTCGAGAAAATCACTGAAGATGAAGGCACGTGAAGTCAAAAACCAACTCCGAGCACGAAAAGTGAGGTTGTGCCAACAAAGTGACAAACGGGGAAAAGACAGAATAGGGAAAAAGACGAAACAGGGAAAAAGACAAAATAGTGCATAGTGTCCGGAAAGTGAAAATGTGGAAATGACTCGGTCCTCAAAGGAAGTTGTCAATCCAAACAAAAGAGTCTCATAAACCATTTCTGAGCACTCGAGATGCCACTAAGCGACGAGAAACTGAACTTAGAAAAGAAAATTAAACGAAAAAAATTCATTCGTAAAATTTTAGGAAAAATGAAAGGAAGAAAAATTTCTGGGTCGTTACATTAGGAGACTTAAAACCGACGTCGGTAGTTTTCAACTTGCCGACCAGTCCATCAAAAAACCCCGGGGTATCATAGAGGATGTCTTGATTAAGATTGATAAATTCTTCTTTCCGGTCGATTTCGTAGTCATAGATACGAAACCGGTTCCGAACCCCAAGAGCCAAATTCCCATTATCTTTAGCCGTCCCTTCTTGGCAACTGTAAATGCCAACATCAATTGTAGGACGGGGATAATGAAAATCTCATTTGGGCATATGAAAGTGAAGTTGAATATCTTTAATCCGACCCTAAATTCCATAGACAAGCATGAAGAAGTGTGTGTTGTTGAAAAATGCATTGCCAATGAATTAGATAAAGTTAAGTCTCTACTTGATATTGAACATTCCCATGGTTTGCTTTCCAAAAAGAATTCAAAGAAAATTGTTTTAAAACCAAGTGTTCCAAGGGCATGGAAACCCAAGAGTTGTTTTGACCATGGACTGTTAATCTCTTTTGAGCTAAATCCAACGAGTTCTTTAGAGAACCATTCGTTGGGTGGGGTTCAAAGTGTTTTTCACCCCGCCAAAGAGGGGATGCATAACAAGATATTTGAACTGGGCTAAAAGAGCCCAACGTCTTGCTAGAGACGTTAAAGACTAGCAATGCTTCATAGGGTTTACAACCCTATTCCTCCCTCAATTCTATTTTACCTTTCATTTCTTGCTTCGTCTAGATATATTCTGGGTTCATACACATTGTTAGGGATTGTGATTGAGAATGCATGCACTTTCATTCTGAAAATAGGCATTTTGTTACTGTTTGATCGATCTCAAAAGATATTCGATTGATCGAACTTCATACTTGCATCATACCTACATCCAATCACCTTTTTGTCCCATCGTGTGAAGTTTTTTGTGATCCATCAGAAATTACAAGATCAATCCAACTTCTTCTTGGATCGATCTTCAGTTCCAACACTTAGAAAAAATTTTTAGACCCTGCATAAAATAGCTCTTTGTCTAATCGTTCGAACTTGTCTGCTAGTTTTCACCTGTTAAATCGATCAAAGTCTCTTCCAGATCGATCTTGGATTAATCGATCTGTGTTCCTTTGTTCCTTTGACTTTGAATTTGACTGCCCTTTGAATTTTGAATATAAAAAAATAATAATAAAAAAAATATAAATATAAATATATATATATATATTTAGTTTTAAGAAATTTTTCAAAATCCAAAAAAAAATTTAATTTTAATTTTAATTTTCAACCAAAAAAAAAAAAAAATACTGTGTCATTTTGAAGCTTAGATCGATCTGTGTTCCTTCAAGATCGATCTATGTTCGATCGATCGGATATTTTTCCAAATCGATCGAATATGTCGGGGGCACTTTTTAAAATAGAAGCCAAAGGTCATTTGGATCGATCCTAAAGATCGATCCAAGATCTTTGCGTCTCTCCCATCGCTGCAACCTTCTTCCCAACCTCCGGCGAGCTTCCAAAGCTTCGAATCCCTCTTCTTCACTTCAGATCTCATCATCTCTCTCTCGTCTTCACTTCTCTTCTCAGATTAGGTAAGTTTTGAGTTTTATTTTTGATTTCGATCTTCAATCTTGTGCTTTTTGTGCTTTCTAAGCTTAGATCTTGAGTTTCTATGATTGATTATTTCCTTTTTGAGTTGTTGAAGTTTATGTATATACATGTATATATATATTTGTATATATTTCATTTTCGTTTTAATTTTGGGGGTCACGTGCCAAGATAAGTGACCATTCTTGTGTTGTTGTGGTGTGAGAGGGCCCACGAGCTTGCTTGGGAGGCTCCCGTGTCATCCACGTCACAGATCTGTGACTTTTCAAGTTTCTCACAATAGTTCGATCAATCGAATTTTTCTCTGATCAATCAGAGAAAGATTGATCTCACTTAGTCTTGATCGATCCTACCTGGATTGATCTCATATTTTCCTGATCGATTGAAGATCACAGATTTGCATATACGCTTCACACACCATCTCTTGCGTTCCATGCTATCTTAATCATGCCCAATGCCTGTATTTTCCATATTGGATGCATTCTATACTTATACTGTTTAGCATGTTTCACTTAGTTACTATTTATTTGGCTGTGTCATCACTTACATAGATTCATGTCAATTATTCTGAGTTGTCTATCTTATTTGACATACATGTTTCTATGTTACGCTTCAATTCTTTATTATCTATTACTGACTTCTATTGCAAATGTTTTCCTTTTTCTTTTGTAGGCCATGGCCCGAGTCAAGACTGTTGTCCGTAGGCAGTATGGCCACAGAGTCAAGCCTAGGATAGAGGAGCAGGCAGGACCTTCTCATGCTTAGGTCCCAGCTCCAGAGCCAGCTCCAGCTTAGTCCTCATCATCTAATTCCAGACTACAGTCTTCAGCTTCTGCATCATCTTCTTCTTCAGATGAGGTTGAGCATATACCATTTGCTTATCCACCACAAGCACAGCTAGGCCAGGTCCGAGACATTCCTGCCTGGAGATACTCACATCTTTCTGTGGCGCATGAGTTGGTGTTTGATATTACTTTCTTCTCCCGGTCAGTCCTGACCAGGGCAGCTTACGATGATATTGACCGAAGGGGCATTTCAGCTATTTTGGCCCCTATAACATATCCAGTTTACCAACGGCTTGTTCGGTTGTTCTACCAGAACTTCCGGCCGACCCCAAGTAACCTATCAAAGCTGCAAACTACTATTAATGGCCACCCCATCCAGATCACGGTTGACATATTAGCCAGATCTTCTTGGTACTCTCATGTCTGGCTTCCCGACCTTCATTATTCTATCTTGAGGAGGCCTTCTGACGCAGACATGGCTGTTGCACTAACTGGCCACTACGCAGATGGTGAGACTTTTGCCACCCGGACTTATCTGCCCGATGATTTATGGTTCTTCTATTCAGCCTTGTACCGAAACATATTTATGGCAAGCTATAAGATCTAGCGACGTTTGAACTTTTTGGCTGCCCTCTACGTATTCTATACAGGCCAACAGGTATCTATTTCGGCACTCTACTGTAGTGTCATGATGAAGCTTTATATAGATTACATCAATAAGGAGAAGCCCAAGCGGGCTAAGTACCTCCCATTTGCGCACCTTATCACTCAGATCCTCCGAGATCAGCGCTACCCGTTCCATCTAGATGAACGTCCTGAGGTAGAGGCTTGCAGCTTCGTCAAGAAGGATTGGAATGAGAGCTACAATGCTCTTATTAAGAGTTTGGAGGAGGATGCTGTCTTAGCAGCTGAGGAGGCAGCTGAGTTAGAGGAGGCAGAGATGGCGGCAGCAGCAGTAACAGTAGCAGCAGCTCCAGCAGACCCACCTGTCGCTGCGGATGCACATATGTAGATAGACCTGTAGCAGCAGCCTCCAGAGGAGATACAACATCACTTTCCGGGAGGGTCGCTAGTTCATTCTTAGGAACACAGTTAGGACATACATCAGTCTCCTGATCCAGTCATACCTGACGCTCCAACTCAGACACCTGGCCTAGAAGAGTGTATCCAGACTTTAGAAGATGCGGTAGTCTCTCTTAGAGTTGATGTGGCATCTCTTTGTTCTGATGTTTTGGTTGCGCTACAAAGCATATCCAGAGATATCCGAGGATCACGCCTCGCTCGCCCTACTTCCTCTGCCTCTATACCTCTCTTTCCTCTTTATATATATGTGATACTTGACTGCTCTTTTGATACTGTTATGATATTTTTGCGGCCAGTCTGTTGGCCCTGATACTGTGATGTACTGTACTTTATTTTTATTATTCTATGCATGATATTTTTAGATGTCCACTTCTTATATTGATACATTTATCTGTGATTGACTCCATTTAGCAGGTACATCCCAGTGACTTTAGTGAGAAAGAGTGCTGCCCAAATTTTTAAGGACCACCCTTTTTCCTTTCTTCTTATTTCATTTATTATCCTATTTACACTTGCATGTCCACTGTGCACTGTTATTATCCCCTTCGTTACCTGATCAGCTTTTATCTAGTGCCATCGTTTCAGGACCACAGTTAATCCCAAGTTTAGGGGGGTTGTACCACCCACTTTGGATACTTGTGTCCCATTCATTCTTTGTCATAGCTGCATTGGTGTACTCTTTTATTTGTTCTCTTTGCATATTGAGGACATTGTACCCTCTAAGTTTAGGAGTAATGGTGTTATTTACAGTACTTGTTTTTAATTCAAAATTTTGAGCATGACTAGTGTATTTGAGGGATTTTCTATGATTGGTCTATAATTAGCTATGATTTTGATCTTTTGAGGACTATATTGCTTAAAATTTAAAAATTGCTTGACTAGAGAGTCCAATACTCCTTGTGGATGCCATTTAGGAGTAAATTTTTTGAAAGATTGATATCTTGCTTACATTTGTGGTTCACATCATCTTGATTTTGTGATTATTTTGAGATTCACTCTAGGATCCTACACTAGCACAGGTGCACACTAGTATTCATTTATGGGGTACATGCTTTGTTGATTATTGAATTGGTTATATCCCAATTGGGCTAGTAGTGCATTGAAAGGCTTTCATTTTGACAAAAGTGGATAACAATCCCTTTTCATTGAGTAGCTGAGATTCTAGCCTCATCAAGCATTGAATTTCTCGCGCCGAAAGGTAGAAGGCCCAAACTCTAGGTTAATAACTTGTGTAAAATAATAATAATAATAATAAATAAATAAATAAATAAATAAAATGTTGGAAAAACAATAAAAAAGTGAGGACTTCTCCCAAAAGGTGAGCAGTGGGAAATGATTAGATGGAGGTTGTTTTGATTTGTAGCCTAGTTGATTTGACCTTGTAAGTCCTTAGGGGTGTTTAAACACCTAATGCCCTAAAGCCGTTTGGTTTGGGAGTCATTGACCTAACGCTTGACCTCATGGATCACTAGAAAGCTTAATAGATCACTACATTGCACCATGCTTCCATCTTTGATCCTTAGGATAGTTAAAAAAAAAATAAATAAATAAATAAATTGAGTGAAAAGAATAAGAGCACCTAGATCAACAAGGCTTAAATAAAAGGTCTACTCTTTGTTTTGATGATCAGAACTAGATTTGTGTGCTAGTTTGAGAGTAAGGATGTGATCATTTCTTTAGTTGGCTTAGATAGCAACATATTTGATGCCGGTCCACTCAAAAAGAATTCTAGTGTTGTTTTGATTTGCATGATCGTTTTCTTGATGTATGGAGGACCATGCTTGCTTGCTTGATGTTGAGATTTTGGGAGACTAATTGGAAATGGTTGAAAAATTGCATACTTGAGGTAGTTTTCTCCCAATGCTTGTTTGCAATATTGGTGCCTCTTTAATGAGAAAGAGCTTAATGCTTGTGGGTATCATTTCTGGAAACCCTCACGAGACTTCACTAGTCCATTAGGGTAACCTAGGGGTTTAAAAGGCTTGTTGCATATGCTAAATGCAATCGTGTTCCCTACAAAAGTGGCGTTATCCATTTATTGCTTTCTAGATTCATAGTTGTATAGTTGTTCATTTCATTCCTTTACTTTGTAGTTCATTGTTAGGGACTAGCAATATTTAAGTTTGGGGGTGTGATGAGCGCTGAAAAGTGTGCATTTAAACCCCTTAAGCTTAGATATTCTAGGACCTTTATCTATCTTACTTTCCCGTTTTAGACTAATTTCATGTTATTGCCCTTTTTAGGTGCTTATCCTAAAAATAAGTTAATTCAACCAAATAAAAGCATTAAAGAAGCGATCTCAAGCTGAATGGAAGAAAGGAGTAAAGTGGAAGCAAAGTGGTGGAAAAGCAGCAAGTTCGATCGATCTCAACAATTCTTCGATCGATCTAGATGTGATCGATCTAGACATTTCAAGATGGATCCAAGCCTTTGTCCTTATCCAAAAGATTCCACCATCTTCGATCGATCCAACTTTTCTTCGATCGATCAAAATTGTTTGATCTTTTCTTCACCTACCACCCTACCTACCACTTTTGTCTCTTTCCCAAAATATCTCAGAGATTTATCTTTATTCAAAAAGGTGCCACCAAGGATAATAGATCTCTGCAGCATTCGATGAATCTCACCTAAGTTCGATCGATCTCACCACAGTTTGATCGATCAAACCTCCTCAAGTCTGAATTAAAATAGAGTCCAGCTCATTAAAAGTTAGCTCATGGTGTAATCATTGAAGGAGCTTTAGTGCACGAGCCCAAATTATTGGATGTGACACTTGAGTCTCCTATATAAGGATTTTGAGCCACTTTTGCAAAAACAAATACACATATCATCATATCTTGAGATATCTCATAAGATTCAGCATATATCTTGGAGAGGAGGCTAGAGACTAGAGAGTTTTTACACATTTTGGGAGTTCTTCCATTCTTCTAGGGTTTCCATCAAGAATGAGGTCATTCCTACCATGGAGATAGCCCTTGAGGGTTGGATGACTACTTCAATGAGTGGCTAAACATCTACTTGGGGCTAGAGTAGCCCCTAAATTTGCTTCCTAGACCTAGTGCTTTGTATATTCTTGGGGATTTACTTGTAATAAATATTTTGATCTTGGATATATATATATATATATATATATATATATATATATATATATATATATCCATACACATCAAGTAGAAACCATAAGATATATATATATATATCTTGTGGTTTCTACTTGATGTGTATGGATTAATGCTTTCAACTGATTATCTATTTCTAATCATATGTCTATGTATGCTAGAATGGATGATTCATGTGCTTTTCTCAAGATTTAGTGGAATTTATGCATGTCTATGTGTATGAATGAAGTTAATCTAGTAATGATCAAAACATAGTGCTTAATTGAACACTCTTGTAATTTATTTGATAGTTCACACTTGTTTTTTAATGGATTGTGCCACACTTTTAGCTTACTGAGTTTAATTTTCATGTCTTTAGTGTAGATTTAGTGTAGTTGCTTTAGATTCATAGATAGGTGGACAATCTATTCTTGTTCCTTGGTATTCCATACTTATGAATACAAAGGGTGTATGCTTCTAAATAGTTGTGTGTGCATAAATTGTGGTTTTATTGACTGGATTTTGGTCTCATTTGATAGGTTGTGCTTCCTATTTGTATTGGCTAGATAATCTATACTTGTTTGCCATCCATGCCTTGTTTCAATTAATGTCACACACACACAAATTACAATTCAATTTCTCCATTGATATACAATTGTTAGTGTCTAGTGAAGTCAAGCTTATTGGTGAGCTCTAGTACCCCAAGTCCTCTCCTCTATATCTTTTTCCCTATCTTCTAAATTATTGTATTTTGCTTGCTTTAATTTCAATTACATTGTAGTTTAATCAACCAAACAAACCATCTTTTAATCACTCGACCTACTAACCCTATATATTTCCATTGCAAATGTACCCACAAATCCCTTGGGACGATCCCTACTCACCTTAGCTATATTTTTAGTTAGAGGTAGTAGTGGCATTTATAAATTTAAAACTTGGCCACACTATTTTGCACAAATTTGGTTGCATCGCGACAGGCATGCCACACATCGGTCCAAATTTAATCCTCGAGCTGAAAAATGTGTTTTCATAGGTATGGTTCTAATCAAAAGGGATATAAGTGCTATAATCCGTAAATAAGAAAATTTTATGTGAGTATGGATGTCTTTTTCTTTGAAAATAAATCATACTTTCACAAAAATTCTCTTTAGGGGGAGAATGAGGTGGTGGAAAAAAATATTTAGGATTTATCTCCTACTCCATTACCAAATGTAATTTTGACTACTTCACCTCATCCTACTGTTATTTTTGAAATTCAAAGCCAAGAACAATGTGATAAAACCAATGAAAACAATGAAAGCAATCCTAGTTAAATAGTGCCAAATATTACTATATCTGAAACAGGAAGAATCACTACAACTGGGCTCAAAAGTTCGAAATAATGAGCTTGTGGTTTATACTCAGAGAAGACCTCATCAAAAAAGTCAAAGTCAACATATTCCTCTTGGAAATGATCAATCTCAACCTCAGGGAACTGGACCTCTAGATATCACAGGTAGTTCTGTTCCTAACTTATCTTCAGTTCCTAAAATTGTTAGGAAAGGTATTTAAATCAAATATCCAAATCCAAAATATCCCATTGCCAAATACCTTTCTTATGAAAAACTCTCTCAAACTCAAAGGGCTTTTACCTCAAAAATCTCACACTTGTTTATCCCAAGAAACATTCAGGAAGCTCTTAATGATCTGAATTGGAAGTTAGCAGCGATGGAAGAGATGAATACTCTTAAAAGAAGTGGTACTTAGGAGATAGTTGATTTACCTAAGGAGAAAAAAATAGTAGGCTGCAAGTGGGTCTTTACTCTAAAATGTAAAGCTAATGGTAGCATAAAGAGGTATAAGGCAAGACTAGTAGCAAAAGGGTTCACCCAGACCTATGGAATTAATTATCAGGAAACTTTTACTCCTGTAGCCAAGATAAACTCAATCAGAATCTTGTTATTTTTGGCTGTGAATTTCAGCTGGTCATTACGTACACCATTTAGATGTAAAAACTGCCTTTTTAAATGGAGATCTTGAGGAGGAGGTCTTTATGAATCTACCACCTGGGTTTGAGGGAAAATTGGGACCTAATAAAGTCTGTAGACTAAAAATCTTTATATGGTCTCAAATATTCCCTTAGAGCTTGGTTTAAGATATTATTTAAGATCAAGGATTTGGGTGCATTAAAATACTTTCTTGGAATGGAGTTTGCTAGATCTAAATAAGGTATATTTGTGAATTAAGGTAAATATGCTCTTGATTTACTTAGTGAGATAGGTCTGCTAGGATGTAAACCAGCCGAGACACCCATTGAGCCCAACCTTAAGCTGCAGCCTTCTAAAGATGAAGAAGTTCTGAACAGAGAGTAGTATCAAAGACTTGTTGGAAGACTGATCTACTTGTCACATACACGTCCAGATATAGGTTTTGCAGTCAGCATGGTTAGCCAGTTCATGCATTCACTTGGACGAGAAAACTTTGATGTAGTCTATAGAATTCTCAGATACCTAAAGGGGACCCCTAGAAGAGGTCTACTGTTAAAAAACCGTGGGCATTTGCAAGTTGAAGCCTATAGTGATGCGGATTGGGCTGGGAGTGCTATTGATAGACGGTCAACTTCTGGCTACTGCACCTTTGTTGGAGGTAACCTTGTCACCTGGTGGAGTAAAAAATAGAATGTGGTAGCAAGAAGTAGCGGAGAGGCCGAGTTTAGATCAGTTACTCATGTAATTTGTGAGGTGTTATGGATTAAGAGACTATTGGAAGAATTAAAGGTCTCTAGTCCGTTGCCTAAGAAATTGTATTGTGACAATAAAGCTGCTATTTCGATCGCTCACAATCCAATGGTTCATGACAGAACAAAGCACGTGGAGGTAGATAAACACTTCATTAAGGAAAAGCTCAAAAATGGATTGATTTGTATAACGTACATTCCTACTACCGAGTAAGTTACAAATATGCTTACAAAGGGACTTCCTACAAGACAGTTCGATAGACTAATTGGCAAGCTGGCTATGAAGGATATCTTCAAACCAGCTTAAGGGGGAGTATTGAAAAAGAAAGATTCGGTAATACTACTAAATATTATTAGCTGTAAATATAATATTCGGAGGATATTTGCTGTAAATAGAATATTGGTCAATGTTGTAGATTAGGAAATTATTAATTAAGCCAACTAGCTATTGTAATAAGTTTACTGATTTTGTGCTTGTATTTTCTCCTATAAAGAGAACTCGTGTAAACTTGTGAATATTGTGAACTAATACAGAAAAAAGATTTATTCCATATTTCTTTCCCTTTCAAGTTTATACCCCCAAATCGCGGCAATCATTTCCTAATAAACACACCATTTTTACTCTCACTAAACTCACAACTCTCTCTCTATATATATCTTTGGGTAAATTATATTTACCTCCCTTGAGGTTTGGGCAAATCTCACATGGGTGAAGCGTTTGAGGTTTATTACTCTGACTTACCTTAAGATTATAAAAAGTCAATTATACCCTTATATGTAATATATTTTTATAATACAAAATATATTATAAAATATAAAAAAATTAATTATTCTATCTCATCTCTTTTATTGCTTTCTCTCTCCTCTCTACCACCGTTACCCTCTCTTAATTTAAAAAATCTTGTAAAAATAAAATAAAAAATGAGTGTAAGGGCAACTTGGTCATTTTATGAATTATTTTTACAAGTTTCGATAAGGGGGGGGGGGGGGGTGTTGAGCATAAACCCAAATCTCAAGGAAGGTCAAAACAATAAATCTCAAATGCTCCACTTGTGTGAGATTTGTCCAAATATCTGGGGATGTCAGTGCAATTTACTCTATATCTTTCTAACATTTTTTTTTTTGGTAATTTTTTATTTTATTTTATTACTGTTCAAGCGGCCCCTCCTTTTTTTCTGACTATATCACTGCTCATGAGTAAATGGAGAGTTGAATTAGTGTTGATGCGTGGAAGTCCTTTGGGAACGGGTCAGAAGACATCACACCTTCCATCTTCATCAACAAGAAGCACTCAACAGAGTTACTGGACTGGCCATGGTACGTACAAGATTAATGACTCTTCTTCCCATCCATGTTCTCATATTTTACTGTTCTTGTACTATAGAATTTCACATTGCCATAGACATAATTACATCAACTCAACCCTGAAACTATAATCTCCAATGGTTACACCTTCAAACCCCACAAACCAACTGATAACACTCAAGAAATTAAACAAGAATCACACTACTTACAAAAATTTAAGTATCTATGTCCACGGTCAAGATCCGGTAAACATTTCATTATGCCACAAATATGGGATTACAAGTTTTTGCTCCCAAACCTCCCCTTCCTTCTCTCGTATCACACTACAAACCCTAATTTTTAGTGTTCTTTCGTATCACACTACAAACTCTAAATGCCTTTATATACTGGATACAAAAGAATCTACAACCTGGATTCACGACTTGCAAGAGAAAATAGGTCAATTTTTTCCCTTCAAATTTCCATATCATAATCGAATAACAACGCGACCCAAGCCAAAACAAAATTAGGACCACAATAGAGATAAACCCCTTAATGATTCTTCTGTGACTCCGACCAACCTTGTAGTACATGTCATAAATGGATAGAAACAGATTGTTTGGTAGTCAAATGTTTCAAAAATATGTGTTTAAAACTTTAAATTACCCAAAGGTTTTTCTCGACAAAATGAAAATTCAAACTACCAATTAGTATTAGTATGGTATAGTCTCTCCACTACAAATGGGAGGTTGGGGCAATATCATCAGCGCTTGCGTTTGCTTGAACATTGAAGAATAAAAAAATTTCCAACCAAGGGCCACCAAGGGCTTCAAGAAATAGATGTGACTATGACTTAGTCCAATCACAAGATACTATGTATATGGGAAAAAATACGTAGCCGTTGGGGCAATATCATCGGTGTGCACTTCCGTTTGCGTGAACTTTGAAGGAAAAAAAAAATTCAAACCAAGGGCTTTAAGAAATAGATTTGACCATGACTTAGTCCAATCTCTAGGTACTATGTGTATGGGAAAAAATCGGGATCGTATACAAAATAAAAATATTTGAAAGGAACAAAATGAATTTATAAAACATTTCGGGGGCACTTCCCCCCTAAGCTCCACTTAGCTAGATCGTTAATTTGACCTTTATACAAACTCATTATTTAACAATTTGTATCGTACACTAAGGTCTATATAAAGAGCACTGAAAGGGAGAGCAAGTAAAATTTTTTATATTTGTTCAGACAATGTATGGTCAAATAGAGACGATTGACATGTACCATGCAACATAGGAGCAAAGATTTTTAAACCTTTAATCTTTCATTTTATTTTCTTAAAAAAATAATCAGGTTGTGAAGACTGTTTCAACCGTCAAACCAATCCATTTCATTTGTTGAACCATTTCTAGTTGAAGTATAGTTTAGTTGACATATAACAGAGTGAGATCTAGAAACCTTTGCAATTTAAAGACTAAATGGTCCGTTAGATAAAAATTATTAGTAAAAAGCCAAAGGAAGTAAAAAAGAGAGAAATAATTGCTCTCTCTAGGTCAAATTTAAGTCACTAATTAGTATGTGCTTTCACCATGCTAATTAAGCCTCTTATTACTATTAGTCAAAAAATTGTTAAAAGAGTAGAAGAATTGATTCGTGATTAGACCTCATCTTTGTTTATAATATGGTTTATAAATTAATAATGCTTAAACGACGCATGATCTTTGATTTATATTGCAGACTACATGAATTTGATAAAATTATCAGTAATGCACAACCAAACCAATAATGAAAGAACAAAAAACAGTTTTAAATTCACAATATCAAGTATTTATTTATTTGCATAATCGTGTTGATCTAATATATATATATTTTTTTTGATATTATTTCTTTTGTTTATAATGTTAATAATTTATAGGTTTGCCACAAATTCTTATCGTGCCACAATAAATATATGGCCTATTTTTTGGTATTTGCCACAATATATATTTTAGGCTATTAAATTAAATTTTATTTTATTAATAATAGAATAGCCATGGATAAACTCCGTGGCCTATTTTGGATAGTTGCCACGGCATATATTTCGTGGGCAATTAAAATTATAGCCACGAATAAACTCTGTGACCTATTTTGGATATTTGCCACGACATATATTCGTGGGTAATTAAATTTATAGCTACGAATAAATTCCGTGGGAAAACACCTATTCTACCACGATAAATATTTTAGTTGCAAAAGGATTGAATTAGCCACGACTAATTCTTATATCGGGATTGCTACTTGCCATGGAAATATTGTTATTTAGCGATGAAATAGCCTGTGGTAATAGAAGGTATTTTACTACGGGTTCAAATTTTTGGCAAAAGGTTTACATTTTGCCACGGAAATTTTTAGTCTTGGTTATTGGCATTCTAGAACGGGGCTACATCCACGACCAAGCCATGAGCTATTTCTTATGGCTAAAAGGCTTTCACCATGAAATTTGAAAGTTTTTGCCACGAAGTGTCTTGTGGCAAGAACCCAAATTTGTTGTAGTGACTTTTTAATTTAATTTTTTTTATTATTCTTTTATTTTACACCACAATTATATATATATACAAATATCAAATCAGATCCATATAAAACACATCAAATAAAATATATGAGATGCAAATGGACTCAATCAACACCCCTGTACACGACAATTCCGGTAGCGGGTCTCACACGAGACCGTCCAACCCGAAAAACGAAAAAAGTGCAAAAATGGCAACCTTGGCATTTCAAAGAATCATGGACTCAATGAAATGTCCCAACCAACTCTCGGACACAACCGGCATACTCCACGGTGTCCAGCACGCAAAACTAGAAAAGACGAGAATGCCCTTGCATGAACGAAAAATTCTAAAAAAATGAAAAATGACGAAAATTCAGAAATATTACATTTTCTGCAATTTTTTATTTTATTACTGTTCAAGCGGCCCCTCCTTTTTTCTGACTACGTCACTGCTCATGAGTAAATGGAGAGTTGAATTAGTGTTGATGCATGGAAGTCCTTTAGGAACGGGTCAAAAGACATCACACCTTCTTCATCAACAAGAAGCACTCAACAGAGTTACTGGACTGGCCATGGTACATACAAGATTTATGACTCTTCTTCCCATCCATGTTCTCATATTCTACTGTTCTTGTACTATAGAATTTCGCACTGTCATAGACATAATTACATCAACTCAACCCTGAAACTATAATCTCCAATGGTTACACGTTCAAACCCCACAAACCAACTGATAACACTCAAGAAATTAAACAAGAATCACACTACTTATGAAAATTTAAGTGCCTATGTCCACGGTCAAGATCCGGTAAACATTTCATTATGCCACAAATATGAGATTACAAGTTTTAGCTGCCAAACCTCCATTCTCTCGTATCACACTACAAACCCTAAATGCTATTATATACTGGGTATAAGAGAATCTACAACCTGGGTTCACAACCTGCAAGAGAAACTAGGTCAATTTTTTTCCTTCGAATTTCCAAATCATAACCAAATAGCAACGCAACCCAAGCCAAAACAAAATTAGGACCACAATAGAGATAAACCCCTTAATGATTCTTCTGTGACTCTAACCAACCTTGTAGTACATGTCATGGATGGACACAAACAAATTGTTTGGTCGTCAAATGTTTCAAAAATATGTGTTTAAAACTTTAAATTACCTAAAGGTTTTTCTCGACAAAATGAAAATTCAAACTACCAATTAGTTTTAGTTCAGATGGTATAGTCTCTCTACTACAAATGGGATGTTGGGGCAATATCATCAGCGCTTGTGTTTGCTTGAACTTCGAAAAATAAAATAAAAATTCAAGCCAAGGGCCACCAAGGGCTTCAAGAAATAGATATGACTATGACTTAGTCCAATCTCAAGATACGGAAAAAATACATAGGGAGGTTGGGGCAATATCATCAATGTGTGCTTGCGTTTGCTTGAACTTTGAAAAAAAAAAAAAAAAAAAAAAAAAAAAAAAAAAAAAATATTCAAACTAAGGGCTTCAAGAAATAGATTTCACTATGACTTAGTCCAATCTCAAGATACTATGTGTATGGGAAAATATCGGGATCGTATACAGAATAAAAATATTTGAAAGGAACAAAATGAATTTATAAAACACTTAAGGGGGCACTACCCCACTATGCTCCACTTAGCTCCATCGTTAATTTGACCTTCATACAAACTCATTATTTAACAATTTATATCATATACTAAGGTCTATATAAAGAGCACTGAAAGGGAGAGCAAGTTTTTATATTTGTTCGGACAATGTATGGTAAAATAGAGACGATTGACATATACTATGCAACATCGGAGCAAAGATTTTAAAACCTTTAATCTTTCATTTTATTTTCTTAAATGAATAATTAGGTTGTGAAGACTGTTTCAACCGTCCAACCATTCCATTTCATTTTTTGAACCATTTCTAGTTGAAGTATAGTTTAGCTGACATATAAGAGCATCTCCAATTGGGTTGCTATATTGGCTGCCAATTCAAAATATAGTAGGTGAGTTAAAATTGGACTCTCCTGCAATATTGGATGCCAAAATTTACCTTTGCCATTTTTTGTGCCAAATCTAGCAAAACAAATAGCAATACATGTTTCCATATTTTGTGCCAAATCTTTTGAACTTTTGATTACAAAACAAGAATTACAGACCTTGATATATATATATATATATATATATATATATATATATATGCATACACAAAATCAAGAATTACAGACCTCGATTAGTTGATTTAGAAAATAAGTTAAAACAAAACCCATACATACAAGTTAGCAGTTGCACACAGAGAGAGGGGGCAAGCTTGAGAGTTGAGAGACAGTGGTTGAAGCTTGCGAACAGCGAATCCGAACTGGAACAGCGGGTGATGGAAATTGAAAGATATGGGTTTTGATTTTTTGAACAATCTGAAATGATACGCCGATATGGGTTTTGATATAGGTAATAGGTTTTGAACTTTGGATTCTTGCAGACAGATAGATAAACTGAAATATATGGGTTTTGAACTTCTGATTCTTGTAGATTTTGTAGTTTGCAGTGGCAGGGAGGGAGAGGGAGAGAGAGGTGAAGTTCTCAGAGTTGGGAACGAGAATAGAGATGGAGGCGATTAGGCTGAAATGATTTGCCCTAAAAATATATATATTTTTAATAATAATATAATCAAATATATATAATATATATAAATTTTCGAAAAAGAAAAAAAAATATATTGTATAAAAAAATTAATTCACAAATAGTGGTAAAAAAAAAAAATAAAAAATTTGTTTTTTTTTTTTTTTTTTTTTTTTTTTTTTTTTTTCCCTTTTTTGATCAAATATTTTAGATTTTTACTTCTTTTTAATTAAGTTTAATTTTAGTTTCCTTCTAATATCTACAACTTGACTTGGAATATGCCTAATATTAATATTACTGATGCACATATGAATGGTGGAAATGGTAGTTGAAAAAAAATGATAATTGTGCCAAAAAATAGTATTTTGCATGAAATGCACCATTGGAGTAGAATTGGTAAAATGTAGCATTTTGATACTGTAACACCAGTCAAAATATAGATTTGGCATGTGAAAATGACTTTTAACATTGGAGATGCTCTAACAGAGTCAGATCTAGAAACCTTTGCAATTTAAAGACTATAGAATCCGTTTGGTTACATAAAAATTATTAGTAAAAAGTGAAAGAAAGTAAAAAAGAGAGAATTAATTGCATAACTCTCTCTCTAGGTCAAATTTAAGTAACTAATTAGTAGGTGCTTTCACCATGCTAATTAAGCCTCTTATTACTATTAGTCAAAAAATTGTTAAAAGAGTAGAAGAATTGATTCGTGATTAGACCTCATCTTTGTTTATTATATGGTTTATAAATTAATAATGCTTAAACTGCGCATAATCTTTGATTTATATTGCAGACGACATGAATTTGATAAAATTATCAGTAATGCGCATCCAAACCAATAATGAAAGAACAAAAAACAGTTTTAAATTCACAATTATTTGTGTTATATAGTATCATAGGATACTGCTTCCGTTTACGGGGCTTTGAACCATTCAAAATTTATGACTAGTCGTAGATTCGAATCCGACTTGATTTGGAAATGGAGAGTTGAATTACTGTTAGCGCATGGAAGTCCTTTGGCAAAAGGTCAGAATCAGAAGACATCACACCTTCCATATTCACCAACAAGAGCCACTCAACAGAGTTATTGGACTTAATTGCCATGGTACAAGCCACTTTTTTTCTAATCCTTGCCCTCATATTTTACTGTTCTTGTTGTACTAATGAATTTTGCACTGCCATAGACACAATTACATCTACTCAACCCATCAGTGACACTGAAACTATAATCTCCGATGGTGACACCTTCAAATTGGGATTTTTTAGCCCTGTTAATTCTACTAAAAGATACGTTGGTATCTGGTACAATGAGATCTCTGTGACGGCTGTGGTATGGGTAGCGAATAGGGATAATCCTCTTAATGATTCTTCTGGGACTGTGACAATATTCGATGGCAATCTTGTGGTCTTGGATGGACAGAAACAGATTGTTTGGTCATCAGGTGTTGCACACTCTTCTGTGAACTCAAGTGCCCAGCTTTCCGATTCCGGGAACCTTGTATTACGAGATGAATCTAATGGAAACATAATGTGGGAGAGTTTTGAACACCCTTCTGATTCTTTCTTGCAGGGGATGAAACTTAGTACCAACAGGTTTACAGATAAGAAGACTCAGCTGACCTCATGGAAAAGTCCTTCAGATCCATCCAATGGAAGGTTCACTTTGGGCATCAATCCTCTGAATATTCCGGAAATATATATATGGAATGGCAGTCGTCCATACTGGCGGAGCGGTCCATGGGATGGGCAGATTTTTATCGGCATACCTGAAATGATTTCGGTGTACCATAGCAGATATGATATTGCAGAGGATAAAGAAGGGAACATGTACATAAGTTATACCTATTTAAAAGTGTCTCCTCTGTTATATATTGCCTTAAGTTCTGATGGAAATCTAATGAAGAAGAAGAAGAACTGGGAAAATGTGTGGTCGGCCCCAGACACTGAATGTGACGTTTATGGCAAGTGTGGTCCATTTGGGAGCTGCAATGAGCACGGTTCACCAATTTGCACCTGTTTACAAGGGTTTGTTCCAAAGCATATGGAGGAATGGAGTGGAGGAAATTGGACCAGTGGATGTGTAAGGAGGAGACAGAGGCAATTGCAGTGTGAGAGAAACAACAGTGGTGGTGAAGAGGGCAAAGAAGATGGGTTTATAAAGCTAATGATGGTGAAAGTGCCAGCCTTCGCGTTGCAGCTATTTGCTCCAGGAGACAAGTGCAGAAGTCGGTGCTTGAATAATTGTTCTTGTATAGCTTATTCATATTATAGTGGCATTGGTTGTATGCAGTGGAGTGGAGACTTAATTGACATACAGGAATTCTCCTACGGTGGAGCAGATCTTTACATCCGTGTTGCATATTCAGAACTCGGTAAGTGTTTTTTATCATCCTTAAAAATATAAAATAACAATAATATGTGCTTCTAATCCTTTTTGTCTTATTCTGTTTGTTTTACTTGATGATTCAGTATAAGCAAATCTCACTTGAATTTGAACCATTGCATATTCTAAACATGTTAGCCACCCGACATTTGTACTTTAGTTCACAAATGCGTTTGTTGTCTATTTTAATGGCATAAGTATGATACCTTTTCCCATTTGCCAACCGAAAAAGAGAGCCACGGAAAGCGTCTAAACTCCCAATTCTTTAATCTATATTAACTACAGTAGTCTCACAAAGTTTGTTGTGTTTTACAGAAAAAAAGAGAAGAACAAAACTAGATATCACAATTGTAGTGCTCATAGGCTCATTAATCATTGCAGTCTGTATCTATCTTTCCTGGATGTGGATGGCTAGACCACAAGGTATATGCCCATTAAAATTAGCTCAAGAGATTTGCACATATTGTTGTTATTATATAGATTACCTATTACTAAATTTTGAACCAGGTAGGAAGAAAAAGAGGGCGAAGTTATTATTTAAAAGAGGGGTAGTGAATCCAGATTGTTCAAATGAAAGAATGCTTGGAGATAAGCTCGACCAAATTAAACTTGAAGAGCTACCTCTTTTCAGTTTTGAGAAACTAGCAATTGCAACAGACAATTTTGATGTGGCCAATAAGCTTGGGCAGGGTGGTTTTGGTCCCGTGTACAAGGTAATGTTTGTTCATCGAAGCTCTACGCTGTTTGAAAAAAAAAAAAATTCACTTTCATCTTTAATTTCAGGGAAAACTGTCTAGCGGACAAGATATAGCTGTCAAACGGCTTTCGAGATTCTCTAGACAAGGGCTGGAGGAGTTTATGAATGAGGTTGTGGTAATTTCCCAACTCCAACATCGCAATCTTGTTAGACTTCTTGGCTGCTGTGTGGAAGGAGAAGAAAAAATGTTGATCTATGAATACATGCCAAATAAAAGCTTGGATGCATTTCTCTTTGGTTAGTTCATGATAAAGCTTTTTTTTGTTATTTCAATTAGCAGGAACTTCATTGTTTTGAGAAGACAGAAAGCCTTTTCTTTTGTAGTGTTTGTGAACATACTGATCTACTATAAGTCTAAAACTATAAATCTTATCTCAACATCAATTTTAATTTTCCAAGAAACTTTCACATACTTGTTTTTTCTTTTCTTCAATATTGTTTCAGATCCAATCAAGCGAAGACTCCTAGATTGGAGAAAATGTGCTATCATTATTGAAGGGATTGGCCGAGGCCTTCTTTACCTTCATAGGGATTCTAGATTAAGGATTATACATAGAGATCTGAAGACAAGTAATGTTCTGTTGGATGAAAATTTAAATCCAAAAATTTCAGATTTCGGCTTGGCAAAGATTTTTGGAGGCAACCAAGAACAGGCCAACACTAGAAGGGTTGTTGGAACCTAGTAAGTAGCTTTTGCTTTAATTTGTCCAAAATGATTAATTATTCATGTGATAATTTGTCTTTCTCATGGCAAACTTCAACTCAAATAATTTTACTGTTCGGGCTGTCATGATGCAATGTAGTGGCTATATGGCCCCCGAATATGCAATGCAAGGAAGATTCTCAGAAAAATCTGATGTCTTTAGCTTTGGAGTATTGTTGTTAGAGATAGTAAGTGGGCGAAAGAACACTAGCTTTTACCACGATGAGCACTCTTTAACCCTTCTGGGATTTGTAAGTTCACTCGAACTATTGGCTCAGTTACTACGTATAGTTCATTTTAATCTTTCTAATTTCAACTTTTGGTGGTTGTGTCATCGTGTCTAGGCCTGGAAGTTGTGGAATGAAGATAGGATCGTAATGCTAATAGATCCAACAATTTCTGATCCATGCTTCCAAGTTGAGATCTTGAGATACATACATATAGGATTGTTGTGTGTGCAAGATTCTGCCACTGATAGGCCAACTATGTCGACCGTTCTTTTGATGCTTAGTAGTGAAATTGCAAATCTTCCAACTCCAAAGCAACCTGCATTTACTGAAATATGCAGGTCTTCTCAACAGAGCCAAAGGGGATGTTCTGCGAACAATGTAACTATTACAACCATGTATGGCCGTTAGCACACAACTTCTTCTAGTATTACTCTTACTATCATCCATTAAGTACACTTTAATTGGTTATGCAAAATGTTGTTTTGTTTTACAAAATGTGTTCATCAACTCTATGAATTGGTGTGGGTATTTATACTATTGAAATGTAGTCTCCTTCTTAAGATATGCCTAGGTTGTCTTTGAAGAAATGCTAACATTCAATGATTGGTGTGATGATTGTGTCGAAATCGATTTGGTCTACGGAGCTATGCAAGAAAAGTAAGCAAGGGTTTGGAACCTATGGGAGCCCTAAACCTGAGTGGTTGTGTCACGTGGCTTGTGAAGCTGACGAAATTTAATTACTTAATTTATCATTGTTAATTACTTATTTTATTGAGACATGTAAAAGCAAGAGATTTTAACTACTTTATTTATTTGATTTTATTTTATTTTATTTTGGATAGTTGAATGCTCAATTTTAAATATTTTGATGTGTCTGGGGTTAGATTGGAGTTATATAAATAAATTAGGCATTGGAATGTCAGTATGAATTGCACTTGTGAAATGACTATTACAAGAGATGAGTAAATTCTTGGATTTATAGAGGTAATGGGATTATGTGACCTGAGCAATCCATACCATCACACATATGAATAATAATAATATACATGGTCACTTGTATATTTATATCTATGTGTGTAGGTTGCAATCATGTATCATATACAAGGTACAGAAGTTAAATTCAAATATAGAATAATGGAAATATAAATATCATAGAATTATTAAAATTATCTACTAATCCCCTCAAGTACGTAAACTATTATATTACCCAATCACGTTTTTAAAAATATATCATATCAACCCCTCCCTGTTAGTTGACCATCTAAAATTAATGGGATCTTATCACGCGACCATCACATGCACCATATATTGCATTATAATGGCCAAGATACCCTTGTTCTCTTGAAATGACCAAATTACCCTTCTCTATAGTCTTATTTCTTTCTCTCTATCTATCTTTCTCTCTCTCTCTCACACTCACACCCAAACACAAAGATACGACTTATAGAAAGCTCCTTTCTATTAAGATCGTCTTATCATTATCATATATATCGCTTCGTTTTGATCTTTTCTCTCTACTTTAACCCCCAAAACATATCCAAAACCCTAAAAATTGAATCTTATTTTTATTATCCTTTCCCAACTTTCTACTCTGGCTGTATATTGGATTTTCCTATTTACCACCATCGTCCACTGGACATCACCCCTCTCCGCACCGGTCGTCGGCCGAGATGAATGTTGGCAGTGATGAAGTCAGTAAAGTTGACGACTTCGCCCCACCATCATCAACATGACGACGATAACTATATCAGCTGATTGCAAAGCCGCCGGTGGAGGCAGAGCCGTACTAGCACCGCCGTCGTCGTAGTGGTGGCATTGCTCATTGCCACTGCCACATGGCTATCATTTGTCTTTTTTGGGACCACCACACCTCGCTGGCACCGCTTCTTGTGCTGGGAAGGAAGCCCTAATGGAGTCGAAGGATTGGGGAGAGTGAGGGATGAAGATGGGTAGCAAGAAGGCCCAATTGCTGCATGCAGGTTATGAATATGGAATAATGGGTTGGGGTTTAAAAAGGGGAGTGAATAATTAGAGATGACTTTCGGAGTGAAAGGAATTAGGTTGTCGCCATATACAAGAATTATTATATGTAAAATTTAGAGAGAGAAAGGGACATACAATTTCCATACATACCAGAGAGAGAGGGAGGGAGAGTCAAGTAGACCACGTGGAAGACCTCCAAAGATGATGAAGAAGGCTGCCCAATACTACATCATTTCACACGGGGGCATAATTGTCATTTTAAATTCACAATTTCATTTTAATATAATATTAATATAATATCAAGGGCATTCTTGTCATTTCGCAGTCACTTAACGGTTCTGTAATGGAAAGGGGGTCAATGTGATAGTTTATGTTAGTTTAGAGAGTTTTTCTAATAATTGAGGGTGTTATATGTAGTTGTTGTAAACAATAGGGTTTTTTTATTTATTTTATTATTTTTTTAAAAATGTTTTTAGCCCATATTAAAAAGAAAGAAACAATAAGAGTGACAAAAATTTGTATGAGCCTCCCCCGTTCCTGTGCATGAAAAAGCTATACAGTTTTAAGATACAACCCAACTTGTGAGTTGTTTTCTTGAAAAGCGTTTGAAGAAGACAATTGGGTTAGTCAAAATTCCCCTCAAAATATGTAAACTATATAAGATTGCTAGAGAACATTAAAAGAGAAAGCAGTGTGTTCATTTGATTTGTGAATCTGATCCATGTTGTTCATACTATCGGTCCGGTCGCGGTTTCATAAATAAGTGATGCATAGGAATCGGTTTGATTCATGAATTGGGGTATAAAAAAACTTATTTCATCTATTGATCTGATCCTATTTGTTACTCATATAATATATATGAATATATATAATACTATTTAACCCGAAACATAATAGGCTAACCCCCATCCCCTTATAATATATATTTCTATAATATACATAAATTATATTACTATATATTTATGTAATTCATGAATCAAAGTTCAGTATTGTTTTTGAGCTTATTTTCTGTTTCTCCAATTAAGGGAGGCCACTGAAATAATTTGGTGAGTATAAACCACATGATTTATAAATCTTCATCATGTAGTTACAACTTGCAGTCACTATATTGTCTTAATTATTTCATTTCAATCTTATATCTTGCGATAAATTGCGTTGTTTATAAAAGTCTAATTCGTAAAATCAATCCGATGTTTCACAGATTGGGCTGGCGTTATTTACAAAAACACAATTCAAAAATTAATGTGATGGTTTACTAATTGTGTTGATTCAAATTTAGACTCTCATCGGTGCGGTTAGAATTAGTTTTGGTTTTTATGAAAGCGTTGGACATGATTGGTTTTGATTTTAGGTCTAAGTGGAACCAATCCGATCCGTCTACACCACTAAAAAAATAAGGATATTGTGAATTTGCGAGAGAGAATATACATATATATATATATATGTGTGTATGTGTGTGTGTGTGTGTGTGTGTGTGTGTAAAGCCTATTTGATAGCCCACCTTATATGTTACATTTGATTTTTTTAGCATGAATCTACCTTATGATTCATGTGTAGTAAAAAGAAGCATCTTTTGGCCTGGATGCAAATTTGGGTTTCAGGAATGTCCCCTTGGCCCGCTGAAAAGTCAAAACCTAATAGGCTCGGGCCTAAGTTCCCTAAACTGCAGGCCTTGGATGGACCTAATGTATTATATTTTGCTTGCATAACAATATATATATATTATATCATTAGAGACAAGTATAAAAAAAATACTATGTTGTACGCTAGGAAGCATGGATAATTTTACGAATGAGCCGTACCCATGCCGGAGACACACATTCTGTGTCCGACACTTCATATACGTGTTGATAAATTAAAATTATGTTTTCTTTTTCTTAATTGATACTCACACGCACATACCTCCATCGAGACTTGAACCTTTGACCTTCATTTGGAAAGTAGGAGCCTGGTACTGCTAGGCCATTGGCATATTGGTCAACATAATTATGTTTTCATCAACCAAACCTCCATGACACATATTAAAGATATACACGCTAATTTGTGTCTGATAACTAGAACATGGACAGAAGTCCATCTTGAATTATGGTCAGAAGTTACGATCTTGAATTATAGTCACAACTGTCGGTAAAGGGAGTTGTTGGTACCATCACCATGACCGTCCCTTGCCATATATCAGCCTGTCATGTTAAAATTTGAATTTTGATACTCTCAACTGTAACTTTAAGTTCTAGTCTAACCAAAATCATGAATGTAACTTTATGTTCTAGTCTAACCAAAATCATGAATGTCCTAAGGCAGAGAAGGTTTTTTTTTTTTTTTTTTTTTTTTTTTTTTTTTTTTTTTTTTTTTTTTTTTTAGGACTTAAATTCAAGGAATTTTAAATTTGTATGCTCAATCTTCATTTAAACCTTTCTGGAAATATTGCAGAACAGACTCTTAAAAGGTTGATCCTTATAATTAAGATGCATAGCAGCATTTCTGTTTTGCTAGTTTTTGCCTGTTGGTAAGAAAATGAATGATACTTTGGGAATAAATAAATAAAAAAGAATTAAGTCTATGAACATCTCCAAGAATAAATCAACAATGATCATTTTTTAACTACAATTAAAACGACCCTAAAATGCTACCGGTCATAACAAAAAATATTCGGCATGACCTCTGCTAAAAAGGGTCCTACCACAACCTGTTGAAATGCATAAAAAAAATATAATCACCTCAATTGGCCATAAACTAATCTATCATGTCCTAATATAGAACGCAAATAATATAAAACATTCCCAAAACATCAACATACATATAAAAAGAGTCCCGTTCCTCCAATTCCATCAAAAAAAAAAAAAAAAAAAAAAAAAAAACATAGAAGCGCCAGTCTACTACCTAGTCCCATACTCTTTTACAAGGGACATACTCTAATTACATCAATATACAGTCCATGAAATATAGCTGAAATCAAAAGTCTATAATTTACAACATTATACAAATTATACTGAAGTTTTACAGAATAGTCAAGATTTACATTTACAAAATATTAAAATTCTAAACAAAAATAGTAAAAATATAAATGTCCAATCCCGTCTAATCTTGTTGTGGATGGTCGTCCGCCACCTCTTTTTCGTGTCCTGAAAAATATTAATAATAAAGGAGTGAGCACAATGACTCAATAGGACGTACCTAAGACACACCTCTTGTGACTTTGTGAATCTAAACAAGGAATAAGAAAAAGAACCGAGATCATGCCATTTCCAGAAAAAAAAAATATATATATAACCACAACATCAACAACATAATCCAAGTCATAAACGAACTATGCCATGCTATGGAATGCAATGTCATGCAATGTCGCTCATATTTCCAAAACCTTTTTCTGTCATCATTTTCAAACCGTTAGTATAACCTATCCCATGGCAACTCCATGGCATCATTTGGGCCCAGGTAACTCAACCACACTAGAAAAATCACCCCAGTTCTCTCTAGGCCATACTAACGGCGCGATCCCTAGGCAACTCCTAGGCGGCCGGGTTTTCTCAAATCCTTTCAAAACATTTTTTCCAAAACCTTTTTCATTCCATTTCAAAATAACTTTCCCATTTTCCTTACCCAATGCCTATGCATGAAACGCATCATGCCTTTTCATACCATGCCAATACTCATTTTCATATAATTAATTCAACCGAAAGCACATAGCATGCTTTACAAGTAAATAAATAAATATATATATATATATATAAGAATACTTTCATTAAACAATAATCTAGCATGGTAAGCTTATAAAACATGAATTTTAGTCCACACAAGCATGCTCGATCATAACACATCATTTAACACCTAATTAAACATTCCATATACAACATTTAAGCAATTTTTGCAAGAATTTATACAAATTGAACATGCTAGGTAATAATTTATACAAGATAATTTACAAAAGCACAAGAAGATTATGGATTAGGGATCCCTACCTCACTTAGATGCAAAAACTCTCAATTTGCCCAAATCCAAGCCCTAGAATTTGAAACACCAAAATTACCTTTACTTCGATCAAATCGAAGATCTTGACAAACTCTCCGTTTTGCCGCAAACGGCACCAAAAAATTCCAACTGGTGAGGGAGAAATCAAGGATTGAATATTTGCTTAAAAAGAAAAAAGAAAATGAACAAGAAAGGAGAGGGGGAGGGGGGGGGGGGGGGGGCAACATGGCCTTTTGGCCACAATTCATACCACTTTTTTTTTTTTTTAAACAAAAATTTTCTTTTTAACTTTATTTTTACACCACAATATTATATACATATATATATATATATACCTACACAGGGGGGGGGGAACATGGCCTTTTGGCCACAATTCATACCACTTTAATTCTCAACCATACCTACACATAATAATTCTCAACCATATATAACACATTAAATAAAATAAATGTGATGCAAATGGACCCAAACAACACTCCGTACGCTACAAATCCAGTAGTGGGTCCCACACGAGACCGTCCAGCTCAAAAACGAAAAAATGCCAAAATGGTCACCCTTGCATTTTAAAGAGTCCTGAACTCAAAAGAATGCTTCAACCAACTCTTTGACACACCCGACACACCTCACGGTGCCAGGCACGCAAAATGTGAAAAGACGAAAATGCCCCCGTAAAATTCAAAAAATTCTGGAAAATGGTAAAAAAAAAAATTAGAAACATTCATGCCGCATAGTTTTATTCTCAGAAACTTTCGTGCCAAAGTTTTTCAATGGTTTAAGGGTCTGAATTTAAAAGTCTGCAAAAGTTGTAAGAATTCAATGTTGAATTATTATTTTATTTTTCCTTTTTGATTGGTAATTCAGTGATGATTTTCGTATAAAATAAAATGCTGATGAGTTGGAGAAATAAATTCTTGGTGTATATAAATATGAGTGAATGCATTAGAGTTATCCTACTTACCATAGTACAAGCTTAATGACTCTTCTACAAAACCTTGTTCTCATGTTTTACTTTTTCCAACTAGAGTTTAGCACTGCCATAGACACAATTACACCAATTCAACGAATCAACGACCCTGAAAGTATAGTCTCCAATGGTGCAACTTTCAAACTGGGATTTTTTAGCCCCTTCAATGCTACAAAGCGTTATGTTGCTATCTGGTATAAAAATATCCCTGTTACAGCTGTGATCTAGGTAGCAAATAGAGATAAACCCCTTAATGATTCTTCTGGGACTCTGACTATATCTGAAGATGGAAACCTTGTGGTCATGGATGGACAGAAACTGATTGTTTGGTCATCAAATGTTCCAAATTCTTCGGCACATTCAAGTGCCCAGCTTTTAGATTCTGGGAAACTTGTGTTGCAAGATAACATTGGCGGAAGCATAACGTGGGACAGTTTTGAACACCCTTCTGATTCAATGTTGCAGAAGATGAAAATTAGTACCAACAAATATACAGGTGAGAGGACTGTGCTCACCTCATGGAAAAGCTCTTTGGATCCATCTACTGGAAGCTTCATTTATGGTTTGAATCCCTTGAATATTCCAGAACTGTATGTATGGAGTGGTAGTCATCTTTACTGGCAGAGTGGTCCATGGAATGGACAGAGCATTATTGGAGTACCCAACATGGTTGTGAACTATAACACTCTTGAGGTCGTGGATGATAAAGAAGGAACAGTTTATACAACTTATACTTCTAGAGATGAATCCGTGTGTTACTTTTTCTTGAATTCTGATGGAATTGTAGTGCAGAGATACAGGGATGTTGGAAAGGAGAATTGGGAAGATACGGTTCTGGCTCCACGAAATGAATGTGACGCATATGGTAAGTGCGGTCCATTTGGAAGCTACAATGTGCAGGATTCACCAATTTGCACATGTTTACAAGGGTTTGAATCAAAGGATATGGAGGAATGGAATAGAGGAAATTGGACCAGTGGAAGTGTGAGGAGGAGACAGTTGCAGTGCAAGAGAAACAACATTAATGGTGGGAAGGGAAAAGAAGACGGGTTTTTAAAGAAAAAGACAGTTAAAGTGCCGACCTTTGCAAAGTTGTCACCTGCAATATTGGAGAATAGCTGCAGAAGCGAGTGCTTGAATAATTGTTCATGCATAGGCTATGGATATTATAGTGGTATTGGTTGTTTGCAATGGAGCGAAAACTTAATTGACATACAGAAATTCCCCTATGGTGGGGTGGATCTTTACATCCGTGTGGCATATTCAGAGCTTGGTAAGGTGTTGCATCTCCTTTTTTGATATTGTAATTTAAATAATCCTCTTATGCTTCTATTGTTTGTTTACTGGTTTATTTTAATCTTTTTCTTGGATGTGATCTATCAAAACAGTAACCATTGTACTATCTGAAATTCATGATCAATTTTTGAAGTCAATAATCCATTAATCCATTTTGACAGCATTAGCATAAATCTTTTTCTAATTTACCAAAGAAAAGAGCAGCGTCTATAATAAATTCTCAATTCTTTCTTTTATTTCAACTCCACTCCTTCAAATTTTGTTCTGTCTTACAGATATAAAGAGAAACACACAAATAGTTATTACAATTGCAGTGATCATAGGGTCAGTAGCAACTGCTATCTGCATTTATCTTTCTTGGAGGTGGATGTCTAAGCCAAGAGGTATATTCCCATTACAATTAACTCTAGATAAATAAACTATTTTCTGTTAATAAATGATTGCATAACTGAATTCTGATTCAGGAAGGAAGAAAATTGAAGCCGGTCCAGAGCGTTCAAATGAAAGTGTGCTTGGAGATAAACTAAAGCAAGCTAAATTTGAAGAATTAACTCTGTTTAGTTTTGAGACACTGGCGATTGCAATAGATGAATTTCATGTGGCCAATAAACTTGGGCAGGGTGGTTTTGGTCCAGTGTATAAGGTAATATTTGTTCTTTTGGAGTTGAAGCTTTACTAACAATAAGAAAAATAAAAGTAATAATAATAATTTCACTTTTACCTTATTTTCAGGGGAAAATGCCAAGTGAAGAAGGAATAGCTGTTAAACGGCTTTCAAGATTGTTTGGACAAGGGCTGGAGGAGTTTATGAATGAGGTTTTGGTGATTTGTCAACTCCAGCACCGTAATCTTGTTTGACTTATTGGATGTTGTGTGGAAGGAGAAGAAAATATGTTGATCTATGAATACATGCCAAATAAAAGCTTGGATGCATTACTCTTTGGTCAGTCCATCCAAAGTGTGATCTTTTTGTCATCTTTAGTTGTTTTCTATTCATTGCTTCAGCATGGCTACTACATAATAATTATATTTTGAAGAATACATAGATTTTCTCATTTAGTTTTTGGTTGTAGATCCATGCAAAAAATAACTCTTGGATTGGAGAAAATGTGCCAACATTATTGAAGGGACTGGTCGAGGACTAGTTTACCTCCATAGGGATTCCAGATTAAATATTATTCATAGAGATTTAAAGACAAGTAACATTTTGTTGGATGAAGAGCTTAACCCAAAAATTTCAGATTTCGGCATGGCAAAGATTTGTGGAGGCAATGAAGACCAAGCCAACACTAGAAGGGTTGTGGGAACATAGTAAGCATCTATTACTTTGTCCAAATGCTTAATCATTTCTATTTTATAACTTTCTTTCTCACTAGATAGTTCAACTCAAATAATTTTTCTATTTGGGCTGAAATGATTCAATGTAGTGGCTATATGGCCCCAGAATATGCAATGGAAGGGAGATTCTCGGAAAAATCTGATATCTATAGCTTCGGAGTGCTTTTATTAGAGATTGCAAGTGCGCGAAGAAACACTAGTTTTTATCAGGATGAGCACTCTTCGAACCTTCTTGGATTTGTAAGTCCATTTGGAATACATTGCCCTTTGTTATTGATAGCTCCATCTAAACTTTCCAATGTCAGCATTTCATGGTTGTTTACTGTCTTCAGGCATGGAAACTATGGAATGAACATAGGATTGTAATGCTTAGATCCGAAAATATCTGATCCGTGCTTCCAAGTGGAGATCTTGAGATACATACACGTAGGGCTACTATGTGTCCAAGAATTCGTGAGAGATAGGCCTACTATTTCCACCATTCTATCAATGCTCAGTAGTGATTTTGCAAATCTTCCAACTCCAAAGCAATCTACATTTATTGAAAAACAGTTTCTCTTCAATATCAGGTCTTCTCAACATAGCCATAAGAGATGTTCTGCAAATAATGTCACTGTTACAATCATTGAAGGCCGTTAGTATTTATACTTTTAAGCTTATACTATTGTTTCATTCCTAATGTACATTGTAGTTGAATATTCTAAGTTTGTTTTGTTTTGTTTTCACATTGTTGTAATCAATATTTTTCGAAAGCCAGTGTTTGCCTTGATCACTCACATTGATGTATTTTGGGAGAAAATCTGTTTCATATAAAGAAGCAGCTAGCAATTTTCAGTAACAAAGTGACTAACGTTTTTTTAAATTTTCAGTAACAAAGTGACAACATTTTGTTTTGTTTTTTTTTTTTTTTTTTTTTTTTTTTTTTTGTCTAAAACATTATTGATCAATCCAGAACCTCATACTTTGTTTTATTTTGTTTCAACAAATTTTGATGTGGTAGAGCACCTCTTTTTCAAATTACTTTAGTCATATTGTCATGTAACGACCCAAATCCTCATGGATCCGGATCATTAAACGGGTCATTACTTGACCAAAAAACATCCGAGGGTAGTACGGCCATTTGCTTACATTACGTAATAAACAAAATAAGGTCGGGGGTAATAAAGTCCTTTTTGGTGGTTAAAATATAATTATGGCATTTTAGTTGGTCATAAAATAATTACGTGTAACCTCACTTGGGTGTCAAAGTGCAATTTGGAAACAAAACACATATTACTTAAGAGACAGAAACCGGTCGACGTATCCACACCATACGTCGACTGGTTTGGGTTATAAATAGTGGGAAAACCCACTGCCAAGATACCGGTTGATGTATGGGAAGCCATACGTCGACTGGTTTGGGACGTGATACTGGTCGACGTATGGGGAGCCATACGTCGACTGGTTTGGAACGTATGTCTCAATGACCCTACTATGAAGATACCGGTCGACGTTTGGGAAGCCATACGTCGACCGGTTCTGGGTAATTCACACTTCCACTTCCCATTGACCTGTGGAAACACATATACACCAACTTTTGGTAATCCAACCACCCACGTCACTACACTTACGTGAAATTTTATTCACATTTTAACATCAAAAAAAAAAAAACACAACCACTATCAATAACATAAATTATCACACGTTACTTAAAATGCACAAACTGATTTTGAGTGAGTAAAACTTAATTACATTTTCTTAATAGTCGTGAATACAAATTTAATTACATTCTCAAAACTATAATTGTACACGTAATGGCCAACTACAAAATAGCAAAAATTTCATCTTCTAACAACTTTTAAGCTTGCGAAGGATTTTCATCCTACATTTCCTTGCCATGACCTGAAAAAAATATAATAATATAGTGGGGTGAGCAATTTGCTCAGTAGGTGACGCCTAAGACACACCTCATGAGACCCCATGAATCCAAAACAAAGAATAGGCCAATAGGAGTTGGGGTCATACAACATAGGGGAGAATACAACATGGTTATCCTTCTCAACACAAATAATAAGATGCAATGGAGATGCAATGCATGCCGATGTCGCTCCCCATTTTTCACAATCAGAATCATCACTTTCAAACTGTTAATGTAACCCCCTTTGGTGACTCCGCAGTGCCAAGAGAAGGATTGGTTACTGTCCCTGGCCTTTGGTGACTCCGTAGCGTCATTATGGGGCCCAGATAGCTCAACCACGCTAGGGTAATATCCCTAGTTCCCTCTAGGTTACATTAACCTACCGGCCCGTTGGTGACTCCGCAGCGACCGGGTTTTCCAAAACACTTTCATCAAAATATTCTTTCCCAAAACTCCCGATTTTCATTTTAAAGACAATTTCTTCCCTTCATGCAACCCAATGGTGTACATGCATGTCTCATGATCTCAATACTATGAAAATGAGGAATTTGACACAACACAAGTAAGTATGTTCTCATACTTTAAATATTTAAATAATAATAGATTATCATAAAATACAATAGGGCATGCTTTCATACACCATTCATAGCATGTGAACAATAGAATAGGCATAAAACTTATTATCTAAGCATGCTTCTCATATAGCACAATCAAGACAAGTCTTCACATATTCACATATATACAATCAAGACATTTTAGGCTACAATTAACACCAATAAGCATGCTATAACACAATTCATGTAGAATAACTCACAAAGGTGCATGAATAATGTGAATTAGGAAGCCCTTACCTCAAAATGTGCAAAACCCTTGAAATAGGTCAAGGAATTCAAAAATTAAGGAGGGCACCAAATCTGAAATTGCTTGCATGTATGCGTAGAGCTCGCCGTGCTCTTGGTTTTGCCTCAAACGGCACCTAAATCAGGCAAGTAATGAAGGAACTATCAAGCTTCAAAGATTTGAAGCAAAAGAAGAAGGAAAATTGAAGTTTGAGAGAGTGAGAGAGCTGGTAGCGGGGAGACAGAGAATTGAGAGACCAAAAATGGTCTCTAACCATTATTTACACTAGTGGTGGGTACCGCCACTTCTTTTTATTTTCTCTTTTTTCTTTAATCCTCCATTTACACCACAAAGATAAAAAAAAAATACACCATTTACAATTACCACTTAATCCACATAAGTTAAAATGCACAAAAAATGAAATTGGACACTATTAAGATCCCGTACACAAAATGTTAAAGGACAAAAATGCCCTTGCGGCAACACGAATTACAGAAAATTGAATAACGCTGAAAATCAGAAATGTCACAATCTACCCTCCTTAAAGAGATTTCGAAATCTACCCTCCTTAAGAAGAAGGCCCACCGTCACACATTCACGAAAAACACCTCACATAACCCCAAGACCATGAATTCAACAACATTATTGCCTTTGGCATCAGGTGTCACCAATACCGCCACAGAAACCATTGCGGTTAACCGACTCTCAACACATCATACACAAAACCAACCAGACCATACGCCTGACTCATAATGGACATCGATCTACTCAACACTGCCACGAAAGGCTCCTAACCCAAAAGAAAAATGGTCACCAAATCACCAATTAAGACGACATCCAATCACAACTCATCCCTTAAAGATCACATACACAAAACCACAAATAAGGAATCCCGTCCATCTCTCAATCAATTTCAACTCTAATCTACACATTCCTGACAAATCAAACACTTGCTATCAAATACTTAACTACATCATCACCTAACAGTACAAGCAATCACCAATTGCACCATTCAGCAATCATTACATTCAACAACCTCAAGATAATGAAACAATGAATTCCCTCACGACTACATAATCATGAGTTACCAAAATAAATAAACAATTTATCAGGTACTAAAGACCCCAAATTCTCAAAGCAAGATCTTCAATAATCAATGATCGTATCATAAACCCTTTATCAGACACTTAGTGCCCTCTAACACTCCTCATCTCCCGAGACAAGCACTTGAACCTACCCTATCACACCAACTCAACCTGCGATACCGTACTCTCACCATTTATGACAACTCAAAACAATTATTGACCTTTGACCCGACATTGTGCTAAAAAATGATTGATTCAGGAGAAATGGTTGGCCAGGCCATTCTCATCATCGATCCAATCTCAACACAGACGTCGTTCCTGTCCTCAGGTCTAAACCTCAAACACGTCCCATTAAAGTCCTCAAAGCAATCATGATATCCACTATCTAATCAATCCGTTGCTCTACATAACCCCAACAACCATACAATCATAAACCTATCCTCAAAACCCCAATCATATCTCAATCACGTAGCCATAACAAATGAAACAACACAACATTAATTTTCCATTCATCGACTAACATCTAAGCTCCCTAATCTTTTTATAATACTTATACCATAAAAACAACTCCATAGCATCATTCGATTCAATTTTGACCTCATCAAAACATACCATACAACTGACCTATCCAACCAAACAAAAGGGTATACAACTCTTACACCCCCAACACTATCATTTCTCAACCAATCACTACAATTACCATCCCACAATGGAATGTCCACATCGATTTCATCTGAGTTGTGTGTTCGTAGCTCGCCCAGTGTGGTAGCCTTCTGGTGCCACCTGCACACGCTCACACACACCCGCCCACAGGGCCACAAAATAAAGAAATCAAATAGAATAGGCCACAGAGCCCAAGAGGTCACTCCTCATCTTGGCTCAACATAATCTGTAACCAACACTCTATGGTCGCCAAACAACATCACACTTAGCTTTTGCCTTCCTCACTGGAAATCAAAACAAACGGTGCAACTTGCTTATCTTATCGCTAACTCAAGGTCAACCATAATTTATACTCTCAAAACAACAATCTAAGAGATAAACTCTCAACCTTAAACATCGGTGAACTTCTAAATAAAAACTAAATACCAGCCCTGCGTAACCCGTACAGCACTAGACTAGAACCACACAAGTTATACACTACATGCCACCTTACGTCTTTTGACATCTAATCAACTTTACGTAACATGAAAAGATCCCACAACTCACACACCATACCCTATGAATCCATCATCCCAAGAGCCCACTTACTACACCGAGGAGACTCAACACAAACTTTCCCCCTTGCAAGAAAATGAGAACTTCCGTCTCGGAAGACACCACCTAAGATCAAACCATTCCACCGTTCCTAGCCTCTAAGGAAAAGATTCCTATGGAACAACGTGTCCAGATCAGACCAGACTCAATAGATCGTATTATTCACATCACCTTGGTCCACAATGCTGATATCTTCCTCGTCGTAAGGGATAACTCGCAGAGCTAGTACAACATAGAAGTGCGCATGCTAGACAATTATATACTGAAAACATAATACCTCTTCATGAGTCATTTGAATTAGTGCTACACACACATAAGATATAAGCATGCGATCACATAAGCAAATTAACACGTAGGCAATTAAACAAGTAAGTAAGTAAATAATTTAACATGCTTCATCAATTATCAAAACACGTAACAATTAATCTCATACGTAATGCAAACAACCTCCCACATAATCTTACATAGGCCTCTACTCGTCGTCCTAAGGTTTTCGAACCATCGCTCTGATACCATTCTGTAATGACCCAAATCCTCATGGATCTGGATCATTAAACGGGTCATTACCCGACCCAAAAACATCCGAGGGTAGTACGGTCATTTACTTGCATTACGTAATAAACAAAATAAGGTCCGGGGTAATATAGTCCTTTTTGGTGGTTAAAATATAATTATGGCATTTTAGTGGGTCATAAAATAATTACGTGTAGCCTCACTTGGGTGTCAAAGTGCAATTTGGAAACTAAACACATATTACTTAAGAGACAGAAACTGATCGACGTATCCACACCATACGTATACTGGTTTGGGTTATGAACAGTGGGAAAACCTATTGCCAAGATACCGGCCGATGTATGGGAAGCTATACGTCGACTGATTTGGGACGTGATACCGGTCAACGTATGGAGAGCCATATGTCGACTGGCTTGGAACGTATGTCTCAATGACCCCACTGTGAAGATATCGGTCGACGTTTAGGAAGCCATACGTCGACCGGTTTTGGGTAATTCACACTTCCACTGCCCATTGACCTGTGGAAACACATATACACCAATTTTTGGTAATCCAACCACCCACGTCACTACACTTACGTGAAATTTTATTCACATTTTAACATTAAAAAAAAAAAAAACACCACCACCATCAATAACATAAATTATCACACGTTACTTAAAATGCACAAACTGATTTTGAGTGAGTAAAACTTAATTACATTCTCTCAATAGCCATGAATACAAATTTAATTACATTCTCAAAACTATAATTGTACACGTAATGGCCAAATACAAAATAGCAAAAATTTCGTCTTCTAACAACTTTTAAGCTTGTGAATGATTTTCATCCGACATTTCCTTGCCATGACCTGAAAAAAATATAATAATATAGTGGGGTAAGCAATTTGCTCAGTAGGTGACGCCTAAGACGCACCTCATGAGACCCCGTGAATCCAAAACAAATAATAGGCCAATAGAAGTTGGGGTTATACCACATAGGGGAGAATACAACATAGTTATCCTTCTCAACATAAATAATAAGATACAATGGAGATGCAATGTAACCCCCTTTGGTGACTCCACAGTGCCAAGAGAAGGATTGGTTACTTTCCTTGACCTTTGGTGACTTCGCAGCGTCACTATGGGGCCCAGATAGCTCAACCACGCTAGGGTAATCTCCCTAGTTCCCTCTAGGTTACATTAACCTACCGGTCCGTTGGTGACTCCGCGGCAACCGGGTTTTCCAAAACACTTTCATCAAAATATTCTTTCCCAAAACTCCCCATTTTCATTTCAAAGACAATTTCTTCCCTTTATGCAACCCAATGGTGTACATGCATGTCTCATGATCTCAATACTATGAAAATGAGGAATTTGACACAACACAAGTAAGTATGTTCTCATACTTTTAATATTTAAACAATAATGGATTATCACAAAATACAATAGGGCATGCTTTCATACACCATTCATAGCATGTGAACAATACAATAGGCATAAAACTCATTATCTAAGCATGCTTCTCATATGGCACAATCAAGACAAGTCTTCACATATTCACATATATACAATCAAGACATTTTAGGCTACAATTAACACCAATAAGCATGCTATAACACAATTCAAGTAGAATAACTCACAAAGCTGCATGAATAATGTGAATTAGGAAGCCCCTACCTCAAAATGAGCAAAACCCTTGAAATAGGTCAAGGAATTCAAAAATTAAGGAGGGCACCAAATCTGAAATTGCTTGCATGTATGCGTAGAGCTCGTCGTGCTCTTGGTTTTGCCTCAAACGGCACCTAAATCCGGCAAGTAATGAAGGAACTATCAAGCTTTAAAGATTTGAAGCAAAAGAAGAAGGAAAATTGAAGTTTGAGAGAGTAAGAGAGTTGGTAGCGGGGAGAGAGAGAATTGAGAGACCAAAAATGGTCTCTGACCATTATTTACACTAGTGGTGGGTCCCGCCACTTCTTTTTATTTTCTCTTTTTTCTTTAATCCTCCATTTACACCACAAAGATAAAAAAAATACACCATTTACAATTACCACTTAATCCACATAAATTAAAATGCACAAAAAATGAAATTGGACACTATTAAGATCCCGTACACAAAACGTGAAAGTACAAAAATGCCCTTGCGGCGACACGAATTACAGAAATTTGATAATTTTTTTTTTTTTAAAATCCCAAAATGCCCTCCCAACAAGAATTTTATTTTATTTTGTTTTTCTATCATTTCTCTCTTCAAATCTGGTGACAACAAATCCATTTCAGCTTCCATTAAAACCGACGAGTTCCTTCTGTCTGATGTACTCCTTAAACGACCTCAACACTCCCCGGTGAAACCTAGTTCGGTTTCTTAAGTTTGAATGTGTCATTTGGTATGAAGGAAGAAAATTGGATAGAAGGGAGACAAGAAGGGATGAATGAGACATTGTAAGGACCATGCCTTTTTATTTTATGTTTTGTTTTTATTTATTGCATTATCATTTTTGGGTCACGTGAGCCCATGCCGGGTCGTATGCTTGGGAATAGCTTCCGACACTTCATTTGTTTCATTGGGGCATGCTTTTATCTTCATAACATTATGGGGTTTATTTTACACTTTGATATAGTTATCTTTTCATTTGGGGCATTTATGGCATTATCTTTTGAGATATTTTAATTTGGGGATTTTTTGTAATTTGAGGAGAGTTGTATGACATGTGGAAGGTTGGATGAGTAACAAATGGAGGGTGGATATGAGTGTGTGTGTGAGAGAGGTAGTGCTAGGGTAGGTGTTGAGATATTATATCATAAATATCTATCCCACTTTTCTCCTTCACATCATCTTCCTCACTCTTTCACAATTGTCACCATTGTTGCTCTAACATAAATCTCCATTTCCTTCACCTTCCATTGGTCTTCTTGACTAGCCATAGAAGGGAGAAAGCACGGGGACACTTAGGGCTACAAAACACCTCCATCATTTTCAGATTTGGAACATTCTTCACTTTGGATTTCTAGGGTGTGCTTCCTTAGTGAGGTGGGGGGCGTAGTATGGCTTTAGCCTAGTCATTTCTTTGTGTTTTGAGGTGTTGTGTGTGTTATGCATGTATAGTGTGAGTTGTGAGTGTTTTTTATGCATGATTATTGATAACCTAGCTGTTAAATAATGATATTAAGCATGCCATTGATTAACTCTTTGATTTAGATACTTACATGATATATATATGGATGATGATGCTTGGAGAAATCATAATTTACTTGTATGTGACTTCATGTATTTAGCTTATATGAGGTCAATGGTTGAGTTTAATTATATTGTTCTCCTCATTTTCATAGTAGTACTAGCTCCATTTTGAATACATGGATACATTATCAAATTGGTCACTTGATATGGTTTATATTGATAGAATGCTTCACTTATGATATTTTGTGCTAACTATGATCTTAGACTATCATGTTTGATGTCATTTGTATTGAAATTAATGCCATGATAGCATTTAGGACTCTAGGACATGTGTTGCTTGAGTAATGAAGGTTATGTGTTCTTGTGATGTGCTTTACTTGATCATTATGTATGTGATACGTACATTGTGGGATTTGATTGATGATTTTTGGGAGACACTTGGAACTTTTTGTTACTTTGAGAATGTTAGAGCTTAGCCCTAGCGGGCAAAACTCGGGTTTCCCCAACTTTATAATGGACGTTAGGTTTGTTCCATGTAGTTTACTAGACCGAAAATAACTATTTTACCGGTTCATGCAGTAGGTATGACCGAGGCTAAAGGTGTGTCCAGGTTATCCCTATTATATTATTTCGGATCTTATTTTCTAAATTGACATCCATGTATAGTTGTAACTTGGTGCATTTTGGTTTCATTTTATTTTCTTGTATTGGTATATACTTAAATGAAATTGTCATATTTAATTCAATTGTTAGTTCTAAGATGTTCCTTTAGAATTACCCCTGAATTAGACGGTAGAAGGAATTTCCATACTCGTATAGCATGTGCTACATTTGCGAGACTAATAAAACTTAGTTTATTTCCATAATACATTTCCTACGGAGTAATTTAAATTACTCACACCCGTTGATTTCATCTTTTTAGGTAAGGGCATTTCCCTAGAGGAGCTATCTCATCCCTAACTCGATTGTGGATTTCATTTGTTTTGTATGCTATGTGTAGTAATGGACTTGTATTTTGGGATGTGTATTAACAGACATGTATTATTTTGGATTAATATATTATTTTTTTGAAGAGATAGAGAAATGGGCCGGGAACTCACTCGCATCTTTTGGAGTTTCCGAGTCATTTATACTCTACCTTGTTTACATTTGCTACAATAACAAATGATGTAATAAGTCCAATGAGCCAATTTCATTTCAACGTACGCATTTGTTCTTAAATTGCACACTTGTATGTGTATTTGCACACACATACTTTGATTCACATTGTCAATGCCATAATTTGTGTTTTCATGAGGGTTGGGGTGGACTTCATACTTAGTTCATTGCATCTTTAGGTACCAAGGAAGTGCCAATGTGTAATGACCCAAAATTACGAGTTATGACAAAACAAGTTTCGAAAAAACATCCAAATAAAATCAGACCATTCTTGGTACTACTTTAACCCAAATAACCACAAACAAAATCCCGCTGTGCTACTCCGATACTTGCTAACTTAAACACGTCACAAACAACCTTAAAACAAAATCTACGCTGCAATTAATTAAAAATTCATAGAAAATTCGTTTTAAATCAAAATGGAGCAAATGAAAATGATTTAAACACTAGACTCAAAGGGTAATGTGACACTATAATTCACAGAAACTTAAGCTTTGCCAATAAAATCAGTTTTTGAAAGGAAAGTGGCAGTCAAAGAATGAGCTGCAATTAAAGATTTCAGAAAACTTCATTCATTTGAAAAAATATCTGGAGCTAAGAAAATTCCAATAAATTCATTTTTAGAAATTAGACTTAGTAAAACTTGAAATTTTGATAAGGATTTGGTGTCAAGAAGTTGGTGAAATAATTCAGTTAAAATCTGGTTTGCAGCAGCGATTTAAAGATGGACAACAGGTACTCTCGAATTTTTCAAAAATATATGCTGATTTAAAATTACAAAAGTTTTTGGAGAAATACTAGATGCATAAAGGAAACAGTGGTAAAAATTTGAAAGCATTTGGATCAATACAACTCCTTGGAGAAATTATTGAATTTCCACAAAAATCCAAAATCCATGTTTTCTTACTTAAGCTCCAAATACAAATTTCATCACAACTACAATAGAAAGATATGTACTAGTCTCTAAGTAAACATAGAATGGTTTAGATACAAAATAGGCACTTAAACTCACAAATACATCCAATTCCTCTATTGGCCTAAGGATTTTATCTAAAGGTCAATCTTATGTTTTGATGATTACAAACCATTAATGATGTTTATATACTAATGTTTTCATTGAGTGATATATAGTTGATTAACATTCAATCCTCAATAATGAGCTAGAAGATCCATTCCAAGCATTCCAAAGCATTCCAAACATTCAAGCAATGGATTCAAGGAAGCCTCAAAGTACAAGAAATCAAAGAAAAACTCGGACTTCAAAGATCACACAAAGCATTTCAAAGAAACAAAGCAAGTCTTCATCAAGCCTAATCGATCATGGTCAAAGAATGAAGAAAAGGGTAGATAGGGTGGTGAGAGCTTAAGATTTAATGTCAAAGTTTATTTGAATATATTTTGAAGCTCAATTTTAGGATCTTGCATACTCATTCTAAATTCAGTTTTAAACTGCCTAAAATTTTCTCATTAACCTTATATATATAAGCTACATATAATAGAATGTGCATAGGTCTTAATTAAATTTATTTTTAGTCATGCACATTTTTGGAGCCGCCTCCACTCAAAAAAATGAGCCTGCTCCTTTCACTCCAGTAGCATTTCTTGGCTCGTAGAACAATCTTTCAGAAATGAGCCTGCTCAATCTTTTTTTTGAGCCGCCTCCACTTTAGAAAATGAGCCTGCTCAATCTTTTTTTTGAGCCGCCTCCATTTGAAATTGAGCCGCCTCCACTTTTTATAAGGAGCCGGCTCCATTAAGGGTTTTGAACTACAACGACAATTTTTCTGCATTTAATTCTTCCAACTACTTCTAACAGCTATATGGAGGTGCGAATAAATATTTATACAGAGGTGTTGTTTGGAAAAGAAAAATACATCACTTGAAAGAATATTTTAAGCAGAGCATTCAAGAGCATTCTATATACACAAATTCCTTCTTTGAACTTTTATTGCGTACTGCATTCTCTCATTCTAGATCTTGAGCTTCATTAATATTCTTATCTACTCTAGCTGTGAGCTTACACTTATACATCTATATTGAGAGAGATGTTCAATCTTGTATTTCAAATTACAAACTTTGCTACGATCTTGTAAGGGTTGGTGTGACCCAAAACGAAGTCTAGGAGAAGGGTGTTCTCCTAGCGAGGAAGAGAAGCAAGTCTTGCTTCAAATTGAAGGTTTGCTCTCCACCATTAAGGAGAAGCTTTAGTAAATTTTGGGAAGTCTCAAGGGAGGACCTTGAGCCGAGGAGTAGGAGTTTCCGAACCTCGCTAAATTACTGGGTCACTGTTTGCAATCTCTTATCTCTATCTCTCTTACTTATGCAATATACTGCTTGATTATTTCAATTGATTTGTGCTTAATAGTTTATTAGATTTAACAATTTTAAATTACAAAAATTGGCCCTTGACTCTATTCACCCCCCCTCTAGAGTCAATTTGTGACTAACAATTGGTATCAGAGCCTAATCTCTAGAAAAATATTAATCATCTTAGAGAACGATCATGGCCAATACAAATTTTCGTCAAGAAGGTCAATCTAACAATAGACCCCCTTGGTTTGATGGAAGTGACTATAACTATTGGAAAATCAAAATGAGAGCATTCCTAAGAGGTATTGATATAGATGTTTGGAAAGCCACAGAACAAGGGGACCATGTTCCAACCAAAGTAGTAAATAATGAAAATGTTCCAACACCCGATATTGAATGGGCCCTCAATGACCGTAGGCTTGTACAATGTAACGTCAAGGCTATTACTAATATTTATTGTGCCTTAAGCAAAGACGAATTCAATAGAATTTCTAATTGTGAAACGGCCAAAGAAATTTGGGACAAACTTGAAGTTACCTATGTAGGTACCAGTCATGTTAAGGAATCTAAAATGAATATGCTTGTCCATAAATATGAACTTTTCACCATGAACAACCAAGAAACCATTAGTGAAATGTATTCTCGTTTTACTAACATTGTGAATCCTTTGAAGGCTCTTGGAAGATCATATACATCATCCGACAATGTGAGAAAAATTCTTAGGTCTTTACCAAAAAATTGGGAAGCCAAGAAGACCGCCATCCAAGAGGCCAAAGATCTCAATACACTTCCCATAGATGAACTCATTGGTTCCTTAATGGCCTATGAGCTAGAGATGAATGATAGAGATGAAGACAAAGAAGCTCAAAAGAAAGATATAGCTCTTCAAGCTTCTACCAAAGAAGTCGCAATTGATAAAGCTCCTAATAATGAAGAAGAAGAGGAAATTGCTCTCATTACTAAGACCATGAGAAAAGTTCTTCAAATGAAGAAGTACCAAAAGAGTAACAACTTCAAAAGAAATGGTTTATCAAGTGAGCAAGGAAAAAGAGAAACACCTACATGTTTTCATTGTGGAAAACCGGGGCATTTCAAATCCGATTGCTATGCCTACGAAAATGAAAAGGAAAGGAAAAAGAAAGGCAAAGCCATGCGAGCTACATGGGAGGATGATGATTCAAATGGATCCGAAAATGATGATGATCTCAATGAATTGGTCAATCTCTGTTTCATGGCCGATGAAGATGAGGTAAATTCTAATCATGACTCATTTGATTTAGAAACTTCTTATAATGAATTAGTTGATGCACATAACTATTTGCTAGATGCTTTTAAAGAATTACATGATGAATTAGGCAAAATGGTTCAAAAGTGTGCTAGCCTTAGAAGAGAAAAGCTTATCATCTCTCAAAACCTTGAAAAGTCTCAACTTGAAAATGAAAATTTAAGAAAAGAAAAAGAATTAGCTAAAGAAGCGGCCTCAATTGAGTTAATTAAATGAATCATTAAGAGTCATTATTGAGGATCAAGTTGAAACCTTAGCCAAATTCACAAAAGGTAGAGAAAACTTAGGCCTCATTCTTGGAAAGCAAAGAAATGCTTATGCTAAAGATGGGCTTGGATATGATCCTCACAACAAAGATTATTGTTTATTGAAAAAGAGAAATCCTTTGAACAATTATTTTTTTTAAAATTTCCTCTTTATGTCCAAAATGCAATTATTGTAAAATGCTAGGACATAAGATCAATCATTGTCCTATTAGGCCATGTATGACAAAAGAAATTTGGGTTATTAAAGGGACATATATGGTGTTTCCTAACTCCCATGGACCTAAGAAAGTGTGGGTACCAAAAGAAGATTACTCAAATTCTTTTTGTAGGTTTACTTGAAGTCTCCATACTCATCCAAGGACAAATGGTTCCTTGATAGCGGATGCTCAAGACATATGACGGGAGATCAATCAAAATTTCGCTCCATCAAACCTTATAAAGGAGGAAGTGTTACATTCGACGACAATTCAAAAGGCAAGGTCATTGGCATTGGAACTATTGGTATCTCCTTTTCCTTATCTATTGATGACGTTTTACTTATTAAAGGCTTAAAACACAACCTGTTTAGTATTAGCCAACTATGTGATAAAGGATATGATGTTTTGTTTAAATCGGATAAATGCATTGTCAAAAAAGATAATAATGAAGTTTTTCATGCTCTAAGAAATGGTAATGTGTATACTTTGCTTTTGTGTGAATTACATGATCAAGATGTCAAATGTCTTGTATCCTCAAATGAAAATAGTTGGTTGTGGCATAGAAGGTTAGGTCATGCTAGTATGGACTTGATTTCAAAACTATCTAGAAATGAATTAGTCAAAGGCCTCCCAAAGACTAATTTTTCTAAAGATAAAACTTGTAGCGCATGCCAACTTGGCAAGCAAATCAAGTCATTATTTAAAAGGAAAAAGGACATAACAACTTCAAGACCTCTTGAATTAATTCATATGGATTTATTCGGTCAGGAGAGAACTGCTAGTCTTGGTGGAAAACTCTATGCATTTGTCATTGTTGATGATTACTCTAGATTCACTTGGGTATTTTTTCTTACTCACAAAAATGAGGCTCATACAATCTTTGCTAAATTTTGTAAGAGAATTGAGAACGAAAAAGAGTGTAAGATTAAGACCATTAGAAGTGATAGAGGAAAAGAGTTTAATAACCAAGATGTAGAAAGATTTTGTGATGAAAATGGTTACAATCATAATCTTTCAGCTCCTAGAACTCCTCAACAAAATGGAGTTGTTGAAAGAAAAAATAGATCTCTTTAAGAAATGGCTAGGACTATGTTAAATAAACATAAATCTCCTAGAACTCTTTGGGCCGAAGCCGTTAGTAGCTCATGCTACATTATAAATAGTCATCATTAGAAAACTCATTAATAAGACTCCTTATGAGCTTTGGAACAAAAGGAAGCCAAATATTGGATACTTTAAAGTTTTTGGGTGTAAATGCTTTGTGTTGAATGACAAAGATAATCTAGGAAAATTTGAACCTAAATCGGATGAAGGTATTTTCCTTGGATATTCATCTCGTAGTAAAGCATTTAGAGTGTTTAACAAAAGAACACTAGTAGTTGTGGAATCTATACATGTCGTATTTGATGAATCACCATTACCCCTCTTAGATGCTCGTTGGATGATAATGAAGATGTGATTGAGATTGAAAAGAACATTGAAAATCTTAATTTAAATGGTCAGTCTCTTGAAAATCGCTCCAAAGATGTTCCAAAAGATAGTCACTCTCATATAGACACTCTTCCTAAGGCTTGGAAGCAAGTGCCTAATCATCCAATAAATCAAATTATTGGCGATCCTTCTAAAAGAGTAAGCACTAGATCTCAAATAAGTAATGTTTGCAACTATGTGGCTTTTGTTTCCCAACTAGAACCAAAGAATATTCTTGAAGCCGAAAATGATGAATCTTGACTCTTGGCCATGCAAGAAGAACTTAACCAATTTGAAAGAAATGAAGTTTGGCAATTGGTTCCAAGACCTAAAGATAAAACTATCATTGGCACAAAGTGGGTGTTTAGAAATAAAAAGGATGAATCGGGAACAATTCTGAGAAATAAGGCAAGGCTTGTTGCTCAAGGTTATAACCAAGAAGAAGGAATTGATTATGAGGAAACCTTTGCTCCCGTAGCTCGACTTGAAGCTATAAGAATGCTCCTTGCCTTTGCATCTCATAAAAACTTTAAGTTGTATCAAATGGATGTAAAAAGTGCTTTCTTAAATGGCTTCATTGAAGAAGAAGTGTATGTTGAACAACCACCTAGCTTTGAAAGTTATAATTGTCCAAACCATGTTTTCAAATTGACAAAAGCATTGTATGGCTTGAAACAAGCTCCAAGAGCTTGGTATGAAAGACTAAGTGGTTTTTTACTTGCCAATGGGTTCATTAGAGGAAAAATTGACAATACTCTTTTCACTAAAACCATTGATTGCAACTTGTTGGTCATTCAAATTTATGTTGATGATATTATCTTCGGATTAACCAATAGTGTGCTATGTGAAAAGTTTGCCTCTAGCATACAAAATGAGTTTGAAATGAGCATGATGGGTGAACTTACCTTCTTCTTAGGGTTGCAAATCAAACAAACACTTGATGGCATTTTTGTTTGCCAATCTAAGTATGTTAAAGATTTGCTAAAGAAATATGGCTTGGAGGAAGTCAAACATGCCAATACTCCAATGAGCTCATCCTTGAAACTTGATAAAGATGAAAAGGGCATTAATGTGGATATTAAAAAATATAGAGGTATGATCGGTAGTCTCTTATATTTAACTGCTAGTAGACCAAATATCATGTTTAGTGTATGCTTATGTGCTCGTTTTCAATCTTGTCCTAAAGAATCTCATCTATGTGCCGTTAAACGCATCTTTCGTTATTTAAGCTGTACTTCATTCTTAGGGCTTTGGTATCCTAGGCATACATCATTTGATCTTGTTGGTTACTCCGACGCTGATTTTGGAGGATGCAAAGTTGATAGAAAAAGTACTAGCGGAACTTGCCACTTCATTGGTCAATCATTAGTATCTTGGTCTTGCAAGAAACAAAATTCCGTTGCTCTATCAACGGCAGAAGCCGAGTATATTGCAGCCAGTAGTTGTTGGGCTCAAACGCTTTATATTAAGCAACAACTTGAGGATTTTGGATTCTATTTTGATAACATTCCTATTATGTGTGATAATACCAGTGCAATATGCATTTCTAAAAATCCTATTTAGCATTCAAGGACAAAGCATATAGAAATTAGGTACCATTTTCTTAGGGATCATGTTTTTAAGGGCGACATTGAACTTACATTTATTAATACAGAAAAATAATTAGCTGATATTTTTACTAAACCACTCCAAGAAGATAGATTTTGTCTGCTTAGAAGAGAAATTGGAATGATCACAGAACAGAATACCATACAGTGAAGTTGAAGCATCCATAAACATTGCAAGTGTGATTCATTTTTGCTGATAGAGCTCCCATGGTTTAGGCACCATTGTTTCTTAAAAGATCTGTATTAATTTTTTATTTTTCTTGGGAAGAAAATTGATAAAGCAAGGCTTAGTGTTTGCTAGCACAAGAAATTTCTTTTTGTTCCTTAAATTCTTCTTACTATCAAATTGCAAATTGGATTAAAATTTGATTTTTCACAAGCATTATAATACTTCACTCTCTGTTATCAATTTGTCCTAATGCTTATAAGAGAACTTGCTTCACATTTTTGCTCACTGATGGGAAAAGAGCCGGCTCTATCAATTTTTTTGAGCCGCCTCAAAACCCTTTTGAGCCGCCTCTAATTTTTCTTTTGAGCCGCCTCTAAGTCTCTTGAGCCGGCTCCAAATAAATTCATATCCGGCTCCATCCTTCTCATTCCTTTTATTTCTCGGCATCCTCTCTTTTGGCACATAATTCCTAACTTTCCAGAGAGCATAACTGACTTAGGGCTTCTCCTTGCTATGGGCGAATTTCTTCAAATGTTGGGTTTCTTCACTGGTACGTCAAATTCATGATCTTCACCCTTCATTTTATATATTCTCTTGCTCTTAATTTGTTTCTCTTGCTCCTTTTACATGCATGTCTCTCCTAAATTCGCCATTTCCTCATCTTCATCAAAAATATTAAATTCGCCCTCCATTGGTAAGATTTCACTCCTCTCTTTCTCTTAAAGTTCATATTTCCTTGATGTTCACTATCACCATCACTCAAGCATGAAAATCCATTTACATCCTTGTCTATCTTATCTATGTCAAACCCTTTTAACCCTAGAAATGTCGTGTAGCAATTTGATCACAGATCTTGGGTGTGCTTTGTGAATTCATATTTACAATTGTAAGTTTTATTGTGCTTACTTTTAAGTATGACTTCTTTTTCCACTCTAAATTATAGCTAAATGTGCAAAATCAATTAGTTTGTATTAGCACAAATTCTCGGGCTTCTATATTTTCTAACCATTGAATCTCTATCTTGAGTGTCTTTTGAGTATTCAAATTTTATTCTATGGCTTCCTCTTCCCATAGAAAGAATCCTCCTCGTGGCCAAAATAGGCGTACTCAACCTACCCATGATCATGAATCCGGCCCTAGTGAATCAAATCCTCCTCCAAGACCCATTCAAATCTTTGCAACAATGTTGTATAGAACTCCTACATACAAGAAGTCCTATGAGAAAAATTTTCTTCTTAGGAAGGTGGCCAAAGGAAAAGTTATGTTAAACACAATTTGTGACGACCTCAATCTCAACACTTATAAACTCTTTGATGCTATTGGCCTTGGTGCATTTGTTGGGATGAACAACAAGTACTATCCTAGACTTGTGCAATTATTCTACACCGACCTTGAGAAAATGCCCGATGTAGAGAAATTTCAGTGCTATGTGGCTGGAGTAGTATTCCATCTTGATGTGAGCAGCATTGCCAGAATTCTTCATCTTATGGATGGAATTCGATTCTACTCGCCCAATAAATGGTATAATGGAGAAGGTTTTGACAAACTAGCAGCAATTCGTCAAATGAGCTATGATTCCCGCACTACCAATACCAAAGAAGTCAAATCCAAACAATTAACCATGGAAGCTCGTTTGATCCACAAAATCATTACTTACTCCATTATTCCTAAAACCGGTAGTCGCTCAAAAGTCTCTCACATGGAAATCTTTTTGATTTGGTGTGTCTTGAATGGAGAAGTGTTTGATTTGGCATACATCATTTTTTATCACATGTTGGCTTGCAAGAACAAGGAAAAGAGTCCCCTCTACTATGCCATGGTTCTCACTCACATTTTCATGGATAAACATGTTCCACTTGACAAAGGTGATTCAGTCAAACAAGGACCAAGAGATATACTCGATGCTTTCAATCTTGACCAAATGGGGCTAAAAAGGGACTCAAATGGTGAATGGTTTTATCCTAGGCAACGACGGTTCGAAGAGGCTAGAGCTAGAGGAGAAGAGATTGAGGATGTTGATGATGGGGATGAAGAAGAACATGAGAGTGATGACAGTTCTGAAGATGAGGAAGTTGCCGCTCCAAAGTGCACCAATCGTGATCTTTTGTTGGAAATTCTCAAAGGCACTCGTCAAAACCAAGCCACTCTTGCCAAACAACAAACTCAACTTGACGAAATACAAATGACACTCACTCATCTTAATGAGGATTTTGAAGAATTTCGAAACACATGTGGACCTTCTTCTCCTTAGAACAGTACTTGTGTGCACTTATTTGCTTTATTTGCTTTAGAGAAGCAATTTTTTTTTTTTTTTTTTTTTTTTTTTACCTATGTTTTATAAAATATGCTATTGTCTATCATATGGTTGTGGAATTCATAGTCTTCTTCTGTATTGCCTTCTGTTATCTATAATATGACATATTTGCTCATCAATTCCCCTTTAATTTATTTTTCTCTGACATTTCCTGAAACAGCAAGTTATTTTTTTTTTCTTTTTCATCTCCCACCTTTTTGAGATGACAAAGGGGGGAGAAAGATGTGTTCTTATGCTGATGTGCTATATTTTTTTTATTGCTTTTTAATACTTTGATAGATGCACATTGATAGGGGGAGACTTATTCACTTTGATGTCTAAAATATTTATTGTTGATATAAACTCAATGTATGTTTATCGATAGGGGGAGCATTCTTTCAAAATGCAACTCCACCTTGACAATAAACACATCAATGTTTTGTCATCATCAAAAAGGGGGAGATTGTTGGCCTAAGGATTTTATCTAAAGGTCAATCTTATGTTTTGATGATTACAAACCATTAATGATGTTTATGTACTAATGTTTTCATTGAGTGATATATAGTTGATCAACATTCAATCCTCAATAATGAGCTAGAAGATCCATTCCAAGCATTCCAAAGCATTCCAAACATTCAAGCAATGGATTTAAGGAAGCCTCAAAGTACAAGAAATCAAAGAAAAACTTGGACTTCAAAGATCACACAAAGCATTTCAAAGAAACAAAGCAAGTCTTCATCAAGCCTAATCGATCATGGTCAAAAAATGAAGAAAAGGGTAGATAGGGTGGTGAGAGCTTAAGATTTAATGTCAAAGTTTATTTGAATATATTTTGAAGCTTAATTTTAGGATCATGCATACTCATTCTAAATTCAGTTTTAAACTGCCTAAAATTTTCTCATTAACCTTATATATGCAAGCTACATATAATAGAATGTGCATAGGTCTTAATTAAATTTATTTTTAGTCATGCACATTTTTGGAGCCGCCTCCACTCAAAAAAATGAGCCTGCTCCTTTCACTCCAGTAGCATTTCTTGGCTCGTAGAACAATCTTTCAGAAATGAGCCTACTCAATCTTTTTTTTGAGCCGTCTCCACTTTAGAAAATGAGCCTGCTCAATCTTTTTTTTGAGCCGCCTCCATTTGAAATTGAGCCGCCTCCACTTCTTGTAAGGAGCCGGCTCCAATAAGGGTTTTGAACTACAACGGCAATTTTTCTGCATTTAATTCTTCCAACTACTTCTAACAGCTATATGGAGGTGCGAATAAATATTTATACAGAGGTGTTGTCTAGAAAAGAAAAATACATCACTTGAAAGAGGATTTTAAGCAGAGCATTCAAGAGCATTCTATATACACAAATTCCTTCTCTGAACTTTTATTGCGTACTGCATTCTCTCATTCTAGATCTTGAGCTTCATTAATATTCTTATCTACTCTAGCTGTGAGCTTACACTTATACATCTATATTGAGAGAGAGGTTCAATCTTGTATTTCAAATTACAAACTTTGCTACGATCTTGTAAGGGTTGGTGTGACCCAAAACGAAGTCTAGGAGAAGGGTGTTCTCCTAGCGAGGAAGAGAAGCAAGTCTTGCTTCAAATTGAAGGTTTGCTCTCCACCATTAAGGAGAAGCTTTAGTAAATTTTGGGAAGTCTCAAGGGAGGACCTTGAGCCGAGGAGTAGGAGTTTCTGAACCTCGCTAAATTACTGGGTCACTGTTTGCAATCTCTTATCTCTATCTCTCTTACTTATGCAATATACTGCTTGATTATTTCAATTGATTTGTGCTTAACAGTTTATTAGATTTAACAATTTTAAATTACAAAAATTGGCCCTTGACTCTATTCACCCCCCCTCTAGAGTCAATTTGTGACTAACATCCTCAAATATAAATTCATACAAATAATTTCTCAAACACTTTATACATAAAACTAAATGGTCTCCAATGTTATAATTTTTCAGCAATTCTCAATTGTTCTCTAATGATTATAAAAACCTGCAATAATGGTCGGGTGAGGCTAGAAGTTGTTGAGTGCGCGCAGCGGAATGGTTGTGCAATATAATGTATGGATATATAATCTAGAGAGATGGTAAACAGATTCAACTTGCTCTTTTATTCAATTTTTACTTATTTTAATTTTATTGAAATAAAACTAAAATCAAACCATAAAGCAAAAATAAAGTGCAAGTAAAGTAAATAGAGTTCAAGAGATGACACCAGGATTTTATAGAGGAAACCCCAATTGGTAGAATAGACCAATTGTAACAGGAAAAACCTTGTTGGACCTCACAGTCCTGAGATAAACGATCCACTATGTTTGAAGCAAAGTATACCGAACTTTGACTCAGTCTCACACCCTATCGTTCTACCAAAAATAAATTCCTGACAATCCCTGGCTTTGCGACTCCCCTATCCAATAGCTCTCGACCTCAGGCTTACTCTCGATCTCTGTAGAAGAGTTGCCGGTAGATCGGACAACACTCCATGAATGCTCTGACCCCTTCAAAGTGTGATCGCTTCACACTTTTTCTTCTAGATCTGAATTTGACGAAGAATGAATGAATTCTACTTTTCTGGAATTTCTGAATCTTCAATTATGCTTTAATTCCGATGAGATAGAGAACAACACTCCTAAATCACTCTTGTGTTTATGTGTGTGCTCTCAAAAATAAAATCAGAAAAATCAGATTGATTTTTTGAAGGAATAAAAAATATCTCTCAAAAAGGCTCTAAAAAAGATCTGTATTTTTTTATACAAAAGCCACACCTAAACATATGTGTATGATACAGTTTATATAGAGTTTAGAAAGTTCTAGTCCATTTGAAAATATGATAAAATTCGTGCATAGGACTTGAAACACTTCTAAACCAACTAAGAAAGAAATTAAGAACAGGAAACTAAACTTTCCATAGTTTATTAGGATTCTTGAACCTATTCAAAGAATTTGGAACAGGTTCAAGGATGGCAGAATGTATTTCAAGGCCAATGTTGAAGACTTGAACCTATTCAAAGAATTGGGAACAGGTTCAAAAATGACAGAATGTTTTCTAGGCTAAATTCAAATGGCTTGAACCTGTTCCAAGAATCATGAACAGGTTCAAATCTGCCAGACTTTGATTCCTAAGGTTCTAGGCACTGTTTTTGGTATATTCTGAAACTTACCATATATGGAATGTGGCCTAACCGTTTTAGATTCCTTCCTAAAGTATTGTTTTTACCTATCTCGAATGATCTCAGTCATGGTAACTTTGAACAACCTTCCAATTCCGCAGTTGCTGTCGATCCGGATATGGTAACTTGAATTACAACTCGACAAGAACTTGTTTTGACACCGAAAGTTGCCAATTACAGAATATATATATTTTTTACAATCTTCCCAATATATATATCTTACAATCTCCCCCTTTGGCAATTTCGTGACAAAACCCTAAAAACAACATGTAATCTACCCAAGCTGAAAAAATAAATTACAATAATTGTTAAAGAAATAAAACGGAACTCTTCTTGAACATCATGAAGCTTCAATACATGTAGCAACCTGTAATCTGCACATTAGCTTAACAAAACTACCCGTGAAGCTTAATCAAGAAAGATAAACAATCAATATATATCAATATGTGAATATCAATGTATATGTATCTTCCTCTCAATTCTAGAAACTCTCCCCCTCAATTATGCAGATTCTCCCCCTTTTTGTTACAAATTAACAAATAAAGCTCAACAAAGAAGGAAAATAAATAATGTGGAAGAATTAACAAGAAAAAAAACTAAAAGGAAAATCTTTTTGGATTTTTTTTTAATTTTTCAATTTTTTCATGTTTATGATATTTTAACAAAAAATATGAGATAGCAATTTCCATGAATTTCAAGCATATATGAGATCCAAATTTTTTTGAAGAATTCAAGAGAATTTTAAAACACAATTTTTAGACCCCACAAATTATTCAATCAAATCAATTCTCAAGCATGCAATCACAACATGAAATTCAACTTGCAATTTTTATAAAAATTTAGAAATTTGTCTAGCAAGTTCACATGTGTGTGTGTGCAATCCAATCTTATCAAATTTCAATCAAATCACATTGACCAACTGTCTAAATCATATTGATCAAAAAGCATCAAGATAAGATTGTTTTGAGCAAGCTTTTCTAAGCTAGGCGGCTTTCACTCTAAAGAGTAGAGAATAATTCCCTATTTCGACTTGTCTCCTCCTTTCTTTTTACTCAATTAGCTCCTCTTCAAAGTCTAGTAGGAGCTTTCGAACTAGTCTCAATAGGTAGCCTTTTCCTTAGCAAAAATTTTCAGCGTTCTTTTGATTTTTCTTTTCTTTTTATGCTGAAATTTTTTATTTGCTTTCCTCAAACACATGCTCTATAATTTTTTTTTAAACAATAACCTTTATAGCTTTTATGAGCAATATGACCTAGTCAACTTCACAATGATTTCCAATTAAAATTCTCAAAGTTGGACTAGTGCACAAGAAAAATATGAACTCAAGAGACTCATCTCTAAAAAGAAATAAACAAAGCAAATTGTCTTTCAACATATCGATTACACATCAAGAACCTTTTCAACAAATAATCATGTGTCCCCAATTTGCATTCAAAAATAATTAATTCAAGAGAAATAAGTATCACTCATGCATTGACAATAAAAACATGATCATCACTTTCTCATGAAAGAAAAACAATATAAATCCTAAACTACAAGATATGGTCCAATGAAAACAAGATATTCATAAAAGCATAGTCCATGACCATAAAAACTCTTTAGGACTTAGTTAGGGGGGTTTGCACCCATAGACCTAATAGGAACAAGTCCCATAGCATCAACAGGCACATAATTAACCAAGTCTTCTTTTTTTATCCACACAGTCTTTACATTCAACTTTTGAAAAGACTTATCAATTTCAACCTTTTTCTTATTTGAGTAATTCTTAGCATGAGAATTTTTAGGTTGATTAAAAAAAAATTTGCTTTTTAACATGAACCCTATTCTTAGCACAAGAATCAAAAGCATGAAATTCAGAAAAAGATTCTCTTCTCTTCCTAAAGCAATAATATTGGTTATGTCCATTCCTACCACAATAAGTGCAATGCAAAATAGTAGGCACATAAGACATATTAGCATGTGATGAATCAACAACCTCAGATTTATTTTTAGGCACATTCAAGTTAGTGGGTTTCATAAAAATAGTTTTACCCTCTTTACTACATGAAGCCTTATTAAAACCTAAGCCAGTTTTGTCATTCACATTCTTACCAATATTAATCATCTCCTCAAGTTTAATCTACCCAGAAGTAAATCCATTCAATTTCTCTTGCGACTTTTTCAATTTAACTTCAAAAAATTCTAATTTAGAATCAAGAGATTCATTTGCAGAATTAACTTGACTTACCTCACCTTCTAGGAATCTTATCTTTCCATGAAGATCTTCAATCTCCTTCTTTTTCTGTTCACTTTCCTTCTTCAGAGCATCTCTTTGCTTCTCAACTTCTTTCAATTCTCTAGCTTGTTTATTGAAGCCTTTCTTCGTTTGAACATATGTAACATATAATTCATTGAAGGCTTTATCATAATTCTTCTTTGTTGCTTCCTTGTAACAATCTTCATCATTAGATTTTGCTATGTCCTCAAAATCCGAGTCATCTGTGTCAGACAAAGATAATCTTTTAGAAACATCATTATTCACAAAAGTAATAAAAGCAAGAGGATTATCATCATCATTAGAAGAATCATCAAAAAAAGAAGCATTTTTATCTTTAGAAACTGAAACATTCGTTGCTTTATCCTTCTTTTTATCTTTGGACTCTTTCTTAGCAACAAAGCTATTTTTTGGACTTGGACAAACTGTTGATGTATGACCTATACCACCACATGTTCAACATTTAATCTCAGTTCCTTTAGACTCCTCTTCTCTCCTTTTATCTTGTCTTTCACTTCCCCTAGATGAAAACTCTCTATTCCTAAACCTTGACTCTCCCCCTTTCTTAAATGCATTCATCTTTTCAGACTTGATCAAATTTCTAAACTTCCTAGTTATGAGAGCAATTTCTTCATCAGACTCACTATCATACCTAACCTCAGACTTGGAAAAATCAGACTTTAAAGCTTTTAGGGCTAAGTTTTTAGGTTTTAGGGAATTTCCATAGTACTTCATCTCATAGTTCTTAATATGACCTACAACATCATCAACTTGCATGGTAGTGATGTTTTGAGTTGCTTGCAGTGTTTCAACTTTAATTCTGAACCTTTTAGGTAAAGACCTAAGAATTTTCTTGTTAATCTTCTTATCTGTCACTTTCTTTCCTAGGTTTCTAAGGCCAGACACAATATGGTTGAGTTTCATGCAAAACTTAGAAAAGGTTTCATCTTTTTCCATCTTAAGATTTTCAAATTGAAACACAAGCATCTCAATCTTTGAAGATTTGACTTCATTTGTAGCCTCATGGATAAGTTGAAGTATATCCCATGCCTCCTTTGCAATTTTACAATGAGTAATACAAGCTAACTCAGATTGGACAACAGATTTGAATCAAGAAAACAAAGCTTTGGTGTTTCCTTCTTAAGCATTATTCTCAGCTTGAGTCCACTCAGACTCTTCCTTTTCAATGATAACACCATCCTTTGTGACTGTAGGTTTTTTATAACCTTTTTCAATTGCAGCCCAAACATATTTTCCTTGAGTTATAAGAAAAGCTGTCATGTTAGGTTTCCAAAAAGCATAGTTATCACCATTAAACAAAGGAGTATGTTGAATAGATCCACCTTCCTTAAGAACACTATCCATATCAAATTTTGAAAACAAAAACAGAGATTTTTTTTATTAAAAAAAAATTCCACAAGGAACAACTCAATGTATAGAGGATGGCTCTGATACCACTTACTGAGTGTGCGCAGCGGAATGGTTGTGGAATGTAATATATGGATAGATAATCTAGAGAGATGGTAAACAGATTCAACTTACTCTTTTATCCAATTTTTACTTAGTTTAATTTTATCGAAATAAAACTAAAATCAAACCACAAAGCAAAAATAAAGTGCAAGTAAAGTAAATAGAGTTTGAGAGATGACACCAGGATTTTATCGAGGAAACCCTAATTGGTAGAATAGACCTATTGTAACAGGGAAAACCTCGTTGAACTTCGCAGTCCTGAGATAAACGATCCACTATGTTTGAAGTAAAGTATACCGAACTTTGACTCAGTCTCACACCCTATCGTTCTACCAAAAATAAATTCCTGACAATCCCTGGCTTTGCGACTCCCCCGTCCAACAACTCTTGACCTCAGGCTTACTCTCAATCTCTGTAGAAGAGTTGCAGGTAGATCAGATAACACTCCATGAATGCTCTGACCCCTTCAAAGTGTGATTGTTTCACCCTTTTTCTTCTAGATCTGAATTTGACGAAGAATGAATGAATTCTGCTTTTCTGGAATTTCTAAATCTTCAATTATGCTTCAATTCCGATGAGATAGAGAACAACACTCCTAAATCACTCTTGTGTTTATATGTGTGCTCTCAAAAATAAAATCAGAAAAATCAGATTGATTTTCTAAAGGAATAAAAAATTTCTCTAAAAAAGGCTCTAAAAAAGATCTGTATTTTTTTATGCAAAAGCCACACCTAAACCTATGTGTATGATACAGTTTATATAGAGTTTAGAATGTTCTAGTCCATTTGAAAATATGATAAAATTCGTGCATAGGACTTGAAACACTTTTAAACCAACTAAGAAAGAAATCAGGAACAGGAAACTAAACTTTCCATAGGTTATTAGGATTCTTGAACCTGTTCAAAGAATTTGGAATAGGTTCAAAGATGGCAGAATGTATTTCGAGGCCAATGTTGAAGACTTGAACCTATTCAAAGAATTAGCAACAGGTTCAAAAATGACAGAATGTTTTCTAGGCCAAATTCAAATGGCTTGAACCTATTCCAAGAATCATGAACAGGTTCAAATCTGCCAGACTTGGTTCCTAAGGTTCTAGGCACTGTTTTTGGTATATTATGAAACTTACCATATATGGAATGTGGCCTAACCTTTTTAGATTCCTTCCTAAAGTATTATTCTTAGCTGTCTCAAATGATCTCAATCATGGTAACTTTGAACAATCTTCCAATTCCGCAGTTGCTGTCAATCTGGATATGGTAACTTGAATTACAACTCGACAAGGACTTGTTTTGACACCGAAAGTTGCCAATTATAGAATATATATTTTTTACAATCTTCCCAATATATATATCTTACAGAAGTCCCATAGGAAAATCTAATATGTGTTGCTATAGGATTTCATACATAAGAGGGACATGCTTCACATAATTTAATCATATGGATTTCTATGTTTGAATGTGATAATTGAAACAAAGAACAACCCATGACTTTCAACAAGGAATCCAAATCTCAGCACATGACAACAAGAGAACCAATTCCAATTTATGGAAAATCCAGTAGAGGTCTTGCAAGAGTAAAGCATGGAGAGTATGAAATAAAATAACACATAGCAACATAAATTAGAGGAACCCTACCTCCCATGGAGAAAATATAAATAAATGAAGATGTGCATGGATGGTGAGCATAAAGAAGACCAAGGCGGAGATGCGAAAGTGTAGGTTTGGCCACCCTCCTCCTTTTGTCTCATGGCCAGGGAAATCCCCTTTTTTTCTCTGTTGGCTGAACAACCCTAGTTCCATCAGTCTCTTTTTCTCTAATTTCCTTCTCCTTTCCTTCTGTTTTGGCTGAGACTATCCTATTACCTGCTATTTTTTTTTTTTTTTTTTTTTTTTTTTTTTTTTTTCTATTCCCATACAACCTTAGTAGATGAAAAGCATCCCAACTAAGGCGAATCATTATTTTTACTACTTACTCTAACCTTTTCACCATCTACTATGTGCACCCAAGTATCTATACTTAAAATATAAGTAATATCCACCAAAACAAATCTCCAAAAATCACATTGGCCTCTGAACCTAAAAACAAGGTTGCACCAAAGTCCATCTATAATCATATTAATCACCCTCAACTCTAATAACTCTCACTAAGACCCAAATCTACAGTAATGGAGGAAATAAAATAAATTAATCACAATTAAACCCTAATCCAAAAATTTAGGATATTAGACAATGACCTTTGGCACACTTCTTTTTGGGCTGTTGCATTTTTTGGGGTTTTAAGCATTTTTTTCAATGCTCAAGCATTTTTTTTTTTTTTTTTTTTAGAGCTCAAGCATTGGCTTTGTGAGCCCGAGCTCCCATTTTTTTGAGAAATCCATAACCGCATCCCCATTTATGCTTGAACACTTTTTTCTTAAAGCTCGAGCATTTTTCCCAATGCTCGAGCATTTTCTCAGAGCTCGAGCATTTTTCTCAGTGCTTAAGCTTTCTTCACATCGTGCATATATTTGATTCTCTTTCTTCAAATGGTCATATATCTTTCATTTTATACCCGAATCTGGTCATTTTTGAGCTTAAATTGAAGGGTTTTGAGCTAGCTTTCCAATGGTGCACACCCCATCCTCCATATTTGTAATGGAATGACCATTTTACCCTTAGCTTCTGCATTATGACTATTTTGACCTTAGCTTCCGCATTTTTTGCCCTAGTTCTTGGGTCAGGTTTGGATCTACTTGGTTAATGCATTAGATAGGGCTGCAAATGAACCGAGCTGAGCTAAGCCGAGCCTAGGGTTGTTCGGGCTCAGTTCTTCATTTTCATAGGGTTGCTCGGGCTCAGGGGAGCTTATCCTGGCCAAGCTCAGGCTCGGTCTCGGTCTCGGTCTTGGTAATATTTCTATAAGCTCAGGCTCGATTACATCACCACTGATCACAAAACTAAGAAAATAACATGATTCGTTTGAGGAAATCTAATCTCCATCTCCCAGAAAAAGAAATAGAGAATAAAGTTTCAAAATGAACTTAAACTTACCCAGTTTATGTAGTCCATTTACATATATGTTGCATTGCTTGACCTTCAGATCCATTAAAAAGAGAAAGTTGTGTCATGTGTGAAAGGATCCGTTAGAGAGAGAATGCTTTACCGATTCTAAAAGGCTACCGGTAGATTAAATGGTGGAGCTAAAGATGTCATGGCCCTATACATGAAAATAATGTTTTAGTTATCTATAGCAGCCATGCCGCTATACGCAAAATAGGGTTTTCTATCTCTCTTTAACCTTAGCAAGCCAACGGTTCAGATGGATTAAAAATTATAGGCTAAGATGAAATCTTATTTTTGATGATAGGCCAAGATTTCTCCTTTTGGGATGTTAATGAAATGATATAATTTGGGCCAGATTTAAATTTATATGAGCTAAACCATTTAAATGAAAAATGATAATAATGTGCCCTTTATTCACGAGCTTGTTGAAGAGCCTATACGAGCCAAGCCCAACATTGCTCAAGATTAACTCGTTTAATAAATAAGCCTAAAAATTGTACTCGGGCTCGGCTTGTTTACTTAATGAAAGAGTCTGAGCCGAGCCCGAGCTGTTCATGAACAGCTCAGTTCATTTGCAACCCTAGCACCGGATCATGGGATATGGGGCGTTACAGACATCCCTGGAGAAGAGATTATGTTCTTCCCTTTTTTTATTCAGTTGGATGGAAGAGAAGAGAAGAAGTTGCCAATTTACTTTGAGCGGTAAGATAAAAGGAAAAAGAGATTTTTAAGTTGTTTTTTTACCATTAAACCAATCACTTACTTTATTTGTGAGATTTATTAAATATTTATGAAAGATGATACAGTAACTTAAAACTTCTATAATAGGCCCACTTGTTTTCTCTCCTCTCTTCTACCCATATTTGGATAAATGAAAATTTGTGAAAAAGTAAGGATGACCCATTCATCCTATTATCCTTTCTTTCCTTATATCATTTCTACCGAATAGAGGAAGTTGGTTTATTTTTTTTCCTATTTTCCTTCCACCCTTTTTCTTTCCTTCATACCGAACAAAGCAGAAGTCAATCTTTATTCATAAAACCTTAACTGTGAGTCTGGTAACTGTTGATTGAAACCAGAGAAAATTGACTTCTGCATGATCCCAGGCCAATCATGTCACACATAAACAAATGTGTTAGCTTTATATCCCTTTTTGCTTATGTGCCAGCACGTGAATGGCCCTGGCCAATTGTCTCGTGACCTGGCCATTTAATATTTTCTCCGCACGCACACAATAAATTTATAGAAAAATGTACATATCCTTTCTTATATTGTTTCCTGGGAAAGTGCCATATTATATCACTAGTAGTTATTAAGGCAGCCTCTGTAAAGTTATATCTTCAATCTTAAATTCAATTCTTTTTACACCCTTTCCTTTGTACTCCACTTTCAAAACTATAGCTTTACTAGTTTGCATGCTTTATATACCGAAAATATAGGCACATTGTAGTTCTAGTTGTAGTATACAGCCTTCAAACTTGTGTGTTATATTTGGTGATAGTTTTGACTGTTTTCATTTTGCAGGCACTCAACACCAATTCCATGCGCAAGAAAGTAATTGGGGTTTCACTTCATTCCTGCCTCTTAGTGAACTGTCTGAACTTAGTAGAGGTTATATTGTGAATGATACATGTGTAGTTGAAGTTGATTTTCGTGGCTTTCGTTCAGTTGAACTTAAGGTTGAGGCGGCTAAGACTGCCTCAGTCCAAGTTCCAGTCAGCAATTTTCTCTGGTTTCAATCAACAATGATTTGTTTTTATCTTTGAAAGAAAAGATAAAATCTCAACTCGTTAAATTAAATTCAGTTTGTTTACTTTTCTTATAAAGGGCATGGATGCATGGCTTTTTGGTAATATTCATAACTTGAGGGTTTTAGTGTAGTTAAGTAAAGTAATTATTTTTCGTCTTAGGGACCATTTTGCAATTTAATTTGGGAGATATTTTGGAAAAGGACCTTTTAGCAATTTTTGGAAAGTGTGACAAGTGTCACACTCCCATGGTGCCACTTGTTGGCATTGGGGTGGAAGGACTTGGAAGCATCATCTCTTGACACATGGAGGGTTGAGATTCACCCATTTGTTGGCCTAGGATAGGAGCACTTGTTGGCATGGATGGTTAACAAGTGTAGGCTCAATATTAAGTCTTGAAAGTTTACATAAGATGGTGACAAGTGTAGGCTTCACAATTGGTCTTGCAATTGTGTGTGCGTGAGAGGTAGTGCAAGAGCACATAGTGAGTGGAGAATCCCACCACATTTAGCTTAGGGTTGCATTTCATTTTCATTTCATCTCTTTCCTCTCAAACCCTAACCTAGCCACCATTGAAGGAAAAACTTGGTTTAAAGCTTCAAGCTTCATTTTAGTGCCCTTCCACTTGCCTAAGACCTCTAAGCTTCGAATACTTTATCTTCCTCTCACTCTCCTCTACAAAACCCTAGACTGGTTTACCATTTTAAGCTTGGTTGCTTTGGATTATAGAGATTCAATTCTCTATTGAGGTAGGGGTGGTTGTATGTTTATCCTCTTTGGGTTATATATATATTGGGGCTATATATATATTGATTACATGTTTCTTCAATTCTTGTATTTGCATATAAAGAGAGATTTGATATGCTTGACTTAGGATTTCTAGATTTAAAGCATGTACATGAGTATTAAGTTATATAGATAGATTATTGTTTAATGATGTGCCTAATACTTGTGGTTTCATTGAGGGCTTTTAATGAATATCTTGGAATTGCACTTAAGTTGTTAAGTAATATAGATTTCATTGAGAATTAGTATGAAAAATCTTGTATGTGGTACTTGTAATTATTTATAGGTAGATTACTATTTTGCATGATTAGCAATAGTGGCCTATATTGATAGTAAGTTTATGTAAGATAATGTATAGTAACATTAACTTGTCACTTTAGACATGTAACCATAGGGGCATGGTTTGTATGGTTTCACCCTACTTGTGCTTGGTAGGTAGTTTCATGCATTGAGATTATATAAATGTCATGGACTTCTTGATTTTTGGAAGCTTGTAAGGATATGAAATGTTTGATGGCTAGGGTTTGGCTCTAGTACGGAGGGTAAGAATTCTCCTAAGTTATAGTGCGCATTAGGTTGTAACTTGTGAGTCATAATTATCCGAAATAACTTTTATGGTCTCGTGGCCACATATCTTAGTCTTTCCATTATTTGATTTTGTATTCCTATCCAAATTGTAAATTACGGATTTCTTGTAGCTTGTGATTTGGTAATCTTAGTTTAAATGCGGTTAGTGTACTTGTTTATGTATATTTGGACGCTATGTATTTATTATTTCAAATAATTGTATAGCATGAGATGATCCCTTAGAGTACCATGGAAACATAGACATTAGTTGGAATGCACCCTTGTGATGGTCTATGTTTGGTTCACATTATACTTGAAACTATAGGGTATGCGCATGTACCACATCCTACAAGTAACTTGATTACTCACCCTAGTTGTTTGGGTTATTTTGCAGGTAAAGAAACCTTGTTTTGGGATACACAACATCCCTAGACATGGCTTGGTCTCATTGGATTACCTTTTGTGTAACTTTGTATTCATGCACTTGTTTAACATGCCTGGTTTAATTCTCTTTGTAAATCATGGATGTATGGTATATTGAAGCTTGTTTAATTTCCTTGGAAATGTGTAATATGTTATATTTGGATCCTTTTTGAAGGGGAAAATGGAATTGGGACTTGTAATCTTCTTGGTAGAGTCCCAATGTCATTTTCACCTTAGTTTCATCTTTTGTATAACCATGGATCATATGTAATGAGGCCTTAAAGGTATCTTTTACTTATTTCCTTTTATTGATTAAATTGCACCCTTAATTATGTTGTGCACACTTGCAAATGATCATTTATGTTTATCTATGTTTTGGAGACTTGTATTTCATTTTTGGGTGTTAAGGGAATCATTCTTGAACAATTAGAGTGCTTGTATAAGGTCAAAAATGAACCTGCAGCAGACAACAACATCTGTTGTAATTTTTTTTACTTTGTTCCCAAGATCGAGCCGGCTTAATTGCCAAAGGAGCCAACTCTCTCCCCAACTAAGCCAACTAAGTTCCCAAAAGAGTTGACTTAGTTCCCCTGGGCATCATCTCTGCATATTTTATGCTCTCGGCCTAAAAGAGCCGACTAAGTTCCCAAAAGAGTCGACTGGGTTGCTCTCAGCCCAACTGAGCCGACTAAGTTCCAAAAAGAGCCAACTAGGTTCATTCATAACTCATTTTTATCATTTTTGGTGCTCTCGGCCTAAAAGAGCCGACTCAGTTGCCAACTGAGTCGACTAAGTTGGGCTGCAGTGATGACCTGTCTTCAAATGGTCATAACTTGCTTATTTTAGATCCAAATTAGGCGATTCTTGAGCCTAAACTCAAGAGCTCAAAGTCATCTTTCCAATGGTACCAATCAAAAACTGAAAATCTAACCATAATGAGAGTTATGATGGTTTTAGTGAGATAGGGTCATGGTATCTCTAAATCGAAGGACACCGCTTGTCCTATCCTCATATCTTTATCATCCGGACTCCGAATCAAGTGATTCTTGAGTCTATCTTTATTGATTTTTCATTCTATTTCTAATGGTGTGCACGGTGGCACCCATTTTAGTTTAGAATGACCATTTTACCCTTGGTTCATTCCTTAAAGGGTTTTGAAAACCTAGTTCCAGTTTTTCTTCCACTGAGTCATGGGACTCCTCGGGAGGTCGTTCTTATGTCTTAAGGATGATATACATCTCTATAGATTGTTCATGGTTAGCTTCTACATTTTAGATCCGTTTCGGATCATCACAGGACACACTGGATTTGTAAATTTAGGGTCGTCACAGTTTGCCTGTTAATGTCAAAAAGTATTGCTTCAGCCTCAGCCTTGGACAGAGATGCTTCAACCTTGGACAATGAAGGTTCAGCAGCTATAGGTGCTCAGCCTCAGACAATGAAGGATTAGCATTTCAGTTTTAGCTACAGCCTCAGCTCTGTCACAGTGCTGAGTAGAGGGCAGTATGGTCTTTTCCAGTTTTACTCAAGAATATGACACGTCTCAATGGTCCTTGAGAAGAATATGACACATCTCAGTGGTCCTAGAGAAGAATGTGACAAGTATCGGTAGTCCTAGAGAGCTGATTTATGCAAGAATATTCCATTCTTGAAGGCTAAGTTTGGACAAAAATGGAATTCAGTACTCAAACTTGTTACCTACTGTAGCTGGAACAATAGTGACGAAATTAGCTAAGGTGGCATGCCTGCATTGGTCCATTGCTCTGAAAATATCTGAATTGTGCTCTCCTAATCATTAGTGAAAGGTGACATGTGTATATCCGTGGTGTGTGAGGCCTTATGAAATTGAGAGTCACTATAAATATGCTGCCATAAGGCTCCTTAGGGTTTAAGCCTCTCAAATTTACATTGCACATTGAGCTGCTCGTGAGAACCCTCAAGTATACTTTGTCAAGCAAGTTTTTATCTGCTATTTGATGATGATCCATGCAAGAAAAACTCATTGAATCAACTCTGAGGCATGCTCTGTTTACTGAGATGAGGCAGTTGTCAAATTTGTTGATGCAAAGACTGTGTTAAAGAGTGACTTGGTGTTTCAAGCTTCTGTGGTCGATTTTGAAGGTCGACACAGGTATAATTCATCTTCTCACACTTGTTTAGACTTTATATGTGTTGAGATTATGCTAAAAATGAATTCAGATAGTGTGATCAGTAATTAAGCTTGTTTTTCTGAAGAAATCTTGGATTCAAGTGCTATTTGATTATACTTAGCTATTTCATGATAATCTATGCTGTTAGCTACTATATTTTGATGAATTGGGATTGTCAAAGTTGAGTTGGTATGCTTTGCTTTTGAGTATTCTGTGCTAAAGACATTCTGTGCTGAGGCTATTTTGTGCTATTGAGATTCTGTGCCGAGGCTACATATATGCTGAAGCTTTTTGTGCCGAAGCTGTTACATGCTAAACCAAGGATTTTGACTGAACTTGTGATATACTCATGTTGTATTTGTTTATCTAAAGCTATGAATATCAGTATAACAGTGAAAGAAAACTGTATTAGGCATTGGTGAATTGATCTCAAAAGGAATTTCCTATTTTACCCCTCGGACACTTGATGCAGTAGATTGTAATTCTAAGGTAGTATATTGGAATTCTGTATTGTCCAGCTTATTTGAATTGTATTTAGAGTGTTGACACTTGTTAAATGGCTGTGAGGCATGATCCCTTACCCCATTATTGAGTGGTAGTGAGGCTTTACATCCTCATCCCATTGTTGAGTGAGCTTTAAGAGCTTATTGGGTCCAAGCGTGGTTGCTTCGGATAGGGGAGTGCATGGATGCACTGTGGTGCCCTAGTGTGTGTGTATTGGTTGTGAAAACTAGTGTCTATTATAGTGTATGGGTGTGTGCAGAGAGTGAGATAGTTGAATGTGTAACAAGATACATACAACTAGTGGATTGCTTATTGGCCGAGGCCAAAAACCAAGGTTTTCCCTATTTAAGAGGTTTTCCTTGTAAATATTGTGTTATCTGTTCTTTGAATGCTTGCTTAGTTGTGTGAGAAAGTTTTTGAAAGCAAAGATTTAACAATTCACCCCCTCTTGGTTCAACAATTGGTATCAGAGCTTTGGTCTGCATTGTGAGGTTCTAACAAGCTTGTAGTTGATCCCAGCAATGGATGAAGGTCAAGTTATCAACAAACTCCAGGGTGTGAAGGTTTAAACTATGATTATTGGAAAACTAGATTGGAAGCCTTCTTAATGTCTCAGTCCTATGATGTTTGGCATGATACCGTACATGGTGTTGTGATTCTTAATCCTGATAACCCCTCTGCTAAAGATAAACTAGCTGTGGCTAATGATGGCAAGGCCAAACATATTTTCTTCTGTACTTTGAGGCAATAAGAGTTTACCAGAGTTAAAAATTGTAAAATAGCTAAGGAAATGTGGGATTCTTTTCAGGTAGCTCATGAAGGAAATAAGGTTATTAAGGAGAACAAGATACAGCTATTCAAAGTTTAGTATAAGGTGTGTAAGATAAAGAAACTATTACTGAGTATATGTTCAGGATCAATGACCTTGCTAACAATATAAGAGCACTTGGTGAAGATATTAAGGATGTTGATATTTGTAAGAAGATACTAAGGTCACTCACCTCTAGATTCAATCCTAAAGTGACAATTCTCGAAGACAAAGATCTTTCTGAAGTGAAGATTGATGAGCTTCAGGCCTCTCTCACTGCCTATGAAATAAGAATTGATGTTCCAGCTGTTCATATAAGAGAATCTGCTCTTAAAGCAAAGGAAGTTGTTAAAGAAACTGACGCAAAGTCTGAAGATGATCTTAAAGAAGATGAGGTTGCCTATCTTGCTAAGAAATTCAGAAAGTTCAGGTTTAGAAAGAAGAATTAGCTGCTAAATTTAACTTGTTATGGTTGTGGTAAACCTGGTCATGTTGCAACTAAGTGTCCGAACTCAAAGGGGCAGAGTCAGAAAAAGAATGAGGGAGGAAACTACAAAGGAAGGTTTGGCAGAAAAACACTTATCTCAGTCTGGGATGCAGCTCCAGAAGAAGAAAAACCTAAGGAGACACAAGAAGATAAATGTCTCTTTATGATAATTCTTGAAGCACCACAAACTTCTGTTCAAGTTGAAGAAGATAGTGACACTGAGATTAAGGAAATTCTTGAAGAGTGTGAAAGGCTTGCAGTGAAGTGTGGTCAATAGAAGGCTCAGATAAAAAGGCTCAGCTCAGAATTGTTCAAGTCCAAACAAATTCTCACTAAACACTTCAAACTTAAATTGTCAATACTGTATTCAGTTTCTCTTATTTTTCAAAGCCTATTGAAATCTCAAGTCAACACTCAATGGTCTACTAAGAAGTGTAAAGAAGAACTGTCTCTCATTCTAGAAGAAAGATCCTTAAAAATGGTTGAGATTTGGAAGCAATCCACAAAGCTAATTGGGAAGACTGGAATTGGCTATGTGTGTGATTCAGCCACAAAGGTCAATCAACCTCACTCTGTATTTGTCAAAGCCACAACTGGTGAAGTGTATACAAGGTTTCCTATCATAAAGCCTCGGAGGTTCAAGGATGAGTTACTTAATAACACTTGCAGTGCTCTAAACTTTAGCAAGAGAGACTTTGTTACCACAGCTATAAAAAACTTCAAGATAACTAGAATGTATGTCAATAAGTTAGACTTAGCTTCAGCTCAGAAGGTCAAGGACAAAGGATCATTGGTGAAGACTAAAATGATGTGGATTCCTAAGAAGATGAACTCTATGAGTCTTCTTGTGTATACAGCCTTTAAAGCTTGTAATACTCAGGATAAATGGTATGTTCATAGTGGCTGCTCAAGACACATGATAGGTGATGGTTCCAAATTTAATTCGTTAAAGTAGTTTGATAGTGGAAATGTTATCTTTGGAGATAATCAAAGAGCTAAGATTGTTGGAATTGGTACTGTGAGTAAGTCTGAAGAGTTGCCAGAAATCTACGAAGTTCTATTGGTTGAAGGACTCAAGCACAATCCCCTCAGTGTTAGTCAATTGTGTGATAGTGGGAAGAAGGTCTGTTTCAATAAAGAAAGATGCAATGTGATTGATCTTGAATCAAAACAAGTTTTGTTCTTAGCTAATAGATCTTTAGGAAATGTGTACACAGTCACTGAAGAAAGTCAAGTCACTCAATGTAATTTAACAACCTGTGATGAAGCAAAGTTGTGGCATAAGAGATTAGGTCATCTTCATTCAAGAAATATGTCCAAGATTCTGAAGTTGAAAGCTGTTAAAGGACTGTCTGACATCAATTTTAAAGATGATCACCTTTATAAAGCATGTCAACAAGGAGAGCAAACCAAAGTGTCATTTCCTTCCAAGGAAATCAACTCTTCAACAGCTCTGGACTTGATGCACATTGATCTCTGTGGCCGTACCAGAACCACTAGTGTTGGTGGAAGTAAGTATTTCATGCTTCTTAATGATGATTTTAGTAGGATGGAGTGGGTTTACTTCTTGAAAGTAAAATATGAGGCCATTACATACTTCATTAAGTTTGTTAATCTTGTTGAAAATGAAGGAAGTAGAACTGTGAAGAGACTTAGGTCTGATTTTGGCTTAGAATTCATTATAAAGGAGTTTGAGCTCTATTGTGATGATATAGGTATCAAGAAAGAGTTCTCAACTGTTGCTACTCCTCAGCAGAATGGGGTTGTAGAAAGGAAGAATAGGACAGTTCAAGAAATAGGTAGAACAATGCTTCTTGAAAAAGGTCTAACAAAGGGTTTTTGGGCTGAAGCTGTGAGTACAACTGTGCACATCATAAATAGGGTTCTTCTCAGACCTAATTCAACTAAAACACCTTATGAATTGTGGTATAGAAAACCTTCAACTGTTCACTACTTCAAGGTGTTTGGCAGCAAGTGTTATATATTGAACCACACTGATAGTTTGGGCAAGTTTGATTCAAAGGCTGATAAAGGCAAATTCTTGGGGTACTCTAAGAAAAGTAAAGCTTACAGGTGTTACTGTAATGACCCGGTCATTTTCCTTCCTTTCTTTTTTCTTAGATTTTCACGGATATTTGTTTTCCGTTGATCTTTCCTTTTCTGAGTTCAATTTCTCATCACTTAGTGTCGTCTCGAGTGCTTTGGAATGATTTTCGTGACTCTTTTCCTTGGATTGACAACTTCCTTTTAGGACCGCGTCATTTTCACATTTTCATTTTTTCGACACTATTTACTTTTCGTCTTTTTCCCTATTTTGTCTTTTCCCCATTTGTCACTTTATTGGCATAACCTCACTTTTTTATATTCAGAGTTGGTTTTTGACTTCACATATCTCTATTCTAAGTGGTTCCACGAAATATGTATCTTTACTTTTGTAGTAAAGTACTCTGCTTGCTCTCGGTGTTCATAGGGGCATGGATGCACAGTTCTTCAGAAACTTTTTCTTTTCTTGGGGTGTTTTTTATAAATATCTTTTAAAGATATTTTATTTTAGGGGTTTCTAAGAAAATATTTTTGGAAGATATTTTTATTCTGGGCAGTTGTGTAGTTTTCACTTTTTGGAGGCCATTATGCAATTAATGAAAGTTATTGCAAAATGTTTTGTTTTGAACCTGAATCCTCGTACGGGAATCATTTTCACTTTCGGTCGAGTCGTGTACTCATAGGATTTTCTTCTGATCATTTTTCTCCAGTTTCAGGGTTTCTAGCACCAGTTGCCGCCGAATTTGTTTAGGGCATATCTCTTTGCTCGGGACTCAGTTTTTGACGCCATTTCTTCCGTTATTCATCTTTTCTCATTTCAGTTCTTTTTCATTCATAGTATTTTTCCATTTGAACGTGTCTGCTCAAATTCCACTTTTCCGGACCCGTTCGGGGCGTTTTTAGGGTTTTTCTATAAATAGGGGGTGAAATAAGAAAAAACAGATTTCTCTATCTCTTTCCCCTCTCTTGGCCGGATCTCTCCTCTTTTGAAGTTTCTCCCTTTGGTAAAAAGTCATAGTGCCTTAGTGTTTTATGCTCGCCTTGACTACGTGCATCTTTCCCCCTTATTAGAGTTCATTTTTGGCCATTTTTCAAGTTTGGATTTTCATGGTATTTCCTTGGTGTTTAATGATCACCTTGTTGTCCCCGATAAAACCTATGAGTATCGTAAGATTCAGAGCATTTTTCTTTCGGTTGGATTTGAGATTTCATATCAAATGGAGGTAGGGGGTGTTATAGTTTCAATTTCTTGTGGTCTTGCATGCTATTGATACTTATACAACTTGTATGCATGCTTTTGTTTATAATCTAGGAATTTAATTTAATTATTTCTTTGTATAAGATTTAATTTATATGATTGTCTAAAGCTAGGAATTAAACTATGGCATACTATTAAATTAGGCCATGATATGTTTATTATCATATACTAAATTGAGGACATTTGAATAAGCATTGAGACTTTTATTTAAAAAATTTCTTTGGTGAAAGTTTAATTCACATGGTTGTAACTGTAATGACCCGGTCATTTCCTTCCTTTTCTTTTTCCTCAGAATTTTGCGGATGAATTTTTTTCGTTGAAATTTATTTTCTTAGTTCAGTTTCTCGTCACTTAGTGTCATCTCAAGTGCTCAGAAATGGTTTCTGAGACTCTTTACTTTGGATTGATAACTTCCTTTATGGACCAAGTCATTTTCACATTTTTCGTTTTTCGACACTATTCACTTTTCGTCCTTTTCCCTATTTTGTCTTTTCCCTGTTTGTCACTTTGTTGGCATAACCTCACTTGTTGTGTTCGGAGTTGGTTTTTGACTTCATGTATCTTCATTCTAAGTGGTTTCCATGAAATACGTATATTTACTTTTGTAGGAAAGTACTCTGGTTGCTTCCGGTGTCCATAGGGGCATGGATGCAAAGTTGTTCAGAAACATTTTTATTTCTTGGGGTTTTTTTCGTAAATATCTTTTGGAAATTTTTTATTTCAAGGGTTTTTAAGAAAATATTTTTGAAAGATATTTTCATTCTGGGTTATTAGTGCAGTTTTCACTTTTTTGAGGGGCCATTGTGCAATTAATGAAAGTTATTGCAAAAATGCCTCATTTTGAGTCTGGATCCTTGTACGGGATTCATTTTCACTTTCAGAATTGAGTCGTGTACTCTTAGAATTGCCTTCTAGTTGTTTTTCCCCTAGTTTCAGGGTTTCTAGCCCCGGTTGCCGCCGAACTTATTCGGGGCATATCTCTCTACTCGGGACTCAAATTTTGATGTTGTTTCTTCCGTTGTTCATATTTTCTCATTTTGATTCTTTTTTTTTTTCACAGAGTTGTCATTTGAGTGCGTATGCTCAAATTTCACTTTTCCCGACCCGGCGGGGCCCTTTTGGGGCACTTTTAGTGTTTTCCTATAAAAGGGGGGTGAGACATTTCATTTTTGACCTTCTCCTCTCTTCATGCATGACCAGCAGCTACCATGGCAGCCCAAAGGGGGCCTACCACCCTTCTTCTCTCAATTAAACCTCATTCACTTTGTTATAAAGTCATAGGGCCTTTGCATTTTGTGTTTGTCTTGACAATGCGCATCTTTCCCCCTTATTAGAACCCATTTTTGGCCAAATTTTGAGTTTGAGTTTGAGGTCAAGTTAAGATTCTGGTAGGTCCTCTTTGGAGTTTAATGTTCACCATGTTGTCCCCGACAAAATCCCAAAGTATCGTCGGATTTGGAGCGGTTTCATTTTGTTGGCTTTTGAGATTTTCATCTCAAATTAAGGTAGGGGTGTCTTAAGTTTATATTAATGTTGTATTGATTGTTTTATAAGCATATACAACTTGTGAGCATGCCTTTGTTCAAGATCTAGAATTTTATTTAATTATTTTCTATGTTTAAGATTTAATTCTCATCATGGTAAGCACCTTGGAATTCAATTGTGGCATGTTAGTAAATTAGGCCTTAGTATGTTTATCAACATATATTAAATTGGGAGCATTTGAATAAGAATTGCAAATTTTATTTAATATTTATATTTTATGAAAGTTTAATTCACATATTTGAATTAAGCATGAAATCAACTTGTAATGTGATATTAAAGTAGGCCTTGGTGAGTTCGTTAACATATGTTAATTTAAGGATATTTAGAGTTGTTTAAAAATCTAGAGAAAATTAATTAATTAGCTTAATTAATTTTATTTTAAGTGTTGTAGTCCCTTAAATTGATTTTGGATAGAATATATGCAATGACCATGTTATGTCCTTTTACATATATTAATTTGAGCCTAATTGGAATTTATTTGAAATCTAGAGACTTTTTATGTTAGGGTGATGATCTCATGAAATGTAGTGCAATAAATTACCTTGTGAGCATATTACTAATTAGATTTAGAATTAGTACTTGGGATGTCTTAAAATGGTAATTGGACTTAGCATGATATGTGATATCATTATCTTGAATAGCTTGTTTAAATATATCTTGTGTAGGTATATAGCTTGTTAGAATATTACAATTGTTTACATTGAAATCTTGTTCCTAAATTGAAGCTTATTTTGTACTTGTGGCTTATGATGGTAATATGGCTCAATTGTTGTAAAATATTCTTGCTTTTTATGTAAACTGCATATTGAGGACATGAGATGTCATATCCTATTTAAACATAAATTCTAGGACATGGTTTGTGTGGATTCAACCTTACTTGTGCATGGAATGTGGTAACTTGCATTTAAATTTTGTAAAAGTTCTGAACTTATTGATTTTGGAAAGCTTGTGAGGACATAAATTAAGTGATGGCTAGGGTTTGGCTCTAGTACGGAGACAAAAGTCTTCTAAGTCGTAAGTGCACACTAAGTGGTACCTTATGGGTCACAATTACCCGGAAATACTTGCTTAGTCTAGTGACTGCATGTTCTAGTCTTTACACTATTTGATTTCGCATTTAATTTCATGTTGATAATCATGGATTACTTATAGCTTGAGAATTGATGTTTGCTTTGAGTATTTAAATCCTATTTAGTATACTTGAACTTGTATATTTACTCCGTTAGTTTAAATTTCATTTAAGTATACTTGTGTCGTGTATACTTGTCTTATGTGTATTTTGTTTAGCTTAATATACTTGTGTTTGTAAACCTAATTTATGAGTATTCTATATATATATTGAATACTTGTGTATGTATGTTAGATAATGCTTATCTTGTTTAATATGATTTAAGGTACTTGAACATGTATGTTTGTATGTCATGTATCATGTTTTAATATTGACTTGCATACTTGAGCATGTATACTTGTATGCCGTGGTTCAATTCAATTGCATGAGTAGCTTAGGATGATCCCTGAGTCTCACTTGACATAGACATTAGGTGGCATGAGCCCCTTTAACATGTTTCACCTTAAGGTGATAGAATTGTAAAATACTAGGTCGATGCATGCTCATTTCCTATGAGTAGCTTTATGTTACTCACCCCGAAGTTACTGGGGATTTGTTTTAGGTATGAAGGCTTGGTTCATGATGCTCATCATTCCTTGGATGACTTGTAGCTTTTAGAATTCCCATTTCATGGAAATGTTAGCATGAAATGTCATTTTGTAGTTTTATATATCAAAACTTATATCCTTGATTCCAAATATATAATGTGTACCTAAGTACACTTTTTCGATGCTTATTTTGTATGTATGACATGAGGCCAAGGGCCATTAATTCTAAAGTTTACAAATATGTTTTTAAAACTTAAGATTTTAGTACTTGTTACTATTCATCAACTTTTTTTCGAAAAATGTGTCGACCAATTCGAAACTTCCGGGGGTCTTGTGGGTGTATTTTAAGATTGCATTTTCAATTTAGGCAATTTAAAAAGGTCCCGATGCCCTATTTCCTTTCCTTTGGCAGCAGCTCAGAAAGATTTTAAACTTCTTGACCTGATTTTCTTGGGGGTATTATGGGCATTTTACAGTGCATTTTCTTTGGTTCTGTCTACATTGTCGGATGGAAAACTTGATTTGGGGGGGGGGGGGGGTTTCTTCTTCGTGTTTTTCCAGAAAAATTCGTTTGATGGCCCGTTTTTGCTCTTAGTTGTACACAGATACTGTAGCAACTTTTTGGCCCTCTTGACCTCTTTTGATGTAAGGGCATTTTGGGGATTTTGCAGTGAGTTTTCATTTGCTTTCGCACTGTCGGGTAGAAAATTCAATTTTAGGGGGGCTTTCTTCTTTGTGTTTTCCTAGAAAAAAATCGTTTCGGACCTCGTTCAGCTCTCAGTTCTGGTTGGAACTTTTGTTCCCTTTGCATGTCATGGTGCTCGTGAGGTGTTCGTCTCGACGTCGTGATGTTGAGTTTTGTTTTCGCTCGTTCTTCTTCGTCCGGACTCTAAATCGAGTGAATTTTTTTTTTTGAACTTGACTAATTTTTTGCTGCCTTTCTAACAGTGGGCTCGGTTATACTTAGATCTTACTGAATAATTACCAGTTTACCCTTTTATCCCTAAGTGCTAATTTTTCTTCGTCTTGCCGTTTCTCTTTTGTCCGAACTCCGAATTATGTGATTCTTGAGTCCATCTTGATTAGATTTTTGTTGTCTTTCTAGTGGTGTGCTTAGTGGCACCAGATTCCATACTTTTAGAAATGACTATTTTGCCCCTGAGGGCTTAATTGTTAATTTTTTTGATTTTAGCTTCCGCATTTGATTCTTTTGAGTTCTATGACCTCATGGAAGGTCATCAAAGTGTCTTAAAGGTGTGTTGTGCCTTAGGAGATCGTTGTCTTGTTTCTTACTTCCGCATCTGGAACCGCTATCGGGTCAATCTTCGGTTCATCACAGGACGCATTGGCTTGAAAAACCAGGGCCGTCGCAGGTGGTATCAGAGCTCCTAGGTTTGAAAACCTTAGGACGACGGGTTTTGGGTGCCTATCATACTTGTGTTGCCATGCTCTATATGTTTAGTTACTTCTTAATAACATGTTTACGTGCTTATGTGGACGTATGTTTAGAAGTTTACTTAACTATCTCAGTATGATATACATGCTTGTTTACTTTAGTACATTGTATATACTTATCTATTTTAGCATGTTGATTTATGATTGTCTGCTAACTTGTGGGTTATGCTTATTTACTTTGGTGTATTACATGCGCTTGTTATTCTTAGCATGATAGTATGATGCATACATTGACATGCCTTATGTGATTCCTTACTACTTATGTAAGTATGTAATTCATTGCTATGTTAAGCATTAACTGTTTATTTTTGTGTCTTGTTTAGGCATCACGGGTTATCCCAGCTTGGTTGGTTGAGATTGATGGTAGGGCATCATTTCTTGGAGTTTTAACCTTAATGTGATGACGTCATTAGGGTCTTGTTTCTAGTGTCATGGGATGATGAGTCGGATTGACTCAGGTCCTTCTTTGGGGATTAGGAGTTTTATCTTCGTGAGCCTCAACGGTAGGGTTCTTATGTTTTTTCTTCTTAAAGTGATGGTTAGAGATTTAATAGGTGCATTCCTAGGATATCTTCTTGTCTTGCCTTGGAGAGCTCTTACGAGCTTAGGTTAGGGTGTGAGTGTTTTTACAATTAATTGCATTGGTGCAATCAATTACTCTCCCTCGTTATTGGAGTTTTGGGGTTGTGTTTAGGGTTTCAATAGGATCCTGTAGAGTTCTCGTAGAACTCATCGATAACCTAAGTTGATTTCTTTTGTTGGTGTCTCGTAATGGTTAGTATCGGGACTATCCATTACATTGTTGTTTATTTTGTGTGGCGTTAGGATTCCACCTTGTGTTTGAGCTAATCTTGGGAAAGACTTGTAGACTTTTATTTCAGGGACCATCGTACCCATTCTGGAAGATGATTTATTTCCTCGCGGTGAGGAATTGGACTCATCCAGGTTTTTGAGATTTCTTTTTAGTGAGTTCATCCTTTTGAGAGGCATTTCATCCCTTCTTGTTTATGATTTTATGGGATTGTTATTTGCATAATCATTTCTACATGTTTATATTCCTTATTGTTTTGCGTATGCCTTAGAAATATGTTAGGAGATGTGACTATTTGGTAGTTATGTGATGATATAAGTGATGTGTTCTCATTTACTATATCTGCTTGTCATGCTAGCATCATAGCTGATGTGTAGCGTGTCTCTGATGCTTGACCCCTATGTGATAGGTAGCATATTTGATTACCCTTGTACACTATATGTTATTTGTATGGTGCGTGGACTTTTATTTATATTTAGTATACTTGTACCTAGTATGCTTGCACATTGTTTATTTTAGTTCATTTTGGTTTAGTATACCTGAGCCTGTATACTCGTCTATCATGGATTTAGTACTGCTTAGTATACCTGTGGATGTATACTTGTACACATATATTGTATTTCCATTTCGATATTTTTTAGTATACTTGTGAATGTATACTTGCATATGTATATATATGTTTCTTGACTAATTGCCTTAGTAGTTCATTCCTTTTTATTATTCCGTACTGTGTTTGGGGTTGTATGACCTTGGTTGTCGGGATTGTGTGTGTGAGCTTGATCCAATGTATTGATTCCTAGGCGCAGCCTTGTAGTCGGTCAGCTTTAGAATGATGTGGAGGATTTTGGGTGCATTATCTTGTTAGGAGTCGTTGTGACTAGGGCGATGATGATATTATTTGATTTTGTAAAGTCTGATCCATTGTCTTGAGGGTATAGACTTGTCAGGCTTTGGATTTGTGACTGATGTGGTTGACAACAGTGTTTTGAGACTTGGGATTGTCAGTTTTTCCAATATTAAGGATTTAAGGCCTTAAACATAGCGGTGTCTATGACATTGTTGTCAGAGTCTTGGATTGGCCAGAATAGTCCGGCTGGACATTTTGGACCATATCGCAACACTCACAGAATGCCTGATTCTCATGGTGCTTTTGGTAATTATTGTTTGACATCGATGTCATTTGTATCGATAGGTTTCGCGGGTAAGCTTGTTGAGGGCAGATGACGAATTAAGGCTTTATACTATCATACTACTGTACAGCTTGTGTGTGGGCGAGTGCTAGTTACCGTCAATGCTACCTTGCATTACCTAGCTAGTATTGTGAGTGTGGGCGAGCATTTGACACTGTGGATGCTACCACACCTTGGATACATTGTGGGTGGGTTCTAGTCGCTATTCGTGCTGCCATGTTACTTCTGATTGTATTCTTTGTTTCGACGTGTAGTCGCCTTGGTCTCTTTTGGGTGGTTAACATTGGGTTGGTATGTTAATTCGTTGGAGAGGTGTCTCACAGTTCATGGTTTCGTGTCTTTTCGTTGATCTTGAGACCTTTGGAGTTGTCCTTGGGGACTTTATGATCTATTCATCTGTGTGACCTTGTGTACGGTCCTTTTTCGGTTCTGTTGGGAATGTTCCTAATTTCGGGGACAAAATCTCTTTAAGGAGGGTAGGTTGTAATGACTCGGTCATTTCATTCCTTTCCTTTTTCCTCAGAATTTTGTGGATGAATTTTTTTCGTTGAAATTTCTTTTATTAGTTCAGTTTCTCATCACTTAGTGTCATCTTGAGTGCTCAGAAATGGTTTCTGAGACTCTTTCATTTTGGATTGAAAACTTCCTTTAAGGACCGAGTCATTTCCACATTTTTCATTTTTTGACACTATTTACTTTTCATCCTTTTCCCTATTTTGTCTTTTCCCCATTCACTTTGTTGGCATAACCTCACTTTTTGTGTTTAGAGTTGGTTTTTGACTTCATGTATCTTCATTCTGAGTGGTTTCCACAAAATACGTATATTTACTTTTGTAGAAAAGTACTCTGGTTGTTCCCGGTGTCCATAGGGACATGGATGCAAAGTTCTTCAGAAATATTTTTATTTCTTGGGGTTTTATTTGTATATATCTTTTGGAGATATTTTATTTTAGGGGTTTTTAAGAAAATATTTTTGGAAGATATTTTCATTCTGGGTCATTAGTGCAGTTTTCACTTTTTAGAGGGGCCATTGTGTAATTAATGAAACTTATTGCAAAAATGCCTCGTTTTGAGCCCGGATCCTCATACAGGATTCATTTTCACTTTTCATCGAGTTGTGTACTCTTAGAATTGCCTTTCTGGTCATTTTACCCCTAGTTTTAGGGTTTTTGGCCCCGGTTGCCGCCGAACTTGTTCGGGGCATATCTCTCTGTTCGGGATTCAGTTTTTGATGCTGTTTCCTCCGTTGTTCAAATTTTCACATTTTAATTCTTTTAGTTCATAGAGTTTTGTCATTCGAGCATGTCTGCTCAAATTCCCCTTTTCCGGACCCAACGGGGCCCTTTCGGGGCACTTTTAAGGTTTTCCTATAAAAGGGGGGTGAGACATTTCATTTTTGACCTTCTCCTCTCTTCATGCACGATTAGCAGCTTCCATGGTAGCCTAAGGGGGGCTGCCACCCTTCTTCTCTCAATTAAACCTCATTCCCTTTGTTATAAAGTCATAGGGCCTTTGCATTTTGTGTTTGTCTTGACGACGTGCATCTTTCCTCCTTAATAGAACCCATTTTTGGCCAAATTTTGAGTTCGGGTTTGAGGTCAAGTTAGGATTTTGGTAGCTCCTCTTTGGAGTTTAATGTTCACCATGTTGTCTTCGACAAAACCCCGAACTATCGTCAGATTTGGAGCGGTTTCATTTTGGTGGCTTTTGAGATTTTCATCTCAAATTGAGGTAGGGCTATGTTAAGTTTATATTAATGTTATATTGATTATTTTATAATCACATACAACTTGCGAGCATGCCTTTGTTCAAGATCCAGAATTTAATTTAATTAGTTTCTACGTTTAAGATTTAATTTTCATGATGGTAGGCACCTTAGAATTAAATTGTGGCATGCTAGTAAATTAGGCCGTAGTATGTCTATCAACATATATTAAATTGGGAGCATTTGAATAAGATTGTAAATTTATTTAATATTTATATTTTATGAAAGTTTAATTCACACAGTTGTATCAAACATGAAATCAACTTGTAATGTGATATTAAAGTAGGCCTTGGTGAGTTCTTTAACATATGTTAATTTTAGGATATTTGGAGTTGTTTAAAAATCTAGAGAAAATTAATTAATTAGCTTAATTAATTTTATTTTTAGTATTGTAGTCACTTAAATTGATTTTGGGTAGCATATATGTGAAGGCCATGTTATGTCTTTTTACATATATTAATTTGAGCCTAATTGGAATTTATTTGAAATCTAGAGACTTTTAATGTTAGGGTGATGATCTCATGAAATGTAGTGCAATAAATTACCTTGTGAGCATATTACTAATTAGATGTAGAATTAGTACTTGGGGTATCTTAAAATGGTAATTAGACTTAGCATGATATGTGATATCATTGTCTTGAATAGCTTGTTTAAATATATCTTGTGTAGTTATATAGCTTGTTAGAATATTACAATTGTTTACCTTGAAAGCTTGTTGCTAAATTGAAGCTTATTTAGTACTTGTCGCTTAGGATGGTAATATGGCTCAGATGTTGTAAAATATTCTTGCTTTGTATATAAATTGCGTATTAAGGACATGACATGTCATATGCTATTTAGACTTGAATTCTAGGACATGGCTTGTGTGGATTCAATCTTACTTGTGCATAAGTTTTGAACTTATTGATTTTGGAAAGCTTGTTAGGACATAAATTAAGTGATGGCTAGGGTTTGGCTCTAGTACGGAGACAAGAGTCTTTTAAGTCATAAGTGCGCACTAGGTGATACCTTGTGGGTCGTAATTACACGAAATACTTGATTGGTCTAGTGACCGCATGTCCTAGTCTTTCCACTATTTGATTTCGCATTTAGTTTCAAGGTGTTAATCATGGATTACTTGTAGCTTGAGAATTGATGCTTGCTTTGGGTATTTGAATCCTATTTAGTATAATTGAACTTATATATTTGCTTCGTGAGTTTAAATTTCATTTAAGTATACTTGTGCCGTGTATATTTGTCTTATGTGTATTTTGTTTAGCTTAGTATACTTGTGTTTCTATACCTGATTTGTGAGTACTCTATATATATCAAATACTTGTGTATGTAAGTTAGATAATGCTTATCTTGTTTAACATGATTTAATGTTCTTGAACATGTATGCTTGTATGTCATGTATTATGTTTTAATATTAACTTGCATACTTGAGCATGTATACTTGTATGCCGTGGTTCAATTCAATTGCATGAGTAGTTTAGGATGATCCCCGGGTCTCACTTGACAGAGACGTTAGTTGCCATGAGTCCCTTTAACATGTTTCACCTTAAGGTAATAGAATTGTAAAATGCTAGGTCGATGCATGCTCATTTCCTATGAGTAGCTTTATGTTACTCACCCCGAAGTTACTAGGGATTTGTTTCAGGTATGAAGGCTTGGTTCGTGATGCTCATCATTCCTTGGATGACTTCCAGCTTTGAAAATTCCCATTTCATGCAAATGTTAGTATGAAATGTCATTTTGTAGTTTTGAATATCAAAACTTGTATCATTGATTCCAAATATGTAATGTGTACCTAAGTACACTTTTTAGATGCTTATTCTATATATATGACATGAGGCCAAGGGCTATTAATTCTAAAGTTTGTAAATATGTTTTTAAAACTTGAGATTTTAGTACATGGTACTATTCATCGACTTTTTTTTGAAAAATGTGTCGACCTGTCTGAAACTTTTAGGGGTCTTGTGGGTGTATTTTAATATTGTATTTTAAATTTAGGCAATTTAGAAAGCTCCCAAAGCCCTATTTCCTTTCCTTTGGCAGCAGCTCGGAAAGATTTTAAATTTCTTGACCTAATTTTTGTGGGGGTATTATGGGCATTTTATAGTGCATTTTCTTTGTTTCGGTCCTCATTTTTGGGTAGAAAACTTGATTTTAGGAGGGGGTTTCTTCTCCGTGTTTTTCTAGAAAAATTCATTTGATGGCCCGTTTTTACTCTCAGTTGTAGATAGATACTGTAGAAGCTTTTTGGCCCTCTTGACCTGACGTAGTGAATGTATGGTTCAAGAAAAGCCTTTTGGGTCAAGTTTAAATTTATAAAAACCATTACCAACACTACTACTAACGTAGTAAGAGTGAGTAGGGATTGTCCCAAGGGATTATACGTGTTGGAATTTAACTTTAACTCTAATGTATCACAAGATTGCAAAGAGAGAGATTGGTTTGATTAAACTAAGGTGCAATGAAATTAAAATGCAAGTAAAGTACTAGTTAGAGATAGGGATTTAAGAGATATAAAGAGAGGTCTTAGGATGTTGGAATCACCACTAAGCTCCTGTAATTAACCACTTGCTTTCCATTAATGGGGAATACATTGTTGTGAACAAAATGTGACTACCAATCGCAATATTAAGCATGGACCATCAAATTCATGTATGAATTGACTACCTAACCAACAAATAAACTAAGTGTAGAACAACCCATCAAATCTAAGCATGACCCATCAAACTAGTCACAATTGTAGCACACATCAATCTAGAGAATCATGAAATTTGCAATAATAAGTCATGGAATATCAAATCAAGTATAGATTGTCTACCTACCTACAAACATGAATTAACTTGTAGAACAATCCATCAAGTGTAAGAATAATTCATCAAATTAATTGACAAACCCATTCAATGAAAACCCATGTCTAGCCATCACCAAATCCTTAATTAATCACACATAGACATGCAACCAATATGGAGAATCTAATGTAGAGATTAATTCCCAAATAATCACATATAAGACAACATGTAATCAAATAGAGAATCAATGGAAAGAATTAATCTTATGAATCATGTAAGAAATAATTCCCAATTTAATCACACATAGACATGTAAATAAACTAGAGAATTAATAGAAAGAATTAAACCATAGAAATCATAGAAATATATCAAGATTCATTAAATTCACAAGGCTAGAACACTAATCACAACAATATATATAAATCTCCAAAAATAGAAATACAAGAGTTTATATTACACAAGACTTAGGACTCATCCAAACCCTAAGTGTAGATCTAGCTAATCATGGAGGAGGTAGGTGTGGCCATGAACCCTCAAGGGCAAGCTCCAAACTTGGTTCCATCTTCTTCTTCCTCTTATTCTTTTTCTTCTTCTTTGAAGCTCTAGAGAGAGAAAGTGTAAGGATCTAGAGATGCGTTCTTGAGATGAGCCTCCACTTCCCCCTTTTCTTCTAACCCTAATCTCTAACTTTTCTAGTGAGAGAAATTAAAATTACAATGTAAAAGTAAAATTATAAAAAACTTCTTTACAAAATGGGTCACTTCCCTTTATATAGAACGTCCTTTTCTTAGCCATTAAGTTAGAAATATAGCCCCAAAAATATCTAATCCCGTATTATGTGGTAGGTGGGAGTTTTGGGCGCTTGCGGGAATAAGACAGCTCGCTGCCGGCAAAAGTTCGATCGAAGACTTTTTCTTTAATCGATCAGAGAAAAGTTTGATTGATCCAACTTTTATTTTCGATCGATCCAACTTTGATCGATCATAGAAAAAGTGATCAATCTCAGAAAAAGTTGGATCGATCCAACTTGGCAGTTTTTCAGCATTAGCCTCTTTTTGCCACAAATCAGCTTCCTTTTGCTCCAGATCCTCACTAAGACTTAGTTTGACTCCAAAAAGGCCTTAAGAAACCATTTTTAGCCCATTTTAACATTATTGACCTGAAGTAGACAAAAACACAAATAAGTACTAAAACAAAAAAATAAGATAGATAAAGGTCCTAGAACACTCAAGCTTAAGGGATTTAAAAGCGCACTTTTCAGCGCTCATCATGACCTCTTCTGATGTAAGGGCATTTTGGGGATTTTTGTAGTGAGTTTTTTTTCATTTCCTTTCATAGTATCGGGTAGAAAACTCGATTTTATGGGGGGTTTCATTTTTGTGTTTTTTCTGAAAAAATCGATTCGGACCTGGTTTCAGCCCTCAGTTCTGGCTGGAACTTTTCTTCCCCTAGCATGTCATGGTGCTCGTGGGGTGCTCGTCTCGACATCATTACGTCGAGTTTTGTTTTCGCTCGTTCTCCTTCGTCTGGACTCTAAATCGAGTAAAAAAATTTTTGAACTTGACTAATTTTTTGCTGCCTTTCCAACGATGTGCTCGGTTGCACTTGGATCTTTCTAGATAATTACCAGTTTACCCTTTTAGCCCAAAGTGCTCATTTTTCTTCATCTTGCCGTTTCTCTTTTGTTCGGACTCCGAATCATGCAATTCTTGAGTCCATCTTGATTAGTTTTTTGTTGTCTTTCCAGTGATATGCTTGGTAGCACCGGAATCCATACTTTTGAAATGACTATTTTGCCCCTGGGGGCTTAATTGTTAATTTTTATCGATTTTAGCTTCCGCATTTGATTCTTTTGAGTTCCATGACCTCATGGAAGGTCATCAAAGTGTCTTAGAGGTGTGTTGTGCCTTGGGAGACCATTATCTTGGTTCTTGCTTCCGCATCTGGATCTACTATCAGGTTAATCTTCGGTTCATCAGAGGACGCACTAGCTTGAAAAACCAGGGGCGTCACAGTAACTAACATGAAATTGACTTGTGATGTGATATTAAATTAGGCCTTAGTATGTTCTTTAACATATGTAAATTTGGGAACATTTGGGATTGATTTAAAATCTAGAGGAAATTAATTAATTAGTTTAATTAATTTTATTTTAAGTGATGTAGTCACTTAATTAGATTTTTAACTTGATATCGTTGATAACCATGCTATGTCCCTTAACATATATTAAATTGATGCTATTCGGAATTTATTTGAAATTTAAAGAATTTAATTATTTTTATTTAATTAAATTTTATCTACTTGTTCCATGGATTTAATCATGATTTAGAAGTTATTTTTATGTTAAGATCATGGATTTGGACTTGTTGCAAATTCACTTGATTATGTTTTAAGCATTGAAGAACATTGTTGTTAAATTTGTATTCACGAGAACATGTTTCTAATATGAATATATTGTTGACTTGTGATTTCATAGCATTATGAATATGGAATGCTTATTGTGCACTATTAGAAGTTAAATTGCTAACTTGTTACTATATAGTAGTAATATGAGATTCTTGTGAATTATTGGTAATAATAGCCTTGGAAACTTCTTGCTACAATGTCGTTGAATTAATGTGGAAGTTGACCATGGAATCATGATTTAAGTTGTTAAGTAGATGATATTGTTTTGCACATTGTATCATAGTAAAGACTTGACATTATATGTGCCATTTTAGAATTAATACTCTAAGGCATGGATTATATGGCTTCAACTTACTTGTGCATGGAAGGTGGTTTTGTGCATTAATTATGTATAAGTTTTGAACTTATTTGTTGATTTTGGAGTCACTTGGGACATTGTTACTGTGATATGGCTAGAGTTTGGCTTTAATGTGGGAGGTATGAGTTCTCCCCAATTGAGATAGTGCGAACTAGGGTAGTCTTCCCAGCGGGTTAATGCCCATAATAACCATTTTGAAATTGGTTGAGTCCGAGACGTGGTGTCCAAGTCTTCCACTATTTGATTTTGCATTCAATTCCAAATTGACAACCAATGTTTAATTATGACTTGTGGTTTTGGTTATTGGCAATTTAATGTTGTTGAGTACATTTATGCATTATGATTTTGAATGAATCATAACTTGCTTTTAATGTTGTTAAGTATAATCATGTTTTATGATTTTTGATGAATCATTGTAAATTTCGATATTGTTAAGTACATTATGTTGTAAATGTAGCTTATGAATGATCCTATAAATTCAATTGGAACATAGACGTTAGGTGGCATGACCCACTTTAGTTGTTTTTCTCATTTTAGATTTCAAGTTGATAACATTGAGAATCTATGTCTTGATGCGTGGTATTAGAAATTCTAATTATACTAAATTGTTATATTTAGTTGCTTTCACACTTTTACATTTCAAGTTGATAACTTTGAGAATCTATACCTTGTTGCTTTATATAACATGCTCCTATATTGTTGAAATTGCGTAAATGATGTGTTTTATGCTAGAAATGATTTAAGGTTAGCTTAGGATGTTCCTTTAGTCTCACTTTTGACATAGACGTTAGGTGGAATGAACCACAAGTATCTATTTATGCAAACTTATAAAATATTATGTCTTTGCATGCTCATCTCCAACGAGTAGCTTTATATTACTCACCCAGAAGTTACTAAGGGTATTGTTCAGGTATAGGATTCAAGATTCGAAGATTTGCACTTGCCTTGGGTGGTTTGGAGATTTGAAGTTTCTCTTAAATTATTCTTGTTCACATGCAAGTGTTAGCATGTTTAAGTTTTACTTTTGATGTTGTAACACTCAGTTAGGTTCAATATGCTCTTTTTGCCTTATTATATATAAAGTGTACTTAGATACACCATTTGGGACCTATTTGATAAGTATGACTTGAGGCCAAATGCCATAAACCTTAAAGTTCAAGTGTATGCATTTAAATTCCAAGTCTTGCCTTTGAAATGTAATTTTCCTAACTTTGAGGTTTGGTATGTTAATTAGAGTAAATGATATGTAATGAGGTCATGGGCCATTGTAACACATTTTAATATGTAAAGTACATTTGTTAGCATGCTTGAATAGCTTAAAATCTTATTTTTGGACCACATTCATGTTTGGGTTTTAGGCTTGGGTGAAGCCTCAACATTTCTTGTTCATAACAGGTCATTCAGCAGCGTTTCAAGTCATTTTGACCATCCAAAATGCTAGTTCGGTCGACCGATGGCTTTTGGGAACTTCATTGAACAGTAAAACACTCATTCCAGTAGCCATTTTCACTGTTTAGGGTCAGTTTGGTCAACCGATGCCTTATTTCGGTCTACCAAAGTAACCTCCCCTCAAAAATATGTGTTCAGGAAAGTTTTTGTCCAATTTGGTTGTCCGAAACTCCATTTCGGCCAACCGAAATAGCCCTCATGCACCAGCCTTGCAGATTTTGTTTCAGCATTGTTGTTCCGACTTCAAATAGTCATAACTCCTTTATTTTTATTCTAAATGGGGTGATTCTTGAGCCTAAACTCAAGGATTTTGAGTTAGATTTCCAATGGTACAAATTCCATTCTCAAATTCAAATCAAAGTGGGAGTTATTAATGTTTTAGTGAGACAATGTCAGGTTTTGCTTTAACCGGGAATGGACATTTTGTGGGATTCTTGGCCAAAGTTCTTAGAACCTCTTAGAATGTTGTAAAATGATTAGATTAGTTTGTATTCACCTTGTTTGAGTTATTTAGAGTTAATTTTCTCTTTTTATTTGTGAATTGACCATTTTGCCCTTAATTAACGAATTTCACACCATTTTGACTCTCGTTTGCTCTTTTGCTCTCCTTCTGTTCCGTGACTTCATGGAAGGTCACACTGGTGTCTTAGGGATGATTTATATCTCTAGAGACCTTGGTTTGTCTTTCACTTCCGCATTTTGAATCCGTTATCGGGTTAACTTTCGGTTCATCACTGACGCACCGGGTTGGAAAACTTGGGCCGTCACAAGTGGTATCAGAGCTCCTAAGTTTGAATACCTTGGATGGTGGGTTTTGGGAGCATTTCATACTTATTTTTATTTGCCTTGATATGTTCACGTGCTTTTTGATAACATGTTTACGTGCCTTTTGATAACATGTTCGATGTGATGACATGTTTTTTGTACTTATATGCTTATGTGTTTAAAAGCATCCTAGTTGATACGTGCTTATGAGTTTAAGTACATAGAAGTTTTCATTAACTGTTTAGCATGTTATATATGCTTATCTGCTTATTCATGACTGTATGTTGCATACATTGAGGTGCTACTTATTTGATGCATTCATTGAGTGAGTTGCATTCGATCATAACAACTTGTGTTATTGTTTATCTCGTTTCCTTTTCACGCATATAGCATCACATTCTTGACTCACGGAGGGTTTTCTCGTTAGGGCTTAGGTGAACGTAGGGTTATAGTCTCCGTCTGGCCAGATGAGACGGGGGCCACGGAGGTACCGTTTCGTCTCATATTTCTATTCTCTCTTCGTAATATAGTCATGGTGGTGTTAGAGGTGCCGGTGTCATCTCTTAGGACTTCCTAGTGGTCTTGGCATTATAATGTCATTGAGGTCTTTGTTTCTAACGCTATGAGATGATGAGTCAAGATTGACTCGAATCATTCCTTTGGGAATCTGGAGTTGCCTTGTGAGCCTCAGGGCGAGATTCTCGTGTCTTATTTTCTTAGGATGATGGTTTCAGGATTTGGATAGGTGTGTTGACCTAGGATCCTTCTTGTGTTGCCTTGGACAGCTCTTATGAGCTATGGTTGCGATGCAACTGGGTTCGTGTAATTAATTGTGTTGGTACAATTAATTACTCTCCATTGTCTTTAGAGACTTAGGGTGTTGTGTAAAGGTTCTGGTAAAATCCTGTGGAGTTCCTATCGAGCTCGTTGGCATCTTGGTTTGGGGGTTTTCTTGTTGATGTCTCGTAACGGTTAGCATTGGGGTTATCCATTTCGTTGTTGTCTTGTTTCTTGTGGTGTTAGGATTCCATCGGGGTATGAGCTGGTCTTGGGAAGGACTTGCTAACCCTATATCTTGAGAACCTTAGTGTTCGTTAGGGGGATGGTTCCTTTCCTCATGGTGAGAGATTGTACTCGTCCAGGTTTAGTTGTACGTTTTCTGCGTGGTGTCCTTTGAGAGGCATTCCATTCATTTCTTTTAATTTTACGAACTTGTCATTTGTATGATCACTTTTATATGTTTATGAGCCCCATTGTTTTTGGGCATGCCTTAGAAACATGTTTAGGATGTATGACTATGTAGTAGTTTTATGAGGATGTATATGATACGTTGTTTATACTGTATCTGCTTACCATCTTTATGCCGTCGGTGGTGTATAGTGCGTCGTTATTTGTTTGACCCCTATGTGATAGGTGGTTTATTTGGTTTACCTTATGTGTATTGTGCCTAGTACTAACATATTATTTGATTTATGTCATTTAATTTTGCAAGAATATCATATGTGAGTATTTGGTTTATACTATTTCATCCTTCTTGCACTTATATTAGAGTTTTGTTGTACTGACCCGGTCATTTTCTTCCTTTCCCTTTTCCTCAGAATTTTACGGATGAATTTTTTTCATTGAAATTTCTTTTTTGAGTTCGGTTTCTTGTCACTTAGTGTCATCTCAAGTGCTTAGTAATGGTTTCTGAGGCTCTTTCCTTTGGATTGACAACTTCCTTTAAGGACCGACTCATTTCCACATTTTTTGTTTTTCGACACTATTCACTTTTCGTCCTTTTCCCTATTTTGTCTTTTTCCCCGTTTGTCACTTTGTTAGCATAACCTCACTTTTTATGTTCGAAGTTGCTTTTTGACTTCATGTATCTTCATTCTAAGTGGTTTCCTGAAATACATATCTTTACTTTTGTAAGAAAGTACTCTGGTTGCTCCTGGTGTCCATAAGGGCATGGATGCAAAGTTCTTCAGAAACATTTTTTTTCTTATGGTGCTTTTTGTAAATATCTTTTGGAGATATTTTATTTTAGGGGTTTTTAAGAAAATATTTTTTGAAGATATTTTCTTCCTGGGTCATTAGTGTAGTTTTCACTTTTTGGAAGGGCCATTGCGCAATTAATGAAAGTTATTACAAAAATGCCTCATTTTGAGCCTGAATCCTTGTACAGGATTCATTTTCACTTTTCGTTGAGTTGTGTACTCTTAGAATTGCCTTCTGGTCATTTGCCCCCATTTTCATTGTTTCTGGCCCTAGTTGCCGCTGAACTTATTTGGGGCATGTCTCTCTGCTCGGGACTCGGTTTTTGACTCTGTTTCTTCTGTTGTTCATATTTTCTCATTTTGGTTCTTTTTTGTTCATGGAGTTTTTTCATTTAGGCACGTCTGCTCAAATTCCACTTTTCGAAACCCGACGGGGCCCTTTCGGGGCAGTTTTAGGGTTTTACTATAAATAGGGGGTTATAAAATTAAAAAGTCATCTTCCCCTCTCTTCATGCATGACCAGTAGCTGCCATAGCAGCCCAAGGGGGGCAGCCACCCTTCTTCTCTCAATTAAACCTCCTTCCCTTTGTTAAAAAGTTATAGTACCTTTGCGTTTTGTGTTTGTCTTGACGATGTGTATCTTTCCCCCTTATTAGTACCCATTTTTGGCCATTTTTTGAGTTTGGGTTTGAAGTCAAGTTAGGATTTTGGTATGTTCTCCTTCGAGTTTAATGTTCACGGCATTGTCCTCGGTAAAACCCCGAAGTATTGTCGGATTTAGAACCGTTTCATTTTTGGTGGCTTTTGAGATTTTCATCTCAAATTGAGGTAGGGGATATCTTAAGTTTATATTAATGTTGCATTGATTGTTTTATAAGCATATAAAACTTGTGAGCATGCCTTTGTTCAAAATCTAGAATTTAATTTAATTATTTTCTATGTTTAAGATTTAATTCTCATGATGGTAGGCACCTTGGAATTAAATTATGGCAGGCTAGTAAATTAGGCCTTGGTGTGTTTATCAACATATATTAAATTGGGAGCATTTGAATAAAAATTGCAAATTTTATTTAATATTTATCTTTTGTGAAAGATTAATTCACATAGTTGTAACAAGCATGAAATTAACTTGTAATGTGATATTAAAGTAGGTCTTGGTGAGTTCTCTAACTTATGTTAATTTTAGGACATTTGGAGTTGTTGATAAATTTAGAGAAAATTAATTAATTAGCTTAATTAATTCTATTTTAAGTGTTGTAGTCACTTAAATGGATGTTGGGTGTAATATATATAAAGACCAGGTCTTGTCCTTTAACATATATTAATTTGAGATTATTTGGGATTGATTTGAAATCTAGAGAATTTAATTATTTTAGTTAATTAAATTCTATCTACTTGTTCAATGAATTTAACTATGTCTTTAAAATTGTTTCTATGTTTAAATCAAGGAATTGGACTTAGCATGATATAGTATGTCATTGTCTTGCATGACTTGTTTAAATATATCTTGTGTAGGTATATAGCTTGTTAGAATATTACAATTGTTTACCTTGAAAGTTAGTTACTAAATTGTAGCTTATTTAGTACTTGTGGCTTAAGATGGTAATTTGGTTCAATTGTTGTAAAATATTCTTGCTTTGGGTATAAATTACATATTGAGGACATGACATGTCATATACTATATAGACTTGAATTCTAGGACATGATTTGTATGGATTCAACCTTACTTGTGCATGGAATGTGGTAACTTGCATTTAATTTTGTATAAGTTTTGAACTTATTGATTTTGGAAAGCTTGTGAGGACATAATTTATGTGATAGCTAGGGTTTGGCTCTAGTACGTAGACAAGTGTCCTCTAAGTCATAAGTGCGCACTGGTTGGTACCTTGTGGGTCATAATTACCCAAAAATACTTGCTTGGTCTAGCGACTACATGTCCTAGTCTTTCCACTTTTTGATTTCGCATTTAATTTCAAGTTGTTAATCATGGATTACTTGTAGCTTGAGAATTGATGCTTACTGTGGGTATTTGAATCCTATTTAGTATACTTGAACTTATATACTTGCTCCATGAGTTTAAATTTCATTTAATATACTTGTATCATGTATACTTCTCTTATGTGTATTTTGTTTAGCTTAGTATACTTGTGTTTGTATACTTGATTTATGAATACTCTATATATATATATCGAATACTTGTGTATGTATGTTGGATATTGCTTTTCTTGTTTAACATGATTTAGGGTACTTGAACATGTATGCTTATATGTCGTGTATCATGTTTTAATACGATTTAGTGTACTTGAGCATGTATACTTGTATGTCGTTGTTCATTTCAATTGCATGAGTAGCTTAGGATGATCCTTGAGTCTCACTTTGACATAGACGTTAGGTGGCATGAACCCCTTTAACGTGTTTCACATTAAGGTGATATAATTGTAAAATGCTAGGTCGATGCATGCTCATCTAGTACGAGAAGCTTTATGTTACTCACCCACGTAGTGGGGACATTTTTCAGGTACAGGGTCCTTGATTTGGGATACACACTAAGCCGTGGAAGTTTCGTAGACTTGAAGTATCATTTTCATGAAAATGTTGGCATGAAATCTTATTTATAGCTTTGTATGTCAAAACTTATATGTTTGATTCCATATATGTAACGCGCACATACGTACACCTTTTGCGATGTATTTGACATGCATGAGATGAGGTCGGAGGCTAATGACTATTATTTTGTATCCTATGTAACTTTTAACTTCAAGAAATATTATGGAAATATTAGAAAATGACAAGTCATTGCTTCACCATGTTTTCATCGGGTGTGGGAACTTCATTTTTATTCTTTCATAGGGTCTCATTAATCATGTATGAAGTGTGGCTAAGGGCCAAACAGTAATTTGAAACCATTTCATATTTTTGGATTTCAAATTTTCTATTTTGAGTTCATTTTCGCAATTTTAGCCATCGGGGGGTCGTATTTTGCATCGGCCAGTTTTGAAAGCCACGGACCATTCCCGTGTGTTTAAAAACACTAAGTACATTTGCATGCATAATCATTTTAGCCTAGAAATACATTTAGGATCAAATGAACACTTGGTGCAAAGTTGCATTTTCCTTATTTTTGGCCTAGACAGATTAGGGGCGTTCTGGGCATTTCGCAGCGTGTTTTTTTTTTTTTTTTCCTCTTTCAACATGGTCAGGTGGAAAACGTGATTTTAGGGGGGGTTTCTTCTTCGTGTTTTTTCAGAAAATGTCGTCTTGGTACCGGAAATCCCTTGCAAAGTTCAGTTTTCTGCTACGCATGTAGCAGCTTTTTAACCCTCTTGGCCTAAACTGATCAAGGGGCATTTTGGGAATTTCCTTTTAAAACTAAATTCCGGTCTTGACATGGTCACATAGAAAATGTGATTTTAAGGGGGGGTTTCTTCACGACATTTTTCCAGAAAATGTCATCTCGGACTCGAAAACCCCGCGTCAAATCTGATTTCTTGTGTGCACCTGCACTATTTGAAAAAGTCTGTTGTAAGGGCATTTTGGGGATTTCACATCAAAAATAATTTTTTTTTTGGCATGGTCAGGTTAGAAAAATTATTTTGAGAGGGGTTTCTTCTTCGTATTTTTCTATAAAACGTCGTTTAGTGCCTCAAAATGGCAAACGGATTTCAGCATTTTGTTCAGGTTACTATTCATTGCTGTCAAAACACTATTCACGGCTGCGGCGACGTCAAAACTTTGTTTTGACTTTTCTCTTCCATCCGGACTTCGAATCAAGTGATTCTTGAGTCTAACTTGATTAATTTTTCGCTGTCTTCCCAGTGGTGTGCTCGATGGCACGCGATTTTATATTTTCAGAAATAACCATTTTGCCCTTGGGGCTATTTTTGTCCGGTTTTCTTGTAATTCGCTTCCTCTACTTTCTTTTGAGTTTCGTGACTTCACGAGAAGTTATGGATGTGTCTCGGGAATAATATACATTCTAGGGACGTCATTTCCATGTGAAATGACTATTTTGCCCCTAGGGGCTTATTTGTCATATTTTCGATCTTTTGCTTCTACGTCAATTCTCATTAAGTTGCACGACCTCATGGAAGGTCACTTTGACTTATTAGAGTCTTATTTTTAGTTTTGGCTTTCGCATTCGGATCCGTTATCGGGTCAATCTTCGGTTCATCACAGGACGCACTAGCTTAAAAAACCAGGGCCGTCACATTTGTGACCTTAGTTATTGGGATTGTCATGAGTGAGCTACATAGTAGACTCATGTGTTGAGGTTTTGGTTATCTAGTACAGGGATTTTGACCCAGCATTTTGTCTTCTGTATGTAGCCTTACGACAGGTCTACATCAGATCTGTGTTTAGGGTTTCGGTTTTGTGGGTCCAATCCATTGGCTTGGGGGCACAGACTCGTCAAGCTATGGATTCATGACTGGTGTTGTTGTTGTTGCTTGTTTAGATGTGGGGGTCGTTGTTATGCCAGTGTTAGGGATCTAAGGCCTTAAGTGTAACGGTGCCAATGACAATGTTGTTAGAGTTTTGGGATTAGCTACCCCAACTCTCACAGATGCTTGGTTTCCGTAGTGCTTTTGGTAATGATCATTTTCAACATTGATGTCATTTGTATCAAAAAGTTTCTTTCTGGGTTGATCTGTTAAGGGCATGTTATGAACTAATGCCTTATACTGTCATGCTACCTTACTGACGAGTAAGTGTGGGCAGGTTCTGGTCATTGTTTGTACTGTCATATCATTCTTAGCCATTTTTTTTTATTCGACTTGTCGTTATCTTGGGATTCTCTCGGTGATTGACATTGGGTTAATATGCCAATTCGTTTGGGAGGTGTCACTCAGTCTTTGGTTTTCGCGTTCCTTCGGATGACCTTCAAGCTTTTTAAGTTATCTTTTCGCACCTTATGGTTTATCCTTTGGTTGATCTTGTTTCTTGTTTCGATCTTGTTCGGTTCTTTTTTGTCTGTTCTTGATTTCGGGGACGAAATCCCTTTAAGGAGGATAGTTTGTAATGACCCGGTCATTTTCCTTCTTTTCATTTTTCTCAGATTTTCACGGATATTTTTTTTTTCATTGATCTTTCCTTTTCTGAGTTCGGTTTCTCGTCACTTAGTGTCATCTTGAGTGCTCTGGGATGATTTTCGTGACTCTTTTAAGGGAATTGACAACTTCCTTTGAGGACCGCGTCATTTCCACATTTTCATTTTTCGACACTATTCATTTTTCCCCCTTTTTCCTTATTTTGTCTTTTCCCCGTTTGTCACTTTATTAGCATAACCTCACTTTTTGTGTTCGTAGTTGGTTTTTGACTTCACGTATCTTCATTCTAAGTGGTTTGCACGAAATACATATCTTTACTTTTGCAGTAAAGTACTCTAGTTGCTCCTGGTGTCCATAGGGGCATGGATGCACAGTTCTTCAGAAACTTTTTCCTTTCTTGGGGTGTTTTTCGTAAATATCTTTTGTAGATATTTTATTTCAGGGGTTTTTAAGAAAATATTTTTGGAAGATATTTTCATTCTGGGCAGTTGTGTAGTTTTCACTTTTTGGAGGGGCTATTGTGCAATTAATGAAAGTTATTGAAAAATGCCTTGTTTTGAGCCTGAATCCTCGTACGGGATTCATTTTTACTTTTCGTTGAGTCTTGTACTCATAGGATTTTCTTTTGGTCGTTTTCTCCAATTTTAGGATTTCTAGCACTAGTTGCTGCCGAACTTGTTCGAGGCATATCTCTCTGCTCTGGACTAAGTTTTTGACGCCGTTTCTTCTGTTGTTTATCTTTTCTCATTTTTGTTCTTATTTGTTCACATTTTTTTTGTAGTTTGAGCGCGTCTGCTCAAATTCCACTTTTTTGGATCCGGCGGGACCTGTTCGGGGCACTTTTAAGGCTCTTCTATAAATAGGATGTGAAATAAGAACAATCAGATTTTCTCTATCTTTTTCCCCTCTCTTGGCCGGATTCCATGGCAGCCATGGGCTACCACCTTCTCTCTCCTCTTTTGAAGCTTCTCCCTTTGGTAAAAAGTCGTAATGCCTTAGTGTTTAATATTCGCTTTGACCACGCGCATCTTTCCCCCTTATTAGAGTTCGTTTTTGGCCATTTTTGAGTTCGGGTTTGAAGCCAAGTTTGGATTTTCATGGTACGTCCTTGGTGTTTAATGATCACCTTGTTGTCCCCAACAAAACCTAAGAGTATCGTAGGATTCAGAGCATTTTTCTTTCGGTGGGGATTTAAGATTTCATCTCAAATGGAGGTAGGGGGTGTTATAGTTTCAATTTCTTATTGTCTTGCATGCTATTGATACTTATAAAACTTGTATGCATACTTTTGTTCATAATCTAGAAATTTAATTTAATTATTTCTTTGTATAAGATTTAATTTATATGATTGTCTATAGCTTGGAATCAAGTTATGGCATGCTATTAAATAGGCCATGATATGTTTATTATCATATATTAAATTAAGGACATTTGAATAAGTATTGAGACTTTTATTTAATATTTTTCTTTGGTGAAAGTTTAATTCACATGGTTGTAACTAACATGAAATTGACTTGTGATGTGATATTAAATTAGGCCTTAGTATGTTCTTTAACATATGTAAATTGGGGAACATTTGGAATTGATTTAAAATCTAGAGGAAATTAATTAATTAGTTTAATTAATTTCATTTTAAGTGTTGTAGTCACTTAATTGGATTTTTAACTTGATATCGTTGATAACCATGCTATGTCCCTTAACATATATTAAATTGAGGCTAATTGGAATTTATTTGAAATTTAGAGAATTTAATTATTTTTATTTAATTAAATTCTATCTAATTGTTCCATGGATTTAATCATGATTTAGAAGTTGTTTCTATGTTAAGATCATGGATTTAGACTTGTTGCGTATTCCCTTGATTATGTTTTAAGCATTGAAGAACGTTGTTGTTAAATTTATATTCATGAGAACATGTTTCTAATATGAATATATTGTTGACTTGTGATTTCATAGCATTATGAATATAGAATGCTTATTGTGCACTATTAGAAGTTAAATTGCTAACTTGTTACTATCTAGTAGTAATATGAGATTCTTATGAATTATTGGTAATAATAGCCTTGTAAACTTCTTGCTACGATGTTGTAGAATTAATGTGAAAGTTGACCATGGAATTATGATTTAAGTTGTTAAGTAGATGATATTGTTTTGTACATTATATCATAGTAAAGACTTTACATTATATATGCCATTTTAGAATTAAAACTCTAAGGCATAGATTGTGTGGCTTCAACTTACTTGGGCATGGAAGGTGGTTTCGTGCATTAATTAAGTATGTATAAGTTTTGAACTTATTTGTTGATTTTGGAGTCACTTGGGACATTGTTACTGTGATATGGCTAGAGTTTGGCTCTAGTGTGGGAGGTATGAGTTCTCCCCAATTGAGATAGTGCGCACTAGGGTGGTCTTCCCAGCGGGTTAATGCCCAAAATAACCATTTGGATCTTGGTTTAGTCGAAGACGTGATGTCCAAGTCTTCCACTATTTGATTTCGCATTCAATTCCAAGTTGACAACCAATGTTTAATTGTGACATGTGGTTTTGGTTATTGGCGATTTAATGTTGTTGAGTACATTTATGCATTATGATTTTGAATGAATCATAGCATGCTTTTAATGTTATTAGGTACAATTATGTTTTATGATTTTTGATTAATCATTGTAAACTTCGATGTTGTTAAGTACATTATGTTGTATTGTTCAAATGTAGCTTAGGAATGATCTTATAAATTCAATTGGAACATAGACGTTAGGTGGCGTGACCCACTTTAGTTGTTTTTCGCATTTTAGATTTTAAGTTGATAACATTGAGAATCTATGTCTTGATGTGTGGTATTAGAAATTCTAATTATACTAAATTGTTATATTTAGTTGCTTTCATACTTTTAGATTTCAAGTTGATAACTTTGAGAATCTATACCTTATTGCTTTGTATAGCATGCTCCTATGTTGTTGAAATTGCATAAAGGATCTGTTTTATGCTAGAAATGATTTAAGGTAGCTTAGGATGCTCCTTTATTCTCACTTTTGACTTAGACGTTATCTTTGCATGCTCATCTCCTACGAGTAGCTTAATGTTACTCACCCCGAACTTACCGGGGGTATTGTTCGGGTATAGGATTTAAGATTTGGAGATTTGCACTTGCCTTGGGTGGTTTGGAGATTTGAAGTTTCTTTTAAAGTATTCTTGTTCACATGCAAGTGTTAGCATGTTTAAGTTTTACTTTTGATGTTGTAACACTCAGTTAGGTTTAATATGCTCTTTTTGCCTTATTATATGTAAAGTGTACTTAGATACACCATTTGGGACCTATTTGATAAGTATGACTTGAGGCCGAAGGCCACAAACCTTAAAGTTCAAGTGTATGCATTTAAATTCCAAGTCTTGCCTTTGAAATGTAATTTTCCTAACTTTGAGGTTTGGTATCTGAATTAGAGTAAATGACAGGTAATGAGGTCATGGGCCATTGTAACACATTTTAATATGTAAAGTACATTTGTTGGCATGCTTGTATAGCTTAAAATCTTGTTTTTGGACCACATTCATGTTGGGGTTTGAGGATTGGGTGAAGCTTCAACATTTCTTGTTCATAATATGTCATTCAGTAGCTTTTCAAGTCATTTCAGTCATCCAAAATGCTAGTTCGGTTGACCGATGGCTTTTGGGAACTTCAATGAACAATAAAACACTCATTCTAGTAGCCATTTTCACTGTTCGGGGTTAGTTCGGTCGACCGATGCCTTATTTCGGTCTACCGAAGTAACCTACCCTCAAAAATATGTGTTCAGGAAAGTTTTTGTCTATTTTGGTCGTCCAAAACTCCATTTCAATTGACTGAAATAACCCTCATGCACCTGCCTTCCAGATTTTGTTTCAGCATTGTTGTTCCGACTTCAAATGGTCATAACTCCTTAATTTCTAATCCAAATGGGGTGATTCTTGAGCCTAAACTCAAGGATTTTGAGTTATATTTCCAATGGTACTAATGCCCTTCTCAAATTCAAATCACAGTGGGAGTTATTAATTTTTTAATCAGACAGTGTCAGGTTTTGCTTGAACCGAGAATGGGCATTTTGTGGGATTCTTGGCCAAAGTTCTTAAAACCTCTTGGAATATTGTAAAATGATTAGATTAGGTTGTATTCACCTTGTTTGACTTTTTTAGAGTCAATTTTCTCTTTTTATTTGTGAATTGACCATTTTGCCCTTAATTAACGAATTTCGCACCATTTTGACTCTCGTTTTCTCTTTTGCTCTCCTTAAGATCCGTGACTTCATGGAATGTCACATTGGTGTCTTAGGGATGAATTATATCTCTAGTGACCTTGGTTTGTCTTTCACTTCCGCATTTTGAATCCGTTATCGGGTTAACTTTCGGTTCATCACTGATGCACCCGGTTGAAAATTTTAGGCCGTCACAGTTACAATCTATGGTCTGCAAAGGTGGTTGAGTCAATTCATGTTATGTTTGATGAGAATCCTAAGTCCACACCTCTTGAAGGCTATGACAATGCTTTTGGTTCAAATGAAACCAGTTCATTTGTTACTAAATCTGAAGATCCTAGGGAAATCATTTATCTAGTGCTGCCGAAGTAGGTTCAAGCTGAGAACATCATTGGTTCACCTTAAGCTTGAGTTCAAATAAGAAACAATAAGAAGCTAAATGATTTAGAAGCTGAAGATGGTGAAAAATACTGTCACTTTGCTATGTTGTCATCCATTGAACCAAAGTCCTATTCTGAAGCTCAGAAAAGTAAAGGCTGGATAGCTGCCATGGAAGAGGAACTTGATCAAATTCACAAGAATGATACATGGACACTCGTTCCAAGACCTGAAGACAAGAATGTGATAGGTTCAAAGTGGATTTATAGAAACAAGATGCATGAGAAGGGGTCATTAATAAGAAATAAGGCAAGATTGGTGTGTAAAGGCTATGCTCAGTAAGCTGAAATTGATTTTGATGAAACTTTTACTCCAGTTGCTAGAATGGAATCCATTAGAATGCTTCTGCCTTTTGCTTGTCACAAACAAGTCAAAGTATATCATATGGATGTTAAGTCAGCCTTCCTAAATGGAAACCTAAATGAAGAAGTTACTTAGAATAGCCTGAAGGTTTCGAAGATTCAAAGTATCCCTATCATGTGTTCAAACTAAGTAAGGCCTTGTATGGTCTCAAACAAGCCCCCAAAGCCTAGTATGAGAAGCTGCATCAGTTCTTAGTTAAACAAGGATTTCACAGAGGCAAGGTTGTTAATACTCTTGATGTAAAAACTCATCAAGAAAAATTTCTAATTCTGCAAATATATGTTGATGATATCATATTTTATGGCTCGGACACCTCATTAGCTTCAGAATTTGCTAATCTCATGATGACAAGGTCGAAATGTCACTCTTGGGGACTCTCAGATACTTTCTTGGCCTTCAAATTACACAAACATCCTCTGGAATCTTTATCTCTCAGCAAAAGTATGTCTCAAAGCTACTTAAAAAGTTCAAAATAGATAATTGTAAGGCTGTCTCAACATCACTTTATCCTAATACCAAACTCTCACTGGAGTGCACCAATGAAGCTGCTCCTTCAACACTTTACAGGTCAATCATTAGTAGTTTATTATATCTTACTGCTTCATGGCCTGATATAATGTATTCAGTGGGTTTAGTGGCCAGATTTCAAAATAATCCAAAGGTTTCTTATTTTTAAGCTACCAAAAGAATCCTCAGATATATCAAGGGCACCATCTCCTAAGGTCTATTCTACATTTACTCACCCTTAATGTCCATTGCAGCCTTCTCAGATGCTGATTGGGGTGGATCTTTACTTGACCGAAAAAGTACCGCTGGTTGTTGCTACACTCTTGGTTCAAATGTGGTTTCTTGGCTAAGCAAAAGCAGGACACTGTCTCCTTTTCAACCTCTGAAGTTGAGTATATAGCTGCCTCACAAGCTGGGTCACAATTACTTTGGATGAAGACTACTCTCTCAAATCTTGGCATTGAATTCTCAGGACCTCCCAAGCTTTTATGTGATAATCAAAGTGTTATTGCTATCAGTAAGAATCCCACACTGCATTGGAAGAGCAAACACATTGACATCAGGTATCACTTCTTCAAAGATAAAGTTTAGTAAGGTCTGATTGATATTACTTATTTGCCTACTGAAGATCAACTTGTAGACATCATGACCAAACCTTTTCTTCCTCAAAGATTCTCAACCCTTCGAGCTCTTCTCGAGGTTGTTCCTCCTCCCTCCTGAACTTATATTGTTGGTCATACTCACCTTTTGACCTTCAATGTCAAAAAGGGGGAGAAATGGACTGAAATAAGGATAACTTCATAGCTTCAAGCTATTCCTTCTGCATTTGGGTTATTTCAAGGTTATTTGGTTTTTGTTATTAAAGGCAAAAGGGTGAGATTGTTGGTCCTAAGTTGCCTTAAGGAATGTTTGCCTATTAATGTCAAAAAGTATTGCTTTAGCCTCGACCTTGGACCGAGATGCTTCAGCCTTGGATAATGAAGGTTCAACTGCTACAGGTGCTCAGCCTCAGATAATGAAGGTTTAGCAGTTCAATTTTAGCTACAGCCTCGGCTCTATCATAATGCTGAGTAGACTACTCGGCACAAACAAGCTCTAAGACTAGAACTGTCGAACACCTGAAAAATACTAATGGGTCAGGCCCACGAATAAGTTCGACTCTACTATAATTCAAACAGAGACCTGATACACATATACATCCTAGTCAATCCAACAATAGCTAAATATTCCATATATAAACACACACACACACACACACACACACACACACACACACTATAGGACGCTCACTGGACTATAGGTCTGCCTCAACCTAAATAAAAGGCAATATACAAATCGTACATAAAATGGGCATGAGTACCTAGACCTACCAGGGCACACAGATGTTTACTATAACCAGTTATCCATCCTAGGCAATTTATGCACCCTAACCATAATCCTAGGACTCTAACTCACATCATGGCATATAACTATATATATATAATCCGTCATATCTATGCATAAAATAAATATCCGGTATATTATCCAACTGATACAATTGACCTGACATAAAAATATATAGGATTTAACAATTTAGTTAATCCATTCCATTATATATGAATAGGTAGGATTTAACATTTTTAGTTAATCAGTCCCTAATATGCCACCATCCCATACTGGTGTATATAATGCATACAATCCATAAATGATGCTACAGTTATAATATCACATCAAATAAATCCTTAAATAAGTATAATAGAAATCAGATATATAACTGAACATATTATGCTGCTAGTATAAAACTATAATCATATAACATTCATTTAAACTGCTAGAATAATGTTAAGCAATTAAATCATTCCTCATAAATATGCAAACTCAATTAAAATTTCATACTGATTTAAAATCCTTAGTATAATAAAATCATAAATAATACATTATTAAATTATACTACCAATATAAGACTGACTGTTGAACCAAGAGGGGGGTGAATAGGTTAAATCTTTGCTTTCAAAAACTCTCTCACACAACTAAGTAAGCAATCAAAGAACAGATAACACAAAATTTACAAGGAAACCCTCTTAAATAGGGAAAACCTTGGTTCTTGGCCTCGGCCAATAAGCAATCCACTAGTTGTATGTATCTTGTTACACACTCAGTTGTCTCACTCTCCACACACACCCATGCACTAGAATAGACACTAGTTTTCACAACCAATACACACACACTAGGACACCATAGTGCATTCACGCACTCCTCCTATCCGAAGCAACCACGCTTAGACCTAATAAGCTCTTAAAGCTCACTCAACAATGGGGTGAGGATGTAAAGCCTCACTACCACTCAACAATGGGGTGAGGATGTAAAGCCTTACTACCACTCAACAATGGGGTGAGGGATCATGCCTCACTGCCATTCAACAAGTGTCAACACTCCAAATACAATTCAAATAAGCTGGACAACACAGAATTCCAATTTACTGCCTCAGAACTACAATCTACTGCATCAAGTGTATGAGGGGTAAAATAGGAAATTCTTTTTGAGATCAATTCACCAGCGCCTCATACAATCTTCTTTCACTGTTGTACTCATGTTCATAGCTTTATATAAACAAACACAGCATGAGTATATCACAAGTTCAGTCAAAATCCTTGGTTCAGCATATAAAAGCTTCGGCACAAAAAGCTTCGGCACAAATAGCCTCGGCACATAATCTTAACACCACAAAATAGCCTCGGCACAGAATGTCTTTAGCATAGAATACTCAAAAGCAAAGTATACCAAATTTTTGCTACTAACTCAACTTTGACAATCTCGATTCATCAAAATATACTAGCTAACAGTATAGATCATCATGAAATAGCTAAGTATAATCAAATAGCACTTGAATCCAAGATTTCTTCAGAAAAACAAGCTTAATTACTGATCACACTGTCCGAATTCATTTTTAGCATAATCTCAACACAAACACAGTTTGAACAAGTGTGAGAAAATGAATTATACCTGTGTCGACCTTCAGAATCAACCAAAGAAGCTTGAAACATCAAGTCACTCTTCAATATAGCCCTTGCATCAGCGAATTTGACAGTGGCCTCATCTCAGTAAACAGAGAACGCCTCAGAGTTGATTCAATGAGTTTTTCTTGTATGGATCATCATCAAATAGTAAGAAAAACTTGTTTGACACAGTTTACTAGAGGGTTCTCACGACAGCTCAATATGCAATGTAAATTTCAGAGGCTAAAACCCTAAGGAGCCTTATGGCAACATAGTTATAGTGACTCTCAATTTCACAAGGCCTCACACACCACGGATGTACACCTGTCACCTTTCACTAATGATTGGGAGAGCACAATTCAGATATTTCAGAGCAATGGACCAATGCAGGCTTGCCACCTTAACTAATTTTGTCACTATTCTTCCAGCTACAGCAGGTAACAAGTTTGAGTACTGAATTCCATTTCTGTCCAAACTTAGCCTCCAAGAATGGAATATTCTTACATAAACTAGCTCTCTAGGACCACTGATACATGTCACATTCTTCTCTAGGACCACTGAGACATGTCACATTCTTGTCTAGGACCACTGAGACGTGTCACATTCTTAAGCAAAGCTGGAAAAGACCATACTGCCATAGTCATTTACTTTTTTGACTACGTAGGACTCTTCTTCATGTTTTAGTTTTGGATTTTATTTCATTTCAGTTAGGATATTATTAGGGGTCTACTTTATGGATTCCCGAGTTGTAATAATATCGGAGGTTTTGGATATATTATTTGGAAGATTAGTTGTATCAGAAGAAACTATTTATTGATGGAAATTTATTCTGAGGATTTAAATTATTGGATTATCATTTAGTTTTTAGTTCAGTATTTTATCTATTCTTATTTATTATTTTGTATTTTGTATTTGATTATTGCTAATTTGTTTTTGATAACCCTGGGCATTCGAGTGTGGGCCCAACGAACCCGCATTTAGAAATCCAGGGGTATCACACAACGTGAATTAGATGTACTTTGATTTGGGAAATCAGTCTTAGGTCTATAAATTGACTCTGAAACTTGGTGAGATTTGGCAGGAAGAAGACTCGGTCACCAAGTATTTCAATTCATTGAAGCGCCTTTGGCCGGATATGGATTTGTTCAATGATTATGAATGGAAATCCACTGAAGATGCTAATCATTACAAACAGACCATGGAGGCTCATCACATTTACAAATTCCTTGCTGGGCTCAATGTGGAATTTGATAAAGTACGGGGATAGATCATTAGCAAGACTCCACTTCCTCCAATTGGTGAGGTATTTGTTTAGGTTCGAAGAGAAGAGAGCCGCAGACATGTAATGTTGGGGAAGAAGACTACCAGCGAGCCTGTTGAGAGTTCTGCCCTTGTTATTTCCGAGATTGCTACTAATAAAGCAGTTAAATTTTAGTGAAAACCTAAAGAGAATCCATGGGTTTGGTGCGACTTCTACAACAAACCGTGCCATACTCGGGAAAACTGCTGGAAAATCCACGAAAAACCAGCGAATTGGAAGAGTAGCAAGCCTGGTGACTGAAATAGGCGTGCGATTCCTACTGCCAATGAAGCTGAGACAAGTTCCTTAAGCAAGGAGCAAATGCATCACCTTCTGAAGTTGCTGAAATTTAATTCCTCATCTGGTATTCCTAGTGTTTCTCTTGCACAAATAGGTAGTACACTTAATGCCCTTTGTTGTTGCTTGAATTCTGCTCCTTAGATCATCGATTTTGGAGCCTTTGATTATATGATCAGCCTTTCCAATCTGTTTAGCTCTTACTCACTATTAACTAGCCTAGAAAAAATTAGAGTTGCATATGGTAGTTTCTTACCTATTACAAGAAAAGGTTTGATAAAATTATCCGAGAATATAGATCTTAAATATGTTCTCTATTTCCCTAAACTAGCCTGTAACCTTTTGTCTATGAGTAAACTATCCAAAGAATCTAATTATCGTGTAATTTTCTGTGATTCTTACTGTGAATTTCAGGACCGGAGCTTGGGGAAAAAGATTGGCAGTGCTAAGACAATATATGGACTTTACTACTTTGATGGTGACTTCTTTAGTAATAAAAAGGGTCAGGGCCTTAGTAGTGTTAGTTCTAACTCTGTTTATGAACAAATAATGTTTTGGCATTTAAGACTAGGACATCCTAGCTTTCCATATTTTAAACATTTGTTTTCTACTTTATTTAAAGGTTTAGATTGTTCATTATTCTATTGTGAAAGTTGTTGCTTATCTAAGAGTCATCGTACTACTTATTTTCCAAAACCTTATACTTCTTCAAAACCATTTTATTTAATATATAGTGATGTTTGGGGACCTTCAAAAGTCACTACTATCTATAGGAAAAAATGGTTTATTACTTTTATAGATGATCATACCCATTTATGTTGGGTTTATTTAATAAATGAAAAGTTTGAGATTGAAATTTTTTTAAAGATTTTTACACAATGGTTGAAACTCAGTTTCAAGCAAAAATTAGCATTTTTCATACCGATAATGGAACCGAGTATTTTAACAAAATTTTGGGGAGTATTTTGAAAGAAAAGGGTATCCATCATCAGTCTACTTGTATGGATACCCCTTAACAAAACGGAATTGCTGAAAGAAAAAATAAACATTTACTTGAAGTGGCTCGTGCTATAATGTTTTCAATGAATGTTCAAATATCTTTAGGGGAAAGCTGTTTTAACAGCTTTGTATTTGATTAACAGAATGCCTACACGTGTTTTAAAATATAGCACGCCATTAGAATGTTTCAAAAGAATTTTTCCCTTATCAAGGATATACTCGGATTTACCTCTAAAGGTTTTTGGCTGCATAGCTTTTGTTCATATACCCATTAATACTCGGTCCAAACTTAATCCTCAAGCTGAAAAATGTGTTTTCATAGGGTATGTTTCAAATCAAAGAGGATATAAGTGCTATAATCCCCAAAAAAGAAAATTTTATGTGAGTATGGATGTCTCTTTCTTTGAAAATAAATCATACTTTCACAAAAAATTTCTTCAGGGGGAGAATGAGGTGATGGAAGAAAATATTTGGGATTTATCTCCTACTCCTTTACCAAATGTGATTTTGACTACTTCACCTCATCCTACTAGTATTCCAGAAATTCAAAGTTAAGAACAATGTGATAAAACCAATGAAAACAATGAAGGGAATCCTAGTCATATAGTGCCAAACATTACTGCATCTGAAACAGGGAAAGAATCACTACAACCGGGTGCAAAAGTTCCCAATGCTGAGCCTCTGGTTTATAATCGGAGAAAACCTCATCAAAAGAGTCAAAGTCAACCTATTCCTCTAGGAAATGATCAATCTCAACCTCCGAGAACTGGACCTCTAGATGTCACAGGTAGTTATGTTCCTAACTCATCTTCAGTTCCTGTTGCTTCTCCTAACCAAGAACCATCAGACCTTGATATTCCTATAGCTATTAGGAAAGGTATTCGAATCAAATATCCAAATCCAAAATATCCCATTGCCAAATACCTTACTTATGAAAAACTCTCTCATACTCTTAGGGTTTTTACCTAAAAAATCTCACACTTTTTTGTCCCAAGAAACATTCAAGAAGCTCTTGATGATCCGAATTGGAAGTTAGCAGTGATGGAAGAGATGAATGCTCTTAGAAGAAGTGGTACTTAGGAGATAGTTGATTTACCTAAGGAGAAAAGAACAGTAGGCTGCAAATGGGTCTTTACTCTGAAATGTAAATCTAATGGTAGCATAGAGAGGTACAAGGCAAGACTAGTAACAAAAGGGTTCACCCAGACCTATGGAATTGATTATCATGAAACTTTTGCTCCTCTAACTAAGATAAACTCAATCAGAATCTTGTTATTTTTGGTTGTGAATTTCAGCTGGCCATTACCCCAGTTAGATGGAAAAAATACCTTTTTAAATAGAGATCATGAGGAGGAGGTCTTTATGAATCTACCACCTGGGTTTGAGGGAAAATTGGGACCTAATAAAGTCTGTAGACTAGAAAAGTCTTTATATGGTCTCAAATAGTCCCTTAGAGCTTGGTTTGAGAGATTATTTGAGATCAAGGATTTGGGTGCATTAAAATACTTTCTTGGAATGGAGTTTGCTATATCTAAATAAGGTATATCTGTAAATTAACGTAAATACGTTCTTGATTTACTTAGTCAGACAGGTCTGCTAGGATGTAAACCAGCCGAGACACCCATTGAGCCTAACCTTAAGCTGCAGCCTTCTAAAGATAACTAAGTTCCGAATAGAGAGCAGTATCAAAGACTTGTTGGAAGACTGATCTACTTGTCACATACACGTCCAGGTATAAGGTTTGCAGTCAATATGGTTAGCTAGTTCATGCATTCACCTAGACGAGAACACTTTGATGCAGTTTACAAAATTCTTAGATACCTAAAGGGGACCCCTGGAAGAGGTCTACTATTAAAAAACCGTGGGCATTTGCAAATTGAAGCCTATATTAATACGGATTGGGCTGGGAGTGCTATTGATTGATGATTAACTTCTGGCTATTGCACCTTTGTTGGAGGTAACCTTGTCACCTGACAGAGTAAAAAATAGAATGTGGTAACAAGAAGCAGTGTAGAGGCCGAGTTTAGATCAGTTGCTCATGGAATTTATGAGGTGTTATGGATTAAGAGACTATTGGAAGAATTAAAGGTCTCTAGTCCGTTGCCTATGAAATTGTATTGTGACAATAAAGTTGCTATTTCGATAGCTCACAATAAAGTGCTTCATGACAAAACAAAGCACGTGGAGGTAGACAAAAACTTCATTAAGGAAAACCTCAAAAATGGATTAATCTGTATGCCGTACATTCCTACTATCGAGCAAGTTGCAGATGTGCTTACAAAGGGACTTCCTACAAGATAGTTGGACTGACTAATTGGCAAGATGGCTATAGAGGATATCTTCAAACCAGCTTGAGGGGGAGTGTTAAAAAAGAAAGATTCAGTGGTAACACTATCAAATATTATTAGCTGTAAATATAATATTTGGAGGATATTTGCTGTAAATTAGGAAATTATTAATAAGGCCAGCTAGCTACTGTAATAAGTTTTCAGATTTTGTACTTGTATTCTCTCCTATAAAGAGAACCCGTGTAAACTTGTGAATATTGTGAGCTAATACAGAAAAAAGTTTATTCCATATTTCTTTCCCTTTCAAGTTTATACCCCCAAATCGCGGCAATCATTTCCTAATAAACTTCACCATTTTGACTCTCACTAAACTCACAACTCTCTCTCTATATATATTTTTGGGTAAATTATATTTACCTCCCTTGAGGTTTGGGCAAATCTCACATGGGTGAAGCGTTTGAGGTTTATTACTTTGACCACCCTTAAGACTATAAAAAGTCAATTATACCCTTATATGTAATCTATTTTTATAATACAAAATATATTATAAAATCTAAAAAAATTAATTATTCTAACTTATCTCTTTTATTGCTTTCTCTCTCCTCTCCACCACCGTTACCCTCTCTTAATTATAAAAAATTTTGTAAATAAAAAATAAAAAATGAGTGTAAGGGCAACTTGGTCATTTTATGAATTATTTTTATAAGTTTTGATGGAGAGGGGGGGGGGGGGGGGTGAGCATACACCCAAATCTCAAGAACGTCAAAACAATAAATCTTAAACGCTGCACTTGTGTGAGATTTGCAGAGGTTAATGTAATTTACTCTATATCTTTCTAACTTCTTTTTTTTTTTGGTAATTTTTTTATTTTATTATTGTTCAAGCGGCCCCTCCTTTTTCTTCTGACCACCTCACTGCTCATGAGTAAATGGAGAGTTGAATTAGCATTGATGCATGGAAGTCCTTTGGGAACGAGTCAGAAGACATCACACCTTCCATCTTCATCAACAAGAAGCACTCAACAGAGTTACTGGACTAGCCATGGTACGTACAAGAATAATGACTCTTCTTCCCATCCATGTTCTCATATTTTACTGTTCTTGTAGGATAGAATTTCGCACTGCCATTGACATAATTACATCAACTCAACCCTGAAACTATAATCTCCAATGGTTACACCTTCAAGCCCCACAAACCAACTCAAGAAATTAAACAAGAATCACACTACTTACAAAAATTTAAGTGTCTATGTCCACGGTCAAGATCCGGTAAACATTTCATTATGCCACAAATATGAGATTACAAGTTTTAGCACCAAAACCTCCCTTCTCTTTTATCACACTACAAACCCTAATTTTCAGTGTTCTCTCGTATCACACTACAAACCCTAAATGCCGTTATATACTGGGTACAAGAGAATCTACAACCTGGGTTCACGACCTGCAAGAGAAAATAGGTCAATTTTTTCCCTTCAAATTTCCAAATCATAACCGAATAGCAATGCGACCCAAGGCGAAACAAAATTAGGACCACAATAGAGGTAAACCCCTTAATCATTCTTCTGTGACTTCGACCAACCTTGTAGTACATGTCATGGATGGACAGAAACAGATTGTTTGGTTGTCAAATGTTTCAAAAATATGTGTTTAAAACTTTAAATTACCAAAAGGTTTTTCTTGACAAAATGAAAATTCAAACTACCAATTAGTATTAATTCAAATGGTATAGTCTCTCCACTACAAATGGGAGGTTGGGGCAATATCATTAGCGCTTGCGTTTGCTTGAACTTTGAAGAATAAAAAAATTTCAAACCTAGGGCCACCAAGGGCTTCAAGAAATAGATTTGACTATAACTTTGTCCAATCTCAAGATACTATGTGTATGGGAAAAAATCCAGATAGTATACAAAATAAAAATATTTGAAAGGAACAAAATGAATTTATAAAACATTTAAGGGGGTACTTCCCCCCTAAGCTCCACTTAGCTCCATCGTTAATTTGACCTTTATCCAAACTCATTATTTAACAATTTGTATCATATACTAAGGTCTATATAAAGAGCACTGATAGGGAGAGCAAGTAAAAGTTTTTATATTTGTTCAGACAATGTATAGTCAAATTGAGACGATTGACATGTACTATACAACATGGGAGCAAAGATTTTAAAACCTTTAATCTTTCATTTTTATTTTCTTAAAAAAATAATCAGGTTGTGAAGACTGTTTCAACCGTCCAACCAATCCATTTCATTTTTTGAACCATTTCTAGTTGAAGTATAGTTTATTTGACATATAACAGAGTAAGATCTAGAAACCTTTGCAATTTAAAGACTAAAGGGTCCATTTAGTTAGATAAAAATTATTAGTAAAAAGTGAAAGAAAGTAAAAAAGCGAGAAATAATTGCATAACTCTCTTTCTAGGTCAAATTTAAGTAACTAATTAGTATGTGCTTTCACCATGCTAATTAAGCCTCTTATTACTATTAGTCAAAAAATTGTTAAAAGAGTAGAAGAATTGATTCGTGATTAGACCTCATCTTTGTTTATAATATGGTTTATAAATTAATAATGCTTAAACTGCGCATGATCTTTGATTTGTATTGCAGACGACATGAATTTGAAAAAATTATCAATAATGCGCAACAAAACCAATAATGAAAGAACAAAATTACCAGTTTTAAATTCACAATTTGTCTTAAATAGTATCGTAGGATACTGCTTCCGTTTACGGGGCTTTTAACCATTCAAAGCTTATGACTGGTCCTTTGGCAATAGGTCAGAAGACATCACACCTTCCATATTCACCAACAAGAGCCACTCAACAGAGTTATTGGACTTAATTGCCATGGTACAAGCTAGCTTAACGACTCTTTTTCGAATCCTTGTTCTCATATTTTACTGTTCTTGCTGTACTAATTAATTTTGCACTGCCATAGACACAATTACATTTACTCAACCCATCAGTGAATCTGAAACTATAATCTCCGATGGTGACACCTTCAAATTGGGATTTTTTAGCCCTGTTAATTCTACTAAAAGGTACGTTGGTATCTGGTGTTGGGATTTATATTCCCTGGCATATCAAATTCCTATCTGGATTATAGTGACATATGTTCCTGACATATCTGAAATATTTATGATTTATATAATTGGTGAATTCAATGTATTATGTTTCGATTCACTATGAAATTGATAGTATCCCTGTAATTACAAGAAATATTTATATATATGTATGTGATGGCAATCAATGCATGATATATAAATAGTAATTATAAATTATCCATAGTCGGTAATTATGGATGGACTCATAATTAATTAAGACTAGAACTTGATCCGCGTTAGGTTGAGATATATTGCGAGAGCCGTCGTATGCAATTGCTCCCTATCACCGTCATGGCATTTGACTCTTAAGCATGAGAAAAGCATAGACTCTTTTATTAATTAATAATTACTTTGATTTGTTTGGCGGATTCTTAGACCGACACTTTGGGTAGTTATGTAATTAATAGTTAGAGGGTTATATTTTCAATATTTGCATCATTGCTACTTATATTTATTTTTTATTGATTATGGTTGATCACAAAGTAAATTCGAAGGCCTTCGTGTGTTTTTAGACAAAATGAATTATTATATATTTATTTATTTAAATTATTATTTTTGTCAAACAAATGTTTTATTGTGATCGAGTCAGAAATAATCAAAGGTACCAAAATAAATATATTAATTAAGTAGTCGGATTGATGGCTTTATCTATCCGATAACTAATTATGCATAGAGGGATCAAAGTGCAATATTGACTTAGAGGTTATTTATTATTTAATTGGAGTTCAATTAATTTCTTTTAGTGGAGTAGAAATTAATTTATGAATTAATTGAATTGGGTCCATGGACCAGGCCAATTATTAATTCATTGTAGCCAATAAAATAATTGGCCCAATGGATTCTCACTCATAACCCAACTTGATATTGGAATTATATTAGATTTGAGACATGTGAATTAGAGATTGAGAAGGATTTGTTGTTTCCTTTTCTTTATCTTTATGTTGCCTATAAATATACATGGTCTATGTATATTTTTAGGTGTGATTTTTGGAAGAAGTAAGAAAGGAATATATTTTCTCTCTCTAGAAAATTAGGGTTAGTGTTCTCATCTAATGGAGGCTCCCACAAGCCTAATTTTCCAAGGTTATTCATGGAGGCTTATGAGTGATTCCTAAAGGCAAAATAATTACCAAGAAGATGGAGATCCATGGAAAAGGTGTCTAGCAAAAGGGATCTACAATAAGTGAGAACATTCACTTTAGAGGAAAGATCTAAGGTTTACTCAAACCTTGATGTAAGTATTCAATCTTTTAATTGAATGATACATCATGTTTTATTTTTGCATAAAACTTGTCTCTATGTGATGAATCAAGATCTATGAATTTAAATCCCTCGAAAAATTTTTAAATATTGCACGTTTCCCAACAGTGGTATCAGAGCATGGTTTGATTCATTATTAGGGATCATGTTTTTATCAAAATCATCATCATGGATCCAAAATTATATTCATATATATTTTTATTGATGTATGCTGATGTATGATTTTATATATTGATATATATTGATATATAATGATGTATGTTTAGGCCATGGATGAAGCTTATAGGTCAATTGAATGTAATTTTATCTTTAGATGAATGTAATTAAGGCTTTGATTTAGCCGTTTGAAAGTTCAATGATGTAATTTTATTTTTTCCATTGTATTTCAAATTGTAAATTTATTTAAAGCCATGTAATATTCATCAAAGGGTGCTATGAAGCTTCAAGAAGGTCCAAAAGGGTTAAATTAGGCTTCAGAAATTTTCTGGAATTTTTTCAGAATTTTTCAAAATTTTTCTGGAATTTTTTGGGCTAAATTTATATTCTCTGGAATATTTAAATAATTTCCTAAAAATTTTCGGCGATTTTCCGGCGACTGGAGTGTTGCCGACAGCAAGAATGGCGCCGGAATAAACTCTGTTGATCCAGTGTAGCATGGTACACTAGCTTTTATTGCAACCGGATCATGAACCATTGGATCAGTTTATGGAAGTTGAGAAAGGATCCTATGTAGCGCAGGTACATGACAAATTCAAGTTACACCCAATGAAGGGGAGCGTGAACATCACGCGCCAAAGGACGCAGACCAAAAAACCTTCCGGCGCGTGAGAAACACGCACCGGTTTCTAGTAGCTTGCTGGCGCGTGTTTAACATTCGCCAGACCAAGCTGCAACATCCACGCGCGCGTGCAGGCGCGTGGAAGTGCTCCCACGCGCATGAAGGCGCATAGGGGCGCGTGAGAGACTCTCCTACCTCCTCCCAGCACGTGCAAGCGCGTGGGAGTGCGTGACACGCGCTGGTAACCTCCAGAAGCACGTGCAGGTGCATCAGATGAGTTTTGAGGCGTCCAATTGTGTCCGGTGGCGCGTGGGATCGAGTTATAGCCTCTTGCAGGTGTATACAAGCCTATGATAGACCCTTGCGCATTACTTAGAGCATATAAATGTTAAAAGCTAAATCCATTGGCCAATGTTGAACACCCGTGTGATTCTTTCTTGCAGGGGATGAAACTTAGTACCAACAGGTTTATAGATAAGAAAACTCAGCTGACCTCATGGAAAAGTTCTTCAGATCCATCCAATGGAAGGTTTAATTTGGGCATCAATCCTCTAAATATTCCAGAAATGTATGTATGGAATGGTAGTCGTCCATACTGGCGGAGCGGTCCATGGAATGGGAAGATTTTAATTGGCGTACCTGAAATGATTTCGGTGTACTATATCAGATATGATGTTGCAGAGGATAAAGAAGGGAACATGTACATAAGTTATACCTATTTAAAAGAGTCTCCTCTGTTATATATTGCCTTAAGTTCTGATGGAAAGCTAATGAAGAAGAACAAGAGTTGGGAAAAGGCGTGGTCGGCTTCAAATATTGAATGTGAAATTTATGGCAAGTGTGGTCCATTTGGGAGCTGCAATGAGCACGGTTCAGCAATTTGCACCTGTTTACAAGGGTTTGTTCCAAAGCATATCGAGGAATGGAGTAGAGGAAATTGGACCAGTGGATGTGTAAGGAGGATACAGAGACAATTGCAGTGTGAGAGAAACAACAGTGGTGGTGAAAAGGGCAAAGAAGATGGGTTTATAAAGCTAATGATGGTGAAAGTGCCGGCCTTCGCTGAGTTGCTGCTAGTTGCTTCAGAAGACAAGTGCAGAAGTCAGTGCTTGAATAATTGTTCTTGTATAGCTTATTCATATTGTATTGGCATTGGTTGTATGTAGTGGAGTGAAGACTTAATTGACATACAGGAATTCTCCTACGGTGGAGCAGATCCTTACATCCGTGTTGCAAATTTAGAACTGGGTAAGTGTTTTTCATCATCCTTAAAAATATAAAATAACAATAATCTGTGCTTCTAATCCTCTTTTTCTTATTCTGTTTATTTTACTAGATGATTCAGCATAAGCAAATATCACTTGAATTTGAACCATTGCATATTCTAAACATGTTTGCCACCCGACATTTCTACTATAGTTCAGAAATGCGTTTGTTGTCTATTTTAATAGCTTAAGTATAAAACCTTTTCCCATTTGCCCACAGAAAAAGAGAGCCACGGAGAGTGTCTAAACTTCCAATTCTTTAATCTATATTAACTTAAGTACTCTCTCAAAGTTTGTTGTGTTTTATAGAAAAAAAAAAAGAGAATGACTAAACTAGATATCACAATTGCAGTGCTCATAGGCTCATTGATCATTGCAGTCTCTATCGATCTTTCCTGGATGTGGATGGCTAGACCACGAGGTATATGCCCATTAAAATTAGCTTAAGAGATCTGCACATATTGCTGTTATTATATAGATTACCTATTACTAAATTTTGATTCATGAAGGAAGAAAAAGAGGGCGAAGTTATTATTTAATAGAGGGGTAGTGAATCCAGATTGTTCAAATGAAAGAACGCTTGGAGATAATCTTGACCAAATTGAACTTGAAGAGCTACCTCTTTTCAGATTTGAGAAACTGGCAATTACAACAGACAATTTTGAAGTGGCCAATAAGCTTGGGCAGGGTGGTTTTGGTCCAGTGTACAAGGTAATGTTAGTTCATCGGAGCTCTATGCTATATATATATATATCTGTAAATTCACTTTCATCTTTAATTTTAGGGAAAACTGCTTAGCGGACAAGATATAGCTGTCAAACGGCTTTCGAGATCCTCTGGACAAGGGCTAGAGGAGTTTATGAATAAGGTTGTGGTAATTTCCCAACTCCAGCATCGTAATCTTGTTAGACTTCTTGGCTGCCGTGTGGATGGAGAAGAAAAAATGTTGATCTATGAATACATGCCAAATAAAAGCTTGGATGCATTTCTATTTGGTTAGTTCATGATAAAGCTTTTTTAGTTATTTCAATTAGCAGGAACTTCATTGTCTTGAGAAGACAGAAAGCCTTTTCTTTTGTAGTGTTTGTGAACACACTGATCTAAGTCTAAAACTATAAATCCTATCTCAACATCAATTTTAATTTTCCAAACAACTTTCACATACTTGTTTCTTCTTTTCTTCAATATTCTTTCAGATCTAATCAAGCGAAGACTCCTAGATTGGAGAAAATGTGCCATCAATATTGAAGGGATTGGCCGAGGCCTTCTTTACCTTCATAGGGATTCTAGATTAAGGATTATACATAGAGATTTGAAGTCAAGTAACGTTCTGTTGGATGAAAATTTAAATCCAAAAATTTCAGATTTCGGCTTGGCAAAGATTTTTGGAGGCAACCAAGAACAAGCCAACACTAGAAGGGTTGTTGGAACCTAGTAAGTAGCTTTTGCTTTAATTTGTCCAAAATGATTAATTTTTCATGTGATAATTTGTCTTTCTCATGGGAAACTTCAACTCAACTAATTTTACTATTCGGGCTGTAATGACGCAATGTAGTGGCTATATGGCCCCTAAATATGCAATACAAGGAAGATTCTCGGAAAAATCTGATGTCTTTAGCTTTGGAGTATTGTTGTTAGAGATTGTAAGCGGGCGAAAGAACACTAGCTTTTACCACGATGAGCACTCTTTAACCCTTCTAGGATTTGTAAGTTCACTCGAACTATTGCCTCAGTTACTCCTTATAGTTTATTTTAATCTTTCTAATTTCAACTTTTGGTGGTTGTGTCATCGTGTCCAAGCATGGAAGTTGTGGAATGAAGATAGGATCGTAATGCTAATAGATCCAACAATTTTCGATCCATGCTTCCAAGTTGAGATCTTGAGATACATACATATAGGACTGTTGTGTGTGCAAAATTTTGCCATAGATAGGCCAACTATGTCAACCGTTCTTTTAATGCTTAGTAGTGAAATTGCAAATCTTCGAACTCCAAAGCTACCAGCATTTACTGAAATATGCAGTCTCTCAAATATACTGTTTTCTCAACAGTGCCAAAGGGGATGTTCTGCAAACAATGTAACTATTACAACCATGTATGGCTGTTAGCATGCAACTTCTTCTAGTATTCCTCTTACTATCATCCATTAAGTACACTTTAATTGGTTATGCAAAATGTTGTTTTGTTTTACATAATGTGTTCATCAACTCTATGAATTGGTGTGGGTATTTATACTATTGAAATGTAGTCTCCTTCTTGAGATGTGCCTAGGTTGTCTTTGAAGAAATGCTAACATTCAATGATTGGCGTGTTGATTGTGTCGAAATCGATTTGGTCTATGGAGTTGTGCCGGAAAAGTAAGCTAGGGTTTGGAACCTATAGGAGCCCTAAACCTGAGTGGTTGTGTCACGTGGCTTGTGAACCTGACGAAATTTAATTACTTAATTTATCATTGTTAATTACTTATTTTATTGAGACATGTAAAAGTAGGAGATTTTAACTACTTAATTTATTTGATTTTATTTTATTTTGGATAGTTGAATGCTCAATTTTAAATATTTTGATGTGTCTGGGGTTAGATTGGAGTTATAAAAATAAATTGGGCTTTGGAATGTCAGTATAAATTGCACTTGTGAAATGACTATTATAGGAGATGAGTAAATTCTTGGATTTATAGAGGTAATAGGATTTTGTGACTTGGGAAATTTTGTACCATCACACATATGAATAATAATAATATACATGGTCACTTGTATATTTATATCTATGTGTGTAGGTTGCAATCAGGTATTATATACAAGGTACAGACGTTAAATTCAAATATAGAATAATAGAAATATAAATATCATAGAATTATTAAAATTATCTACTAATCCCCTCAAGTACATAAACTATTATATTATCCCATCATGTTTTTAAAAATATATCATATCAACCCCTCTCTGTTAGTTGACCGTCTAAAATTAATGGGATCTTATCACGTGACCATCACGTGCACATATATTGCATTATAATGACCAAAATACCCTTGTTCTCTCAAAATGACAAAATTGCCCTTCTCTACAATCTTCTTTCCTTCTCTCTATCTATCTCTCTCTCACACCCAAACACACCCAAACACAAACATACGATTTATAGAAAGTTCCTTTCCGTTAAGTTCGTCTTATCATTATGATATATATCACTTAGTTTTGATCTTCTCTCTCTACTTTAACCCCTAAAACATATCCAAAACCCTTAAAATTAAACCTTATTTTTATTCTCCTTTCCTAACTTTCTACTCTGGCTATATATTAGATTTTCTTATTTGCCACCGTCATCCACTCGACATCACCCCTTCAGCGCTGGTCACCGACCGAGATGAACATTGGCAACGATGAAATCAGTAAAGTTGACGACTTTGCCCCACCATCATCAACTTGATGATGACAACTATATCAGCTGATTGCGAAGCCGCCGGTGGAGGCAGAGCCATACCGGCACCGCCATTGTGGCAGTGGTGGCATTGCTCATTGCCACTGCCGCATAGCTGTCGTTTGTCTTCTCCGGGACCACCACACCTCACTGGCATTACTTCACGCGCTGGGAAGGAAGCCATAATGGAGCCGAAGGATTGGGGAGAGTGAGGGATGAAGATGGGCAGGAAGAAGGCCCAATTGCCTGCATGCGAGTTTTGAATATGCAAGAATGGGTTGGGGTTTAAAAAGGGGAGTGAATAATTGGAGATCGCTTTCGGAGAGAAAGGAATTGGGTTGTCGCTATATACAAGAATTATTATATGTAAAATTTAAAGAGAGAAAGGGACATACAATTTCCATACATACTACAGAAAAAGGGAGGGAGAGTTAAGTAGACCACGTGGAAGACCTCCAAAGATGATGAAGAAGGTTGCCCAATACTACATCGTTTCACACGGGGGCATAATTGTCATTTTAAATTCATAATTTCATTTTAATATAATATTAATATAATATCAAGGGCATTCTTTTCATTTCGCAGTCACTTAATGGTTCTGTAACTGAAAGTTGGCAATGTGATAGTTTATGTTAGTTTAGAGAGTTTTTTTTTAATAATTGAGGGTGTTATATGTAGTTTTTGTAAACAATAGGTTTTTTTATTTTCTTTAATGCTTTTAGCCCTTATTAAAAATAAAGAAACAATAAGAGTGACAAAAATTTGTATGAGCCTCCCCCGTTCCCGTCAGTTGTTTTCTTGAAAAGTGTTTGAAGAAGACAATTGAGTTAGTCAAAATTCCCCTTAAAATATGTAAACTATATAAGATTGCTAGAGAACATTAAAAGAGAAAGCATTGTGTTCATTTGATTTGTGAATCTGATCCATGCTGTTCATACTATTGGTCTGATCGTGATTTCATAAATAAGTGATGCATAGGAATCGGTTTGACTCATGAATTGTGGTATAAAAAAACTAATTTCATCTATGAATCTGATCTTATTTGTTACTCATATAATATATGTGAATATATATAATACCATTTAACGCAAAACATAATAGGCTAACCCCCATCCCCTTATAATATATATTTCTATAATATACATAGATTATATTACTATATATTTATATAATTCATGAATCAAAGTTCAGTATTGTTTTTGAGCTTATTTTCTATTTCTCCAATTATGGGAGGCCACTAAAATAATTTGGTGAGTATAATCCACATGATCTTTAATTCTTCATCATGTAGTTACAACTTGCAGTCACTATATTGTCTCGATTATTTAATTTCAATCTTATATCTTAGGCTAAGTTGCGTTGTTTATAAAAGTCTAAATCGTAAATCAATCCGATGTTTCAAAAATTGGGTTGGCGTCATTTATAAAAGCACAATTCAAAAATCAATGTGATGGTTTACTAATTGTGTTGATTCAGGTTTAGACTCTCATTAGTTCGGTTAGAATTAGTTTTGGTTTTTATGAAAGCGTTGGACATAATTGGTTTTGATTTTAAGTCTAAATGGAACCAATCTGATCCGTCTGCACCACTAAAAAATAGGGATATTGTGAATTTTGCAAGAGAGAATATGCATATACATATATGTGTGTGTGTGTGTGTGTGTGTGTAAAGCCTATTTGATAGCCCACCTTATATGTTGCATTTGATTTTTTCAGCATGAATCTACCTTATGATTCATGTGAAGTAAAAGAAGCATCTTCTGGTCCTGGATAAAAATTTGGGCTTCAGGCATGACCCCTTGGCCAGCTGAAAAGTCAAAACCTAATGGGCTTGAGCCTAAGTTCCCTAAACTGCGGGCCTTGGATAGACCTAATGTATTATATTCTGCTATATATATATATATATATATATATATATATATTTCATATCATAAGTGACAAGTATAAATAAAAAATACTATGTTGTACACTAGGGAACACGGATAATTTTATGAAGGAGCCGTACCCATGTAGGACACGGACACTCCATATCTGACACTTCATATATGTGTCCATAAATAAAAATTATGTTTTCTTTTTCTTAATTGGTACTCGCATGCACATACTTCCATCGAGGCTCGAACCTCTAACCTCCATTTGGGAAGTAGGAGCCTGGTACTACTAGGCCACTGACATGTTGGTCAACATAATTATGTTTTCATCAACTCTATTCAAAACTCTGTTTGCCTTTATCCTTCCATATTCTTTCTTTTAAGAGAATCCTGTTTCTGTGATTCAGCCAAACTTCCATGACACATATTGAAGATATAAACGCTAATTTGTGTCTAATAACTAGAACATGGATAGAAGTCCATCTTGAATTGTGGTCAGAAGTTATGATCTTGAATTGTGGTCATAACCGTCGGCAAAGGGAGTTGTTGGTACAATCTGTTGGGGAAATGAAAGTTTTTAAAAAATTTATGAGTGTCTTTCAAATAAAGATCTTAATTCATATGTAGAGACAAGTTTTATGCATGAAGAATATAATGATACATTCAATTTAAGAATAAAAAACTTACATCAAGGTTTGAGTAAACCTTAAATCTCTCCTCTAAAGTGAATAGTCTCACTTATTGTAGATCACTTTCTTAGATGCCTCCTCCTTAGATCTCCATGTTCTTGGTAATGGTCTTGCCTTTAGGAATCACCCATAAGACTCCATGAATGACCTTGGAAAATTAGGCTTGTAGGAGCCTCCATTAGATTAGAAAGCAAACTCTAAAAACTAGAGAAATAATATATTCTTTTTTCTTCCAAAAGTCTCTCCTAAAATATACATGGACCATGTATATAAAGGCAACATAAAGATAAGGAAAGGAGACAATAAATCCTTCTCAATCTCTAATTCACATATCTCAAATCTGATAGGATTCCAATATCAAGTTGGGCTATAAGTAAGAATCCCTTGGGCTTATTATTTTCTTGGCTACAATGCATTAATAATTGGCCCGATCCATGGACCCAATTTAATTAATTCATCAATTAATTTCTACTCCACTAAAAGAAATTAATTGAACTCCAATTAAATAATAAATAATCTCTAAATCTATGTGTCATTTTGACCCCTCTATACATAATTAGTTATTGAATAAATAAAGTCATCAATCTAACTACTTAATTAATATATTTATTCCGGTACCTTTGATTATTTCCGGCTCGATCACAATAAAATATTTATTTGACAAAAATAATAATTTAAATAAATAAATATATAATAAATCATTTTGTCTAAAAACACACGAAGACCTTCAAATTTAATTTGTGATCAATCATAATCAATATAAAATAAATACAAGTAGCAATGATGCAAATATTGAAAATATAAACCTCTAACTATTAATTACATAATTACCCAAAGTATCAGTCTAAGAATTTCAAAAAATCTGCCGAACAAATCAAAGTAATTACTAATTAATAAAAGAGTCTATACTTCTCTCATGTTTAAGAGTCAAATGACATGATAGTGATAGGGAGCAATTGCATACGACGGCTCTCGCAACATATCTCAACCTAACACAGATCCAGTTCAAGTCTTAGTTAATAATGAGTCTATCCATAATTACCGACTATAAACAATTTATGATTACTATTTATATTCATGTATTAATTGCAATCACATACATATATAAATATTTCTTGTAATCAAGTGAACATAATCAATTCCATAATGAATCGAAACATAATACATTGAATTCACCAATTATATATATCATAAATATTTCAGATATGTCAAGAACATATGTTACTATAATCCAAATAGGAATTTATTATGTCAGGGCATGCATATAAATCCCAATAGCTCCCACTTGCCCTCATAGCCAATTCAAATTACATCTAACTCCAATGTTATCCAGGTGATGATCAAAACTATTGATCGATGACACCTTTGTTAGTGGATCAACAAAGTTGTGTTCCAATGTAATATTCTAGCCACGAGTACATTTTCTTGCCGGACACTTCCTATCAATGTACCTTGTTCCTCTATGGATCCTTGGATCATTGGTTTGGGCTACTTCTGCACTATTGTCGCAATATAGCTCAATACTAGTATGCTCCACAACCTCTGAATCAGTGAGATCAAACCAAAAGGCTTCCTTTGCTGCCTTTAAGACTGCAATGTACTCCACCTTCAGGTTTGAGTAAGTAGTTGAAATTTGCTTAACACTCTTCCAACTGATTTCCTTTCCATTGAGTGAACATATAACAAGTCATGAACCTCATAGTATCTACATCTGATTAAAAATCAGAATCAGCAAACCTGACTAGAACCATATCATCACATCCATAAATGAATATGAGATTACTAGTTCTCCTAAGGTACTTTATGATATTTTTCACAACAGACCAGTTATCAAGTCTAGGATTAGACTGATATTTACAGACTATCCCTATAATGTAGCGGATGTCCTGTTTGGAATAGACCATGGCATATATAAGAATCCCACATGTCGAAGCATATTATTCCATTATCATTTGCTTAATCTCCTCTGCTAGCCTTGGAAAACTAGAAAGAGCAATCCATGTCAATAAAGTAAGAACTCATTCTTTGAGTTTTGCATACCAAACCTGGTTAAAACTTTATCAATGTAGGATTATTAAGATAAGCCTATTTTCCTTTTAACCTGATCTTGCAAAAACTTGATCCTAAGAAAATAGCTTACATCTTGAAGATCATTCATTTCAAAGTAATTGAACAACTACCTCTTTACTAATGACAAAACTTCCACATCATTATAATGAGTAGGATGTCATCAATATATAGAATTAGAAAAATAATGACATTACCCTGTACACGTATGGTTCATTCACTAAGAAATATTCTGATATCCTTTTATAGATTAACTTGCCTTCTATAGGTATCATTCTACCAGAAAGTTCTACAAGATCCTAGATTTTACTAGAATACATTGATTCCAACTCTAATTTCATAGTAACTTGCCAAAATAATCTATATCCATATCAGTTCACGCTTCCGTGTAGCTTACTCGGTCCAACTCATGTTTAACAAGGATGTCCATAAAAGTGTCACCTAAAAACATGATTGTCGGATTGGATGATAATCCTCCCACTACATCAATGTACCGATGCAGGAATCTGTGTACTAGATGATGCCAATGCATCAATATGGAATTCATTTATAATTCTTAATCTATATAATAAGTCTGTTCATATGTGGTACATCTGGTACTCATACCATATTCTCTAACATTCTGCTACAAGGTATGTGATTCATAATATGATCCTCTTATAGATAAATAGTGAGTGCAAACAATCAACTTTTATCATTAAGATTATAAAATAATCCATCCTAGTGCCTTTAGAGTAGCATTCAAATCTATCATGCATATGATCTGCTTCCAACTTACTTATCCATATCAAGTGCACATGTGCAAGACTACCCCATAAATGCATGTGATTCAAACTAAGATTTAGTAAAAAAACACAGCTTAAAAGATATCCTTGAGACAGACTAAGATAGAATGCAGTTCATAATGTGCATTGATATCGTCAAGGCTAAACTCTAAAATGAAAGAGATAATGCAGAATAACTAATCATAGATCTAACCATGTTAAGCAGAATTTTATTATTCCTATTTGACATCTCAATTCATTGAGTGTCAATAACAGAAAACCTGTACACAACACTCTCATTAACCATATAGTCTTTGCACTATCCCAAGAAATACTCATATCCATAATCAGATCGAAGTGTTTTGATAAGCTTACCTAATATGTGCTCCGCATCAGTCTTGACATTCTCGAAATATACCAAAAGTTTAAAACTTGTGTCGCATCAGGTAAATTTATCCAAAACGTGAGTAATCTTGCTTGGATGTTCATAAGATCACACGTGTCAGTGTGTACCAACTCCAATTATTCTTTATGTCTATTCCATTTGGCTAATTAAAGCCCTTAGGGTTATCAATCCTTCAATACAAGATTCACAAGTTGGTTTAGGCTTCCTTGCCTCACTAGGTAATAAATTTTCTTTGACCAATCTTTGAATCTCATTTTGACTGATTATAACCCAATTATAGATACTAAAAATACAATGAGTTAGGAGTAACAAATATTTTCTTAAAATTCAATCTAGAAGATACAACATTAGTTTCTACATCATGTAAATATTAAAAACTGGTGGTTATAGTATACTAACCATCTTCAATGCACTAGAAGCAATCACAGATCTATTCAATTTTATAAAATTAGTTTTATCAAAAGTAACAATACAGATTTTATAAACCAAAGGTGAAATAAGAATGAGATTGCATCTAACATCTATGCATAAAGATAGTTCTCTAATACCAATATCCTCATACTCTTTAATTGCAGATGTAATACTCCCATTGACTTAGTTACAACCTTGGCATCAGGTTAAAAGACAAATATATATCCATATCATTGAGGCTTCTGGATTCCTGAAATCCTTGCAACGAATTGCAAATATATTTAGTGGCTTTAGAATCTATCCATCAGGAATTAATAGATACAACCACATAACATGGCTTAATGATTAAATATACATTTTCCTATGCCACGTCATTACTTAATTAGTTCGTCTTTGAGTGTCTTAGTTGGTCGCAAAAGAAAATAGTTTTCTTTGCCCTCAACATACACTGTCTTATTTCCTTAAACCTTTTGGATATCCATATTTTTGTGCTAGCCTAGTTTTATTATCATCTTTCTTCTTTCCTTTGCCCTTCCATTTGAGCCTAGAAGAAGATGGTATAGACTAGGTTAGATTGATAGGAACACCTATACTTTTGATTAGCCCTTCATATATTACCAATTCTATAAGAATATCAATAAGTGTGAACTCAACCTGATTCCTTATTTAGTTCACTCTAAAAGAGTCAAACGAGTTTGGTAACAAGACAATAATCATGTCAACTTGAAACTTACCACCCAAGTCAGCCCTATTGACCTCTAGTTAATTTTTAAATAATAAACAATCATTTTAAAAATGCGATCTTTTACTAGAGTTCCTTAAGCTAACTCGATGGTATTCAAATCTAACATAGTACTTAGGTATATGCTCTATTAATCTCACCAAAACATCTCATTGATATATAATATGATGCTTGAAGCAAATAAAATAATACAAATATTAGCTTTGGAGCGTATTCAAAATAAACTCTAAAATGTTGCACCGAGCCATATCATTTTCCTTATTTCACTTATTAAAAGTATTAATGTTCTATTGGGTATCTTAAAGTAAAAGGGAATTAGGTATGGGAGTAGTAAACACATTTTATACCCTTACGTTATTAGTAAAATATCTAAGTTCCTTTTTCAGTCTGTATAAATGAGGTCCAATTGCATTGAATATATTAGCAAGGAGATTAAATGGATTAGACATAATTAATCTGAATATAGATGCATTTATACAATTAGCAATGTGAATTATTAATACTATCATGCATATTTAAAATTAAAATGAGTTTGTCATCTACATAATATAATAAATCTCAATAGAATAAGAGTTCATTATCACTATTGGTGAACAATCCATTTTAATTAATGTGGATCCCTCAACTTCGTAATATAATAAATCACACAATCATACGTCAATAACTTATCCTGATGGAAGAGTTCATTATTATTATTGTTGAGATTCATTTGCTATTAGGTGAGCACGTCCATTAAAATATCTGTGGGTCCTTTAACCACTGCGCATGAATAATCGGATAACCAATATGCCAATAACTTATTCGGTTGGCGAAATTCATTATTGTTATTGGCAGACAAATCCTATCATTTCCATATCTCTTAAGACAATGTCTTGTCTATTTATATGAAATGATTCCCGATTTTGTTCAACCTTTCTAAAATCACTTAGTATAGACCACTCCGTTGGGGAGTTAACACTATTGATTTTAGATTGAGTGTATAACATTATTAATGGTTCAATGAAAAATAAAATATTAAATATCTTGTCATTATAATCTAGACTCTTTAAATCATGCGTAGGACCTTATTTTTAAAGGTCTAATTATAATGAACATTTAATAATTTTATTTTCATGAGACAACAATTCTTGTAATTTTTAGACTCTTCAAATCATGTGTGGGGGCTTATTTTTGAAGATTTAATTATAATGGTTATAATAACGAAGGACATGGGGTAATATATAAAAATCCCCGCTCCCACTCAATTTTTTAATTATTCATAATTAGGGTTTTTTCTTATTTTATTTTTTTTATTCACATACATGATATGATGCATGCAAAATGCCTTGATTTTAATTCAATTAAATTTAGAAAATATTTGGACTTTAAATGATTCATTGAGATTTAATTTGAGGCACACCTTTCAAAAAATAAAATAATTTTTCAACAATAATTTTCCATTTCCCTTAAAGTGCCCTCCAATTAATTAGTAATCAAATCCAATTAATTTTCATAATTTTATTAATATAAATCAAGCCATTTAAATAAATATCATAGATCCAATGCATGCATAATAGCATTAAAAACTAAATAATTATAAAGTATTATAATTATTGCACCCCATTAAACTTCCACTATCTTTAAATGAAGAATGATGTTAAAATCTACTTTGGGGTAATAATTCACTTTTTAACGAGTGGAAACAGCACAAAATAATTATTAAAAACAAGCCTAGAGGTCTACCGTTATGACCTATGCACCTGCAGGAGCCAAAACACTATCCCAGCTGGTCTCATGCACCCACATGCGCTCCAATACACTTGCACACTCCAAAAGAGAGTGGCAGTGCGTGGCACGCGCTGCCACACACCATGTGGCGCTGACCTAGCCCTGGCGCTTGGTCCTCACATGCCATGTTACTGGCGACGCATGATTGCATCGCATGTGATCCCTTTACCTGATAAGATGCAATCCAAGGGTTCCTGATGCGATTGCACCATATAATGGTGTACTGTGAAGTGTTGGATTGGCCGTCCTCCCTTCCGAAAAAATTCCAGAAAATTGTTGAAGCCTAATTTAACCCTTTTAGACCTTCTTAAAGCTTCATAGCATCCTTTGATAAAGATTACTTGGCTTTAAAAAATATTTATACTTGAAATAAAATGAAAAAAATTAAATTACATCATTAAACTTTCAAATAGCTAAATCAAAGCCTTAATTACAATCATCCTAAAATAAAATTACATTTAATTAACGTATAAGCTTCATCCATAGCCCAAACATACATCATCATCATCCAATCACTAATATACATACATCATCATCATATATTTATATATATATATACATATATATAAATTTAGATTTATGAATGATGATTTTCTTTAATAAAAAAAAATGAACTCTATACATGAATCAAATCTAGCGCTGATACCACTGTTGGGGAAACAGAAGTTTTAAAAAACTTTATGAGGGTTTTTCAAATAAAGATCTTGATTCATGTGTAGAGACAAGTTTTATGCATCAAGAATATAATGATCCATTCAATTTAAGGATAAAAAACTTATATCAAGGTTTGAGTAAACCTTAAATCTCTCTTCTAAAGTGAATGTTCTCACTTATTAGAGATCCCTTTCCTAGATGCCTCCTCCTTGGATCTCCATCTTCTTAGTAATGGTCTTGCCTTTAGGAATCACCCATAAGACTCCATGAATGACCTCAAAAAATTAAGCTTGTGGGAGCCTCCATTAGATGAGAAAGTAAACCCTAAAAACAAGAGAGAGAATATATATTTTTTTTCTTCCAAAAGTCTCTCCTAAAATATACATGGACCATGTATATATAGGCAACATAAAGATAAGGAAAAGAAATAATAAATCATTTTCAATCTCTAATTCACATATCTCAAATCTGATAGGATTCCAATATCAAGTTGGGCTATAAGTGAGAATCCTTTGGGCTTATTATTTTCTTGGCTACAATGAATTAATAATTGGCCCGATCCATGGACCCAATTTAATTAATTCATAAATTAATTTTTACTCCACTTAAAGAAATTAATTGAACTCTAATTAAATAATAAATAACCTCTAAGTCAATGTTTCACTTTGACCCCTCTATGCATAATTGTTTATCGGATAAATAAAGCCATCAATCCGACTATTTAATTAATATATTTATTCTGGTACCTTTAATTATTTCTGGCTAGATCACAATAAAATATTTGTTTGACAAAAATAATAATTTAAATAAATAAATATATAATAAATCAATTTTTCTAAAAACACATGAATGCTTTCGAATTTACTTTGTGATCAACCATAATCAATACAAAATAAATACAAGTAGCAATGATGCAAATATTGAAAATATAACCCTCTAACTTTTAATTACATAATTACCCAAAGTATCAGTCTAAGGATTTCGAAGAATCTGCCGAACAAATCAAAGTAATTAGTAATTAATAAAAAAAGTCTATACTTCTCTCATATTTAAGAGTCAAATGCCATGACAGTGATAAGGAGTAATTGTATTCGACGGCTCTCGCAATATATCTCAACCTAACACGGATCCAGTTCAAGTCTTAGTTAATAATGAGTCCATCTATAATTACTGACTATGAATAATTTATGATTACTATTTATATTCATGTATTGATCGCTATCACATACATATATAAATATTTGTTGTAATCAAATGAACACTATAAATTCTATAATGAATCGAAACATAATACATTGAATTCACCAATTATATAAATCATAAATATTTCAGGTATGTCAGGAACATATGTTACTATAATCCAAATAGGAATTTGCTATGCCAGGGCATATAAATCCCAACACCATCACCATGACCGGTCCTTGCCATATATCAACTTGTCATGTTAAAATTTGAATTTTGATACTCTCAACTATAACTTTAAGTTCTAATCTAACCAAAATCATGAATGTAACTTTAAGTTCTAGTCTAACCAAAATCATGAATGTCCAAAGGCAGGTTTTTTATTTATTTATTATTATATATTTTTTATTATTTATTTATTTAGGACTTAAATTCAAGGAATTTTAAATTTGTATGCTTAATCTTCATTTAAATCTTTCTGGAAATATTGTAGAACAGATTCCTAAAAGGTTGATCCTTGTAATTAAGATGCGTAGCAGCGTTTCTGTTTTGCTAGTTTTTTTGCCTGTTGTTAATAAAATACTACTTACGAAAAAAAGGAAAAGAATCATCATGCCATGAACATCTCCATGTATAAGTTAACAATGATCACTTTTTTAAGTGTAGTTGACGCAAACCAAAGTATAATTAAAATTACAATTCCAATGCCTCCATTGAGGTTCGAATCCCTCATCTTTTTTTTAGAAAGTAGGGGTCTTATACCACTAGGTCACAGGCCTGTTGATAGTTAGATATGAAATTTGCCACCTCTAATAAGACTTAGAATAGAGACCTGAATGATTGAAAAGAATTGAAGTGTAAGAATTTCTCATATTCATAAGAGTGACACAGTGAAACCTCTTATAATTTTTATCAGGACTTTTATTATAAAAATTGGATGGTTTGAAATCTGCAAATCAATTTTATTCTTATAGACCATATCAACATCTGATATGACTTCAGCTAATATAAAATTACATAATGATTGATACCATTCAAGTCACTTTGTTATCATATTGCATATTACTATGTATTTGTTAAACATAAATTGACTAAAAAGGCAAAATTAATAAATAAATACATGAAAAGAAAAAAACAAAGACTAAAGTTGCTTCCAAGGAAGATGGCATTGTGAATACCCCGAAAAGCATACGAGTCAACTTTGTGATTGTATTTAGTTGCATCTCTCCATCGAAAGGAAAAAAAAAATTAGAAAAGAAGAAGAAGTTAGATCTGTCGCTCCTAACTTTGAATTTGATCTTAATATATATGTATACTAGTAAAAGGCACAAGCATGATGAATGTTTTGTAATTTATCGAATTTTTCTTTTCATATATATATTTTTATTTTTTTATAGAAATTTTTTTATTTTATTTATATATATATCCTTTTCTAATTAGATTTTCTTTTATTAAAAAATTCATAATAAATAGGTAAATACTGAGGTTATATGTGATAAAGTTTTATTTTAAAATTAATTAATAAATATTTTTTTATTTAAAAAAATAAATACTAAAATGCTAAAACTCTTTACACTTTTCTATTTTTTTTATATGTATTATTATATTATTATATATTTTCTTTAAATTTATCATTGTCTAATGTGATAGAATTTTATAGAAAATAAAATAGATAATTTGTGGTAAAGTTTTATAAAATAATTTGTCATTTGTGGTAAAGTTTTATACAATTTATTTTATTTTCTTTAAATATATTCTTGTCGAATTGGATTTCCTTTTATTAAAAAACTCATAATAAATACAGGTTATATGTGACAGAGTTTTAAAGAAAATAAAATAGTTAATTTGTGGTAGAGTTTAGGTAATTTGTGTTAGTGTTTTATAGAAACTCTTTTAATATATCCTTATTTAATGTGCTAGAGTTTTATTGAAAATAAAATAGGTAATTTGTGATAGAATTTAATAGAAATTATTTATTTTCTTTAAATATATATATATCCTTGTCTAATTACATTAAATTTATAGAAATTATTTCATTTTCGGTAGACTTATTCATAATAAATAGATAAATACATGTTATTTATGATAGTGTTTTGTAAAAAATAAAATAGCTAATTTGTGATAGAGTTTTATAGAAATTATTTTATTTTTTTAAATATATTCTTATCTAATTAGATTTTACTTTATTAAAAAACTCATAATAAATATATAATGTGATAGAGTTTTATAGACAATAAAATATATAATTTGTGGTAGACTTTTATAGAAATTATTTTATTTTCTTTAAATATATCCTTGTCTAATTAGATTTATTTTTATTAAAAAATTATAATAAAAGGAAATTTGAGGTAGAATTTTAGAAAAATTATTTTATTTTATATATCAACTAATAAATTATTTATATTAATAATTCTTGTCTAATTATATTTTCTTTTTATTTTAACTCAAAATAATAAATAGATAAATAGGTAATTTGTGTTAGAGTTTTCTAGAAACTCTTTAAATATATCTTTATCTAATGTGATAGAGTTTTATTGAAAATAAGTAGAGTTTTAAAGAAATTATTTATTTTCTTTAAATATATCCTTGTCCAATTAAATTTCTTTTTATTTAAACTCATAATAAAATATTAATAATTTATTGTCTAATTATGTTTTCTTTCATAATAAATATATAATGTGATAGAGTTTTATAGAAAATAAAACCCCTAATTTGTGGTAGATTTTATAGAATTCATTTTATTTTCTTTAAATATATTATTGTTAATTTTATTTTATTTTATTAAAAAAACTCATAATAAATAGATAAATAGGTAATATGTGTTAGAGTAAACTTTTAAAAACTTTTTTTATATCAATTAATAAATATTTTTTATATTAATAATTCTTGTCTAATTAGATTACCTTTTATTAAAAAAAAAAAAAAAAACTCACAATAAAAAGTAATTTGTATTAGAGTTTTAGAGACATTATTTTATTTTACCTATTTAATTTTAATATGTAATATATTAATGTTGTTAACTTATTACTGTGTATACAATGCACTAGAGTATTACTTAAAAAAACGTTATCAAACCTTATCATGAGGATGTAAAAAAAAAAAAAAAAAAGTATGAGGATAATATGTGGTGAATTAATTATTTATGCACCAATTGATTTATTTTATGCACCAATTGATTTATTTCAATATTTTATGCACCAAATGATTTAGTAAATATTTTATTACGCATTAACACTTTTTTTATTTTTTTACAAAGCAAATAATAATTAATTTATTAGATATTCTTTGCATATGAAGCGAATAATAATTAATTTATTAATTTATAAAATTGATATTCTTTGCATATGAAGCAAATAATAATTATTTATAAAAATTGAGTATAATCCTCTGATCCTTTATTGGTTGGATCCATGTGCTGACGAATCTTGATTTCGAACGACACAATTTTAGATGTGCTTTGTTGTTCTTCGTCTTCCGAGAAATTGTGGAAGAACAACGGTATGATTTTAGATATACTTATTATGATTTTAGATATACTTATTATTCTTCGTCTTCATAGAATACGACTTTGGATGTGCTTATTGCTATTCTTCTTCAAAATGCCGACAAAACTTCTTTATTTTATTCTCTGAATTTCTACCTCTTGGATTTCTAGAATTTTCAATTTCTGTACCATTCGTCCTTCCTTAATGCCTCTATTTATAGGTTGATAACATGTGCCCTCTTCTGATAAGGACATAATCATAACCGAGCCGGGTCGGGCCAAATGAATGTCATTATCTTTTATAATAATAATAAAATATAGATATAGATATAGATATAGATTTTATTTTACAGTTTTATAGAAACTTTTTTAATAATAGTATAGATTTATTAAGGAATTTGTAATTTGAATTTACAGAAACTCTTTTAATAATAGTATAGATTTATTAGATAATTTGCAATTTGAATTTTATTAAGTAATTTGAAAGTCGTGATTTATTTGATTAGGTAATTTTTTTAGAAACAAATAAATAAATATGTAATTTGAATTTTATTAGTTAATTTTTAGAGTTTTATATTAATTAATAAATATTTTTTTATATTAATAAATAAATAGTGAAATACTTAAATGCATTGCACATTAAATAATAGTATAGATATAGACATAGATATATATTCAGCATCATCTGGTTTAGAAAATCGTCTCAGTTGTCGCGTCACTAAATCATTAGCTATGATGTAAAAGTGGGAATAATGCAATTCAATGGTTACTATCCCAAAGGTGATTCAAGGAAGCTTCAAATGCTTGTTCAAGTGGCAATGTTATAAGATAAAAAATTTGATTGAACATAATCTAGAATTTTGAATAATGCATGCGACCCCACGGTGACTTCATTATTCTTGTGTGACTTTTTCTTACATAGTTTTATTTCTCAGAAACTTTCATGCCGCACAGTTTTATTCTCAGAAACTTTCGTGCCAAAGTTTTTTAATGGTTTAAGTGTCTGAATTTAAAAGTCTGCAAAAGTTGTAAGAATCTTCTGCGTTAGAAATTCAATGTTGAATTTTTACTTTATTTTTCCTTTTTGATTGGTAATTCAGTGATGATTTTCGTATAAAATAAAATGCTGATGAGTTGGAGAAATAAATTCTTGGTGTATATAAATATGAGTGAATGCATTAGAGTTATCCTACTTACTATAGTACAAGCTTAATGACTCTTCTACAAAACCTTGTTCTCATGTTTTACTTTTTCCAGCTAGAGTTTAGCACTGCCATAGACACAATTACACCCATCCAACGAATCAACGACCCTGAAAGTATAGTCTCCCATGGTGCAACTTTCAAACTGGGATTTTTTAGCCCCTTCAATTATACAAAGCGTTATGTTGGTATCTGATATAACAATGTCCCTATTACAGCTGTGGTCTAGGTAGCAAATAGAGATAAACCCCTTAATGATTCTTCCGGGACTCTGACTATATCTGGAGATGGCAACCTTGTGGTCATGGATGGACAGAAACAGATTGTTTGGCCATCAAATGTTCCAAATTCTTCGGCGCATTCAAGTGCCCAGCTTTTAGATTATGGGAAACTTGTGTTGCGAGATAACTTTGGCGGAAGCATAACGTGGGAGAGTTTTGAACACCTTTCTGATTCAATGTTGCAAAAGATGAAAATTAGTACCAACAAATATACAGGTGAGAGGACTGTGCTCACCTCATGGAAAAGCTCTTCGGATCCATCTACTGGAAGCTTTATTTATGGTTTGAATCCCTTGAATATTCTAGAACTGTATGTATGGAGTGGTAGTCATCCTTACTGGTGGAGTGGTCCATGGAATGGACAGAGCATTATTGGAGTACCCAACATGGTTGCGAACTATAACACTCTTGAGGTCGTGGATGATAAAGAAGGAACAGTTTATATAACTTATACTTCTAGAGATGAATCCGTGTGTTACTTTTTCTTGAATTCTGATGGAATTGTAGTGCAGAGATACAGGGATGTTGGAAAGGAGAATTGGGAAGATACGGTTCTGGCTCCATGAAATGAATGTGACGCATATGGCAAGTGTGGTCCATTTGGAAGCTGCAATGTGCAGGATTCACCAATTTGCAAATGTTTACAAGGGTTTGAACCAAAGGATATGGAGGAATGAAATAGAGGAAATTGGACAATGGATGTGTGAGGAGGAGACAGTTGCAGTGCGAGAGAAACAACATTAATGGTGGGAAGGGAAAAGAAGACGGTTTTTAAAGCAAAAGACAGTTAAAGTGCCGGCCTTTGCAAAGTTGTCACCTGCAATATTGGAGAATAACTGTAGAAGCGAGTGCTTGAATAATTGTTCATGCATAGCCTATGGATATTGTTTACTCCATTATTTTGGCCTAATGGAAAGGTGACATGTGGTGAGTTCCAATGAGCTTGCTACATTGGATCATCTCTTTTAAAAATCCAAAAGAGGTGGCATGATTTGAAGTTGTTGAAGGCTAATTTGGTCCTACCCACCAATAAGGAGGAAATATGTGGTGAGTTCCAATGGAACTTACCACGCTGGAATGCAATTCTTATGAACCAATTGGTTTTTGACACGTGGCGAGTTCCGTGGAACTTACCATAATATATCAATTTTTTTAAAGAATTGTTGTTATGGAAGGTTTATGGGTAGAATCATGTACCTATAAGTAATTGTAGGTTTTTCCCATTATATGATTTACCAAAGTTGACTTAATCAAGGAAGTAGAACGTGGGGTTGAGGATCTCCATGCTTTTAGGAGACTTTAACATTTATTTTGCTAAGTCAGACAAAAGGATACGTGGGAGGTTAACTTCTTTATATATATATATATATATATATATATATATTTGACCCACAATAGAATAACTGTTGTGAAGGAGAATTTTATGGTGCCATTGAGTACTGGATCCAGGAACGAACCATGGCGAAAGCTAAATTCAAGGAAGTATGCTATAACCATGATCCATGATGTAAAATCGGTGGAAGAATGGAAAGTGACCCCAACGCTATGAAGATTAGTATGGAAAGCTCAGCCTAAAATCCAGGAAATTGGTTTGCAAAAAAGGAAAGAATTGGATATATATATATATATATATATATTCAAAAGATTATGGTGCTATGAATTCTGAAGGAAAGTCTTAGAATGGAAGTTACCAAAGTTTGAGGGACGTGGGCAGTTATATTTCTGGTATATGTGATCCACGATGAGGAGGTTATACAGATCAGACCACGATGCCATGACATAGAGGTTTTACAGAAAGAGAAGACTACTAGAAGTTGTGGGACACCTGGCTAAACAAGGATACATCGGTTGAGAGTGTTGGAACTCTTTAGTGAAACTACCACTAGCCAAAGTGGTTGTTGAGGAGAGTGGGTAACAAAGCTGAATAAATCGTGTCTGAAGAAGGAAGAGGTCTGCGATAGAGGAAGAAGAAATTGTAACTGCTAAAAGATCGTGGGACAGTTAAATGTTTGAAGTTAATCCACGTGGAAGCAACTGAGGCTGCCACACATCAATTTACATGCATGGAAGGGCTCTATAAATAAAACACTTAGAACTAGTTTGCAAATTCTGTTCAACACACACAACCAACAGCACTTCAATTTCTTTACATTCATGTATCTTTACATTCATGTAATGCAATTTCAATATGTTTAATTCAAGTCTTGCATTTATTATTCCTACTTTCCAGCACTTTACTTTGAAGTCCTGCACTTTTAATACAGCTTTCCTTTCCACTAGCCATAGTTCAGTCTGAAAGTCCTTTTTTAAGGCAAAAAGAACCCTTCAAGGTGGTAATTCCAGTCCTTTATTCAATCCCTGATCCCTACAATTTCTTACTAGATAGTTGTTCTGATATCCACTTTGGAAGGACAACAGTTCCTGGCACACCCGACGTTCACCCTCCTTTCCTAATTGGAAAGGACCCCTATTTTTAGGAGCCAAACATTATTGGCATGCCTAGCGGGACATTCTAGTCAGATTGTTCAATAGTCAGTGGAAGAAGGCAAGCAAGTTTGTCCATCACCCTGCCGTACTAGAAGAGATGCAAGTCAGTGAACTTCCAGTGGAAAGTTCACGATTCGCGCATGATGAAAATGATATGGTGGAAAAATTTGCTCAAACAATGGCAAATGGACCCATCATGGACAACATCCACATGATGGCAATGCAGCAAGATAGGTTTGCGCAAGACCAAGCAAAAGTCACTCAAAACTTAGCCAGAGTTGCTCAAGACTAATCTAAAGCTGTTATTTCTCAAGAGCGGAATTTAGCAGAAATGGTGGACCGAATCTCTTGTAGGTTTAAGTCCATGTTGGAACGAACCCTTGGAAGCTTAAACCAAGGTTTGGCTCCTCAGCCAAACAATTATGAAGGGTCTTAACAGTCGACTTTCCAAGCTAGCAAGCCGGCCACATTTGTTAAAGGAAGTTGTTCTCAGCAACATGCAGGGCCTTTCCCTCCAACTCAGTAGCAGGTGCAGTCCCTTCCAATGGCACAGACTTACATTCCAGCTGCACCTGTGACTACTTTAGTGGCACAGATGACTATTCCACAAGCCACGCCTATGCCAACCATCCAGCAAGTTTAGAATCCTCTACCTGTGGCATTTCCACAGTAGCCTTGGCATGATCAGCCTGGCCAACTATGGCCATACCATAACCCTCAAGCACAATAGAATGTTCCACCTATGAACATTCAGCCAGCCGCACCTATTCCAGCAAGGCCACCCCTGGTCCTTCCTATAGCAGTTGGGGGGTAACCTTTTCCAAGGGAGCCACTTCTTGACCAAGGAGGAAGTAACCGTGGTAGAAACAACTATGCAGATGCCAACCCCTTGCTTATGGCTGGTGGGGGGCATCAGGCGGCCCACCCACCACAAAGTTGGCCAGATAATAACCCTCCACAGCCTATAGTGCTTGATAGAGGCCAATTTGAAGAATTCTTTCAACAGGAATTTGGCCTAACTCGGAGGGGTGGAAGGCCAACTTACAGAAAACCCTATCTAGAGTTCATTGAGAAAGTTGAATTTCCAAGAAATTTTAGAATTCCAGAGTTTGCAACGTTTAATGGAGAGGGCGAACAATCTACCTTGGAACATATCAGTCGGTTCACTGTTCAATATGGAGAAGCAGTAGCCAATCCATGGCTGAAAGTATGCCTATTTCCAACACACTGACTGGATATGCTTTCAGGTGGTATTCCAACTTGCCAGCCAACTCTATTCAAAGTTGGCAGCAATTTGAGAATTTATTCCATACTCAGTTCTATAGAGCTGAGCTTGAAGTGTGCATGACAGACCTTTCTAGACTTCATCAACTACCTGGAGAGTGGTGATGAGCTTCCTTTCTAGATTTAAGGGATGCGAAACCCCCAACGCTCTCACTTCCTTTCTAGTAGGCGGGCCAAGTTCAAATGTAATTTGTCTTTGCCGTTAGAAGAATATGTGAAGATGACTGTGAACGGCCTAGAATTTGAACTTCGCAAAAAGTTTGAAGGTATACAATTTCATGACTTGTTTGACTTGGCCGGCAGAGTGGCTAAATATGAAGAGCTCCTTCATGAGGAGCAAGACCGGAAGAGCTCTTCCAAGGGCACTTGCTATCGTGATCCTAATTATGAGGTGTTTACCACTGAAACTGAAGGGGAGTTTGAAGTAAATGTAGCCGAGCTCAACATAAAGAAGGATTATACTTGTGAGGCCTTGACAAAACCAAAGTCATCCACGGCCAACTTGCAGGCCGCTTCTGGTTCTATGTTGAAGGGGGCAAACCCTTCCAAGAGTTATTCTTTTGACATCTCTAAAGCCTAGAAATTTTTTGATTTGCTCATGGCTAACAAGCAACTGATTTTCACAATAGGCCACAAGATACCATCGGCCTCAATTGCAAATTTCACAATTCATGGAGGCATTCCACTAATAATTATGTGATTTTCCGTAACATAGTGCAAAAGGCGATTAAAGATGGTAGGTTGAAGTTTCCAGAAAAAATAGAAGTCATGGGTGTTGATGAAAATCCTTTCCCCAAAGTTGTTGCCACAAATGTTACTGCCCTTGCCGTGGAACACCCTAAGAAGAACGTGGACTTGGTAGATTCAAGAGCTAGTAGAAAACTTGAAAGTCCTGAAGTTGCAGTATCCCTGGAGAAAACGGTGGCCGAGTTGGAAAAGCAACTCCGTGAGGCTCAAATAGCCTTATCTAGCAAGGTTGTTGCCCCAAGTGTAAAATTCAGAATGAAGGCTGTCATAGAGATGTTCTAAAGGAGAAGCTGTCTAATGATGACCGAGGCCAAAAAAGGAAGGTCCATAATCAGCTGACTTTCTAAAAGGTGGAAAACACAGTTACTGTAACCATTCTAGAGAAAGAAAGCCGGGTTAATCTAGAAAGAAGGGCAGCAGAAAGGAGATCAGAATTCTTTCCAAGGAGTTTGGAAAGGAATAGAATTTCCTATCGGGCAAGGCCTCGTCCTAGCAGAAAGTTTGAAAGTAGTAGATGGCAAGACAGAGGTTCTAAAGGTGACAGGCATTCCTGGACAAAAATGGCCTCGGAGGTATGGATTAGAAGGGGGAATGAGCATCTCCTACCAACAATGGTTAGATCTCCTACCTCGCAAGATGAGGGGTGGAGAATGCTTGATCATCCCAAGTTCCTTATTCATGATGACTCTTATATAACCCGTACACAAAAGCGAAGGCATCAAAAGAAGAGGGCTGATAGAAGGAAATTATGGGAGAAAGACCATAGTTGGTCCAACTGGCCAAAGAAGATGGCTAAACCATCAGATTTATCTGAACTTCCAGCTAAAAGAGGGGTTAGAGATCCAAATGATTTATTGGATTTTGGTTTCAGAAGTTGGAAATTCTTTGACTACAGATGGCCCTCCTACAAAAGATAGAACAGACTTGGAAATTTCCAACAGTTCTAATAGCAGCAAGAAGATCTGTTTTGGGATCCTTCCAGGTGAATTTACTTACAACTGGCATTTGAGGCCTTTCCATTCTTTAGCTTTGAAATTACTTTGCCAGTTTGATGATTTCTAACTAAAATATTGGCCAAGATATTTGAACATAGAGGCTGATGATTTAGCACAACTAGCCTCACATGTGAAAGTCCCACCGGGTGAAGAAGAAACTTTGATCACAATCAAAAGAAAGATTTTCCCTTCTGTAGAATTACAGCATGAGATGGCTGGTCATTTCCAAACTAATAGGCCAGAAAGAATCAAACCTGCCAAAAAGACATGGGAGATTTTCAATGTTGATATAGATGGTTTAGACTTAGAAGTTTGGAGAATACCCATTATTCATTTCTTACAGGAGCCTAGTACCAATGTGGACAAGAGAATTCAACTTTTGGCACCTCATTATATTCTGATTAATAAAGATCTCTACGAAAAGAGTAAAGAAGATGGACTTTTGTTAAGATGCCTTGGCATAAACGAATCTATGAGAGTAATGGCAGAATCACACGTTGGAATATGAGGAGCACACCAAGATGGAATCAAGATGAGGTGGCTTCTTAGAAGGTATGGTTATTATTGGAAAGGCCTATTAAAAGACTGCAAAGAGTTTGCAAAAACCTACATTGCATGTGAAGAACATAGCCCGCTCTAGAGAGTTCCAGCTATAAACATGCAGCCAATAGTGAAAATATGGCCATTCAGAGGGTGGGCTTTGGACTTTATTGGAAAGTTAAGGCCACAATCCGCAGATGGTCACACTTAGATGGTAGTTGCAATAGATTATTTCACAAAGTGGGAGGAGGCCATTTCATTAAAAACTTGTGAGCAACCAACAATTATTAATTTCATTAAGAAACACATTATACACCGATTTGGAATTCCAGAGACTCTCACCACAGATAGAAGCATTTTCTTTATTGGAAGTGAGGTTATTGACTATTGTACAGAATGTGGCATTCAAGTAATCAGTTCTACTCCATATTTTGCCTAAGCAAATGGATAGATAGAAGCTTCCAACAAAATAATTCTTAACATCCTTGAAAAGATGATTAAGAATCATCCAAGGGAATCGCATCACCTACTTTCTGAGGCCCTTTGGGCTTACAAGAATTCAAGAAGGTCAACTACGGGTGTCACACCATATATACTTACATATGGACCTGATGCCGTTCTTCTAATGGAAATGACCATTAGGTTTGCAATGGTGGCTTTCCAAAATAAGCTAACTCCAGCAGATTACAACCATGCCATGTTAGTGGAATTGGAAGACCTTGATGAAGTCCGTCTTAATCCTTTAGACCATATTATTGCTCAAAAGAAGAAAGTCATGTGGGCATACAACAAGAAGGTTAAGGCAAAGACATTTGTTGAATGAGACTTGGTATAGCAAGTCAAATTTCCACCTGGGGTTAAAACCTTGGAATATGGAAAATGGACACCTAATTGGGATGGTCCTTACTTGGTGGAAAAAGTCCTTGGAAAAGGAGCTTATAGATTGATGGATATAGATGGAGGGTTCCATAAGCATCCTGTGAATGGTGTGTACTTGAAAGGGTATCATCCTTCCATCTATGAAGACTAGAAAGCCATAGTCATTCAGTCAGCCACATAATGTGGCTGACACCGTCCTTTCCAAGTGAACCGGAAAGTTGGAAAGGGAGCATAATGGCCATACTCCGGCCATTCTAAGAAGGAAAAGCTAAGTACTTGGAAAAGTACATTGGCTAAAGTTAAGAAACAGACTTAGCTAAATTTCCAAGATCAGCTGATTTTTGAGTATGGAGCATTTCATTGAAAAAGAGGCTGCACTACATGGTCCAGGTTCTATTCATATTGGAAATTACTCATCTAACTTATACATATTTCTATGTTAGCCATTCCAAGTTAAGTCCAGCCATATTGAAAGTACCTAAAAAAAATTTCTTATCCCTTTGCTTTATACAAAACATCCTCTCATTTTTTTCCGGTACTTCCAGTTCTTCTTCTTCAATTTCTTTTTCTTCTTTTTCATGATAGCGGAATTCAAATCCCATGCCTTATCATCAAATTGTTCCGTAAGGCATGGAATTTGGGGGGTATATGTTTACTCCATTATTTTTGGCCCCATGGAAATGCGACATGTGGCGAGTTCCAATGGAACTTACCACGCTGGATCGTAACTTTAATAAATTATTATTGGAAGCTATGTAATATTACGTAGTAATTAGACAAGTAGGTCAGTATAATCCTACCATGTGGGGTTTTGTATTTTAAAAGGAAAGAGGTGAGTCCTATTAGGACTTGCCATCTTTAAAGCAAGGGTTCACATATTATTATTTTGGAAAAAGGATTATTTAATGGAAAGACTACCATACATACAACCTCATGCAATTATTCAAGACAAATTCAACCAATTAGTTCTCAACACATGGCGAGTTCTATGGAACTTACCATAGTATATCAATTCTTTTAAGAATTATTGTTATGGAAGGTTTATGGGTAAAAATCATGTATCCCTAAGTAATTGGAGGTTTCCCATTATGGCAAGACCAAAGTTGACTAAGCAAGGAAGAGGAGAACGTGGTGCAAAAAATCTCTACTACTTTGTAAGGATTTTTGGCAGATATTCAGTTACTAAACTTGCTAAGTCAAAATACAAGCTTGCAAGAGAAAATAAAAGTGGGATAATTTGTATTTATGGATGCACACACACATATATATATATATATATATATATATATATATATATATATATTTGTATTAAAATACAACCAGGATAAGGAGTTGCTGAAATAAAGGAGTACACAACACCATGAATTCCAAACTCAGAAGGAAAGTCTTAAGAAGGGGAATTACCAAAAATCCAAGGACCGTGGTCTGTTGAAGGAAATGGATGTGGGAATAAGTTGTAATTATGGAAATATATATATATGTATGTATATATATACTAAAAACCCACGATGAAGCAGTCGTTGAAATTATGGAGTCCATGGCGTCATGAATTTCAAGCCTAGAAAGGAAGGTTTGGTTGAGAGAAGTTGTAGAAAATCAAGGAGACGTGGTTTGCAGAAAAGAAAGAACGTGGGATGACACATATTTATGTATATATATATATATACATATATGTATATATATGTATATATATATATATATATATTTGTATTATATGCAACCCACGATGAAGAAGTTGCTAGAAAGAATGAGCCACAGTGCCATGAAAGGAAAGATCAAACTAGAAGGAAGTTACCCAGGCTAAGGGTAACGTGGGTCTGTAAGCAACTTCTTTATTTAAGCATGATATATATGGAGTTGTATGGGGAAAGAAGGAGTCTGCAGATGGAAGGGATTATAAAAATCGTGGGACACCTGGCCAAGCAAGAATACATCGGTTGAAAGTGGTGGAGCTTTATAGGGGAACTACCACTAACTGAGGGAAGTTACCAAGGATCACGGATAACGAGACTAAAATTGATAAAATCATGTCTGAATTACGGAAAGAAGTCAACAACATGAGGAAGAAGAACAAAAATGTGGGACATCTATTAATTGATAAAGAGGATAAGTGGGAATTCATTTTAAAACTACCTACGACATAAGTTCATTGAAGACTAAAGAGAACATGGCTGAAGTCTACAACAAAGGAAGGAGAAGATGGAAGGAAGAAGTTACAACTACCAAGAGATCATGGGGCACTTGGCAGTCCAAAATTTGGCCACGTGGAAATCGCTGGAGTTGCCATATCAAGCTGCTGCATGTATGGAAAACTCTATAAATAGAGCACTTAGAGCTAGTTTGCAAACCCCGTTCAACACACATAACCAACAGCACTTCAATTCCTTTACATTCATGTATCTTTACATTCATGTAATGTCATTTCAATATGTTTAATTCAAGTCTTGCACTTATTATTCCTACTTTCCAACACTTTACTTTGAATTCCTGCACTTTCAATACAGCTTTCCTTTCCACTAGCCATAGTTCAATCCAAAAGTCCTTTTTTAAAGCAAAAAGAACCCTTGAAGGTGGTAATTCCAGTCCTTCATTCAATCGCCTGATCCCTACAATTTTCTACTGGATAGTTGTTCGGATATCCACTTTGGAATGACAGCAGTTCATGGCATGCCCGACGTTCACCCTCCTTTCCTAATTGGAAAGGACCCCGGTTTTTAGGAGCCCAACAGATATTATAGTACTATTGGTTGTTTGCAATGGAGCGAAAGCTTAATTGACAAACAGAAATTCCCTTATGCTTATTCAGAGCTTGGTAAGGTATTGCATCTCCTTTTTTGATATTGTAATTTAAATAATCCTCTTATGCTTCTATTGTTTATTTGCTGGTTTATTTTAGTTTTTTTCTTGGATGTGACCTATCAAAATAGTAACCATTGTACTATATGAAATTCATGATCAATTTTTGAAGTCGATAATCCATTAATCCATTTTGACAGCATTAGCATAAATCTTTTTCTAATTTACCAAAGAAAAAAGCAGCGTCTATAATAAATTTTCAATTCTTTCTTTTATTTCAACTCCACTCCTTCAAATTTTGTTGTCTTACAGATATAAAGAGAAACATACAAATAGTTATCACAATTGCAGTGATCATAGCGTCAGTAGCAACTCCTATCTGCATTTATCTTTCTTGGAGGTGGATGTCTAAGCCAAGAGGTATATTCCCATTGCAATTAACTCTAGATATAAAATATTTTCTGTTAATAAATGATTGCATAACTAAATTCTGATTCAGGAAGGAAGAAAATTCAAGCCGGTCTAGAGCGTTCAAATGAAAGTGTGCTTGGAGATAAACTGAAACAAGCTAAATTTGAAGAGTTAACTCTATTTAGTTTTGAGACACTGGCAATTGCAACAGACGAATTTCATGTGGCCAATAAGCTTGGGCAGGGTGGTTTTGGTCCAGTGTACAAGGTAATATTTGTTCTTTTGGAGTTGAAGCTTTACTAACAATAAGAAAAATAAAAGTAATAATAATAATTTCACTTTTACCTTATTTTCAGGGGAAAATGCCTAGTGGAGAAGGAATAGCTGTTAAACGGCTTTCAAGATCGTCTGGACAAGGGCTGTAGGAGTTTATAAATGAGGTTTCAGTGATTTGTCAACTCCAGCACCATAATCTTATTAGACTTATTGGATGTTGTGTGGAAGGAGACGAAAAAATGTTGATCTATGAATACCTGCCAAATAAAAGCTTGGATGCATTTTTCTTTGGTCAATTCATCCAGAGTGTGATCTTTTTGTCATCTGTTGTTGTTTTCTATTCATTGCTTCAGCATGGCTACTACATAATAATAATATTTTGAAGAATTCATAGATTTTCTCATTTAGTTTTTGGTTTTAGATCCATGCAAAAAAGAACTCTTGGATTGGAGAAAACGTGCTAGCATTATTGAAGGGATTGGTCGAGGCTTATTTTACCTCCATAGGGATTCCAAATTAAAGATTATTCATAGAGATTTAAAGACAAGTAACACTTTGTTGGATGAAGAGCTTAACCCAAAAATTTTAGATTTCGGTATGGCAAAGATTTTTGGAGGCAATAAAGACCAAGCCAAGGCTAGAAGGGTTGTGGGAACATAGTAATCATCTATTATTTTGTCCAAATGCTTTATCATTTCTATTTTATATCTTTCTCACTGGATAGTTCAACTCAAATAATTTTTTTATTTGGGCTAAAATAATTCAATGCAGTGGCTATATGGCCCATGAATATGCAGTGGCTATATGGCCGTTCTGGTCGTTTTTCTCCAATTTCACATTTTCTGGCCCCGGTTGCCGCTGAACTTGTTCGGGGCATATCTCTCTGCTCAGAACTCAGTTTTTGACGCCGTTTAGTCCGTTGTTCATATTTTCTCATTTTGAATATTTTTTGTTCATGGAGTTTTTCCATTTGAGCGTGTTTGCTCAAATTCCACTGTTTCGGACCCAGCGGGGCCCCGTTCGGGGCACTTTTTGAGATTTCTTTAAAAGGGGGGTGAAATATTTCATTTTTCATCTTCCCCACTCACCTTGCACAAACAGAGCTCCCATGGCAGCCCAAGGGAGGCTGCCACCACCTCTCTCCTCTTTTGAACTTCATTCCTTGGTTAAAAAGTTGAAGTGTATTTATGTTTTATGTTTGTGTTGACTACGCGCACCATTACCCCTTATTAGAAACCATTTCTGACCAAATTTTGAGTTCGGGATTGAGGTTAAGTTTGGATTTTCATGGGGCTTCTTGGGGATTCATATAGATCGTGTTGTCCCCGACAAGACCTAGGAGTTTCGTCGGATTCGGAGCTGTTTCAATTCGGTGGGAATTTGGGATTTTCATCTCAAATTGAGGTAAGGGATGTTTTAGGGTTATATTAATGCTGTATTGATTGTTATATGAGCATATACAACTTGTGAGCATGCCTTGTTCAAGTTATAGAATTTAATTTAATTATTTTCTTTGTTTAAGATTTAATTCTCATGATGCTAGGCAACTAAGAATTAAATTGTGGCATGGTAGAAATTTAGGCCTTGATATGGTGGTTGATATACATTAAATTGGGGTTATTTGAATAAGAATTGCAAATTTTATTTAATATTTATCTTTTGTGAAAGTTTAATTCACCTAATTGTATCAAGCATGGAATCAACTTATAATGTGATATTAAAGTAGGCCTTGGTGAGTTCTTTAACATATATTAAATTGAGGACATTTAGATATATTTGAAAATCTAGAGAAAAATTAATTAATGAGCTTAATTAATTTTATTTTAAGTGCGTTAGTCACTTAAATTGATACGGAGGTAATATGTTATTAATCCCTTGAAACGTAGTCCGTTTAATCACCTTGTGAGCATATTACAAATTTGATGTAGAATTAGTACTTGAGGCATCTTGAAATGGTAATTGGACTTAGCATGATATAGAATATCATTGACTTACATAACTTGTTTAGATATATCTTGTGTGGGTGTATAGCTTGTTAGAATATTACAATTGTTTACCTTAGAAGCTAGTTACTAAATTGGGACTTATTTAGTACTTGTGGCTTAGTGTGGTAATGTGGTTCAATTGTTGTAAAATATTCTTGTTTTGGTGTATAATTGCATATTGGAGGCTTGACATGTCATATACTATCTAGACTTGAATTCTAGGACATAGTTTGTGTGGATTCAACCTTATTTGTGCATGGAAGATGGCTTTATGCATTAGTGGATTTGGTATAAGTTTGGTCTAACTTATTAATTTTTGTATAAGTTTTGGACTTATTGATTTTGGAAAGCTTGTAAGGACATATTTCACGTGATGGCTAGGGTTTGGCTCTAGTATGGAGACAAGAGTCTTCTAAGTCATAAGTGCACACTAGGTAGTACCTTATGGGTCGTAAATGCCCGGAATAACTTATGCATGTGCGCACTAGGTAGTGCCTTGTGGGTCGTAATTACCCGGAAACACTTGCTTAGTCTAGTGACCACATGTCCTAGTCTTTCTACTTTGATTTCGCATTCAATTTCAAGTTGTTAATCATGGATTACTTGTAACTTGAAAATTAATGCTTGCTTTGGATATTTGAATCTTACTTAGTATACTTGAAACTGTATACTTGTTTTGTGCATTTAGATCTCATATAATGTACTTGAACTTGTATACTTGCTCTGTGAGTTTATATTTCATTTAGTATGCTTGTGCCGTGTATACTTGTTTTAGACGTGTCTCTTTTAGCTTAGTATATTTGTGTTCGTATACTTGATTTATGAGATTTTCATATAAAATGCATACTTGTGTAAATATGCTTAGACATTACATGACTTATCTTAATGTGGTTTAGTATACTTGGAAATGTATGCTTGTATGTTGTATAACGTGTTTAACATTGTTTAGTATACTTGAGCATGTATACTTGTATGCCGTTGTTCACTTTAAATTACATGAGTAGCTTAGGATGCTCCTTGAGTCTCATTTTGATATAGACGTTAGGTAACATGAGCCCCTTTGACATGTTTTACCTTAAAGTGATATAATTGTAAAATACTAGGTCGATGCATGCTCATTTCCTACGAGTAGCTTTATGTTACTCACCCACGTATTGGGGACATTTTTCAGGTACAGAGATCAAGATTTGGGATTCACATCATGCTTAGATGATTTGTAGACTTGAAGTTCTCATTTCATGTAAATGTTGGCTTAAAATGCCATTTATAGCTTTATATGTCAAAATGTGTAAATTTGATTCTATTTTTGTAATGTGTACATAAGTACACTCTTTACAATGTATTTGATATATATGAGATGAGGCCATAGGCCAATGACATCTAATTTGTATCCTATATAACTTTTAACTTCATGAAATATTATGAAAATATTGAAAAACGCCAAGTCATTGTCTCACCATGGTTGCATCGGGTGTGGGAATTCCGTTTTCATTCTTTTATAGGGTCTTATAAATCATATTTGAAGTGTGGCCAAGGGCCAAACGGTCATTTGACCCCGTTTTGTATTTTTGGATTCCGAATTTTCATTCCAAGTTCCATTTTTGCCTTTTTGCCCGTTGGGGGGTCGGATTTTGTATCGGTGGTATTTTTAAGTCATGGACCATTGTAGCACGTCCAAATAATTAAGTTACGTTTTTTGTGCATGGTCATTTCCGGGGAAAAACCTTATCGTTTGTGTTTTGAGCTTCCTATGAACTCATTTTGAAGTTATGTTGCATAATTTGATTTTAGGGAACCTTGGGGTTTTCCTTTGGGAAATAAATTCCGTTCTTAACATGGTCACTTAGAAAACATGATTTTAGGGGGGGTTTCTTCTTCGTGTTTTACCAGAAAATGTCGTCTTGGTACCGGAAATCCCGTGCAAAGTTTGGTTTTTCTGCTATGCTATAGCAACTTTTTTTCAACTTCTTGCCCTTTCCTGATCTAGGGGCATTATGGGTACTTCATAGTGTTTATTTTTCCTTTTTGTCCTCAGTCAGGTAGAAAATTTGATTTTAGGGGGGGGTTTCTTCTTCTTGTTTTTATAAAAAAAATCATCTTGATGCCGAAAACAACTTGCAGATCTAGAAAATCTGGTCATTCCAGGGTTTTTCAGGAAAAAGTGTTGATCTAAGGTGCATTTCGGGTATTTCACTTGTAAAATAAAATATTTTCTTGACATGGTCATGTAGAAAACATAATTTTTGGGGGTAAGGGGGGGGGGGGGGGGGGGTTCTTCACAACTTTTTGCCAAAAAATGTCATTTAAGCCCTCAAAATCCCATTTGAATTCGGAAAATGTGTGCAGGCCTTGCTACAAACTTGAAACCGAGAGAAAGTCTAATTTTTTGAAACTTTGAGGCTTCATATCTTCATCATCCGGACTCCAAATCAAGTGATTCTTGAGTCTAAGTTTATTAACTTTTGCTTGTCTATCCAACGGCATGCACGGTTGCATCCAATTCTATCTAAAAAGACCATTTTACCCTTGTCAAATACCCATTGCTACACTGTTTTAAACCCAAGAGTTGGTTTTTTTGTTGAAACTTTGACGTTTCATATCTTCTTCGTTCGGACTTGGAATCAAGTGATTCTTGAGTCTAGATTCATTAATTTTTCTTGGTCTATCTAATGGTATGCTTGGTTGCATCTAGTTTGGTCTGAAAGGACCATTTCAACCCATGTAAAAGTACCCTTGCCGCATTGATTTCAAACCCAAAAGTTTGATTTTATGAAACTTTGGAGTTTCATATTTTCTTCATCCGGATTCCGAATCAAGTGATTCTTGAGTCCATCTTGATTAGTTTTTTGTTATCCTTCCAGCGGTGTGTTTGATTTTTAGAAATGACTATTTTGCCCCTTGGGGCTTATTTGTCATATTTTTGGTCTTTTGCTTCCACGGTCAGTTCTCATTGAGTTCGACGACCTCATGGAAGTTCATTTTGACTTCTTAGAGTCTTGTTTTCTATTTTTGCTTCCGCATATCGGATCCGTTATCGGGTCAATCTTCGGTTCATCATAGGACACGCTGGTCTAAAAACCAGGGTCGTCATATGATGAGCGCTGAATATTGCATATTCGAGCCCTTAAATATATGTATGTTAAGAGCTAAAGTGATACTTCTATCCGTTGTTAGGCTGATTTATGTTTAATGTGTGTTTATAGGTACTTTTCCAGAAAAACAGTTAAAACTGGGACTTTATGATGAAAAGACTGATATCGAAGCCTACAGAGTCGTTGCCAATCATTCAGAGTAAGCCGAGAGCTTAAATGGTGAAGTTTGGAAGAATTTAGGATCCAAAGCTCGAGCCCAAGTCTTGAGGCTCGAGCTCTACAAGAAAAAACAACAAGGCATTGAAGCTCGAGCCTTGTTCAGAGTTCGAGCCTTACTCAATGGTGTTCGAGCTTAACCACATGGTGCTCGAGCTTTAACCCTCAAGCTTGAGCACAAGACGTCGGAATTTGAAGAGTTGATTTAATAGAAAAACCAATCTCCCAGGGCCTCGTGCTAGACCTCAAGGATCAAGCACCATCATTCAAAGCTCGAGCCTTGAGTATGTAAAGCTCGAGCTCGGTACCTAGAGCTTGAGCCCATGAAGCTTGGATCGAGTAATGTTAAAAGAGATGAATCCTAAAATATTCTAAGTGTAGAAGGAAAAAATGCTTCGAAAAATAGTTGAAGAAAATTGGCTAGGTGTCAAAGTGAAGATTGAACACCATTCCTTGAAGCTCGAGCAATAATTTACTGAAGCTCAAGCCTTGTTTCCAAAGCTCGAGCCCGAACCTCAAAGCTCGAGCTCTACTTCCTAAAGCTCTAGCCTTCCATGACAGATCAGATTTAAGTTACGAGATTATTCTCTCTACAAGTCGTACCTCATTCCAGATGGGCCAGAAGACCTAAAAGCCCACCAGACCTTTATTTTCTTCTATAAAAGAAGGTATAGGCCTTAATAGAAGAAGTTTATTTTTCTCGTATTATTCAGAAGGCTGATATTGTGGTGGTGGCCTTTAGGGTTTCTATAACCTTAGAAGGTGAAGATCGTGAGAAGAGAAATGACGTTTGTGACGATGGAGACGACTACAACACAGATGATATTCGGCATTGTCATGAGTAGTTAATTCCTCTCTTAGGGCACTAATGTAACCCAATCTAGTATTATGGTTTGATTGTTTTTAACTCTGGGATATTTTAATAGATATTATGTTTTTGATTACATGACTATGAGCAATTGAGACAACTCAATTGGATTTAATACTTTAAATAGTTTTCAAATTGTTATTACCTTGTCTTAGATATAACTATTTATTTTCTATTCTCAACCTATTCTTATTGGACGGAATCTGGCGGAGCCCTGCCGGACATAAGAATATAGGTCATGTAATGGTGTTCCAATGTTTTTTATAAAAGGATGTTTTCATAGTATACACTTAAGAAAGATGGATTGTTTACAAATTAGTTAAAGTAGTTAGAGTATGTAGGTGGATAGTCCATGCTAACTGCCGATAGGTTATAGTTAACTGCATATTATAAAGCATATTTCTTTAAAACCCAAATTGAATGAATATTATTGAGTTCAATTCATTTAAAATATAATTTGTTAAATCCCCAAAGTAACCATAGTATGAAGGTTGTGGTGAAGTCAAAGCCCTAAGACCTCTTTCTCTCTAATTACTCTAGTTTAATTTTAGTTTATAATCATGACAACCAATCAATAATTCAACTAGTTACCTATAAACCAATAGAGATTAATTAAAAGCAGAACATAATAACTCATTTCCCTATGGGTTCGACACCTTCTCTATAGTGCTATCCTACAAAGATTCGTACTATTGTGAGTGGTTATTTATAATTGATAAAACAACACAACAATTTTTGGTGCCATTGCTGAGGAGATTTGTTATTTAGTTTAGTTTTTAATTAGTTTTATTTTTAGTTTACCAGTCTTCAAACTTTCTGATATTTTACCTTAATTCTTTTTCGTTTCAGGTACAGGAAATTAGCAGTGAGAACAAAGACGCTTAAGGGATAATAAACTTCGGTTTATTAACCCTTCTGTGAGTTTTTGTTGTTTTCTTTTACTTGAAAATATTTTTTTTTGCCAGTTTTAGGATTAGTGGAATTAGTGAATTTTAACTCATCATACTCAGTCAAAACCTTTAGTGCATGATCCTGAAATAGAGAGAACTCTTAGTCAATTAAGAAAACTTAAAAAAAAATATTTGAATACAATAGGAAGTTTCTCTAATAACATAGCTGATAAACGTGATGCACCGGGTAATGAAAATAGTAATGGCAATGGTAATGGAGAACGGGTGCCACTTGTTCCTTCACAACCACAATTGAGTGATCATTTTATTCCTACCACATATATTTCTTCTTCGTGCTTTTTATTTTCGGATACTGATGCAACCCATTTTGAGGTCAAGCCTACTGTGATCCAAATGGTTCCTACCTTCCATGGGTTTGCAACAGAAGATCCTTATACGCACTTGGATGTATTTTTGGAATTGTGTTCGACTACCAAGTTGACCACTCTTACCAATGATTCATTTAGGATGCAACTTTTCCAATTTTCTCTCAAGGACAAAACAAGAACTTGGTTGCAGTCCCTTCTACCAAATTCCATATCTACATGGGATATGTTGCAACAAGAGTTCTTGAAAAAGTACTACACAATGGGTAAAACCTGTCAAATGAGAAGAGAAATTATGGCATTTTCCCAAATCCCGGGAGAACATCTCCATGATTCATGGGAAAGGTATAATGATCTTCTAAGAAAGTGTCCACACCATAATATTGCTAAATGGCACTTAATACAGATTTTCTATGACAGTCTTTCTAATTCTTATAGAAAGATGGTTTATGCAACTAGTAATGGAGCCTTTTTGCGTAAGAGTCCAGCTGACGCTTGGGAACTATTTAAGGCCCTAAGTGAAAATTCAGTACAACATGCTTCTTCGTCTAGGTCTTCACCTGGAATGCATAAAGTTGAAAAAGTCTATAAGTTAGACAAATCTAGTGAGTTAGCTGCTCAAATAGAAGCATTGAAGTATAAGTTTGATTAAATCTTATCATCTGGCTTTGCTCCTGTTGCTAATCCACAAACATCCTTGCCTAAGGAAGTTTGTTCAATCTGTGCTAATCCTTCCCATTTTGCTAACACTTGCCCTATGATGGGATAATTATTTGGGATCTCATAGGAGCAGGTGAATGCTACATTCTCTAGACCAGCTTATAATCCACATGCTTCTACATATAATTCTGGCTAGAGAGATCATCCAAATCTATTATGACGTAATCAAAGTTAAGGAACCACTGTTCCTCAATCACAAGGACAGTATTAAAATTCATCCAATCTTATGCCACAAAATAATTCTTTCAATCAATCTGATATTTATAGTCCACCTCAGTTCAGGAATCAACCCACTCACACTCTTAATCTTCCAGCTCCTCCTAGAAATTCAGCTTTTGAGGATCAAATACTCAATGCTCTTATTGATCTTAAAGCCAATACCTAACTTCTTAATTCTCATTCACGAGCCATAGCAAAGCCAGAGGCACAAGTTGGGCAAATAGCGAGTACTCTATCTCGAAGAGAGGATGAAAAGTTGCCTAGTCAGCCAGTAGCCAACCCGAAAGGGCAGACTTACATGATTGATGAAACCAATTCCTCAGGTATTCATCAAGAGCAAGTTTAGGCTATTACTACATTAAGGAGTAGTAAAGTGGTTAATAATTAAGTTAAAAAAGGACAGGAAAAAAAAAAAGAGAGGCTCAGGGTTCCCATTGTTCCTATCACCCATAATCCACATCCCAAGGATGTTTCCTCAAGTTCTATTCCACAATCCACCATAAGAGTTAAAGGTGGAGTTACTTCTTCATCTGCTCCTAACCTTGAGACAACTTATGAGCCAAGAATGCCTTATCCTAAACGTCTCAAGGAACCCTCCCACTTTGGTAAACAATAGGAGAAAATTCAAGATATGATGGAGGTCTTTAAACAGGTCAAAATCAATCTTCCTTTGCTTAATGCTATAAAGCAAATTCTAGCCTACTCCAATTTTTTAAAGGACTTGTGCACTCTCAAGAGAAAATCCAAAAGCCAAGTTCCTAAGAAAATTTGTCTCATTGAGCAAGTCAGTGCTATTCTTAAGTACAACACTCCTCTAAAGGTTAAAGATCCTGGTGCTCCTACAATTTCTTGCATCATTGGAAACAATGTGATAGAGTGAACACTTCTTGATCTTAGAGCAAGTATTAATCTTATTCCTTACTCGGTGTATGAGAAGCTAGGTTTGGGAGAGTTAAAACCTTGTCAGTTGTTCTACAGCTTGCTGACCATTCTTTTCGACAACCACGAGATATTGTTGACGATGTACTCATAAAAGTGGATAAGTTCTTTTTTCTGGTCGATTTCTTAGTTTTTGATATAGAACTGGGTCACGAATCCAAAAAGTATATTCCAATCATTCTTGGGCATTGAACATCTTCAATGCTATTCATCATCCCCACGATGATAGTGAATATTTTTTCCTTAATGTTATTGATGAGTTGGTTGAGGAATCACTCCGAACTATTTTATCCAAGGATCTTTTAGAAGCTTATCTAAATCATTTCAATTATGAAGGCTCTGATATCGAATCTTCAATAGCTAAAGTGAATTCTTTGCTTAATTCCACTCATATCATAGATTTTCCTCTATGGAAATCTAGACTTGAGCCTCTTCCTCCATTTTTTAGTACTCCGCCTATTCCTTCTTTAGAGTCTCCACCTAAGCTTGAGCTTAAGCCACTACCAGACAAGCTCAAGTATGCTTTTTTAGGTTTAAATGACACCCTTTCGGTGATCATTGCTTCCAATCTTACAAGTTCCCAAGAAAATAGTCTCTTAAAAGTTCTTGAGCAAAATAAAGAGGCTATTGGGTGGAGTGTGGCTGATTTAAAAGGAATTAGTCCCATAATTTACATGCATCAGATTCATTTGGAGGAGGATTCTCGAATATCTTGGGAACTCCAAAGAAGATTGAATCCTAATATGAAAGAGGTGGTTTTGAAGGAAGTTGCGAAGTTTCTAGATGCGGGAATAATCTACCCAATCTTCGATAGCAAATGGGTGAGTCCTACTCAGGTAGTACCTAAAAAGATAGGTATTACAGTAGTTGAGAATTTTAAGGGAGAATTAGTTCCACAACGCACCACCACTGGATGGCGTGTGTGTATTGATTACCGAAAACTTAACTCCACCACTATAAAAGATCATTTTTTATTACCATTTAGTGATCAGATTTTAGAGCGATTGGCTAGCCAGAGCTATTATTGCTTCTTAGACGAATATTTTGGCTATAATGAGGTGGCTATTGATCCTAAGGATTAAGAGAAAACTACTTTCACTTGTCTATTCGGTATATTTGCATATAGACAGATGCTTTTCAGATTGTGTAATAAGCCAGCAATATTCCAGAGGTGTATGATGTCTATCTTTTTGGATATAGTTGAAAAGTTTCTCAAGGTCTTTATGGATGACTTCTCTATTTTTGGATCCACATTTGAAAACTGTCTCCAAAATTTGTCCCTAGTACTTCAGCATTGTAAGGAGACTAATCTTATTCTTCGTTAGGAGAAGAGTCATTTTATGGTTCAAAAGGGGATCATTTTAGGACATATCATTTCAGAGAGAGGTATTGAAGTTAATAGAGCCAAAGTAGATTTGATCTCTAAATTGCCTCCTCCTACCTCTGTAAGGGGAGTGCGATCATTTTTTGGGCATGCCAGATTCTCTCGATGTTGTATTAAAGATTTCAGCAAAATTTTTCGTCCTTTGTGTAATCTACTTTCAAAGGACGCTCCTTTTGTCTTTGATGAATCATGCCTAGAAACTTTCTATAAGCTTTACTCTCTTCTTTCTTCAGCTCTTATCATGAATCCTCCAAACTGAGCTCTTCCATTTGAGATCATGTGTGACGCATTTGATTATGCTATGGGTGCTGTCTTGGGACAATGAGTAGATAAGCTTCCTCATGTTATCTACTACGCAAGCAAAACTCTTTAGAAGCACAATTGAATTATACCACCACTGAAAAAGAATTGCTTGCAGTTGTCTTTGCTTTGAACAAATTCAGATCTTATCTGTTGGGTTCCAAAGTAGTGGTCTATTCTGATCATTCTGCTTTGAAACATCTTCTCTCCAAAACGGAAACCAAACCCCATTTGATTCGATGGATCCTCTTGCTTAAAGAGTTTGATTATGAGATCCGGGATAAGAAAGGGTCAGATAATATAGTAGTTGACCATCTTTCTAGAATTTTGATTGACGATACCTCAACTTCACTTCCAATTTGTGATTCCTTTCTAGATGACTAACTATTTAGGGTTTCTCATACAGATTTGCCTTGGTTTGCTGATATTGTGAATTACCTCGCAATAGGCAAAATTCCTTTGTCTTAATCAAAGCAGGAAAAAAATCGATTCTTCTCTCAGATTAAGATGTACTATTGGGAAGATCCTCAACTCTTTAAATATTGTGCTGATCAAATCATTCGTAGATGTGTTCCTAAGAGTGAGTTTCATAGTAGTCTGACCTTTTGTCATAATTTAGCTTGCGAAGGTCATTTTAGTGCAAAGAAAATTGTAGCTAAAATTCTTCAAAGTGATTTCTTTTGGCCTTTACTCTTTCGGAATGCATACTTGTTTTGTAGGTCGTGTCTTCGATGTCAACAGTTAGGATCAATTTTCAGACGAAACATGATGCCCTTAACTCCAATCTTAGTCATTGAGGTTTTTGATGTATGGGGTATTAATTTCATGGGTCCTTTTGTTCAGTCAAATCATAATGAATATATTCTTATGGCTATTGATTATGTGTTTAAATAAGTTGAAGCAGTGGCTACTGAAACCGTCGATCACGCAGTCATGGTTGAGTTCATTTAAAAGAACATTTTTAGTCGGTTTGGTATGCCACGAGCTATTATTAGTAATGGGGGTGCTCACTTCTATAATAGGTATTTCTGTACTTTGGTACAAAGATACTCCATCACTCATAAAGTTGTTACTCCCTATCATCCCCAAACAAGTGGCCAAGTTGAAATATCCAATCGTGAGATTTAGAGAATTCTTGAAAAAATGATTAAGCCAGATCGTAAAGATTGGTCATTAAGACTAAATGATGCTTTGTGGGCTTACCGAATAGCTTTTAAGACTCCGATTGGTATATCACCTCACCATCTCGTCTATGGTAAAGGGTGCCATCTTCCTGAAGAGTTAACACACAGAGCTTTCTGGCCATAAAGAAGCTCAACTTTGATACGAACTCGTTGGTTCTAATAAGAAGTTTCAATTAATTGAGCTTGAAAAATTACGTAATGATGCTTATGAGAGTGCTAAGGTTAAATCAAAGACTAAGGCATTTCATGACAAGCATATCTTGCGTAAGACTTTTGAGCCTAGGAAGAAGGTTTGGTTGTTTAATACACGACTTAAACTTTTTTCTAGAAAGCTGAAGTCATGTTGGGAAGGTCCATACATGGTTATTTCTATTACACCCTACGGTGCAATAGAAATATAAGATTGCAAGACTGGACAGTTGTTCAAAGTTAATAGACAGAGACTTAAACCATACATAGAGGGTAGAGTGCAGAGAGGCACAGTGGAGGCAGTAGAACTTCATGATCCTATTTACTTGGACTAGAGAGGTCAATTTTCGTCAAGCTATCGACGTTAAACTTAGCTTGCTATTGAGCTATCGACTTTAAACTTAACATTTATATGTTGTATCGTAGTTTTTGTTTTTATTTTTAGTTGTATTTTTGTTTTTGTTTTTGCTTTAATTTTTTAGGTTTTAGTAATTTTTATGGTTTTTTTTATCTTTAGTCTTAGTTTGGGTTAGGTTTATTAAGAAAAAGAAAATAAGAAATTGAAAAAACAGGAAAATACAAAAATTTGTCTCAAAGCTCGAGCATCAGCTACCAAAAGTTCGAGCTTGCACACGCTAAGCTCGAGCCCTTATCCATCGCTAACTTTAGGATTTTCAGCGGCTAAGCTCGAGCCTTAATCCTTGGGCTCAAGCCCTGGTACATTAAAATATATAGAAACCCTCGTGCCAAGATTGAAACCCTCGAGCCTTAACTCGTTTTAGCCTCCTTTCTCTCCCAATATGCCCAATCTTTTCAAGTTCTTCATCTTCATCATCTCAAGCTCCAAATCCTACATCCAAAGGTTAGATCTAATCTCAATTTCTCTCAATTATATATATATATATATATATATATATATATATATATATATATAAATATATGTATATATTTTCTATATATATCTCAAGATTCTACCCCAAAACCATGTCCAAATTCCCTAAAATCTAGATTTAATCATCAATATCTTAACTCTAATCATGAATTAATATCCAAACTTGCAGAAATTCGTAATTCAGAGCCTTCCCGTGAAAGCACTATTTTTATGGTTCGAAATTAATGATTTTTTTTTGCATTTTATTACATTTTGAGGCTAAGTACAGAAAAACACAAAAACGCATATAAGGTATATAACATCAATACAAAAATGGACTAAGATATGCAATTTAGGGTGCTTGAATATGAAATATTTGCGCTTATTAGTACCACAAGAGCAAACATGATATCAAAAATTAAAATTTACCCCTAAATGATCCTAGAGCATACAGGAAGTATTAGACTCTAATAACTTGCTTTTCAAAGGTACTATGCTTCAAAAGTTCAAAATCATTGCCAAATATATCTCAAATCTCAATCATATATTTAAAGCTCAAATTAAAGTAGAATGTAACAAGACTACCTTACCCCCAAACTTAAACTGCACATTGTCCTCAATGTGTAATGAGAACAATGAAAGAAATGGAAAGAGTATACCGTGATTGCAAAAGTCATTGAAGCCCGGTAATGATCCATTATGAAAGAGTTCTCCCCCAAACTTAGATGTAAAAACCTACTAGAAAAGCCACACTAGCAACCCACATCAAATATCAAATGGGATAAGCAAATCATACATTCCAAAACAATATAGAACAAGATGCAAAGAGATATGAGGCCAAGCCCTTGGGAAGAATGAAAACATGCATAACTATGTAGAAGGGCAAAATGGTAAATTTATTTTTGAATTTTCGATTTTTTATTTTTATTATATATATATATATATATATATAAGCAAAGAAAAATGTACTGTATATACAACCTACAAAATTAAAAATCAAATGGGCTAAGTTTAACGTCTCTAGCAAGACAGAATGCCACTTTAGAAAATTATTTTTATTTTTTATTTTGAATTGATGAATGCATAAATGTACAAAAAGAAAAGAAAATAAAATAAGAAGAAAAAGAAAATAATTTTTATTTTTTTTTATTTTATAAAAGCATGTATGTACAAAATGAAAGAAACAAAATAAAAGAAAAATAAAGAACAAAATGTATGAACAAAATGTAAAGGAAAATAAAGAAGCCAAAATGCAATAAACAATATGCATAACAATAGGAAAATAAAGAAATGAAAATGCAAGAAAAGATGCAAGAAAGAAGAAAAATGAAAGTAAAACATTTTATTTTATTTTATTTTATTTATTATTATTATTATTATTATTATTTTTTAAACTACAACAAAGTATATACATGCAAAATAAAAATATAAAGAAATGAAAAACAAATAGAAATGAGAGAGAAATAGAGTTGTGAAACTCTACGAAAAATACTAGTGTTTAACGTCTCTAGCAAGACATTGGGTTAACCTACTAGTCAAAAGAATCAAAGACCGGATATGAGACATCCTCATTGATCCGTTTGTCTATTTTCCCAAGTGGATCCTCTCTCATAACAATGTAATTATCCTTCCAAAAGAATTACTTGAAAAGAAATGATGTAAGATGTAATTTGCTTCCTTTCATCCATGATCTTGAAAATGAAATCAATAATAGGCGGCCTTGCACTTGGCAAAGCAATGTCTTTCAAAGACTCAATTGAATTATTAGGAAATGCACTTTTTGCATCCTTTTTCTCTTCCTCAACGATCACCATCTCTTCACTTTCAAGTTAGCTATGGAGTTCATTAGAGAGTTCACTTCATATATGGAGCTTTCAATGTCAAAACCACATCCTTCATACATTTTCAAAAGGCACGCCCTTAAAAGGGTCGTTGGAGATAATAAAAGAAAGGTTCTCTTTTACAAGTTCTTCCTTTTTTTTCTCCTGCCTCTATAATGGTCAACAACTCCTCACTCTCTAAGGTATCAATGGCCTTATGCTCAAGATTATAAGGAATGTCCTTATAATTCATTCTATGCTCTATTGGATTAGTCACTAGCTCACTTGCTTCACCCTCTGCTATTATCATGTTTTGCTCACTTTGATTAGTCATTAATTGACTTGCCTCTTCTTCATCTTCCTCTTGATGAGAAAGAGTATTTACAATTTGCTCAACTTCAACTTTTAGCATGGCTAGCCTATGAGAATGAGAATGGATAAGTTGTCTCCTTTCATTAAGTTCATCAACTAGAGCTAACATTTTATCTTCAAATCTGGGAGAGTAAGGTGATGGAAGTGGTTCTTCATATAATGGTGGGGGAGGGTAGTAGTCATAAGAGGGATCATAAGAGTAAACAAGTCCATTATATGATGATGATTCATGAAATGTATTGGACTCACTCTCATAATGATCATGATATGATGGAGGGTCATAAGGATAATGGGTAAAAAATTTCCCCAAACTTGGATCAAACAAGGGCTCCATTCACATTCACAATCCAAAATAATAATAATAATAAATAAATAAATAAATAAATGCCTCCACACGGGCCGATGCTTTCAACTAGAAAGTATGCTTGGACTTAAAATAAAGCAATATAATCAGCCTCAACAAGGGCTATCTCAAGCATAAAAAGAAGTGAGCAATTAAGCTACAAGAGTTCCAAGAATTGTTCACAAAGGTCCTTAAGCAACTTCAAAATCCAATGATAATATTAATCTCCAATGATTGCTTTAATCTCCAATGTTCGCCTTTCTTGTAGTCAAGTACCTAATTGAACAAATAGTAGTTAGAATGATAGAAGAATGGACAAAATAAAAATAAAGAAAATAGAACAAATATACAAATAATCAAATGAAAACCAATATCTAATTTATCTCTAATTAAACCAAATGATCTCCGGCAGCGGTGCCAAAATTTGATCAATCCCCTTTGTGGGGGTCATTTTTCCTTTAATCAAAATGAGATGTTTGAATGTGTGGTTTAGAAAAAGCCTTTTTGAAAGAATTATCAAAGAGTTAAATTTAAATTTATAAAAACTACTGCTACTATAATGAAGTATATAGTGAGAAGGGATCGAACCCAAGAGACCTTTCTTTGGCTTGGATTTAAATAAGACAATTGGTTTTAACAAGTGATTACCATAAGAGAGAGAAAATAAAAGAGATGGTTGGTTAATTAAGCTAGTGAACAATTAAATTAAAATGCAATGAAAATAAACTAAGTTAGACTTAGGAGTTTAAGAGATAGAAGAGAATTCTCAGGGTTTGTTGGAATCACCACTAAGCTCATGCAATTAACCACTTGCTTCCATTAATGGGGAAAACATTATTGCAATTTAAATGTAGCTTCAATCACTAAATCAACTTGCAATCAAGTATGCATGAATTATTAAATGCAAGTATGAATTGTCTACCTAATGACATATAAACTAGGGTGTAGAACAACCCATCAAGCCTAAGCATACTCCATCAAACTAACGACCATTGCATCTAATGAGAGCATACATTAATCAACATGGTAATGGAATTTGTATATAATAAGTGTGGATTATCAATTCATGCATAGATTGTCTACCTAATGATAAGTAAACTAATATGTAGCACAACCCATTAAGATAAAGTATAACCTATTAAATTAATCAACAATCCCATTCAATAAAAATCATGCCATGGCCATCACTAAACCCAAATAACAATGGAATCTAGTGCTGAGTATAATCCTCTAATCACACATAAACATGCAATTAACATAGAGAATTAATGAAAGAATTAATCTTTAACATCTAATCAAGAGCATAACCCTAGATTAATCACACATAGACATGTAATCAACATATAGAGTTAATGAAAGAATTAAACCAACACAAGCCATAATTTGTTAAATCAAGCATGTAAATATGAATTACAATGCCATAACATCAACTATAACAATATATTAATCTCCCCAAAAATAAAAATTGCAAAGGTTTAGATTACAAGAGACTTAGGGCTTAACCAAGTCCTAAGTGGAGAGCTAGCCCATCATGGTTGTGGTGGTCAAGTGTCAACAAGATTCTCCTCCATGCTTTGCTCCTTCTTCTTCTTCTTCTTTGATGCTCAAGAGAGATGAGTGTGTAGATGCTCTTGAAACCCTTGTGCCTCCATTCTTCTTTTTCTTCTAACCCTTTTCTCTCACTTTTTTCCAGAGAACGTGATATCTCCATTATAGAATAAAATAAAACTTAATAAAACATAATAAAAACTAACCCTCTAAATAAAGGTCCTATTTTCCCTTTAATACAAAAACTAATAAAGCCCATAGGTTACAAAAATCAGCCCAAAAGGTTAAAACCCGTAGCCATAAAAACAGGTCAAACCAGTAACTAAAATTGTTACCAGTAGCATGGCGTTCGGGCGCAGCTTTTAGCGTCCAGACGTAGTGTATAAAAGACTTGTGTCTGGACGTGAAAGATGGCGTTCGGACACAATGCATTCTGCTGCATCCTTGCTTTCTTCTGGAATTTGTCCTGATGCTCTAGCTTGACTCTAAAAGGCCATAATGGACCATTCTTAGCTCATTTTAACTTTATTGCCCTGAAATACACATAAACATAAATTAGGACTAAAATATGAAAGTAAGATAGATGCAAGGACTGAAATACCCTAGCTTAGGTGCTAAAATGTGCAACATTTAAGTACTTATCAGGGGGAAATTACATCCCTTCACCTTATGCTCCTCCATCATATTTTAATCCTTATGAGATTGAGTCTAATGTTCAATATGTATCATCTTATTATGGACTTGATCACTCTTTTTATCTTTCTTATGACTATTGCCCTCCTCTACCATTTTATGATGAACCAACTCCACCACCTTCTAGGTACTCACCCGAATTTTAAGAAAAAAGTGTTAGTTCTATTTGATGTGCTTAATTCACAAACTCAACTTATTCTTTCGCATTCTCAAATCTTAGCCAAGCTTGATGCTCAAGTTGAGTAGCAAATGAAAAAATGGCTAGAACTTTAATTCATATAGATGAGGATGATGAGAGTGAAGAGGAAGAAGTAGCAAGTGAGCAATTTGAAGAATTAATGAGTCCACCAATGGCTAGTCCAATAGAGCATAACTTGACTTATAAGGATTTTCCTTATTTTGATCATGATTTAATTCCGGCCTTTGACACTTTAGAGAGTGAAGAGATGTTGACCACTATAGAGGTAGGAGAGGAGGATGAGGAACTTGTTGAAGAGAGCCTTCCTTCTACTATCTCCAAAGACCCTCTTGAGACATGCCTTTTTGAAATGTATAAAAATTGTGATTTTGACCTTGAAAGCTCAAAAAATGAAATAAACTCTCTAATGGACTCCTTAGCTAACTTGGAAGGTGAGGAGATAGTGATTTTTTAGGAAGAGAAAAAAGATGAAGAGAAGGTGTTTCTTGATATTCCAAATGAGTCTTTGAAAGACATTGACTTGCCAATTTACAAAGGAAGTGATTCTTTGAATACACTTCAAGAGCACAAAAATGAGGCAAGGCTAACCATAATTGATTTTGTTTTTAAGACCGTAGACAAAAGGAACGAAATCATCTCTTTCATTTCTTTTCAAGTCATTCTTTTGGAGGATGATTTCATTGTCGTAAGTGAGGCATTAAATGAGAAAATTGAAAAGAGGGTCAATAAAGATGTTTCATATCCGGTCTTTGATACTTTCGACTAGTAAGTCTACCCAATGTCTTGCTAGAGACGTTAAACACTAGCATTCGTAGAGTTTACAACTCTATTCCTTCCCCATTTCTTTTTATTTTTCACTTCTTGCGGTGTCTAGATATGTTCCATTGCACTTCCTTGTCAAAAAATCAGGTTTTTAGACCATATTCATGCATTTTGGGGCCTTAGAAAAATTTCTTCCTTTGATTTTTTTTTTAAATTCAGCATTTTGTGCCTAGGCAGGGCCTAGTTCGATCGATTGAAAACTTTCTCGATCTATCAACGCTTATTCCGATCAATCGAAAATGGTCTCAACTGATCTAAAATTTTTGATCCCAGGGCAATAATGTTCATGTTTTCGATTGATCTTGCCCCAGATCAATCGATTGAAGTAAATTTCGATCAATTAAAGTAAAAAAAAAAAAAAAAAAAAAAAAAAGGAGCAAATTTTTTTTTATTTTTCATTATTTTGTTTTTGCATCATTTCTTACTTTTTGCATTGTATATATCTTTCATTATATTCTGCCTTCTTTATTTTTATTTTTCTTTTTATATTTTATTCTTTATTTTTCTTACATTTTGTCTATGCATTCCTTTCATAAAAAGAAAAACATAAAAACTTTTTACCATTGTGCCCTTGTGTGTATTCATGCTTTCATACTTGGTGTAGGGCTTGCTCTCTTATCTCTTCTATCTTGTGGTATATTGCCTTAGAGTGTATCATTTCATTTGTCTCTTATCCCATTTGATATTCGAAGTGAGTTTGCTAGTGTGGTTATTCAAATAGGTTGTTGATTCCAAGTTTGGAGGTGCACTCTTTCCCAATGGATCATTACCGAGCTTCATGTCTTTGCCACCACGGTATATTTTTTCCATCTTTTCCATTGTTCTCATTACATATTGAGGACGACATGCGGTTTAAGTTGGGGGGTAAGGTGACCTTGTTGCATTCTACTTAAGTTTGAGACTTAATTGAATGATTGAGATTTGAGATCAATGTTTGCGATGATTTTGATCTTTTGAGGACCATGATACTTAGAATTTAAAAATTGTTTGACTTGAGAGTTTAATACTCCTTGTATGCCTTGTGGATGTCATTTGGGAGTAAATTTTTTCGAAAGATTGATATCATACTTGCATTTGTGATCCATATCATTCTGATTTGGTAATTGTTTTGAGATTCACTCTAGGATTCTACACTAGCATAGGCGCACACTAACTCAAATTTGTAAAAGCAAACAAAGTGAGGACTTCTCCCAAAAGGTGAAAAGTGGAAAATGATTAGACGGAGGTTGTTTTGATTTGTAGCCTAGTTGATTTGAGTTTGTAAGTCCTTAGGGGTGTTTTAACGCCTAGTACCCTAAAGCCGTCCGGTTTAGGAGTCATTGGCCTAACGCACTACCTCATGAATTGCTAAAAAGCTTAATAAATCAACATATTGCACCATACTTCCATCTTTGATCCTAAAAATAAAATTAAAAAAAAAAAATCAAGTGAAAAGAATAAGTGCACCTAGATGAATAAAGTTTTAATAAAAGGTCTATTCTTTGTCTTGATGATCGGTACTAGATTTGTATGTTAGTTTGAGGGCAGATGTGATCATTTCTTTAGTTAGCTTAGATAGCAATATATTTGAGGCCGGTTCACTTAAAAAGGATTCTAGATTTATTTTAATTTGCATGATCATTGTCTTAATATGTGGAGGACCATACTTGTTTGCTTGGTGTTGAGATTTTGGAGAATTGCTTAGAGATGGTTGAAATATTGCATACTTGAGGTAGTTTTCTCCCAATACTTGTTTTGTATGTTGGTGCCTCTTAAGTGAGAAAGAGCTTAATAATTGTGGGTATCATTTCTAAAAACCCTCATGAGACTTCACTTGTCCACTAGGGGTAACTTAGGGGTTTAAAAGGCTTGTCACATATGCTAAATGCAATCGTGTTCCCTACGAAAGTGGCGTTATCCTTTCATTGCTTTCTAGTTCATAGTTATATAGTTGTTTATTTCTTTATTTTCTTTATAGTTTATTGTTAGGGACTAGCAATATCTAAGTTTGAGGATGTGATGAGTGCGTAAATGTGATGCATTTTTGCACCTAATTAAGCTAGGGTATTTTAGTGCAATCATCTATATTACTTTCATGTTTTAGTACTTATTTGTGTTTTTGTCTACTTCAAGTCAATAAGGTTCAAACAGGCTAAAAAGAGCCTTTTAGCTCAGTTTTGGAGCTAAGGAGAAGATCCGGAAGAAGTCAGAAAAATTGTTCTGAAGGAACTTTGATCGATCGAAGGAAGTCCCAATCAATCAAAGATATCTACAATCGATCGAGATCAAGTCAGTGCCAGCTCAATGGATAAGGTTGTTAGGTGTCAAAAGTGTCTTGCCACGTCAGTTTCGATCGATCGAAACAAGTGTTAGATCGATTGAAGTGACGGCTGGCAGTGTGCTGTCTAATTCCCGAGCACGTCCAGACTTTACCAACCTTTGTAGCTGTGAATTCCACCAATCAAATGCAGTATTTCTGACTTGTTGCTTACTCAAAGAGGCTTGTATAAAGGGGGAATTGACCATTTTGTAAAATATCTTTTATCTTCAATTTTATTTTGTTTTTACATTGAAATAGTTAGTTTTTCTCTCTAGAAAAGTTAGAGATTAGGGTTAGACAGAAAAAAGAAGAGTTGAGGCACCAAGAACACATCTCAAAATCAACACACTCTCTTTCTAGAATTCAAAAAAGAAGGAGAGGAAAAAGATGGAGCCATGTTTGGGGATTGCCCTTGAGGGTTCTAAGATGAAATTCACCTCCTCCATGATTGGCTAAACTTCTCCTTGGGGCTTGGATGAGTCCCAAGTTTGTTATCGAAACCTCTATCTCTTTCATACTTCTTGGGGAATAATATCTTGTGATTAGTGTTTTAGCCTTGTGAATTTAATGAATCTTGGGTTCTCCTTTAATTTTATGGATTAATTCTTTCCATTGACTCTCTATGTGATTACATGTTGTCTTATGTGTGATTATTTGAGAATTGATCTCTACACTAGTTTTTCTATATTAATTGCATGTTTATGAGTGGTTGATTGAGAATCTAGTGATGGCTAGACATGGTTTTTACTAGATGGGTTTGCCAATTAATTTGATGGATTATACTTATGCTTGATGGGTTGTTCTACAATTTAATTCATATTTGTAGGTAGGTGTAATACCCCTAATTTTAAAAAGGACTTAATTGAAATTTAGTTATTGTATTTGATGTGCTTATGTGGTTATGTTTATCGATTAATTGTTCTATTTTTATTTTTATGTGGATTGGTTGTTTAATTGACTAATTGTTATTTCATTGAATTGTTTGTTTAATTGGTTGTCTAATTATATTTTTATTTCCTTTACTTGAATTAAATTAGTTTTAATTATTTAAATGGTTTGTTTGTTTATTTAAATGAGTTAATTAGGCTTAATTATTGGTATTTTTAATTGTATTATAAAATTAGGGTTTTAGTCTTTTATGGATCACGTATTAGCCGACTAGACTAGGAGTTAATTAGGTTTTCCATCTCTGATTAGAATTGGACCTAGGGTTTTATTGGTGCCTATATATATACTGTGATATGTCTTCAAAAGGGTTTTAGAACCCTATGCACGTACAATATTATAGAGAGAAAATAGAGAGAGGGATTGTGAGGAAAATAAAGGGAGTTCAGCTAGGGTTTTTGGCTGTGGATTAAAGGACGGACAAAGGACGGACCTAGGAGGAGGGAAGGTTGAGTAGAGGAGTCCTTGATGACAGTCACGATCGCCGGAAAAGCTTAGGAAGACGGCGGCAAGGTTTTGATTCCAAAAACCAAACAGGCAAGTTCTATTTCTTACTCTCTCTTTTTAACCTGTCTTCTGTGCAAGCCTAGGTAATCTCCAGGAACTAAACGGATGTTAAATGGATTAAGTATGGATGTTAAATCTGTTTTTAAACTGTAAAATACGTTTTGAATGATTAAATTTAATTGTTTGAATAACACGGTTAAATTCTATATTAAATTTTTATTAATGATACATACTGTGTTTTAAATATTTTCTGGGCAACCTTGGGATGCAGATGGATTTCTGGGAACTTATAAAAGACATTACAGAGTGTTTATATCTTTGTCGGAGGCGAGAACGATGATAGAATGCAGGGACAGAGCTGGCTCTCAAAGGAATGGAGCCGGCTGCAAAGGAATTTGGACCACGGCTCTCTGTGAGAGAGAGAGAGAGCCAGCTCCACGGAACTAGGGAGCCGGCTCCCTAGCTCACAGAGCCGGCTCCCAAGGTAGGGGAGCCGGTTCTCAAGGGTGAGAGCTTGCTTTCTCATTTGTGAGAGCAAGCTTTTTTGCTAAATTTGTTACAGGAACGATTTTTTCTATGCTTTTTAGTAAAAGAGCTTGCTCTGTAGTTTTGAGCGTATGCTCTTTTAGTTGAGAGCTTGCTCTGTAGTTTTGAGAGCATTCTCTGTAGTTTTGAGAGCATGCTCTTTTAGTTGCGAGCATGCTTTATTAGGTTGAGAGCAAGCTCTTTTGCCAAAATACCTACTGGTGTGGTTTTCCTACGGTTTTGATAATTTTTTTATTTATTTTCGAACTGTTATAGGTTGATTAAGTTGGATTCTAAATGGTTCTTATGAGATATTAGGATCCCATTATGCATAATCTTTATCAATATGCTAAAGTCTTGAACAGTAGGAAAGTTTAAACGATTTCGCATGCGGTTAACGGATAATAAATATTTAGTTGCTTAACCGTATTTCAGCAACTTAAATGACTGGAAACTAATTTTTAAATCTGTATGGGATGCATAATAGAGTCACATACATATTAGATTTTGTTATGTGTATCTTGGATTTTAATTGAAGAATTAATAAATTATATTCTATCAATTCATGGATATTAGTCTGGATTTTAATTCGACAAATTACTAAATTATATTCTATCAAATTACATGGATGTGAGTCTGGATTTTAATTGAAGAATTGTTAAATTATATTCTATCAAGTACATGGATGTTGGTCTGGATTTTAATCGTAGAGTTAATAAATTATATTCTATCAATTTCATGAATGTATTCTGGATATTTAATTGATGAACTATTCAATTTTGTCTCGTCAATTACATGGATGGATTTTGGGTTTTAAACTGACGAACTATTCAATTTTGTTTCGTCAGTTACATGGATTTTGTTATGGATTTTTAGTTGATGAACTGTTTAAATTCTATTTTATCAACTATATGGATTATGTGGGTTGTATTTGATGTACTGTATGAGGTATTGCATCATTACGGATCATTTGCATTATATGCACTGGTATGGGACAGTGCATATGGAGGGACAGAGTAGATCAAAATGCTAAATCCTACCCATTCATATATACAGAATGGATTAACTAAAATAGTTAAATCCTACATGATTTTATATCCTGTCAACTAAAATAGTTGAACGACATATTGGATGGTTGTTTATATTTTTGTATTAGGAAGGATAGGGATTTATTAAAACATTTAAATCCTAATTATATGTTTTGTTTTGAGCGACGAATAGTTGACCGGCACAACATTGTATTTGGATGGAATTTATATATATAATTATGGTACCACGATCTGAGCTTGAGTCTCATAATCGATGGTTAGAGAGCGTATATGCAGTAGGATGCATAGTTGGCTATGTTAGTTGAGGTATACCCTATTAGGCTTAGGTAATCATGCCCACTCAGGTGCGTTTTGCATGTTACCTTCTATTCAGGTTGAAGCCCTCATCATAGTTCAGTGAGAGTCCTGTAGTGTGAATATATATATATATATATATATATATATATATTTGTAGACTATATAGATATGGTTAAGACATCTAGGATGTATCTGCGTATTGGGTCTCTGTTTGGATTATAGTTAGGATAAAACTTGTTCGTGGGCTTGACCCACTATTATTTTTTAGGTAACAGACGGTTTCAGGTCTTAGAGATTGTTCGTGCTGAGCAGAGACGGCTACTCATTCTTCCGGCAACGTAGGAGTTTTTTTCATGGTTTAGCATTGGAGTTCTTCAGTTGTTGTTTGCAGTGTTGGAGTTTTATTAGGGGTCCAGGAGATGAATTCCCGAGTTGTATTAGAATGGAGAAGTTGAATGTATCAGAATAGTTTCTTATTTATAAAATTTATTCTAAGGTTTCAGTTTTTGGATTATCATTTTAGTTTCTTTTCAGTAATCTTATTTATTCCTGTGTATCTTAATTGTATTCTGTGTTCGTTTATTGCTAATTGGTTTGATATCATCGGTTAATCGGGCGTGGGCCTGGCCAACTCGCATCCGGAGAGCCGGGGGTATCACAATTGGTATCAGAGCACTCCAGGTTCAAATGTCCTTAGGAGTGTCTTTCGTTATAGGACTTCCGCATTGCGTCTTTTAAAACTTAGAGCCATATTAGGATTCGTTATACTTTCTTTATGGTTCGTTAGGAGGAGTTGATGTCAATTATATTCCATAGTTATGGAATGGTTGACACTAGGAGGAGGATGGGGTCCAAGGGGAAAGCAATAAAGACCCAAAGGAGTAAATGAGTACGTTATCGAGTTCTTTGGCAAAAGCAGAACTTGGGATCGAAGATTTAATTCTGGGGTTGGTATTACTTAGAAAATATAAGCCAAGGAAGGATTAAGGTGTACATATTAGGTCGTCGCTTGTCGGGATCAACACGACTTCAGTTGTTCTCAAATAGGAGACAAGTGAGGAGTAAGGTCCGAAGAGGATCCTAATAGAGGAAACTTCAGCGTATCCAAGAAAAAGGATACTAAATCTTGAAGATGAAGGATCACACGAGGGTGATCTTATTCGCTAGTAGTATAGTGAATGATATTAGTAGAGTTGGTGTGGATGAATCTACAAATGCTTAAATTTTCGTATCATCTCTAATGGAGATAGAGAAAAAGGTACTCTTTAGGAGTTTGGGAATTGGATGGAGTTCTTATCAGAACGAAGACGTGATTTTATATCACATTTCGGAGAGTATGGGGATTAGGTTGTGACATTCTAAGTTGCTTTATAAAGCCACGTTAGACGGTTTGCATTCCGCGTATAAGGAGGATGAGGGTTAAGCCCTTTGGTATTTGCTTAGGCAAATGAATGTTACTTTTAAGCTATGGTTAAAAGATATGTTTTGCAGTTGGATGAGTACCTACGAAATTATAAAAGGAACTTTTATGAAGTACTTTTGCAAGTCGTTTTCCAAGGAGGATTTCTTTTCTAGAATGGACAATGTCTTAAGTAAAATTATATTTTGTTCTTTTGTTATGTGGTCTTACGTGTTTCATTTTTGTTAGTTATTCAGGATTTGGATTATAGTTTGGTTAGGGACACAAGTATGTGATCAGCCAACTATTGTTTTAATAACATGGAAAAATAGCGTTATCTACGTTAGGATTGTGAGCATGTGGTCATAGGATTTGGTAGATATACATAATTCTAGCCAATCTATTAGACCTAGATACGTATCACTATGGTATGTTACTTGGGATGGGATAGTTAAACTATTAACACGCGTCAAATAATCTGAAATGATTAGTTTGCTATGCTTTACACTAGATATGGATTCGTTTTTGCAACACCCTAATAATGGTGGATGTTAATGTGGTGGTATTCGTAAGGTGGTGGTAGATAAGGATCACTGTAATGCCACTATGGTTTATCAAGGGTGTCAGAGGTGCAGAACATCTTCTTGGAAATTTCAAAACTGGTCACCAAGACGGAAGGAGGATTTTGTGCTGGTAGGTACTTATTAGAATGATGCCGAGAGAGGATAGTGGACTGATTAAATCTTCATCAGTCTATACGTAACCAAGACACTATACACAAGGGTGTCATTTGGAGGGGTTGTTGGTGTTGCACTTGGAGGAGGAACTAAAGTTTCTACACTGTATAAAATGTGAATTTTTTTTTTTTAAGGTCATAGTTCGCAACAATTAGCTATTGCTATGACAGTTATGGCTGTATAGAAGCTGAAAAAGTTCCATATTCATTTGAAGCGAGACAAGGAGTCAAATTGACACTTACTTATATTAAAGAAATAGGGTATGTCAAAGACAGAATGGTGAGACTGATCACCTATATCAGGAAGAGGTGCACGGTGTGTGCAAAACTCATAGTTTGTAGACTTTTGATATCGGTTGGTTTATCACGGAATAGTATGTAAGGATTCAGTTGCAGGGTTAACTTTTGATGATGCTCCAATTTAACCAATGGGTGCAGACGAAAGCTGGTGGTACCAGACTAATGGTACTTTCTATAGAAAAATTGGAGAGAGGATGTAAGGACTGAGGTTCACAAGTCTTAGTTCTTTAATTGTTTTCTAATGAAAATATGATACTTCACGGTATGAAGCAGACGTTTGGAGGACAGGCCGGATGAGGGACATAATGATTTGGTATCCAAAGTCTAATATTTGTTAGCTAATCGAGATGGACCATCAGAGATTACTAGATCCTTACTGACATTTTCTATACTCAGGTGGAAATGATAGAGCCTTTTTATGGATTTAGTTGAGGCGTTGATGACTTTTCAAGAGGGTCAGGATTTTGGTTGGGATGTTGGTTGGTTTCTTTATTAAATCAGCTCAATTCTGGTTTATTTCGAACTGGTGGGATATTCGTTCGTATGACTAAAGTGGATTACAAGACGACTTAGATGCATCAAAGTGGTGATTCACACTTTGCATTAAGTTCTGTCTGGTGGAAGGGAATAGGGAAGTAAACGCTCTCAACAACTGATAGGATATTCATATCTTTCGATTCATTGGGGAGTTCGCAGTTGAAGTTTTAGCCTGTATAATAATGGCACTAGCTGTAATCACGGAAATTAAGGAAGTCAACTGCAAATATTGGGGTTGATCTTCGTGGAGGTGTTACTTTACTCAACTAGAGCTTAAGGTATTGATGGAGGATTAGTAGTTTTGTTAGTGTTGTCAAGATGAATGCGATTTAAAATCGGCACTTCTTCTCAATGCACTCGGATGATTATAAGGTACACCAAGACATCGAATGTCTGGTCAAGTGAACCGGTTGATGAAGGGACGTGTTTAATTGGTATATCTGGATTGGTTAGTTTTAAATTTATGTCATGCGTATGATATGCATGCTAGGACTATGTGTGATTTAGTTTATGTTGAGTTTAAAATTGGGATATGGTTGAATTAAGGCATGGTTGATTTGCCAAAGTATAACTAAATATACTTCAAGAGGCATGGTTGATTTGCCAAAAGACATGGTTTGAATTGTCAACATGGTTGATTTGGCCAAAGTATAACTATATATACTCTAGGAGGCATGGTTGATTTGCCAAACGTATACATAAATATACTTGAGGAGGCATGGTTAAGTTGCTAAGGTATGAATAAATATATTCATACTAACAGGGTTGAATTGCTAAATATAGGAACCTTGTTTATTCTGGGATGCATTGGAATTCGGTGGAGCCTATACACAGAGGCTGAGTCCACACGAGAACGGAAATGAATTTTAAAAATACATAATTCAAAGTTTTGTGAATTCCGAGGACGGAATTCCTTTTGTTAGGGGGGAGGAATGTAATATCCCTAATTTTAAAAAGGACTTAATTTGAATTTAGTTATTGTATTTGATGTGCTTATGCAGTTATGTGCTTTATGTTTATTGATTAATTGTTTTTTTTTTTTTTAATGTGGATTGGTTGTTTAATTGACTAATTGTTATTTAATTGAATTGTTTGTTTAATTGGTTGTCTAATTATATTTTTATTTTCTTTACTTGAATTAAATTAGTTTTAATTATTTAAATGGTTTGTTTGTTTATTTAAATGAGTTAATTAGGTTTAATTATTGGTATTTTTAATTGTATTATAAAATTAGGATTTTAGTCTTTTATGGATCATGTATTGGCTGACTAGACTAGGAGTTAATTAGGTTTTCCATCTCTGAATAGAATTGGACCTAGGGTTTTATTGGTGCCTATATATATACTGTGATACGTCTTCAAAAGGGTTTTAGAACCCTATGCACGTACAGTATTATAGAGAGAAAATAGAGAGAGGGATTGTGAGGAAAACAAAGGGAGTTCACCTAGGATTTTTGGTTGTGGATTACAGGACGGACCTAGGAAGAAGGAAGGTTGAGTAGAGGAGTCCTTGATGATAGTCACGATCGTCGGAAAAGCTTAGGAAGACGGCGGCAAGGTTTTGATTCCAAAACCACACAGGCAAGTTCTATTTTTTGCTCTCTCTCTTTGACCTGTAATCTGTGCATGCTTAGGTAATCTCCAGGAACTAAACAGATGATAAATGGATTAAGTATGCATGTTAAATCTGTTTTTAAACTGTAAAATACGTGTTGAATGAATAAATTTAATTATCTGAATAACACGGTTAAATTCTGTATTAAATTTTTATTAATGATACATATTGTGTTTTAAATATTTTCTGGGCAACCTTGGGACGTAGATGGATTTCAAGGAACTTATATAAGATATTATAGAGTGTTTATATCCTTGTCGGAGGCAAGAACAATGATAGAATCCAGGGACAGAGCCGGCTCTCAAAGGAATGGAGCTGGCTGCAAAGGAATTTGGACCACGACTCTCTGTGAAAGAGAGAGCCGGCTCCATGGAACTAGGGAGCCGGCTCCCTAACTCACAGAGCCGACTCCCAAGGTAGGGGAGCTAGCTCTCAAGGGTGAGAGCTTGCTCTCTCATTTGTGAGAGCAAGCTCTTTTGCCAAATTTTTTACAGGAACAATTTTTTCTATGGTTTTTAGTGAAAAAGCTTGCTCTGTAGTTTTGAGAGTATGCTCTTTTAGTTGAGAGCTTGCTCTGTAGTTTTGAGAGCATGCTTTTTTAGTTGAGAGCATGCTCTATTAGGTTGAGAGCAAGCTCTTTTGCCAAAATACCTACTGGTGGTTTTCCTACGGTTTTGTTAATTTTTTTTATTTATTTCAGAACTGTTGTGGGTTGATTAAGTTGGATTCTAAATGGTTCTTATGAGATATTAGGATCCCATTATGCATAATCTTTATCAATATGCTAAAGTCTTGAACAGTAGGAAAGTTTAAACGATTTCGCATGCGGTTAACGGATAATAAATATTTAGTTGCTTAACCATATTTCAGCAACTTAAATGACTGGAAACTAATTTTTAAATTTGTATAGGATGCATAATAGAGTCATATACATGTTAGATTTTGTTATGTGTATCTTGGATTTTAATTAAAGAATTAATAAATTATATTCTGTCAATTCATGGATATTGGTCTGGATTTTCATTTGACGAATTATTAAATTATATTCTATCAAATTACGTAGATGTGAGTCTGGATTTTAATTGAAGAATTGTTAAATTATATTCTATCAAGTACATAGATGTTGGTCTGGATTTTAATTGTAGAGTTAGTAAATTATAATCTATCAATTTCATGAATGTATTCTGCATATTTAATTGTTGAACTATTCAATTTTGTCTCGTCAATTACATGGATGGATTTTGGGTTTTAAACTGACGAACTATTCAATTTTGTTTCATTAGTTACATGGATTTTGTTATGGATTTTTAGTTGATGAACTGTTTAAATTCTATTTTATCAACTATATAGATTATGTGGGTTGTATTTGATGTACTGTATGAGGTGTTGTATTATTACAGATCATTTGTATTATATGCACTGGTATAGGACGGTGGCATATGGAGGGACATATTAGATTAAAATGCTAAATCCTACCCATTCATATATACAGAATAGATTAACTAAAATAGTTAAATCCTACATGGTTTCATATCCTGTCAACTAAAACAGTTGAACGACATATTGGATGGTTGTTTATATTTTTGTATTAGGAAGGATATGGATTTAATTAAAATATTTAAGTCCTAATTATATGTTTTGTTTTGAGCGATGAACAGTTGACCGGCACAACATTGTATTTGGATGGAATTTATATATATAATTATGGTACCGCGATCTGAGCTTGAGTCTCATAGTCGACAGTTAGGGAGCGTATATGCAGTAGGATGCGTAGCTGGCTATGTTGGTTGAGGTATACCTTGTTAGGCTTAGGTAGTCATACCCACTCAAGTGTGTTTTGCATGTTTCCTTTTATTCAGGTTGAGGCCCTCATCATAGTTCAGTGAGAGTCCTGTAGTGTGAATATATATATATTTATTTATTTATGGACTATATAGATATGGTTGAGACATCTAGGATGTATCTACTTACCGGGTCTCTGTTTGGATTGTAGTTAGGATAGAACTTGTTCGTGGGCCTGACCCACTATTACGTTTCAGGTAACGGACGGTTCTAGGTTTTAGAGCTTGTTCGTGCTGAGCAGAGACGGCTACTCATTCTTCCGATGACGTAGAAGTTTTCTTCATGGTTTAGCATTAGAGTTCTTCAGTTGTTATTTTTAATGTTAGAGTTTTATTAGGGGTCCACCAGATGGATTCGCGAGTTGTATTAGAAATGAAGAAGTTGAATGTATCAGAATAGTTTCTTATTTATAAAATTTATTCTGAGGTTTTAGTTTCTGGATTATCATTTTAGTTTCTTTTCAGCAATCTTATTTATTCCTGTGTATCTTAATTGTATTCTGTGTTCGTGTAACGAGCCGGTCATTTACCTCCCTTTCTTTTTTCCTGAAATTTTACGAATGAATTTTTTTTCATTTAATTTTCCTTTCTGAACTCTATTTCTTGTCGCTTAGTGTCGTCTTGTGTGCTTGGAAATGATTTCTAAGACTATTTTGTTCGGATTGACAACTTCCCTTAAAGACCGAGTCATTTCTATATTTTTCGTTTTTCGATACTATTCACTTTTTCGTCCTTTTTTCCCTATTCTCTCTTTTCCTCGTTTGTCAGTTTTTGGCACAACCTCACTTTTCATGCTCGGAGTTAGTTTTTGACTTCACCTATCTTCATTCGAAGTGGCTTCCACGAAATACGTATCTTCACTTTTTTAAGAAAGTATTCTGGTTGCTCCCGTTGTCCATAGGGGCATGGATGCATAGTTCTTTGGAATTATTTTTTTTTCTTGGGGTGTTTTTCGTCAATATCTTTTGAAGATATTTTATTTTAGGGGTTTTTAAGAAAATATTTTTGGAAGATATTTTCATTCTGGGTCATTAGTACAGTTAACCCTTTTTGGAGGGACCATTGTGCAATTAACGAAAGTTATTGCAAAATACCTCGTCTGGAGCCTGGATCCTTGTACGGGATTCATTTTCACATTTTGTCAAGTTGTGTACTCTTAGAATTTCGTTCTGGTCGTTTTTCTCCAGTTTCAGCGTTTCTGACCCCAGTTGCCGCCGAACTTGTTCGGGGCATATCTCTCTGTTCGAGACTTAGTTTTTGACGTCGTTTCTTCCATTGTTCATATTTTCTCATTTTGAACCTTTTTCATTCATGGATTTTTGCCGTTTGAGCGCATTTTCTCAAAATCCACTTTTCCAGACCCGGCGGGGCCCTTTCGGGGCACTTTTAGGGTTTTTCTATAAATAGGGGACTTAAAGAGAAAAATTAGAATTTTCTTCTCTCTCTCCTCTCTCTTGGCCGGCAGCCATGGCTGCCAAGGGACTGCCACGCTTCTTCTCCATTTTTCGGCCACTTCCCTCGAGTGAAAACTCTTCGGCCTTAACGTTTAATGCTTGTCTTGACGACGCGCACCTTTCACCCTTATTAGAACCTATTTCTGACCAAATTTTGAGTTTGGGTTTGAAGTCAAGTTGTGATTTTCATGGGGCTTCTTGGGGATTCTTGTTCACCGTGTTGTCCCTGACAAAACCCTTCGGTATTGTCGAATTCGAAGCACTTTTATTTCGGTGGGCCTTTGAGGTTTTCATCTCAAATTGAGGTAGGGGGTGTTATAGTTTATATTCTTGCTATATTACATGCCATGGATGCTTGTACTACTTGTTTACATGCTTGAATGTCAAATCTAGAATTTTTAATTAATTCTTTGTGTAAGATTTAATTTTCCCGGTTGCTCATATCTTTGTTTAAACATGTAGCATGATATTAAATTACCCCTTGACATGATCATTGACATATATTAAACCTAGATCATTTGGACAAGTAATGAAGATTTTATTTAATATTTATCTTAGGTAAAAGATTAAATCATGTGGCCTTAACTAGTTTGAAATCAATATGTGTTAGCATATTAAATTAGGCCCTAGCATACTCTTCAACATATGTGAATTTGAGAATATTTGATGATGTTTTAAAATCTAGAGACAAATGATTAATTTGATTAATTAATTTATTTCTAGTGTATTATTCACTCCATTGGATTTCCGACTTGATAATCTTGGTATGCATGCCATATAGTTTCACATATATTTAATCGAGAACATTTAATTAAGTTTTGAAAACCTTTTGTTTAATTATTTTCTAGTATTAAAGTTTAATGCTCATGGTCGTAACTTGCATGTAATTCGCTTGTAATAGGTTATTAAATCAAGTCCTGGCATGTTGTATAACATATATTAATTTGAGATCATTTAGATAAATTTCAAAACCTAGAGATTTTAATTAAATGGAATAATTAAAATCCATTCAATAGCTTTTTGGTCTTGATTAAGTTTCTAAATTGGAATTCATACTTTTCTTGACAAGTTCCTTCACATATATCAATTGAGAATAATCGGATAAGTTTTGAGACTTACATTTGCTTATTTTTTTTGTATGGAATTTAAATCACATGGTCGTGTCTTGTATGAAATGAACTTGTAACTTGATGTTGGACTTGTATTTCACGAAGCTTTTAGCTATTCATCATGTATCTAGACCCCTTGTCTCTTGATCTCATTAAGGTAGTTAATGAACTAGTATGGTTGTCTTAGAATGATTTAAGTTACTAATGTGTTGTTAAATAAGTAATTGAATCATGTGTCTTATACTTGTGGTATATGTACTTCAATGGATTTCTTATGCTATATATCTTGGTTATAATCTATATAGATGCATACTATGTTTTCTTGACATTTCACACGCCATTATTGTTGATGAACTTAGGGCATGACTTGTGTGTTCCAAAATCTTGGTTGTGCATGAAACATGGTTAATGCATTTCTTGTATTTTAATACAATCTTGACTTGCACAACTTGTTGATTTTGGGACTTGGGATATCAATCAAGAATTGTCATGGCTAGGACTTGGTTCTAGTACAGGGGAAGGTACCCTTGGGTTGATAGCCCTAAAGTGATCCCAAGAATAGGGGAAGGTACCCTTGGGTTGATAACCCTAAAGTGATCCCATGAGTAGGGGAAGGTACCCTTGGGTTGATAACCCTAAAGTGATCCCAAGAGTACGGTTTTAATCCGGGCGATATCCAAGTTTCCACATTGTTTGATTTCACTCTTTAGATTTCAAGCGTTGCATTCCTCGAAATTTTAAAACTCCTTCGTGTTATAGGAAATGTTCCATCCTTAATTAATTGCATAGATATTATGCCTTGTTCTCATTTTCGTGTGTTACTCCTATCGTGTTAATTAAAATGCTCTAACCATGTTATTGTATTGATAATGTAATTCTTGTTAACTTGTATCCAAGTATGCTTCTTGTCGTGTTAATTGGTATGTTCCAGTCTTGCTTAATTGTATTGATAATGCAATTCATGTTAATCTATTTTCAAGCATCTTTCTTGTCGTGTTGTATGGATTGTTCCAAACCCTGTTTAACTACATTGATAATGTAATTCATGTTAACTTATAAACTTCTCGTGTTCGTTGGATTACCCCAACCTTGACTTGTTTCATACATGTATATGTATCATGATTCTTGTTGACATTGCTCTAGGATAGCTTAGGATGCTCCCTGAGTCTCACCTTTGACATAGACGTTAGGTGACATGATCCCTTTTGAACTGATTCATGTTAGTCTAAAAATCTCTAAAGAAATCGAGTTGATGCATGCTCATTCTCTATGAGTAAACTTGTTTACTCACCTCGAAGTTACTGGGGGATTTGTTCAGGTACGAAGACTTGGTTCGTGATGCTTGTCGATCATTCTGTGGATGACTTGTAGCTTTTAAGTTTCCATTTCAGGCAAATGTTAGCAAGAGATGCCTTTTGTAGCTTTATTTGACAAAATGTGTATATTTGATTCCATTTATGTAATGTGTACATAAGTACACCCTTTTCATTGTATTCAACATATATAAGATGAGGCCGAAGGCCAATGACATGTACCTTGTATCCTATGTAACTTTTAACTTCATGAAATATTATGAAAATATTGAAAAATGTCAAGTGTTTGTCTCACCATGGTTGCATCGGGTGTGGGAATTTCATTTTCATTCTTTTATAGGGTCTCATTAATCATGTATGAAGTGTGGCCTAGGGCCAAATGGTAACTTGAAACCATTTCTTAATTTTGGTTTTCACTTTTCTCATTTCAAGTTAATTTTCGCCTTTTTAGCATTTGGGAGGTCAGATTTTGACTCGGCCATTTTTGGGAGCCGTGGACCCTTCCCACACACTCAAAATCATCGTTTACGTTTGTATGAATGACCGTTTCCATGAAAAACCCTTTCGTTTGTGTTTTGAGCCTCCTATGGATTCATTTCACCTTTTTATTGAAAAACTCGGCCCAAGGGCATTTTAGGGATTTCCTTTGGGAAATAAATTCCGTTCTCAACTCCGTCACATAGAAAATGTAATTTTAGGGGGATTTTCTTCATGACATTTTTCCAAAAAATGTCATCTTGACCTCGAAAATCGTGCTCCAAACTCATTTTTCTGCTAAAACACTGTTTCTGCTGCATTTTTAGCATTCTGTTCAAGTTGAACCAGTTCAAGAATAGTTGAACTGGTTCAAGGTGTCATTTTAGTTCAGCTTGGGCATACTTCCAATGTTGAACCGGTTTAAAAATGCTGAATCGGTTTAAGTCTTCCAGAGTTTTCAGTTTTGGACTTCCAATTTCAATCTGACATAACTTCTTCGTTTCAACTTGGAATTGGTCCATTCTTGAGTCTAAACCGACCATGTCGAAGTAAGCTTTTCAATGGTACCAATTTCAACTTCATATTCTTTTCCTATCTTAAGATATCCTCATTTTAGTGAGAGGGTGTTGGATTTGGTTCGAACCGGGATAGGGTTCAACTGGGATTTCAGTTCCTTTAGCCTTGGGACTTCATGTGAAGTTTCCAAAGGATGGTTTTGGATGTTTTTAATCTAATTTGACTTGTTGAAAGTTAAATTCCTTCCTCCTTGGGTAAAATGACCATTTTTACCCTTGGTCCTTCTTTCGGTAGGGTTTTGACACCCTTGTCTCTGTTTTGCTTCCGTTGAGTTTCGAAACTCCTCGAAGGGCCATTCTTGTGTCTTAGGGATGACATACATCTCTAAGGACTTGTCTTTGTTTTGCTTCCACATCAGTTCTTATTGAGTTCCATGACCTCATGGAAGGTCATCTTAGGGTCTTAGAGGTGTTTTTTGCCTTGGGAGACCGTTGTCTTGTTTCTAGCTTCTGCATCTTGGATCTAGTTTGGGTCATCATGGTACACATTGGGTTGGAAAAATCCAGGGTCTTTACAGTTCGTTTATTGCTAATTGGTTTGATATCCTCGAGTAATCGGGCGTAGGCCTGGCCAACCCGTATCCGGAGAGCCGGGGGTATCACAGTAGGTAAACAATCTATGCTTGATTTGATATTCCATGGCTTATTATTGCAAATTTCATAATTTTCTAGATTGATGTGTGCTACAATTGTTACTAATTTGATGGGTCATGTTTAGAATTGATGGTTGTGCTACACTTAGTTTATTTATCGGTTAGGTAGACAATTCATTCTTGAATTTGATGGTCCATGCTTAATATAGCAATTGGTAGTCGCATTTTGCTCACAAGAATGTTTTCCCCAATTAGTTGATAGTGTGTCGTTTGGTGAACGAGCTTGTTGGCGATTCCTATGTCCCAATACTTCACTTCTCATCTCTTAAATACCTATCTCAACTTTAGTTTTATTTTAATTGAATTTGAATTTCATTGCACCTTAGTTTAATCAACCAATCTCTCTTTGCAATCTTTTGATCCACTAGAGTTGAAGTTGAATCCCAACTACATGTTTGATCCCTGAGGACGATCCTCTACTCACTATGTTTCATTAGTTGTAATAGTGGTTTTATAAATGTAAATTTGACTTTTAAAAGCTTCCGAAACCACAATCATATTTTGACCTTGTGAAACGACCTCTCGCATTACAAAATTTGTTTTCTAAACACATAGAATGGGGCTCGTCACTTCTCTAGTAATAAAAAGGCTCAAGGCCTTAGTAGTGTTAGTTCTAACTCTGTTTGTAAACAAATAATGTTTTGGCATTTAAGACTAGGACATCCTAGCTTTCCATATCTTAAACATTTGTTTCCTATTTTATTTAAAGGTTTGGATTGTTCATCGTTCTATTGTGAAAGTTGTTACTTATCTAAGAGTCATTGTACTACTTATTTGCCAAAACCTTATACTTCTTCAAAACCATTTTATTTAATACATAGTGATATTTGGGAACATTCAAGAGTCACTATTATCTCTAAGAAAAAATAGTTTGTTATTTTTATAGATGATCATACCCGTTTATGTTGGGTTTATTTGATGAATGAAAAGTCTGAGGTTGAAATTTTTTTTAAAGAATTTTTACACAATGGTTGAAACTCAGTTTCAAGCAAAAATTAGCATTTTTCACACTGATAATGGAACCGAGTATTTCAATGAAATTTTGTGGAGTATTTTGAAAGAAAAGGGTATCTATCATCAATCTACTTGTGTGGATACCCCTAAACAAAATGGAATTGCTGAAAGAAAAAATAAACATTTACTTGAAGTGGCTAGTGCTATAATGTTTTCAATGAATGTCCCAATATATTTTTAGGGGGAAGTTGTTTTAACAGCTTCATTATTGATTAGCAAAATGCCTACACGTGTTTTAAAATATAGCATGCCATTAGAATGTTTCAAAAGAAATTTTCCTTTATCAAGGATATACTCAGATTTACCTTCTAAAGGTTTTTGGCCGTATAGCTTTTGTGCAGATCGGTCCAAACTTAATCCTCGAGCTGAAAAATGTGTTTTCTTAGGATATGGTTCTAATCAAAAGGGATATAAGTGCTATAATCCCTAAATAAGAAAATTTTATGTGAGTATGGATGTCTCTTTCTTTGAAAATAAATCCTACTTTCACAAAAATTCTCTTCAGGGGGAGAATGAGGTAGTGGAAAAAAATATTTGGGATTTATCTCCTACTCCATTACCAAATGTAATTTTGACTACTTCTCCTCATCCTACTTTTATTCCTGAAATTCAAAGTCAAGAACAATGTGATAAAACCAATGAAAACAATGAAAGTAATACTAGTCATATAGTGCCAAACATTACTATATCTGAAACTGGGGAAGAATCTCTACAACCGGGCACAAAAGTTCCAAATACTGAGCCTGTGGTTTATACTCGGAGAAGACCTCATGAAAAGAGTCAAAGTCAACTTATTCCTCTTGGAAATGATCAATCTCGATCTTCGGGAATTGGACCTCTAGATATCACAAGTAGTTCTGTTCCTAACTCATCTTCAGTTCCTGTTGCTTCTCCTAACCAAGAACCATCAGACCTTGATATTCCTATAGCTGTTAGGAAAGGTATTTGAATCAAATATCCAAATCCAAAATATCCCATTGCCAAATACCTTTCTTATGAAAAACTCTCTCACACTCATAGGGCTTTTACCTAAAAAATCTCACACTTGTTTGTCCCGAGAAACATTCAGGAAGCTCTTAATGATCCGAATTGGAAGTTAGCAGTGATGGAAGAGATGAATGCTCTTAGAAGAAGTAATACTTAGGAGATAGTTGATTTACCTAAGGAGAAAAGAACAGTAGGCTGTAAGTGGGTCTTTACTCTGAAATGTAAAGCTAATGGTAGCATAAAGAGGTACAAGGCAAGACTAGTAGCAAAAGGGTTCACCCAGACCTATGGAATTGATTATCAGGAAACTTTTGCTCCTGTAGCCAAGATAAACTCAATCAGAATCTTGTTATTTTTGGCTGTGAATTTTAGCTGGCCATTACACCAGTTAGATGTAAAAATTGCCTTTTTAAATAGAGATCTTAAGGAGGAGGTCTTTATGAATCTACCACCTGGGTTTGAGGAAAAATTGGAACCTAATAAATTCTATAGACTTAAAATCTTTATATGGTCTCAAACATTCCCTTAGAGCTTAGTTTAAGATATTCTTTAAGATGAGGGATTTGGGTGCATTAAAATACTTTCTTGGAATGGAGTTTGTTAGATCCAAATAAGGTATATTTTTGAATTAATGTAAATATGCTCTTGATTTACTTGGTGAAACAGGTCTGCTAGGATGTAAACCAGCCGAGACACCTATTGAGCCTAACCTTAAGCTGCAACCTTCTAAAGATGAAGAAGTTCGGAATAGAGAGTAGTATCAAAGACTTGTTAGAAGATTGATCTACTTGTCACATACACATCCAGATATAGGTTTTGCAGTCAGCATAATTAGCCAGTTCATGCATTCACTTGGATGAGAACGCTTTGATGTAGTCTACAGAATTCTCAGATACCTAAAGGGGACCCCTAAAAAAGGTCTACTGTTAAAAAACTGTGGGCATTTGCAAGTTGAAGCCTATAGTGATGCGGATTGGGCTGGGAGTGCTACTGCTAGACGGTTAACTTCTGGCTACTGCACATTTGTTGGAGGTAACCTTGTCACCTGGCGGAGTAAAAAACAGAATGTGGTAGTAAGAAGCAGCATAAAGGCTAAGTTTAGATCAGTTGCTCATGGAATTTGTGAGGTGTTATGGATTAAGAGACTATTGAAAGAATTAAAAGTCTCTAATCCGTTGCCTATAAAATTGTACTGTGACAATAAAGCTGCTATTTCAATCGCTCACAACCTAGTGGTTCATGACAGAACAAAGCACGTGGAGGTAGATAAACACTTCATTAAGGAAAAGCTCGAAAACGGATTGATTTGTATGCCATACATTCCTACTACCGAGCAAGTTGCAGATGTGCTTATAAAGGGACTTCTTACAAGACAGTTCGACAGAATAATTGGCAAGCTGGCTATGGAGGATATCTTCAAACTAGCTTGAGGGGGAGTGTTGAAAAAGAAAGATTCGGTAATACTACCAAATATTATTAGCTGTAAATATAATATTCGGAGGATATTTGCTGTAAATAGAATATTGGTCAATGCTATAAATTAGGAAATTATTAATTAAACAAGCTAGCTATTGTAATAAGTTTTCTGATTTTGTGCTTGTATTTTCTCCTATAAAGAGAACTCGTGTAAACTTGTGAATATTGTGAGCTAATGCAGAAAAAAGGTTTATTCCATATTTCTTTCCCTTTCAAGTTTATACCCCAAATCGAAGCAATCATTTCCTAATAAACTTCACTATTTTGACTCTTACTAAACTCAGAACTCTCTCCCTATATATATCTTTGGGTAAATTATATCTACCTCCCTTGAGGGTTGGGCAAATCTCATATGGGTGAAGCGTTTGAGGTTTATTACTCTGACCTCCCTTAAGACTATAAAAAGTCAATTATACCCTTATATGTAATATATTTTTATAATACAAAATATATTATAAAATATAAAAAAAATTAATTATTCTATCTCATCTCTTTTATTGCTTTCTCTCTCCTCTCTACCACCGTTACCCTCTCTTAATTAAAAAAAAATCTTGTAAAAATAAAATAAAAAATGAGTGTAAGGGCAACTTGGTCATTTTATGAATTATTTTTACAAGTTTCGATGGAGGGGGGGATGGTTTGTTGAGCATAAACCCAAATCTCAATGAGGGTCAAAACAATAAATCTTAAACGCTCCACTTGTGTGAGATTTGTCCAAACATCTGGGGACGTCAGTGTAATTTACTCTATATCTTTCTAACATTTTTTCTATAATTTTTTATTTTATTTTATTACTGTTCACACGGCCCCTCCTTTTTTTTTTTTTTGACTACATCACTGCTCATGAGTAAATGGAGAGTTGAATTAGTGTTGATGCATGGAAGTCCTTTGGGAACGGGTCAGAAGACATCATACCTTCCATCTTCATCAACAAGAAGAACTCAATAAAGTTATTGGACTGGCCATGGTACGTACAAGATTAATGACTCTTCTTCCCATCCATGTTCTCATATTTACTGTTCTTGTACTATAGAATTTCACACTGCCATAGACATAATTACATCAACTCAACCCTGAAACTGTAATCTCCAATGGTTACACCTTCAAACCCCACAAACCAACTGATAACACTCAAGAAATTAAACAAGAATTACATTACTTATAAAAATTTAAGTGTTTATGTCCATGGTCAAGATCCGGTAAACATTTCATTATGCCACAAATATGAGATTACAAGTTTTAGCTCCCAAACCTCCCCTCCCTTCTCTCATATCACACTACAAACTCTAACTTTTAGTGTTCTCTCGTATCACACTACAAACTCTAAATGCCTTTACATACTGGGTACAAGAGAATCTATAACCTGGATTCACGACATGCAAGAGAAAATAGGTCAATTTTTTCCCTTCAAATTTCCAAATCATAACCGAATAACAACGCGACCCAAGCCAAAACAAAATTAGGACCACAATAGAGATAAACCCCTTAATGATTCTTCTGTGACTCCGACCAACCTTGTAGTACATGTCATAAATGGACAGAAACAGATTGTTTGGTTGTCAAATGTTTCAAAAATATGTGTTTAAAACTTTAAATTACCCAAAGGTTTTTCTCGACAAAATGAAAATTCAAACTACCAATTAGTATTAGTTCATATGGTATAGTCTCTCCACTACAAATGGGAGGTTGGGGCAATATCATCAACGCTTGCGTTTGCTTGAACTTTGAAGGATAAAAAAATTTCAAACCAAGGGCCACCAAGGGCTTCAAGAAATAGATTTGACTATGACTTAGTCCAATCTCAAGATACCATGTATTTGGGAAAAAAATACCTAGGGAGGTTGGGGCAATATCATTGGTGTGCACTTGCGTTTGCTTGAACTTTGAAGAAGAAAAAAAAAAAATCAAACCAAGGGCTTCAAGAAATAGATTTGACTATGACTTAGTCCAATCTCAAGATACTTTGTGTGTGGAAAAAAAATCCGGATCGTATACAAAATAAAAATATTTGAAAGGAACAAAATGAATTTCTAAAACATTTCAGGGGGCACTTCCCCCCTAAACTCCACTTAGCTAGATCGTTAATTTGACCTTTATACAAACTCATTATTTAACAATTTTTATCATATACTAAGGTCTATATAAAGAGCACTGAAAGGGAGAGCAAGTAAAAGTTTTTATATTTGTTCAGACAATGTATGGTCAAATAGAGACGATTGACATGTACTATGCAACATGGGAGCAAAGATTTTTAAACCTTTAATCTTTCATTTTATTTTCTTAAAAAAATAATCAGGTTGTGAACACTGTTTCAACCGTCAAACCAATCCATTTCATTTGTTGAACCATTTCTAGTTGAAGTATAGTTTAGTTGACATATAACAGAGTCAGATCTAGAAACCTTTGCAATTTAAAGATTAAAGGGTCCATTTAGTTAGATAAAAATTATTAGTAAAAAGCCAAAGAAAGTAAAAAAGAGAGAAATAATTGCATAACTCTCTCTCTAGGTCAAATTTAAGTAACTAATTAGTATGTGCTTTCACCATGCTAATTAAGCCTCTTATTACTATTAGTCAAAAAATTGTTAAAAGAGTAGAAGAATTGATTCGTGATTAGATCTCATCTTTGTTTATAATATGGTTTATAAATTAATAATGCTTAAACTGCGCATGATCTTTGATTTATATTGCAGACGACATGAATTTGATAAAATTATCAGTAATGCGCAACCAAACCAATAATGAAAGAACAAAAAATAGTTTTAAATTCACAATATCAAGTATTTATTTATTTGCATAATCGTGTTGATCTAATATATATATATTTTTTTGATATTATTTCTTTTGTTTATAATGTTAATAATTAATAGGTTTGCCACAAATTCTTATCGTGCCACAACAAATATATGGCTTATTTTTTGGTATTTGCCACAATATATATTTTAGGCTATTAAATTAAATTTTATTTTATTAATAATAGAATAGTCATGGATAAACTCCGTCGCCTATTTTGGATAGTTGCCACGACATATATTCGTGGGCAATTATAATTATAGCCATGAATAAACTCTGTGGCCTATTTTGGATATTTGCCACGACATATATTCGTGGGTAATTAAATTAATAACCACAAATAAATTCCGTGGGAAAACACCTATTCTACCACGATAAATATTTTAGTTGCAAAAGGATTGAATTAGCCACGACTAATTCTTATATCGGGATTGCTAATTGCCATGGAAATATTGTTATTTAGTGACGAAATAGCTTGTGGCAATAGAAGGTATTTTTACTACGGGGTCAAATTTGTTGCAAAAGGTTCACATTTTGCCACGGAAATTTATAGTCGTGATTATTGGCATTTTGTGATGGGGCTACACCCACGACCGAGCCACGAGCTATTTCTTGTGGCTAAAAGGCCTTCTCCACGAAATTTGAAAGTTTTTGCCAAGAAGTGTCTTGTGGCAAGAACCCAAATTTATTGTAGTGACTTTTTAATTATTTTTTTTTTAATTCTTTTATTTTACACCACAATTTTATATATATACAAATATCAAATCACATCCATATAAAACAAATCAAATAAAATATATGAGATGCAAATGGGTTCAACCAACACCCCCGTACGCGACAATTCTTGTAGTGGGTCCCACACGAGACTGTCCAACCCAAAAAATGAAAAAAATGCAAAAATGGCAACCTTGGCACTTCAAAGAGTCATAGACTCAATGAACTGTCCCAACCAACTCTCGGACACAACCGGCACACTCCACGGTGTCCGACACGTAAAACGAGAAAAGGCATCACTGTTCAAACGGAAAATGGCGAAAATTCAGAAATATTACATTTTCTATAATTTTTTATTTTATTACTGTTCAAGTGGCCCCTTCTTTTTTCTGACTACGTCACTGCTCATGAGTAAATGGAGAGTTGAATTAGGGTTGATGCATGGAAGTCCTTTGGGAACGGGTTAGAAGACATCACACCTTCCTTCTTCATCAACAAGAAGCACCCAACTAAGTTATTGGACTGGCCATGGTACGTACAAGATTAGGGACTCTTCTTCCCATCCATGTTCTCATATTTTACTGTTCTTGTACTATAGAATTTCGCACTGCCATAGACATAATTACATCAACTCAACCCCAAAACTATAATCCCCAATGGTTACACGTTCAAACCCCACAAACCAACTCATAACACTTAAGAAATTAAACAAGAATCACACTACTTACGAAAATTTAAGTGCCTATGTCCACGGTCAAGATCCGGTAAACATTTCATTATGCCATAAGTATGAGATTACAAGTTTTAGCTCCCAAACCTCCCTTCTCTCATATCACACTACAAACCCTAAATGCAATTATACACTGGGTACCAGAGAATCTACAACCTAGGCTCACGACCTGCAAGAGAAAATAGGTCAATTTTTTCACTTCAAATTTCCAAATCATAACCGAATAGTAACGCGACCCAAGCCAAAACAAAATTAGGACCACAATAGAGATAAACCCCTTAATGATTCTTCTGTGACTCCGACCAACCTTGTAGTACATGTCATGGATGGACACAAATAGATTGTTTGGTCGTCAAATGTTTCAAAAATATGTGTTTAAAATTTTAAATTACCTAAAGGTTTTTCTCGACAAAATGAAAATTCAAACTACCAATTAGTATTAGTTCAGGTGGTATAGTCTCTCCACTACAAATGGGAGGTTGGGGCAATATCATCAGCGCTTGCGTTTGCTTGAACTTTGAAAAATAAAAAAATTTCAAACCAAGGGCCACCAAGGGCTTCAAGAAATAGATTTGACTATGACTTCCAATCTCAAGATACTATGTATATGGGGAAAAAATACATAGGGAGGTTGGGGCAATATCATCAATGTGCGCTTGTGTTTGCTTGAACTTTGAAGGACAAAAAAAAAAAAAAATTCAAACCAAGGGCTTCAAGAAATAGATTTGACTATGACTTAGTCCAATCTCAAGATACTATGTGTATGGGAAAAAATCCGGATCGTATACAAAATAAAAATATTTGAAAGGAGCAAAATGAATTTATAAAACATTTAAGGGGGCACTTCCCCCCTAAGCTCCACTTAGTTCCATCGTTAATTTGACCTTTATACAAACTCACTATTTAACAATTTGTATCATATACAAAGGTCTATATAAAGAGCACTAAAAGGGAGAGCAAGTAAAAGTTTTTATATTTGTGCTGACAATGTATGGTCAAATAGAGACGATTGACATGGGAGCAAAGATTTTAAAACCTTCAATCTTTCATTTTATTTTCTTAAAAAAATAATCAGGTTGTGAAGACTGTTTCAACCGTCCAACCAATCCATTTCATTTTTGAACCATTTCTAGTTGAAGTATAGTTTAGTTGACATATAACAGAGTAAGATCTAGAAACCTTTGCAATTTAAAGAGTAAAGGGTCCATTTGGTTAGATAAAAATTATTAGTAAAAAGTGAAAGAAAGTAAAAAAGAGAGAAATAATTGCATAACTCTCTCTCTAGGTCAAATTTAAGTAGCTAATTAGCATGTGCTTTTACCATGCTAATTGAGCCTCTTATTACTATTAGTCAAAAAATTGTTAAAAGTGTAGAAGAATTGATTCGTGATTAGACCTCATCTTTGTTTATAATATGGTTTATAAATTAATAATGCTTAAACTGCGCATGATCTTTGATTTATATTGCAGACAACATGAATTTGATAAAATTATCAGTAATGCGCAACCAAACCAATAATGAAAGAACAAAAAACATTTTTAAATTCACAATTTGTCTTATATAGCATCATAGGATACTGCTTCCGCTTACCGGGATTTCCATTCAAAGCTTATGACTGGTCGTAGATTTGAATCCTTCCATGCAATATGTATTTGTGATGTGGAGAAGTATGAGGAAAGAATAATGATTTTTATGGAGAGTTGAATTACTGTTGATGCATGGAAGTCCTTTGGCAACAGGTCAGAAGACATCACAGCTTCCATGGTCACCAACAAGAGCCACTCAACTGAGTTATTGGACTTAATTGCCATGGTACAAGCCACTCTTTTTCTAACCCTTGTTCTCATATTTTACTGTTCTTGTTGTACTAATGAATTTTGCACTGCCATAGACACAATTACATATACTCAACCCATCAGTGACACTGAAACTATAATCTCCGATGGTGACACCTTCAAATTGGGATTTTTTAGCCCTGTTAATTCTAGTAAAAGGTACGTTGGTATCTGGTACAATGAGATCGCTGCGACGGCTGTGGTATGGGTAGCGAATCGGGATAAACCTCTTAATGATTCTTCTGGTACTGTGACAATATCCAAGGATGGCAATCTTGTGGTCTTGGATGGACAGAAACAGATTGTTTGGTCATCAGGTGTTGCACATTCTTCTGTGAGTTCAAGTGCCCAGCTTTCTGATTCCGGAAACCTTGTATTGCGAGATGACTCTAATGGAAACATAATGTGGAGAGTTTTGAACACCCTTCTGATTCTTTCTTGCAGGGGATGAAACTTAGTACCAACAGGTTTACAGACAAGAAGACTCAGCTGACCTCGTGGAAAAGTCCTTCAGACCCATCCAATGGAAGGTTCACTTTGGGCATCAATCCTCAGAATATTCTGGAAATATATATATGGAACGGCAGTCGTCCATACTGGCGGAGCGGTCCATGGGATGGGCAGATTTTTATCGGCATACCTGAAATGATTTCGGTGTACCATTTTAGCACATATGATGTTGCAGAGGATAAAGAAGGGAACATGCACATGAGTTATACGTATTTACAAGTGTCTCCTCTGTTATATATTGCCTTAAGTTCTGATGGAAATCTAATGAAGAAGAACAAGAGTTGGGAAAATGTGTGGTCGGCTCCAAATACTGAATGTGAAGTTTATGGCAAGTGTGGTCCATTTGGGAGCTGCAATGAGCACGGTTTACCAATTTGCACCTGTTTACAAGGGTTTGTTCCAAAGCATATCGAGGAATGGAGTAGAGGAAATTGGACCAGTGGATGTGTAAGGAGGATACAGAGACAATTGCAGTGTGAGAGAAACAACAGTGGTGGTGAAAAGGGCAAAGAAGATGGGTTTATAAAGCTAATGATGGTGAAAGTGCCGGCCTTAGCTGAGTTGCTGCTATTTGCTCCTGAAGACAAGTGCAGAAGTCAGTGCTTGAATAATTGTTCTTGTATAGCTTATTCATATAAAATTGGCATTGGTTGTATGCAGTGGAGCGGAGACTTAATTGACATACAGGAATTCTCCTACGGTGGAGCAGATCTTTACATCCGTGTTGCATATTCAGAACTCGGTAAGTGTTTTTCATCATCCTTCAAAATATAAGCAAATAACAATAATATGTGCTTCAAATCCTCTCTTTTTTCTTCAAAGTTTAAGCAAATATCACTTGAATTTGAACCATTGCATATTCTAAACATGTTAGCCACCCGACATTTGTACTTTAGTTCAGAAATGCGTTTGTTGTCTATATTAATAGCTTAAGTATAAAACCTTTTCCCATTTGCCCACAGAAAAAGAAAGCCACGGAAAGTGTCTAAACTCCCAATACTTTAATCTGTATTAACACGAGTACTCTCTCAAAGTTTGTTGTGTTTTACAGAAAAAAAGAGAATAACAAAACTAGATATCACAATTGGAGTGCTCATAGGCTCATTGACCATTGCAATCTGTACCTTTCTTTCCTGGATGTGGATGGCTAGACCACGAGGTATATGCCCATTAAAATTAGCTCAAGAGATTTGCACATATTGCTGTTATTATATAGATTACTTATTACTAAATTTTGAATCAGGAAGGAAGAAAAAGAGGGCGAAGTTATTATTTAAAAGAGGGGTAGTGAATCCAGATTGTTCAAATGAAAGAATGCTTGGAGATAATCTCGGCCAAATTAAACTTGAAGAGCTACCTCTTTTCAGTTTTGAGAAACTAGCAATTGCAACAGACAATTTTGATGTGGCCAATAAGCTTGGGCAGGGTGGTTTTGGTCCCGTGTACAAGGTAATGTTTGTTCATCGAAGCTCTATGCTGTTTAAAATATAAAAAAAATTCACTTTCATCTTTAATTTCAGGGAAAACTATCTAGCGGACAAGATATAGCTGTCAAACGGCTTTCGAGATCCTCTAGACAAGGGCTGGAGGAGTTTATGAATGAGGTTGTGGTAATTTCCCAACTCCAACATCGCAATCTTGTTAGACTTCTTGGCTGCTGTGTTGAAAGAGAAGAAAAAATGTTGATCTATGAATACATGCCAAATAAAAGCTTGGATGCATTTCTCTTTGGTTAGTTCATGATAAAGCTTTTTTTTGTTATTTCAATTAGCAGGAACTTCATTGTTTTGAGAAGACAGAAAGCCTTTTCTTTTGTAGTGTTTGTGAACATATTGATCTACTATAAGTCTAAAACTATAAATCTTATCTCAACATCAATTTTAATTTTCCAAAAAACTTTCACATACTTGTTTTTTCTTTTCTTCAATATTGTTTCAGATCCAATCAAGCGAAGACTCCTAGATTGGAGAAAATGTGCTATCATTATTGAAGGGATTGGCCGAGGCCTTCTTTACCTTCATAGGGATTCTAGATTAAGGATTATACATAGAGATCTGAAGACAAGTAACGTTCCGTTGGATGAAAATTTAAATCCAAAAATTTCAGATTTCGGCTTGGCAAAGATTTTTGGAGGCAACCAAGAACAGGCCAACACTAGAAGGGTTGTTGGAACCTAGTAAGTAGCTTTTGCTTTAATTTGTCCAAAATGATTAATTATTCATGTGATAATTTGTCTTTCTCATGGCAAACTTCAACTCAAATAATTTTACTATTCGGGCTGTCATGATGCAATGTAGTGGCTATATGGCCCCCGAATATGCAATGCAAGGAAGAATCTCAGAAAAATCTGATGTCTTTAGCTTTGGAGTATTGTTGTTAGAGATAGTAAGTGGGCGAAAGAACACCAGCTTTTACCATGATGAGCACTCTTTAACCCTTCTAGGATTTGTAAGTTCACTCGAACTATTGGCTCAGTTACTACGTATAGTTCATTTTAATCTTTCTAATTTCAACTTTTGGTGGTTGTGTCATTGTGTCCAGGCCTGGAAGTTATGGAATGAAGATAGGATCGTAATGCTAATAGATCCAACAATTTTCGATCCATGCTTGCAAGTTGAGATCTTGAGATACATACATATAGGATTGTTATGTGTGCAAGATTCTGCCACTGATAGGCCAACTATGTCGCCCGTTCTTTTGATGCGTAGTAGTGAAATTGCAAATCTTCCAACTCCAAAGCAACCTGCATTTACTGAAATATGCAGGTCTTCTCAACAGAGCCAAAGGGGATGTTCTGCGAATAATGTAACTATTACAACCATGTATGGCCGTTAGCACGCAACTTCTTCTAGTATTCCTCTTACTATCATCCATTAAGTACACTTTAATTGGTTATGCAAAATGTTGTTTTGTTTTACAAAATGTGTTCATCAACTCTATGAATTGGTGTAGGTATTTATACTATTGAAATGTAGTCTCCTTCTTGAGATGTGCCTAGGTTGTCTTTGAAGAAATGCTAACATTCAATGATTGGTGTGTTGATTGTGTCAAAATCGATTTGGTCTATGGAGCTATGCAAGAAAAGTAAGCAAGGGTTTGGAACCTTTGGGAGCCCTAAACCTGAGTGGTTGTGTCACGTGGCTTGTGAAGCTGATGAAATTTAATTACTTAATTTATCATTGTTAATTACTTATTTTATTGAGACATGTAAAAGCAGGAGATTTTAACTACTTTATTTATTTGATTTTATTTTATTTTATTTTGGATAGTTGAATGCTCAATTTTAAATATTTTGATGTGTTTGGGGTTAGATTGGAGTTATATAAATAAATTGGGCATTGGAATGTCAGTATGAATTGCACTTGTGAAATGACTATTACAAGAGATGAGTAAATTCTTGGATTTATAGAGGTAATGGGATTATGTGACCTGAGAAATCTATACCATCACACATATGAATAATAATAATATACATGGTCACTTGTATTTTTATATATGTGTGTGTAGGTTGCAATCATGTATCATATACAAGGTACAGAAGTTAAATTCAAATATAGAATAATTGAAATATAAATATCATAGAATTATTAAAATTATCTACTAATCCCCTCAAGTACATAAACTATTATATTACCCAATCACGTTTTTAAAAATATATCATATCAACCCCTCCCTGTTAGTTGACCATCTAAAATTAATGGGATCTTATCACGCGACCATCACGTGCACCATATATTGCATTATAATGGCCAAAATACCCTTGTTCTCTTGAAATGACCAAATTGCCTTTCTCTACAGTCTTCTTTCGTTCTCTCTATCTATCTTTTTCTCTCTCTCTCTCACTCACACCCAAACACAAAGATACGACTTATAGAAAGCTCCTTTCTATTAAGATCGTCTTATCATTATCATATATATCGCTTTGTTTTGATCTTTTCTCTCTACTTTAACCCCTAAAACATATCCAAAACCCTAAAAATTGAATCTTATTTTTATTCTCCTTTCCCAACTTTCTACTCTGGCTGTATATTGGATTTTCCTATTTTCCACCATCGTCCACTCGACATCACCCCTCTCCGCACCGGTCGTCGGCCGAGATGAATGTTGGCAGTGATGAAGTCAGTAAAGTTGACGACTTCGCCCCACCATCATCAACATGACGACGATAACTATATCAGCTGATTGCGAAGGCGCCAGTGGAGGCAGAGCCGTACTAGCACCGCCGTCATCGTAGTGGTGTCATTGCTCATTGCCACTGCCGCATGGCTATCATTTGTCTTTTTTGGGACCACCACACCTCGCTGGCACAGCTTCTTGTGCTGGGAAGGAAGCCCTAATGGAGTAGAAGGATTGGGGAGAGTGAGGGATGAAGATGGGCAGCAAGAAGGCCCAATTGCCTGCATGCAGGTTATAAATATGGAATAATGGGTTGGGGTTTAAAAAGGGGAGTGAATAATTAGAGATCACTTTCGGAGTGAAAGGAATTAGGTTGTCACCATATATAAGAATTATTATATGTAAAATTTAAAGAGAGAAAGGGACATACAATTTCCATACATACCAGAGAGAGAGGGAGGGAGAGTCAAGTAGACCACGTGGAAGACCTCCAAAGATGATGAAGAAGGCTGCCCAATACTACATCGTTTCACACAGGGGCATAATTGTCATTTTAAATTCACAATTTCATTTTAATATAATATTAATATAATATCAAGGGCATTCTTGTCATTTCACAGTCACTTAACGGTTCTGTAACGGAAAGGGGGGCAATGTGATAGTTTATGTTAGTTTAGAGAGTTTTTTTAATAATTGAGGGTGTTATATGTAGTTGTTGTAAATAATAGGGCTTTTTATTTATTATTATTTTTTTAAATGTTTTTAGCCCTTATTAAAAAGAAAGAAACAATAAGAGTGACAAAATTTTGTATGAGCCTCCCTCGTTCCCGTGCATGAAAAAGCTATACAGTTTCAAGATACAACCCAACTTGTGAGTTGTTTTCTTGAAAAGTGTTTGAAGAAGACAATTGGGTTAGTCAAAATTCCCCTCAAAATATGTAAACTATATAAGATTGCTAGAGAACATTAAAAGAGAAAGCAGTGTGTTCATTTGATTTGTGAATCTGACCCATGTTGTTCATACTATCGGTCCGGTCGCAGTTTCATAAATAAGCGATGCATAGGAATCGGTTTGATTCATGAATTGGGGTATAAAAAAACTTATTTCATCTATGAATCTGATCCTATTTGTTACTCATATAATATATATGAATATATATAATACTATTTAACCCAAAACATAATAGGCTAACCCCCATCCCCTTATAATATATATTTCTATAATATACATAAATTATATTACTATATATTTATGTAATTCATGAATCAAAGTTCAGTATTGTTTTTGAGCTTATTTTCTATTTCTCCAATTATGGGAGGCCACTGAAATAATTTGGTGAGTATAAACCACATGATTTATAATTCTTCATCATGTAGTTACAACTTGCAGTCACTATATTGTCTTAATTATTTCATTTCAATCTTATATCTTGGGATAAATTGCGTTGTTTATAAAAGTCTAATTCGTAAAATCAATCCGATGTTTCACAGATTGGGCTGGCGTTATTTACAAAAACACAATTCAAAAATCAATGTGATGGTTTACTAATTGTGTTGATTCAAATTTAGACTCTCATCGGTGCAGTTAGAATTAGTTTTGGTTTTTATGAAAGCGTGGGACATGATTGGTTTTGATTTTAGGTCTAAGTGGAACCAATCCGATCCGTCTACACCACTAAAAAATAGGGATATTGTGAATTTGCGAGAGAGAATATACATATATATATATATATGTGTGTGTGTATGTGTGTGTGTGTGTGTGTGTGTGTGTGTGTGTATGTGTGTAAAGCCTATTTGATAGCCCACCTTATATATTACATTTGATTTTTTCAGCATGAATCTACCTTATGATTCATGTGTAGTAAAAAGAAGCATCTTTTAGCCTGGATGCAAATTTGGGCTTCAGGCATGACCCCTTGGCCCGCTGAAAAGTCAAAACCTAATAGGCTCGGGCCTAAGTTCCCTAAACTGCAGGCCTTGGATGGACCTAATGTATTATATTTTGCTTGCATAACAATATATATATATATATATATATATATATATATATATATATTTCATATCATAATAAAATACTATGTTGTACGCTAGGAAGTATGGATAATTTTACGAAGGAGCCGTACCCATGCCGGAGACACACACTCTGTGTCCGACACTTCATATACATGTCGATAAATAAAAATTATGTTTTCTTTTTCTTAATTGATACTCACACGCACATACATCCATCGAGACTCGAACCTTTGACCTTCCTTTGGAAAGTAAGAGCCTGGTACTGCTAGGCCATTGGCATATTGGTCAACATAATTATGTTTTCATCAACCAAACCTCCATGACACATATTAAAGATATACATGCTAATTTGTGTCTAATAACTAGAACATGGACAGAAGTCCATCTTGAATTGTGGTCAGAAGTTACGATCTTGAATTATGGTCACAACCGTCGGTAAAGGGAGTTGTTGGTACCATCACCATGACCGTCCCTTGCCATATATCAGCCTGTCATGTTAAAATTTGAATTTTGATACTCTCAACTGTAACTTTAAGTTCTAGTCTAACCAAAATCATGAATGTAACTTTAAGTTCTAGTCTAACCAAAATCATGAATGTCCTAAGGCAGAGAAGGTTTTTTTTTTTTTTTTTTTTTAGGACTTAAATTCAAGGAATTTTAAATTTGTATGCTCAATCTTCATTTAAACCTTTATGGAAATATTGCAGAACAGACTCCTAAAAGGTTGATCCTTATAATTAAGATGCATAGCAGCATTTCTGTTTTGCTAGTTTTTGCCTATTGGTAAGAAAATGAATGATACTTTGGGAATAAATAAATAAAAAAGAATGAAGTCTATAAACATCTCCAAGAATAAATCAACAATGATCACTTTTTAACTACAATTAAAACGACCCTAAAATGCTACCGGTCATAACAAAAAATATTCGGCATGACCTCTGCTAAAAAGGGTCCTACCACAACCTGTTGAAATGCATAAAAAAATATAATCACCTCAATTGGCCATAAACTAATCTATCATGTCCTAACGTAGAACGCAAATAATATAAAACATTCCCAAAACATCAATATACATATAAAAAGAGTCCCGTTCCTCCAATTCCATCAAAAAAAAAAAAAATAAAACATAGAAGCACCAGTCTACTACCTAGTCCCATACTTCTTTACAAGGGACATACTCTAATTACATCAATTTACAGTTCATGAAATATAGCTGAAATCAAAAGTCCATAATTTATAACATTATACAAATTATACTGAATTTTTATAGAATAGTCAAGATTTACATTTACAAAATATTAAAATTCTAAACAAAAATAGTAAAAATATAAATGTCCAATCCCGTCTAATCTTGTTGTGGATGGTCATCCACCACCTCCTTCATGTGTCCTGAAAAATATTAATAATAAAGGGGTGAGCACAATGACTCAATAGGACGTGCCTAAGACACACCTCTTGTGACTCTGTGAATCTAAACAAGGAATAAGAAAAAGAACCGAGATCATGCCATTTCCAAAAAAAAAATAGAACCACAACATCAACAACATAATCCAAGTTATAAACGAACTATGTCATGCAATGTCGCTCCATATTTCCAAAACATTTTTCCGTCATCATTTTCAAACCATTAGTATAACCCGTCCCATGGCATCATTTGGGCCCAGGTAACTCAACCACACTAGAAAAATCACCCCAGTTCTCTCTAGGCCATACTAACGGCGCGATCCCTAGGCAACTCCTAGGCGGCCGGGTTTTCGCAAATCCTTTCAAAACTTTTTTTCCAAAACCTTTTTCATTCCATTTCAAAATAACTTTCCCATTTTCCTTACCCAATGCCTATGCATGAAACGCATCATGCCTTTTCATACCATGCCAATACTCATTTTCATATAATTAATTCAACTGAAAGCACATAGCATGCTTTACAAGTAAATAAATATATATATAAAAAAAAAGAATACTTTCATTCAATAATAATCTAGCATGGTAAGCTTATAAAACATGAATTTTAGTCCACACAAGCATGCTCGATCATAACACATCATTCAACACCTAATTAAACATTCCATATACAACATTTAAGCAATTTTTGCAAGAATTTATACAAATTGAACATGCTAGGTAACAATTTATACAAGATAATTTACAAAAGCACAAGAAGATTATGGATTAGGGATCCCTACCTCACTTAGATGCAAAAACTCTCAATTTGCCCAAATCCAAGCCCTAGAATTCGAAACACCAAAATTACCTTTGCTTCGATCAAATCGAAGATCTCGACAAACTTTCCGTTTTGTCGCAAACAGCACCCAAAAATTCCAATTGGTGAGGGAGAAATCAATGATTGAATTTCTGCTTAAAAAGAAAAAAGAAAATGAACAAGAAAAGAGGGGGGGGGGGGGGGGGGGGGGAATGTGAGGCCAACATGGCCTTTTGGCCGCAATTCATATAAGTGGTGGATCCCACCATTTTTTTTTTTTTTAAACAAAAATTTTCTTTTTAACTTTATTTTTACACCACAATATTATATATATATATATACCTACACATAATAATTCTCAACCATATATAACACATTAAATAAAATAAATGTGATGCAAATGGACCCAAACAACACCCCGTACGCTACAAATCCAGTAGTGGGTCCCACACGAGACCGTCCAGCTCAAAAACGAAAAAATACCAAAATGGTCACCCTTGCATTTTAAAGAGTCTTGAACTCAAAGGAATGCTTCAACCAACTCTTTGACACACCCGACACACCTCACGGTGCCAGGCAAGCAAAACGTGAAAAGACGAAAATGCCCCCGTAAAATTCAAAAAATTCTAGAAAATGGTAAAAAAAAAAAAAAAAATTAGAAACATTCATGCCACATAGTTTTATTCTCAGAAACTTTCGTGCCAAAGTTTTTCAATAATTTAAGGGTCTGAATTTAAAAGTCTGCAAAAGTTGTAAGAATTCAATGTTGAATTATTATTTTATTTTTCCTTTCTGATTGGTAATTCAGTGATGATTTTCGTATAAAATAAAATGCTGATGAGTTGGAGAAATAAATTCTTGGTGTATATAAATATGAGTGAATGCATTAGAGTTATCCTACCTACCATAGTACATGCTTAATGACTCTTCTACAAAACCTTGTTCTCATGTTTTACTTTTTCCAACTAGAGTTTAGCACTGCCACAGACACAATTACACCAATTCAACGAATCAACGACCCTGAAAGTATAGTCTCCAATGGTGCAACTTTCAAACTGGGATTTTTTAGCCCCTTCAATGCTACAAAGCGTTATGTTGCTATCTGGTATAACAATGTCCCTGTTACAGCTGTGGTCCAGGTAGCAAATAGAGATAAACCCCTTAATGATTCTTCCGGGACTCTGACTATATCTGAAGATGGCAACCTTGTGGTCATGGATGGACAGAAACAGATTGTTTGGTCATCAAATGTTCCAAATTCTTCGGCGCATTCAAGTGCCCAGCTTTTAGATTCTGGGAAACTTGTGTTGCAAGATAACATTGGCGGAAGCATAACGTGGGAGAGTTTTGAACACCCTTCTGATTCAATGTTGCAGAAGATGAAAATTAGTACCAACAAATATACAGGTGAGAGGACTGTGCTCACCTCGTGGAAAAGCTCTTTGGATCCATCTACTGGAAGCTTCATTTATGGTTTGAATCCCTTGAATATTCCAGAACTGTATGTATAGAGTGGTAGTCATCCTTACTGGTGGAGTGGTCCATGGAATGGACAGAGCATTATTGGAGTACCCAATATGGTTGTGAACTACAACACTCTTGAGGTCGTGGATGATAAAGAAGGAACAGTTTATACAACTTATACTTCTAGAGATGAATCCGTGTGTTACTTTTTCTTGAATTCTGATGGAATTGTAGTGCAGAGATACAGGGATGTTGGAAAGGAGAATTGGGAAGATACGGTTCTGGCTCCACGAAATGAATGCGATGCATATGGCAAGTGCGGTCCATTTGGAAGCTGCAATGTGCAGGATTCACCAATTTGCACATGTTTACAAGGGTTTGAATCAAAGGATATGGAGGAATGGAATAGAGGAAATTGGACCAGTGGATGTGTGAGGAGGAGACAGTTGCAGTGCAAGAGAAACAACATTAATGGCGGGAAGGGAAAAGAAGACGGGTTCTTAAAGAAAAAGACAGTTAAAGTGCCGGCCTTTGCAAAGTTGTCACCTGCAATATTGGAGAATAGCTGCAGAAGCGAGTGCTTGAATAATTGTTCATGCATAGCCTATGGATATTATAGTGGTATTGGTTGTTTGCAATGGAGCGAAAACTTAATTGACATACAGAAATTCCCCTATGGTGGGGTGGATCTTTACATCCGTGTGGCATATTCAGAGCTTGGTAAGGTGTTGCATCTCCTTTTTTGATATTGTAATTTAAATAATCCTCTTATGCTTCTATTGTTTGTTTACTGGTTTATTTTAATCTTTTTCTTGGATGTGATCTATCAAAACAGTAACCATTGTACTATCTGAAATTCATGATCAATTTTTTAAGTCAATAATCCATTAATCCATTTTGACAGCATTAGCATAAATCTTTTTCTAATTTACCAAAGAAAAGAGCGGCGTCTATAATAAATTCTCAATTCTTTCTTTTATTTCAACTCCACTCCTTCAAATTTTGTTCTGTCTTACAGATATAAGAGAAACACACAAATAGCTATTACAATTGCAGTGATCATAGGGTCAGTAGCGACTGCTATCTGCATTTATCTTTCTTGGAGGTGGATGTCTAAGCCAAGAGGTATATTCCCATTACAATTAACTCTAGATAAATAAAATATTTTCTGTTAATAAATGATTGCATAACTAAATTCTGATTCAGGAAGGAAGAAAATTGAAGCCGGTCCAGAGCGTTCAAATGAAAGTGTGCTTGGAGATAAACTGAAGCAAGCTAAATTTGAAGATGATTGCAATAGACGAATTTCATGTGGCCAATAAACTTGGGCAGGGTGGTTTTGGTCCAGTGTATAAGGTAATATTTGTTCTTTTGGAGTAGAAGCTTTACTAACAATAAGAAAAATAAAAGTAATAATAATAATTTCACTTTTACCTTATTTTCAGGCGAAAATGCCAAGTGAAGAAGGAATAGCTGTTAAACGGCTTTCAAGATTGTTTGGACAAGGGCTGGAGGAGTTTATGAATGAGGTTTTGGTGATTTGTCAGCTCCAGCACCGTAATCTTGTTTGACTTATTGGATGTTGTATGGATGGAGAAGAAAATATGTTGATTTATGAATACATGCCAAATAAAAGCTTGGATGCATTTCTCTTTGGTCAGTTCATCCAAAGTGTGATCTTTTTGTCATCTTTAGTTGTTTTCTATTCATTGCTTCAGCATGGCTACTGCATAATAATAATATTTTGAAGAATACATAGATTTTCTCATTTAGTTTTTGGTTTTAGATCCAAGCAAAAAATAACTCTTGGATTAGAGAAAACGTGCCAGCATTATTGAAGGGACTGGTCAAGGCCTAGTTTACCTCCATAGGGATTCCAAATTAAATATTATTCATAGAGATTTAAAGACAAGTAACATTTTGTTGGACGAAGAGCTTAACCCAAAAATTTCAGATCGGCATGGCAAAGATTTGTGGAGGCAATGAAGACCAAGCCAACACTAGAAGGGTTGTGGGAACATAGTAAGCATCTATTACTTTGTCCAAATGCTTAATCATTTCTATTTTATAACTTTCTTTCTCACTGGATAGTTCAACTCAAATAATTTTTCTATTTGGGCTGAAATGATTCAATGTAGTGGCTATATGGCCCCAGAATATGCAATGGAAGGGAAATTCTCGAAAAAATCTGATATCTATAGCTTTGGAGTGCTTTTATTAAAGATTGCAAGTGCGCGAAGAAACACTAGTTTTTATCAGGATGAGCACTCTTTGAGCCTTCTTGGATTTGTAAGTCCATTTGGAACGCATTGGCCTTTGTTATTCATAGCTCCATCTAAACTTTCCAATGTCAGCATTTTATGGTTGTTTACTGTCTTCAGGCATGGAAACTATGGAATGAACATAGGATTGTAATGCTAATAGATCCGACAATATCTGATCCGTGCTTCCAAGTGGAGATCTTGAGATACATACACGTAGGGCTGCTATGTGTCCAAGAATTCGCGAGAGATAGGCCTACTATTTCCACCATTCTATCAATGCTCAGTAGTGATTTTGCAAATCTTCCAACTCCAAAGCAACCTGCATTTATTGAAAAACAGTTTCTCTTCAATATCGGGTCTTCTCAACATAGCCATAAGAGATGTTTTGCAAATAATGTCACTGTTACAATCATTGAAGGCCGTTAGTATTTATACTTTTAAGCTTATACTATTGTTTCATTCCTAATGTACATTGCAGTTGAATATTCTAAGTTTGTTTTGTTTTGTTTTCACATTGTTGTAATCAATATTTTTCGAAAGCCAGTGTTGGCCTTGATCACTCACATTGATGTATTTTGGGAGAAAATCTGTTTCATATAAAGAAGCAGCTAGCAAATTTTTAGTAACAAGTGACTAATGTTTTTTTAAATTTTCAGTAACGAAGTGACAACGTTTTTTTTTTTTTTTTTTTTTGTCTATAACATCATTAATCAATCCAGAATCTCATACTTTGTTTTATTTTGTTTCAAGAAATTTTAATGTGGCAGAGCACCTATTTTTCAAATTACTTTAGTCTTATTGCCAAGACTAGTCTTACATAAAATTTCTTAGTCACCAAGACTTCTCTTATAAGAAATTACTATATAAAATAAATCATAAATAGAAACAAAATTTTAACAACAAATCCTAACAATCTCTCCATTACAAAGGGTAGTTAGTAGTTAGTGTGCGTTGCTTAACTTTTAAAAAATAAAAAAATAAATAAAATAAATAAATAAAAGAAAAAAAAAAAATCTAATCTAAGGCTTCAACTACTTCAACAAATAGATTTGACTATGATTTAGTCTAACCTACCCCTAACCAAATAATAATAATAAATAAATAAACTATTGTAATACGCATTTGTGACATGGAGAAACATGGGGAAAGAGCATGCCACGGAGCCAAGGAGGCCCGCCTGTACTAAATTTTATTCATTTATGTTATAGTCCTAAGCTTTTATCAAATTTCAAATAAGAGGAGTGTTAAGGACAGTCCTTAGGACCTTAAGCGACTGTCTCCTTTCACGTTCCCTCAGTTCCTCTTCTTATTGGCTATTTTAATTTCATTAAATCTTTATTTCATATTTTTAAGAAACACTAAAAACATAATTTTTTAAAGACAAAACTACCCTTTTTTCCCTCTCCTTTTGTCGTTTATATATGTGTGTGTCTATATATCACTTACCAAATTATGATTTACCCATCTGAATTTTTTTTTTTTTTTTTTTTTACAAGGTAAGAAGTGTTATAAGTTAAATTAGTAGATGTAGAGAGTTGAAACCTGGCACTCCAAAATCCATCGAAACCACTAACCCATATCTATCTAACTTAGATTTTTTTTCTACAATTTTACTCTAACTACAACTCAGTTTTATAATTTTACTTTAATTAAAATTTCACATACATAACGCGTGTGTGTGTGTGTGTGAATCTCGCTATATAAAAAATGAGCAAAAAAAACCTCTTCGAAAAAAGTGCATATAACCTATATTATCCACCTTTTGAGCAAATTGCCCACTAATTATAAAATTTGACAAAAATTTAAAAAAAAAAAAAAATTTCTAAAATGCCCTCCCAACAAGAATTTTATTTTATTTTGTTTTTCTATCATTTCTCTCTTCAAATCTAGTGACAGCAAATTCAGCTTCCATTAAAAACGACGAGTTCTTGCTCTCCGATGTACTCCTTAAATGACCTCAACGCTTCCCAGCGAAACCCAGTTCGGTTTCTTAAGTTTGAATGCTTCGTTCGGTATGAAGGAAGAAAATTAGATGGAAGGGAGAGAAGAAGGGATGAATGAAACATTGTAAGGACCATACCTTTTTATTTTCTTTTTCATTTTTATTTATTGCATTATCATTTTTGGGTCGCGTGACCCCCTGTAGGGTCAAGTGCTCGGGAATAGCTTCCGACACTTCATTTGTTCCATTGGGGCATGTTTTAATCTTCATAACATTGTGGGGTTTATGATGAGCGCTGAAAAGTGCGCATTTAAACTCCTTAAGCTTGAGTATTATAGGACCTTTATCTATCTTATTTCCCCGTTTTATTCTAATTTCATGTTATTGCCCTTTTCAAGTGCTTATCCCAAAAATAAGTCAATTCAGCCAAATAAGAGCATTAAAGAAGTTAACTCAAGCTGAATGAAAGAAATGAGCAAAGTGGAAGCTAAATGAAGCAAACTGTGGAAATTCAGCATGTTCGATCGATCTCAGCATTTCTTCGATCGATCGAAAATTCATCGACTTAAACAATTCAAGATGGATCCAAGCCTTTGTCCTTATCTAAAAGAATCCAATAAGGTCGAGGGATCCAACATTTTCTAGATAGATCGAAATGATTCGATCTTATCCACACCTACCACCTATCTACCACTTTTGTCTTCTTCCTAAAAATATCCCAAAATATCCTAAAATATCTTAGAGATTTGTCTTTATTCAAAAAGGTGCCGCCAAGGATGATCGATCTCTGTAGCATTCGATAGATCTCAGCCAAGTTTGATCGATCTCAGCACAGTTCGATCGATCGAACCTCATCAAGTCTGAAAAAAAAAAAAAAAGATTCCAGCTCATTAAAAGTTAGCTTATGGTGCAATCATTAGAGGGACCTTGGTGTACGAGCCCAGACCATTGGGTGTGACACTTGACCTACCTATATAAGGATTGAGAGCCACTTTTAGAGCATAGTTGTTATTCATAACTTGTAACATTCAACATAACTTGTAATTTCTTATCTTGGAGAGGAGGCTAGAAATTAGCGAGCTTTACACATTTTGGGAGTTCTTCAATTCTTCTAGGGTTTCCATCAAGAATGGGGATAAAACTACTATGGAGATAGCCCTTGAGGATTGGATGACTACTTCAATGAGTGGCTAGACATCTACTTGGGGCTAGAGTAGCCCCTAAGTTTGCTTCCTAGACTTAGTTCTTTGTATATTTTTGGGGATTTATTTGTAACAATGTTTTGATCTTGGATTTATATATATATCTTGTGGTTTCTACTTGATATGTATGGATTAATGCTTTTAATTGATTATCTATTTCTAATCATATGTCTATGTATTCTAGAATGGATGATTCATGTGCTTTTCTATAGATTTAGTAGAGTGTACGCATGTCTATGTGTATGGATGAAGTTAATCTAGAGATGGTCAAAACATAGAGCTTAGTTGAATACTCTTACAATTTATTTGATGGTTCACACTTGTTTCTTGATGGATTGTACCACACCCTTAGCTTACTTAGTTTAATTTCATGTCTTTAGTGTAGATGTAGTGTAGTTCCTTTAAATTCATAGATAGGTGGATAATCTACACTTGTTCCTTGGTGTTCCATACTTATGAATGCATTAGATGTATGTTTCTAGATAGTTGTGTGCGCATAAATTATGATTTTATTGAATGGATTTTGGTCTCATTTGATAGGTTGTACTTTTCATTTGATTTGCCTTGACAATCTATGTATATTTGTCATCCATGCCTAGTTTCAATTAATGTCACACACACACACACACACACACAAGTTACAAGTCAATTTCCTCATTAATATACTATTGCTAGTGTCTAGTGAAGTCAAGCTTAGTGGTGAGCTCTAGTACCCCAAGTCATCCCTTCTATATCTTTCTCTACTTTATTAATCATTGAATTTTGTTTACTTTAATTTCATTTGCATAATAGCTTAATCAATCAATCCAACCAATCTTTGATCACTCGACCTACTAACCCTATATATTGCTTCCATTGCTAGTGCACGCCTATAATCCCTTGGGACGATCCCTACTCAACTTAGCTATATTTTTAGTTAGAGGTAGTAGTGGCTTTTATAAATTTAAAACTTGACCACATTACACACTCACACTCTTAGTGCAACATCTTTTCAAGCGTTGGTGATTGACAACACCAAGTTTTTGGCGCCGTTGCTGGGGATTTGAATTGGTAACGTCGTGCTTTGGAAACAAATAGGAATTAGTACTCTTTTGATCGTGTCTTTGCTTTATTTTTATTTTTGATTACTTATTGTGTTGGTTCTTATTTGACTAGGTACATTGGGCCAAGGAAAGTGAGCAAGGGAGCATTCTAAGCAAGGAGCTAAGCAAAAGAAAGGAAAAAGCTAAAAAAATCTAAAAATTGCAAAGCTAAAGTTGAAAAATAATTTGAAATGCTTAAGGACCCTTTGTGAGCTTTTCCTAAACTCAATCTTTAGATAAATCGTCGGCCCACGTGAAGGCTTGTTTTTCATTTCTAGATAAATCGTGAGCCTGCGTGGAGACAATTTTACTTTTCTTTGCATATTGTTCAAGCATGGGAGTATGTGATCATTGTATGTGAAGATTTGTTGATTTGTTGTGGGGGCGAAGTGTTTGTTACTTGCTTATTTCTTGTTATTTGCTTAACTAGTGTATGCATGGTCGTAGGTCATTGAATCCTACTCTTGTCCCTCCTAATTTGTATCTTGAATCGGTTGTTCATAACCCTAGGGGAAGAGGTAGTTCTCGTCACTCCATTTCACCAATGGAAGATTTGAATAACGACCATGTGGAGGACCTTGGTCACATAGACCAATAAGGCATCCTCCACCCTAATGTGCATCATGACAACATTCAAGTACCATTAGGCATGCCTAGACCATTTATCCCACCATAACAACAAGGCCAAGTTTCATTGGGAATACCTAAACCAATGTATGCTCCACAACCTCCCATAATCCAAAACAATCAAGGTGCTCATGTAGCACCACCGGTTGTAAATCCCCCTCTTGCTTTAAGAGACCATTATGTGCCTAATGAATATAATACACCCACTTGCATTCAACTGACTCTATTTAGAGCACATCACTATGAAATCAGACCACAAACCATTCAAATGCTTCCCAACTATCATGGACTTCTAAGCCTATAAGCATTTGGATGAGTTTCTTGAAGTGTATTCCACCGTGAAATACACGGACATGCCAGAAGAGGTTTTAAGACTTAAACTTTTTCCTTTCACCCTTAAAGACAAGACAAAATATTGGTTCAACAAACATAGGCCTTTTTTAATAACTTCTTGGGCAGAAATGCAACAAGAGTTCTTAAAGAAGTATTACCCGGTATCAAAGACCAATGCCTTGAGAACTTCCATTCGTGAATTTTCTCAAGGGCATGGGGAAATATTTCATGAGGCATGGGAAAGGTTTAATGATTTGCTTAGAAAGTGCCCTCATTATGACATACCTAAGTGGCAATTAGTTCAATATTTCTTTGAAAGTTTACCGAATAATCACAACGGTATGGTTGATGCATCTATGGGTAGTTCTTATCTTGATAAACATGAAAATGATGTATGGCAATTGTATGAAAGCATGAGTGAGAATTCAATGCATACGTCCTTATCTTCTAAAAATGGTATAAATCTAGGTGGAAGAAAGAATGTTGGCTTGTATCAAGTCGACAACTCTAATAAAATAGCCACCGAGATGAAATCCTTGTCTCAAAGGTTTGATTAACCAAAATTTGGCAAATCAAGTATCTTCCTCCCCTACTCATATTCATTATCATGCATCTAATGAATCTTGCATGACTTGTTCAAGTGTCTTGCATTCTACTTCCAATTGTCCACATGGACATGTGCAAAATGAGCCCCATGAGCAAGTCAATGTGACATTTGTTAATTAGGGGAATAATCCTTATGGCACCCATTACAATTCTAGTTAGAGGAATCCCGAATTTTTCTTGGAAAAGCCAAGGGGAAGGCTCAAACCCTCCCCAAGGTGGTTTTCAAGGGAAGTATGTTTCACCTCCAATGCAAGGCCAAGGTTCCCAAAGTTTTAAATCATCATCATTTCAATCACATGGCAATTAATTTTTAAATTCTCATTTCCCTAATCAATCATCTTATTCTCAAGGAAATTCTAGGAGTCCCGCTTTTGAAGAAAAAAGTTTAATCCATTGCTAAGCTAGAACCCAAGTAGGGCAAATAGCTAGTAATCTAAATGCTAGAGAGAAAGGGAAAATGCCTTTGAATGCCCCACCAAAGCAACAATATGTTGTGGAGACTCATTCTTCATCGGAAGGTCACATAATAGAGCATGTCAATGCGGTGACAACCTTGAAAATTGGAAAGATTGTGGACAACCAAGTAGGTATGTCCAATGAAGAGAGTGAACCGGTGAAACCAAGAGTTAACACCCGTCCCATTTCACATCCTATTCCTCATTCATTATATATGCATGATCATTGAAATGAGAAAGTGTTAGAAAGTGATTTGAAAAGTGAGTTTAAAATTGATTTGAAAAATGAATTCAAAAATTCTTGTGTTGAAGAAATTTCGAAGAAAGATTTTGAAAAAGCTTTTGAGCCAAAAGCTCCATTTGCGGATGCCTTGAAATGATCCATTTATCTTGATAAATAAAAGACCAAGACCAATGAAATCATTGAAATGTTTAGGCAAGTGAAAATTAATCTCCCACTTTTTGATGTAATTAAGAAAATTCTGACTTATGCCAAGTTCTTAAAAGATCTTTGCACCCAAAAGAGGAAGAACAAAAGCCAAGCACTAAGAAAAGTGGTCTTGACTGAGCAAGTGAGCTCTATTTTGTAACATAATACTCTCCCAAAGTTCAAAAACCCTGGTTCACCTACTACTTCTTGCATCATTGGTGACCATGTCATAAATCGGGCGCTCTTAGACTTAGGAGCAAGTGTCAATCTTCTTCCATACTCAGTGTATGTCAAATTGGGCTTAGGAGACTTAAAACCGACGTCGGTAGTTTTACAACTTGCCGACCGATCCATCAAAAAGCCTGGGGTATCATTGAGGATGTCTTAATTAAAATTGATAAATTCTTCTTCCTAGTTGATTTCATTGTCATTGACACGGAACCAGTTCCAAATCCCAAGAGCCAAATTCCCGTTATCCTTGGCCATCATTTCTTGGCAACCGCAAATGCCAACATCAATTGTAGGATGGGGATAATGAAGATCTCATTTGGCCATATGAAGGTGAAGTTGAATATCTTCAATCCAACCCCGAATTCATTTGATAAGCATGAAGAAGTAAGTATTGTAGAAAAATGTCATGACAATGAATGTGAAAGAATGGAATCTTTGCTTGAAACCAAAACTTCAAAAAGTTCATCTTCGACCTTGAAAATAAAGAATAAAGTTTTAAAAAATTGCTTTGAGAGGGCATGAAAGCCCAACAAGGACCAACAATCTCCTTTAAACCTAATTCAACAAGTTCTTTAGGGAACCATTTGTTGGGTAGAATTCAAAGTACCTATCAACCCATTAAGGAGGGAATGCATTACAAGATGTTTGATCCGAGCTAAAAGAGCCAAATGTCTTGCTAGAAACGTTAAAGACTAGTGCACTTCGTAGGGTTTCACAACCCTATTCCTCCCTCATTTCTGTTGTATCTTTCATTTCTTACGACGTCTAGATATTTGTTTAGGGTTCATGCACATGAGTAGGAACTTTGATTGAGGTTGCATGCACTTTCAGGTTGAAAATAAGCATTTTGTGCCTGTTTGACCGATCTTAAAAGATATTCAATCGATCGAACTTCCATACCTGCATCTAATCACCTCTCTGTTTAATCGTGCGAAAGAAACCTGCATATTTTAGCTCTCTGTCCTATCGTGCGAACTCATTCTTAGATCGATCTTAAGTTCCAAGATCGATGCAACTCATTCTTAGATCAATCTTCAATTTCAATACTTAGAAAATTTTTGAACCCCCCTAAAAAAGGCCTCTCTGTCCCATCGTTCGAACATATCTGTAGGTTTTTGCATGTTCGATCAATCTGAGCTTCTTCGAGATCGATCTTAGATTGATCAATCTATGCTCTTTGTTCACTGTTGACTTGTACTTTGACCTTGTTTTGAATTTTGAATTTTGTGGTTTCAACAAAAAAAAAAAAAGAACTGTATTGTTTTGAGCTTAGATCGATCTCTGAACCCAAAGATAGATCTATGTTCGATATACCGGATTTCTTTTTCGATCGATTCAACTTGTCAGGGGTAGTTTTTAATATAAAAGTCAAAGGTTATTTGGATCAATCCCAAAGATCGATCCAAGACCCTAGCTCCCTCCAATCACTGCAACCAACCTCTCCCAACTCTGGCAAGTCCTCCGGCAAGCTTTAAACTTCATCTTTCGTTGCAAATCTCACCTCATCCTCTCGGTTACCACTTCTCTCATTCGGATTTGGTAAGTTTTGGATTTTCTTTTGATTTTGAGCTTTAACCTTGATGAAACTAGAATTACCATGTTAGATCTAAGATGTTATGTTAAATTTCTTGCCATATTTGGAGTTGTCAAGCTTTTATATATATGTGTATATATATATATATATATATATATATATATATATTTGTATATATTTCGATTCAAATCATGTATTTGGGGGTCACGGGCCCAAGGAAGTGACCAATCTTGTTGTGTTGTTGTGTAAGAGGGCCCCATAAGCTTGCTTGGGTGCCCTCATGCCATCCACATCATAGATCTGTGATTTTTCGAATTTCACTATCGTGACCTAAGTTTTTCAACCCGGGGCATCAGTGATGACATGAAAGTTAACCCAATAACGGATTCAAAATGCGGAAGCAAAAGATAAAACTAAAGTCCTTTGAGTCATAAATCATCTCTAAGACACCAACGTGACATTCCATGAAGCCACGGGACTCAAGAAAAGCGAATGAGGAAACTAGTGTTAAAACGAGCTAAATTTGTTAATTAAGGGCAAAATAGTCAATTCACAATTAAAAAGGGGAGAATTAACTCTAAACAAGTCAAACAAGGTGAATACAACCGAATCTAATCATTTCACAACATTCCAAGAGGTTCTAAGAACATTGGCCAAGAATCTCACAAAATGCCCTTTCCTGGTTTAAGCGAAAACTGACACTGTCCCACTAAAATATTAATAAATCCCACTGTGATTTGAATCTGAGAATGGAATTGGTACCATTGGAAATCTGACTCAAAATCCTTGATTTTAGGCTCAAGAATCACCCCATTTGGGGTAGAAACGAAGAAGTTATGATCGTTTGAAGTTGGAACTTCAGTGCTGAAACATGACTGTGAGAATGTATGCTATTTTGGTCGACTGAATTGAGGCCATCGGTCGACCGAAACACCACGAAAAGCTTCTGTAAGGCCTGCTATAAGCCTAAGGTGTTAAGGTTCAACCTATGCATTGAGTCCCATGATGATTTGGTTCAAAATTGAATGTTTAAAACTGATTTTCAATGAGATATGGATGTGTGGACATGCCAACAACCTTAATATGAATTATTTATACATAGAACAATGGCTCATGGCCTCATACACATCATTTACAAGAATCTCACCTGCTAAACCTCCAAAGTTTGTTTAAATACATTCTTAAAGCAAAAGATGGTACCAAAAGACTACAAGTGCTAAATTAAACATATTTAGCCCTTAGCCTCAATACATACATGTTATTTAAGCATCAAAAAGTGTACTTAGGTACACATTACATATTTCAAGACGAAAATAGCATTTTACACCAAAATGATACTACATGCTAACACTTACATGTTTTCAAAAATACAACAAAGTACATCAAGACTTTAAAGCAACTTAAGGATGTGATGCATCCCAAAACAAAGTTTTTTTACCTACAAAATAACCCAAACAACTAGGGTTAGTAATCAAGTTACTCATAGGATGTGGTGCATGCGCGTACCCTATAGTTTCAAGTATAATGCAAACCAAACATAGATCATTACAAGGGTACATTCCACCTAACGTCTATGTTTCCATGATACTCTAAGGGATCATCTCAAGCTATACAAATTTTTGAAACAATAAACACGTAGCATCCAAGTATACAAGACAAGTATACTAACCATATTAAAACTAAGATTAAAAATCACAAGCTATAAGAAATCCATGATTTACAACTTGGAAAGTAATACGAAATCAAATAATGGAAAGATTAGGATATGTGGTCACGAGACCACACAAGTTATTTTGGGTAATTACAACCCACAAGGTACTACCTAGTGCGCACTATGACATAGGAGAATTTTTACCCTCTGTACTAGAGCCAAACTCTAGGCATCAAACATTTCATATCCTTACAAGTTTCCAAAAATCAACAAGTTCATGACATTTATGCAATCTCAATGCATGAAACTACCTACCAAGCACAAGTAGGGTAAAACCACATAACCCATGTCTTAACGTTACATGTCTAAAGTGGCAAGTTAATGATACTATACATCATGCTATATCAATTTACTATCAATGTAGGCTACAATTGCAAAACATGCAATATAGTAATTTACCTACAAGTAGTTATAAGTGCCACGTGCCAGATTTTCATACTAAGCTTTCAATGAAATTTATATCACTTAACAACTTAAGTGTAATTTCAAGATATTCATAATAACCCTCAATGAAATCATAAGTATTAGGCAAATCATTAAACAATAATCTACCTATACAATTTAATAGTCATGTACATGCTTAAATCTACAAATCCTAAGTCAAGCATATCAAACCTCTATTTATATGCAAGTACAAGAATTTAAAAATCATGTAATCAATATATATCAAGCTCCAATATATATAAAACCCAAAGAGGATAAACATACAACCACCCCTACCTCACAAGAGGATTGTTCTTCTTGAATCCAAGGGAAACAAAAGAATTTCAAGTTTTCTTTCTAGGGTTATAAAGAGAAAGATGAGGCAAGGCTTTTGTATTCTAAGCTTAATGGTCTAAGGTGAGTGGAAGGGTATCAAAAATGAAGTCAAAGCTCTCAGTCAAGCTTTGCTCCAATGGTGGATAAGTTAAGGTTCTTGAGAGGAAAGAGATAATTGAATTGAAAGTAAAAACCCTAAGTTAAAATGGTGGGATTTTCCACTCACTAGGTACTTTTGCATTACCTCTCACACACACACTAATGCAAGACCAATTGTGAAGCCTACACTTGTCATGAATCTAAGTAAGCTTCCAAAATTAAATATCCAACCTACACTTGTCAACCATCCATGCCAACAAGTGCTCCAATCCTAGGCCAACAAGTGAGTGAATCTCCATCCTCTAAATGTCAATAGATTATGTTTCCAAGTCATTCCACCCCAATGCCAACAAGTGGCACCATGAGAATGTGACACTTGTCACATTTTCCAATAATTACAAAAAGGTCCTTTTTAAAAATATCTTCCAAATTAAATTACAAAAAGATCCCTAAGACGAAAAATAATTACTTTATTTAATTACACAAAACCCCCTCAAGTTATGAAAATTACCAAAAGGTTATGCATCCATGCCCTTTACAAGAAAAGTAAACATTTAACATGATTTTCTACAAAAGTAAAAATGTAGATATTGTAGAAATTAAATATCATGGATGTATGCAAAGCCGGAATCAAATCCGAGTGCAAAAAGTGAGGTTATGCAAGGAAAAATGAAAAATGACTAAAGGACGAAATAGGGAAAAAGACGAAAAAAAAAATTCTGAAAAATGAAAAGAAGGAAAACGACCGGGTCATTACATTAACGTTACAGTTCGATCGATCGAACTTTTCTCAAATGGATCTAAGAGAGATCAATCTCACATTTTTTGTGATCGATCGAACCCCACACTTCACACACCCTCTTTTGTGATTCCATGCTATCTTATACATATCCAATGTCTATGTTTTCTACATTGGATGCATTCCATACTTATATTGTTTAGCATGCTTCACTTAATGTCACTTATTCCTTACGACTTGTTTAGATTCATGTCCTTTATACTGTGTTGTCCATCTTATTTGACAAACATGTTTCTATATATTGTGCTTCAATTCTTTATACCGGTACTAACTTATTTTGCAAGTGTTTTTCTTTCTGTTTTACAGACCATGGCTAGGGTAAAAACTGTTGCCCGTAGGCATTGTCCACGCCAAGTGAGGCAGAGAGTAGAGGAGCAGGCAGGACCATCTCATGTTTCAGACCCCATTCCAGATCCAGCTCCAGAGTAGGTTGATGAGGCTGAGCAGTTAGAGCAGTTAGAGGCAGATCCAGCCCAGTCCTCATCAGACAACAGACTACACTCTTTGCTTCTGCATTATCGTCATCATTTCATGATGAGGCTGAGCATGTTCCATCTTCTTCACTGCCACTTGTACAGCTAGGCTAGTTCTTAGATAACCTACTCGGAGATATTCAGACCTTTCAGTGGCTCATGAGTCAGTGTTCGACATTAACTTCTTTTCTCGATCTGTCCTGACCCGGGCTGCATATGATGATATAGACCGCAGGGGTATTTCTGCTATTCTAGCCCCTATCACAAACCCAGTTTACCCAAGGCTTATTCAGATGTTCTTCCAGAACCTCCGGCCTGCCCCGAGAAATCTAGCGGAGCTGCGCACTACTATTTATGGCTATCCTATCCGAATCATAGTAGAGACTCTGGCTAGATAGTGTTGATGCCCACATGCTTGCCCTCTTGATCTTGAGCTGGACTATCCCATTATGAGGAGGTTTTTTTATGCAGACATGGCTGTGGCACTTACAGACCACTACAGTGAGGGTAAGACATTTTCTACTCGGACCTATTTGCCAGATGATCTGTGGTTCTTCGATTCGGTCTTGTACCAAAATGTGTTTATGGCCGGCCACAAGTTCAGAGGCGAGGCGACTATTTGACTACCCTGTATGCTTTCTACACAGGGCACTGGCTTTTTATTCTGGCCCTTTATTGAAGCGTCATGATGAAGCTCTACACGAACTATATCAGCAAGGCTAAGCCCAAGCGAGCTAAGTTCCTCCCCTTCGGCCACCTTATTACTCAGATCCTGCAGGACCAACAGTATCCCTTCTAGTAACAAGATTATACTGAGTCTGGAGCCTGCCATTTCCGCAAGAAGGATTGGGATAAGAGCTATAAGGCTCTTATCAAGAGCCTGTAGAAGGATGCCATCATAGCTATAGATGAGGCAGCTGAGGAGGAGGCGACAGCAGTAGAGCCAGTAGCAGATGATCCAATAGTCGCACCAGAGGCTGCAATACATATGGAGATCGATCTGGAGCAGGAGCCTCAAGTAGAGGAGTTACCGTATCATTCTTCGGCAGGGTCGCCACTACATGTCCCATAGCCTCGTCAGGATGAGCATCATTCTCTTAACCCAGTCATACCTGATGTTTCAACACAGACACCTGGCCTAGGAGACCGTATACAGATTTTGGAGGACGTCGTTGTCTCTCTTCTGTGACAACCTCGATTTTTTTTAAGATTTTAAATTATATTTATCTCCTGATTTTTGATTGACAAAAAAATTAACTATTTTATTTTAATTGGAGACTTATCAATTAGAGATTGGATTACGATATTTAAATTAGTGATTTACCCAATTGAGATTTTATGGGTTTGATTTAAATTGTTTCATATTAAATATTTTTTTTATAGTGTGCTAAGATAGAAGGAGATTAAAGCCATGGTGGGATTTGAGAGAGAAAAAATGGGTTTTGATTTTGGAAAGTGGTGGTTCCATTGTATATATATATATATATATATATATATATATATATATATATATATATACACATGTGTCTGTAATGCATCTGTTGAAGAGTGCACCTGCCGAAACAAGGAGCCAGTAGTGGAAAAATTAGAATAGAAAGAAATGTTGGTTGTGGGTCCTACTTAAATTGATTTAGTTTGCATATATATGATATATTTTTGTAGCAAATTAGAGCTACCAGCCGAGTATGGGAGGAAAGAAAGAAAAATGAAGTTCTAAAAGTTGACTTTTGCGGGTCCCACTTGTTTATTAAGGGTTTTTAGTTTTGTTGTATTATAGCACCTTTGTATATATAATGATATATACATATATTTAGTGCCTTGTCTAAACAAAATGGATGGAATGGATGTGCCAACCGAAATGGGATAAAAAGAAAAAAGAAGATTGAATTGGTGACCGTGGGACCCATGATATTAGTTTTGCAAAGTTTTCTTTGACTTTGGCTTTTTGCACTTTATGGTTATTCTAGAAAGAGAGATAAGAGTGCTGTGTAATGGAAAAATGAAGATACAGATGAGAAGAGCAGGTGGCGGCCGAAAGTCAGAAAAAAAAAGAAAAAAACAAAAGAAAGGGCAATTGCGGGTCCCACCTGATATAGATATTGATCGGTTGAAATTTGATTTTTTGGTTGCATGTGTATGTGATACATATGATACGCATATATATACATTGGTTGGATGAGTAGAACAGGAGCCGATTTAGAGAGAAGAAAATTTGTGATGATGTTTTCTTTCCCGTGGGGCCCACAAAGAATTATTTTGCCAAAGGCTCTTTGAACTTGGTCTATTCGCATGGGCTATATCTGTTGTATTTTGAGTGAGTGAGTTGTATTGTCTGATGAAAGATATGATGAGGATGAATAAAAGGATAAGGAGGAGAAAGATAAGGTAAGCAGTGGTGGTGGGGTCCACTAAAGTTTGATGTCTCGTAAGCAATTGAATTGATTCATTTCACTTTGAATTGATATTTGTGAAGTGTCGGTACAATTGTCTATATATATTGTGCCTTTTGGTGATGATACAGGAGAGAGAAATAAAGGAAACATTCACAGAGAGATTCGAGAGTTTCAGAGGGGGGCTGGGAGCAGTGATGTTGATGACCCAGTGTTGATTTATTCATTTTACAGTGTAGGGATCATCATACTTTGAATGGGTGTTTTAAATATTTTATTGATTATTATTTTGTTAAAATTGCATATACGTATTTTTGTTTAAATGTATATGTATATTTTGTGAAATTAATTTTGCATGAAACTTCTTGAAATCCTTGTTATGGTTTTTCCTACTGTCTCACCCTCTTACATTTTCAAGTACCGAGGATGCTTGAGGATTTTTAGCTGCGGGCTTAGGTGGAAGAGTTGGTGTTGAGGAATTAATTTATTTATTTAGAGATTTTTATGTATTTATTTGAGGAAATTGATATAGTACCAATTTAATTAATTTGAGATGTTGTTATATTTATTTGAGGAAATTTGATTGATTTTGTATCAATAAATGAGTATTTTATTTCTTTTGAGATTCTGGATGTTTTTTTATGAAGTATTTTGATTTAATGAAATCGAGGATTTTATTTAGAAAAAAATTCGGGGCGTTACAGAATGGTATCAGAGCCTGTACCCAGCCGGAAGTGTGAGTTTAGTGATTATGTTGTCGGGTGTGAGTGGGCTAGTGTTTAGTTCTAACTAGTTACCACTCGTAGCCGGGTGTGTGTGTCCGGATGTCGTTCACTGGCAGCTACTAGAATGATTACTTTCGGTGATTAGGGGAAGGTGTCCCTAGATCACTATCGGTTTTATTTTTTGGGCGGGTGACGGCATCGTCTAGTTACAACAACGGTTACGGAGTGTGTGGGCGGGTAATTAGCACTGTCAGCTACCACAATATTTTTCATGTCACTGAATTTCACATCGCCTGGGGTAAGGATTTTTGAATGTTGTTTTGCTACTTTTGATGTTTTCGAATATGCGAAAATTGTTAGATCTGAATTTCAGGATGAAATTCTTTTAAGTGGTGGAGAATGTGACAACCCGGATTTTTTTTAAGATTTTAAATTATATTTATCTCTTGATTTTTTATTGACAAAAAAATTAACTATTTTATTTTAATTGGAGACTTATCAATTGAAGATTGGATTACGATATTTAAATTAGTGATTTACACAATTGAGATTTTATGGGTTTGATTTAAATTGTTTTATATTAAATATTTTTTTTTTATAGTGTGCTAAGATAGAAGGAGCTTCCAGCCATGGTGGGATTTGAGAGAGAAGAAATGGGTTTTGATTTTGGAAAGTGGTGGTTGCATTGTATATATATATATATATATATACATGAATCTTTAATGTATTTGTTGAAGAGTGCACCTGCCGAAACAAGGAGCCAGTAGTGGAAAAATTAGAAGAGAAAAAAATGTTGGTTGCGGGTCCTACTTAAATTGATTTAGTTTGCATATATATGATATATTTTTGTAGCAAATTAGAGCTACCAGCCGAGTATGGGAGGAAAGAAAGAAAAATGAAGTTCTAAAAGTTAACTTTTGCGGTCCCACTTGTTTATTAAGGGTTTTTAGTTTTGTTGTATTGTAGCACCTTTGTATATATAATGATATATATATATATATATATTTAGTGCCTTGTCTAAACAAAATGGATGGAATCGATGTGCCACCCGAAATGGGATAGAAAGGGAAAAGAAGATTGAATTGGTGACCGTGCGACCCATGATATTAGTTTTGCAAAGTTTTCTTTGACTTTGGCTTTTTGCACTTGATGGTTATTCTAGAAAGAGAGATAAGAGTGCTGTGTAATGGAAAAATGAAGATACAGATGGGAAGAGCAGGTGGCGGCCGAAAGTAAAAAAAAAAAAGAAAAAAAAAAAAAGAAAAGGCAATTGCGGGTCCCACCTGATATAGATATTGATGGGTTGAAATTTGATTTTTTCGTTGCATGTGTATGTGATGCATATGATACACATATATATACATTGGTTGGATGAGTAGAACAGGAACCGATTTAGAGAGAAGAAAATTTGTGATGATGTTTTCTTTCCCGTGGGGCCCACAAAGAATTATTTTGCCAAAGGCTCTTTGAACTTGGTCTGTTCGCATGGGCTATATCTGTTGTATTTTGAGTGAGTGAGTTGTATTGTCTGATGAAAGATATGATGAGGATGAATGAAAGGATAAGGAGGAGAAAGATAAAGTAAGCAGTGGTGGCGGGGTCCACTAAAGTTTGATGTCCCCTAAGCTATTGAATTGATTCATTTCACTTTGAATTGATATTTGTGAAGTGTCGGTACAATTGTCTATATATATTGTGCCTTTTGGTGATGACACAGAAGAGAGAAATAAAGGAAACATTCACAGAGAGTTTCAGAGGGGGCTGGGAGCAGTGATGTTGATGACCCAGTGTTGATTTATTCATTTTACAGTGTAGGTATCATCGTACCTTGAATGGCTTGAATGATTTGTTTTAAATATTTTATTGATTGTTATTTTGTTAAAATTGCATGTACATATTTTTGTTTAAATGTATATGTATATTTTGTGAAATTAATTTTGCATGAATCTTTTTAAAATCCTTGTTATGTTTTTTCCTACTGTCTCACTCCCTACAGTTTCAGGTATCGAGGATGCTTAAGGATTTTTAGCTGCGGGCTTAGGTGGAAGAGTTGGTGTTGAGGAATTAATTAATTTATTTAGAGATTTTTATGCATTTATTTGAGGAAATTGATTTAGTATCAATTTAATTAATTTGAGATGTTGTCTTATTTATTTGAGGAAATTTGATTGATTTTGTATTAATAAATGGGTATTTTATTTCTTTTGAGATCCTGGGTGTCTTTTATGAAGTATTTTGATTTAATGAAATCGAGGATTTTATTTAAAAAAAACTTCGGGGCGTTACATCTTCAGTCCGATGTGGTCTCCCTCAGAGCAGATATTTCTGTACTCCATGCAGATGTCTTAGCTGCGCTGCAGGGCATATCCAGAGTTATTAGGGGATCACGCCCCACTTGCCCTACCTCATCCGCCTGATCTCTATTCCTCTCTTTCATTATTCCATTATATCTGTGATACATTACTGCTCTTTTGATATTGTTTGATATTTTTACGGCCAGTCTGTTGGCCCTATTTCTGCGATGTACTATACACTGCTTTATTTTCTTATTTTATGCATTATATTTTGAACGTCATATCTTTGTATTGATACATCAGTCTGTGATTGACTCTATCAGGTGTATCCCAGTAACTTCAGCGAGTGAGTGCTGCTCGAAATTTTTCAGGACCATCATTTTCCACTCTCATTAGTTCATTTATTATCCCATTTACACTTGCATGTTCACTGTGCACCATTATTGTTCCCTTTGTTATCTGATCAGCTTTTCTTCCAGTGCCATCTTTTTAGGACTATAGTTAATCTTAAGTTTGGGGGGGTTATACCACCCACTTTGGATACTTTTGTCCATGCTATTCCTTGCCATAGCTGCACTCGTATATTCTTTCGTTTATTCTCTTTGCACATTGAGGACACTATGCCATTTAAGTTTGGGGGTAATGGGTATTGTTACAGTATTTGCTTTCAATTCAAAATTTTGAGCATGACTTGTGTATTTGAGGGATTTGCTATGGTTGGTCCATCAATAGCTATGATTTTGATCTTTTGAAGACTATATTGCTTAGAGTTTAAAAATTACTTGACTTGAGAGTCTAATACTCCTTGTATGCCTTGTGGATGCCATTTAGGCGTAAATTTTTTCGAAAGATTGATATCATGCTTGCATTTGTGGTCCATATCATCCTGATTTTGTGATTGTTTTGAGATTCACTTTAGTATTCTACATTAGCACAGGCACACACTAGCATTCATTTGTGGGGTACATGCTTTGTTGATTATTGAATTGGTTATATCCCAATTGGGCTAGTAGTGCATTGAAAGCTTTCATTTTGACAAAAGTGGATAACAAACCCTTTTCATTGAGTATTTGGGATTATAGCCTCATCAAGCACTGAATTTCTCACGCCGAAAGGTGGAGGGTCCAAACTCTAGGTTAATAATTCTACTGAAAAAAAAAAAAAAGGTTACAAAAGTACCAAAAAGTGAGGACTTCTCCCAAAAGGTGAGAAGTGGGAAATGATTCGATGGAGCTTGTTTTGATTTGTAGCCTAGTTGATTTGAGCTTGTAAGTCCTTAGGGGTGTTTGAACACCTAGTGCCTAAAGCCATCCGATTTGGGAGTCATTGACCTAACGCTCGATCTCATGGATCGCTAGAAAGCGTAATAGATCAACACATTGCACCATGCTTCCATCTTTGATCTTTATGATTAAAAAAAAAAAAAAATTTCGAGTGAAAAGAATAAGCGCACCTAGATCAATAAAGCTTTAATAAAAGGTTCACTCTCTGTCTTGATGATCGGTACTAGATTTGTGTGCTAGTTTGAGAGTAAGGATGTGATCATTTCTTTAGTTGGCTTAGATAGCAACATATTTGATGCCGGTCCACTCAAAAAGAATTCTAGAGTTGTTTTGATTTGCATGATCATTTTCTTGATGTGTGGAGGACCATACTTGCTTGTTTGATGTTGAGATTTTGGAAGATTGCTTGGAAATGGTTAAAAAATTGTATACTTGAGGTAGTTTTCTCCCAATGCTTGTTTGCAATATTGGTGCCTCTTTCGAAAGAATGAGCTTAATGTTTGTGGGTATCATTTCTGGAAACCCTCACGAGACTTCACTCGCCCACTAGGGGTAACCTAGGGGTTTAAAAGACTTGTTGCATATGCTAAATGCAATTGTGTTCCCTACGAAAGTGGCGTTATCTATTTATTGTTTTCTAGCTCATAGTTGTATAGTTGTTCATTTCATTCCTTTACTTTGTAGTTCATTATTAGGGACTAGCAATATTTAAGTTTGGGGGTGTGATGAGCGCTGAAAAGTGCGCATTTAAACTCCTTAAGCTTGAGTATTCTAGGACCTTTATCTATCTTATTTCCCCGTTTTATTCTAATTTCGTGTTATTGCCCTTTTTAGGAGCTTATCCCAAAAATAAGTCAATTCAGCCAAATAAGAGCATTAAAGAAGTTAACTCAAGCTGAATGGAAGAAATGAGCAAAGTGGAAGCTAAATGAAGCAAACTGTGGAAATTCAGCATGTTCGATCGATCTCAGCATTTCTTCGATCGATCGAAAGTTTATCAATCTAAAAAATTCAAGATGGATCCAAGCCTTTGTCCTTCTCTAAAAGAATCCAATTAGTTCGATCGATCCAACATTTTCTAGATTGATCGAAATGATTCGATCTTATCCACACCTACCACCCATCTACCACTTTTGTCTTCTTCCCAAAAATATCCCAAAATATCTCAGAGATTTGTCTTTATTCAAAAAGGCGCAGCCAAGGATGATCGATCTCTAATACATCGATGGATCTCAGCCAAGTCCGATCAATCTCAATACAGTTCGATCGATCGAACCTCCTCAAGTCCGAAAAAGAAATAGATTCCAGCTCATTAAAAGTTGGCTCATGGTGTAATCATTAGAGGGACCTTGGTGTACGAGCCCAGACCATTGGGTGTGACATTTGACCTACCTATATAAGGATTGAGAGCCATTTTTAGAGCATAGTTGTTATTCATAACTTGTAACATTCAACATAACTTGTAATTTCTTATCTTGGAGAGAAGGCTAGAGATTAGCGAGCTTTACACATTTTGGGAGTTCTTCCATTCTTCTAGGGTTTCCATCAAGAATGGGGATATTCCTACCATGGAGATAGCCCTTGAGGGTTGGATGACTACTTCAATGAGTGGCTAGATATCTTTGCTTCCTAGACTTAGTTCTTTGTATATTTTTGGGGATTTATTTATAATAATGTTTTGATTTTGGATTTATATATATATCCTGTTGTTTCTACTTGATGTGTATGGATTAATGCTTTCAATTGATTATCTATTTCTAATCATATGTCTATGTATTCTAGAATAGATGATTCATGTGCTTTTCTATAGATTTAGTAGAGTTTATGCATGTCTATGTGTATGGATGAAGTTAATCTAGAGATGGTCAAAACATAGAGCTTAGTTGAACACTCTTGTAATTTATTTGATGGTTCACACTTGTTTCTTGATGGATTGTACCACACCCTTAGCTTACTTAGTTTAATTTCATGTCTTTAGTGTAGACGTAGTGTAGTTGCTTTAAATTCATAAATAGGTGGACAATCTACTCTTGTTCCTTGGTGTTCCATACTTATGAATGCATTAGATGTATGTTTCTAAATAGTTGTGTGTGCATAAATTGTGGTTTCATTGAATGGATTTTGGTCTCATTTGATAAGTTATACTTTCCATTTGATTTGCCTTGACAATCTATGCTTATTTTCCATCCATGCCTAGTTTCAATTAATGTCACACACACACACACAAGTTACAAGTCAATTTCCCTATTAATATATAATTGCTAGTGTCTAGTGAAGTCAAGCTTAGTGGTGAGCTATAGTACCCCAAGTCCTCCCCTCTATATCTTTCTTTACTTTATTAATCATTGAATTTTGTTTACTTTAAATTCATTTGCATAATAGGTTAATCAATCAATCCAACCAATCTTTGATCACTCGACCTACTAACCCTATACATTGTTTCCATTGCCAGTGCATGCCTATAATCCCTTGGAACGATCCCTACTCACTCTAGCTATATTTTTAGTTAGAGGTAGTATTGGCTTTTATAAATTTAAAACTTGGCCACATTGCACACTCACACTCTTGGTGCAACATCTTTTCAAGCGTTGGTGATTGACGACACCAGTTTATTTTACACTTTTATATAGTTATCTTTTCATTTGGTACATTTATGGCATTATCTTTTGAGATATTTTAATTTGGGACTTTTGTGTAATTTGAGGAGAGTTGTGTGACATGTGGAAGTTTGGATGAGTAACAAATAGAGGGTGGATATGAGTGTGTGTGTGTGAGAGAGGTAGTGCTACGGTAGGTGTTGAGATATTATATCATAAATATCTCTCCCACTTTTCTCCTACGCTTCATCTTCCTCACTATTGTCACCATTGTCACCATTGTTGCTCTAATATAAATCTCCATTTCCTTCACCTTCCATTGGTCTTCTTAACTAGCCATAAAAGGTAGAAAGCGTGGGGAAATTTTGGGCTACAAAACTACTCCATCATTTTCGGATTTGGAACATTCTTCACTTTGGATTTCTAAGGTGTGCTTCCTTAGTGAGGTAGGGGGTGTAGTATGGCTTTAGCCTAGTCATTTCCTTGTGTTTTGAGGTGTTGTGTGTGTTATACATGTATAGTGTGAGTTGAGAGTGTTTTTTATGCATGATTATTGATAACCTAGCTATTAAATAATGATATTAAGCATGCCATTGATTAACTATTTGATTTAGACACTTACGTGATATACATATATGGATGATGATGCTTGGAGAAATCATAATTTACGTGTATGTGACTTCATGTATTTAGCTTATACGAGGTTAATGGTTAAGTTTAATTATATTGTTTGCTCATTTTGATAGTAGTACTAGCTCTATTTTGAATACATGGATATATTATCAAATTGGTCACTTGATATGGTTTATATTGATAGAATGCTTCACTTATGATATTTTGTGTTAACTGTAACGACCCGTACCCGTAGGTCTGAACTGTTAGCCGGGTCCTTAATCGAGCCTGAGGTCAACTAGGGACAACCCCATTCTTTCCTATGTCAATACATATTATACGTGTCATTCCGGGTTTATAAAAAAATAAGTAATAATAAATAAATAAACAATAATAATGAAATGAGATTATAGCTACAAAGTATATCAAAACGGTCTACTAACCCTTCGAACCCTATAGAGGAGCGTTGTCCGCCACTTACCATCCGTGTCCTGAAAAAAAATATTAAATATAAGGGGTAAGGAAATTGCTCAGTAGGTTGTGCCTAAGATATACCTCTTGTAACCCTGTGAATCCAAATAATGAATAGGAACAGAGGGTAGAGGTCATACTATGCTGGCAAAGAATACATCATTAATTCCAATTCCAAAATAACAATGCCGAGCCATGATATGTCACGCCATGAATGTCACTCCCCCTTTTCAAAATCCAAATCCATCACTTTTCAAACTGTTAATATAACCCATCCGTTGGTGACTCCGCGGCGACACGAGGGAAGGATTGACTACTGTCCCTAACCCTTGGTACCCTCGCGGCGTTATTTGAGCCCAGATAGCTCAACCATACTAGGGTGTTTCCCTAGTTCCCTCTAGGTTATCTTAACAACACGGCCCTTTAGTAGCTCCATGGCAACCGGGATTTTCACAAAACCATTTCGTCAAATCTTTTTCCCAAAAATCCCCTTTTTCTATTTCAAAACAATTCTTTCCCTTTTTCCTTGCCTAATGCTATGTATAAATGCATCATACTTTTCAATAATATCATAAAAGGGAATCACATACCGTACAAGTCATGTATTCACAGTATAGTAAGCTTTATAGGAAATTTCTAATAATAACCAACATGTCTCTATAATGAAAATTTAGCAAATCAAACACAATAGGCATAGAATTTCACCACTTAAACATGCTTTCTCATACAACATCAATTAATTCACATAATTGCATGCTTTGATTCAAAAGAAAAATTCTAGAAATATATCTCAAGCTTTCTAATCACAAAATTCATCACTTATAACACAACAGGCATGAAAACATCATCATTTAAACATAGTTCTTCATCACATATCAACTTAGCATGCAAATACATCTCATATACAACACATAGCAAATTTTACATGAAATATGTACAAAATTAATCATGTAATAACACAAATTAGGAGGATTTGACTCACAAAAATCCAAGAAATTATGGATTAGAAACCCTTACCTTGAAAAAGAACTTTTTCTCACTAGATCACCAAAGCTTCAAGCTCCGAGACCTCCTCTGCAACTCTCGGGTCTCTCTGTGCACTCCTTAGTCTCGGCCCTCTCTTTGTTTCTCAACTCTCAGCTCACTCTCTGTCTCTCTCTCTAAATCTTCTTTAATTTTCTCTTTCTCTTAGTATTCATTTAGTGCACAACACTACTCAATATATAATGGCAATCCCACCGACACAAAAACTGCTAACTATTCCAAAAAATTAGACCAAATCCACGTGAAGCCCACAGATTTTTTAGCCAAACAAATCAGTTAATGGGTCCCGCCACCTATTCCTTTACTTTCCATCTCGGTCAGCCCACCTGCTCCATTGCTTGTTATTAGACAATGAACATATAAATATATATACAATGCATCTCCAAAAAAAATCAGCATGTGCAAAACAACTAAAGTCAAAAAGTGATTTAATGAGACCTGCCAATATCCCATCATCACCAATTCAATCTTCTTTCCTCTCTCACTTCGGCTGGCAGCCCATTGTCACATTAAATTACATTTTACACACACACACACACACACACACACACACATACACACACATATATATATATATATAAAGGTAACTAAAACCAAATCAAGCAAATAAATAAATAAGTAAACAAATAAATAAAAAAATCCTGAAAATCTGGATTGCCACAATCTCCATTACTTAAAAAGAATTTCATCCCCGAAATTCGAATCTAACAATTGTCACATAACCAAAAACATCAATAATCACAAAACAAAATCCATAAATCCTTACCCTAGGTGATGTGAGATACCGTGATATGTAGGATGTTATGGTAGCTGCCAGTGCTAGTCACTTGTCTACATACTCCGTAACCGTTGTGGTAGCTAGTCGATGCATCACCCGCCCACTAAAAAAAAAAGAAAAACAATAACAAACCCCGGCCTACCTGCCCAATCACACTAACCAACCATCCCAGTAGCTGCCAGTGAACGCCATCTGCCCACACACCCCCAGCGACGAGTGATAGCTAAGCAGTACTACATACTCGCCCACACACACCCATCTACATCATCACTACACTTACAATTCCAACTGGGTACAAGCTTTGTCAGACAAAGCACTAGCTATCTAAGGCATAGCTACACTGTCACATATCAGTATAAGCGACCACCAACCACACCATTTAGCAATCATTACACTTAACAACCTTAAGATGACTAAATAATGAATCTCCCAATGACTACATAAACATGAGTCACCAGAATAATAAAACATACTATCATGCACTAAAAGACCCAAATCCTTAGAACAAAATCTTTAATAAACAATAATCGTACCACAAACCCATTATCAAACACTTAGTCTTACCTAACACACCTCGTCACCTGAGACAACCACCCGAATCCACACTGTCACACCAACACAATCCACAATTCCGTGCTCTCACTATTTCTGACAAACTAAAATAATCATGGACCTTTGACCCGATATCATGCTAAAGATGGACTGACTCAGGAGAAATGGTTGGCTAGGCCATTCTCATCATCGATCCGATCTCAACACAGACGTCATTTCTGTCATTAGGTTTAAACCTCAAACACAACCCCACATGGTTCTCAAACAACCACGAGATCTACTCTCTAATCAATCCGTTGTTCTACATAACCTCAACAACTATACAGTCACATACCAACTCTAAAAACCCCAATCATGCCTCAATCATACAACCCTTAACAAGCTAAACACAACACGGCATTGAACATTACAATCATCAATTAGCATAGGAGAACTTTAATCTTCTCAAAAACACCATACCAGATAGATAACTCCATGTCATCATTTGGTTCAATTCTTACCTCTTCAAAACACACAATACAACCGTCTCATACTTGAAACCTCAAAACAAAAGTATATCATTCCTAGTATTCCTCAATAAAATCACACATTCACTTTCCCTATCACAGAATTCTAAGGCAACATTGACACTTATCCTCAAGACACTGCTCAAATCAAACGCCCATAAAAACATCCAAGTACATGACTCATATCACATCACCTAACCATCCTCGAACTTACAGTTTGTGACACACCCCTAGCCATCACCGCTAGTACCATACACTAGAAACACACAATCCTTATTTGGCAACTCGTGCTTCACACACTAGTCAAGACCACTCTCAGAACAAGCATCACCAAAACCAAAGACCCCACCTCCCTCTGTAGGAGTAAGTCGACTCTTACAACCAAACCTTTTTCGGCAAACTCTAACAATGTAACAAACCACATATTGGTTTGTCCATTCGCAGACACGCACAACTCCTAAATAAAGAACAAGAATTACGACAAACAACGTCCTTGTTAGGACTAGAACAAACAGAAAAGGTAACAAACCCCGCTCTCATAGGAGACTGACGACTCGCACCTAAATGTACCCGACACCTTGTCACACGCTACACACCAACTGTCCAACCATGGACACCCAATCTCACCTGAGATGAACTAAACTCTTTACACCCAAAGAGAAGAACCAAATGGATACCCGTACAAAACTACGAATTCAATTCTAGGCAACCTTGCCACTAACGGATCATTATACACTACCAACATGGAACCTCACATACTCTACACCGCAATACTCACGCCAACCAAAACCAACCAGACAAGAATAACAACGCTCACGACACACAAACACTAGAAATAATCACAGCCCTTCGGACACCACATTTCATTCCATCTAGAAATCGTCACCCCCAAATGACAGCCTCTAAGCCGTAAAGTGACACTTTACTACCCATTCCACCTTTACCCTTCAAAATGACACTACCTCGAACACCGTGCACACAAAACCCGTGACCTCCGTCACAACAATCCACTGACTCCTTAAAAGGAAAAGGTGTCTATCCGGCAACACCGCTCTCGCAAGTTCTTAAGACTGAGCCGTCCACAATTGCCCTAACTGGGGCACAATCCCATCGCCTACCTGACAACATATAACAACACTCACAATTCCAATCCATCCTCGGACCATACCTGAAACCATTATGCTCATCAATGCTAGACATCACACCATAACACCTCTACTACCACTCATTCGAAACAATGGTTTAACTTATCACCCTACCAGACCATCAAACCACAACTAAGCGATTCTTTCTTAAACATCCTTAAGACAACAACACTATAATAAGAAAATAACCATTACTCTAAATACTCCCCATAACAATCACTGCAAACAACTAGAAAAGAACCTTAATACTACAATACCATGCCGATAATTCCTTAAAACAAAAATGAGCATAAAGCCCAGAATGTTCAACACCCAACTATCACCTCAATACCATCAATGATGCCATCAATCATTAACGCTTAACTGACAACTTAATCCACTCCTTCTAAGGCGATCTATGTGCATAAATGAGTAAATCTCATACTTTAGGTTCAACATCACTACCTCCCTTCTTCACTGTTCTTTACAACATTCTTGGCCCTGATCGAAGGTTGGACTATCAATTATAATTTAACCCTTTTGCAATAACACAAATTATTGTAAAATAGGGCTATTGGCCATGTAAGTCAAACCACCGGGACTACTAGTTTATGGCAACTTAGGTGTCTAGAATCATTTTTAGAGTGATAAAGGGGTAACGAGGATTTGTTGGTTTGTCACTTAAGCTATGAATTGAGAAATGCATAAAATAGTAAATTGCAAGGAGTTTAGAAAGAAAAGATCTAGATAGAGAGGTCTAGGGAAGTGAATCCACTCTTACCTTTTACACATGCTAAGTATATGATTGATTTGGGGAATTAATGTACATACATGACCATGATACATAGCAACACATAATTACTACAATATCTTCAAGAAATTCATTTAATCACAAGGTAAGAATAACCTATCAAAGCTTCGCATGCTTGAGCTACCTAGACTATGGTGTAACCTTAGACATGCTAGCTAAGCTAGAGATTATCAAACCCTTAATTAAATGGTAAAAGCACATGGAATCAAGATGCAAGATTAACCCATCAAAAGAAAGTCTTAAGCTATGGATTAACAAATTTCTCAAAAACCATGCCATTAAAACCATTCCATAATCTTGTTTCCATTGTCACTATGAAAATACTAGCCATACAACCATGAGAATAAATAATCTAAGATAAGAACATTTGATTCAACATGATCATTTATAATTAAAAACATTCATTACAAATTGTAATATACTCTAGATTATGGAACTTGGCCATACATACATTTCATTCCCCAAAATAAATAAAAAATTCAACATGCTTACAAGGAAGGGTTTCGTCAACTCCCTAGATTGAGGTTTAGTTACCCATTAATGGTACAAGGAATGAAGAGGAAGAAGAATATCCTTTCATTTCTGCACCCTTGCTCCAAAAACATTTCTCTCTCCTCTCTAGATCTCCCAAAAGATGTTAGATATTTTATATGAGATCACCTTCCCCCCTCTATCCATCCAAAACCTACTCCCCAAACTCACAATCCTGAGCTCCCCCCTCTTCATGAAGCTAGACCACACAAAAGAAGGATAAGGGGACCAAACAACTAGAAATCAAGGGCAGTTGAACTGTCTTCTGTAGTTCCGCGGGCGCTTGCGGTGGCTTAGCCTTGCGAGGATGTTACTGGTGTGTTTGGCAGGCGCCCGCAGGAATTTGTGGGGGCTTCTGCGGGAGCTCAGCAAGGATCCGCGAAACCTGGCAGTAAGGTGTGGAATTCGGCGGGCGCCAGTGGGAGCTTGCAGCTGCACTTCATCAAGGCTTTATTTTGTTGCAAGCCTCTTCAGGCTGGAGCGAAGACACACTTCCACTATGAAACACTAGGCCATGTCTTCACAATAACGGCAATAGAAGAGGTTTGATCTAAAAGATGACTCCCCGACACGGCGCACATATTTCAACACAAATGGTGTTAAAACCGCTTCTTTGATCATTCATGGGCAAAATACCTGAAATTAGAAAGAAATACACAAATGAATTAAAACTATACATTATCCTCTAATAATAGACTTAACTAATGCAAGAAAGGGCGCTTGAATATGTAATATTCGGTGCTTATCACACCCCCAAACTTACATTTTGCTAGTCCCTTAGCAAAACAAAATAAAGAGCTTAATAAAAATGACGACCAATGAAATGCTAACACATGCATCAATCATGAAACAAAAATATCGATGAAGCTCAACTATGATTTGGAACACAGAAAATTCGAAGATAGACATTAAGCAGACTACCTTGCATATATGAAGCCTTAATAGACAAAATGGCAAAACAAGATCAACTTTAAAACATCAATCATCAAGTTCTATATAAAAACTTCAATTGTCAGCTCTTGAATAACATGAACTCTAACTTCAATGAAAGTGAGCCGAATTCCCAATATGCGGCTTTTACCCTCCTTTTCCAATCCCAAGAACACTTTTTCACATCATTAAATCTCCTTCTAAATGAGGTCCCCAAGGCATAACTTTATTCACAATATAACTTTTGTTGCTTATTGAAAATTTTATTCTAATTCAAAATGAAACATACTATGGTTGTGCAATGTCGAAAATCCCTTAAGCTTTCTAACCAACCCATGTAACAAGTGTTGGGCCAACAACTCCCAAGCCAGATGGCTTTAGGGTGCTAAATGTAGAAACATTCATAGGGCTTAATAACTCAAGTTGAAAAGGCTACGAACTTCGACAAACCAGATTTATTTATTTTTGAACAACCGTGCAATGTCTAAGTACTTTAAGCTTTCTAACCAACCCATGTAACAAGTGTTAGGCCAACAACTCCCAAACCAGATGGCTTTAGGGTGCTAAGTGTAGAAACACTTATAGGGCTTAATAACTCGAGTTGGAAAGGCTACGAAATTCAACTGGTCATTGATTTTTTTTTATTTTCTTTTATTCAACATATGCCAAGGATATCCATTCATTAGGGTCATTAATTCAGATCACTGAGTCCCGATCAAGGTCAATTTGGGTTGCACGCCTCACAATTAGGTTTCCGGTGTGCAAATGTGCAATGTGAAGCATAACAGAGTATGAAATCCGACAAAAATTTAATTAAAGTCTTTATACAAACCGATTATGAATCAACATGCTTATTTCAAAAGTTTCTTTATTTTCAAAAATTGTCTTGGCTTCTATACACAAAGTATTATGCACATACTTCAACCTTCAAAAAGTTCCATTTACACTATCATTGCTTTAAACAATATGATTTTATTAACTTACGAGCATAAAAAATGAGCAAAAATCATTAAAACTGCAATAACATGCACATGCACCAAAAATGTAATAACATGCACATGCACCCCCTGATGAGCACTGAAAAGTGCGCATTTAAACCCGTTAAGCTTAAGCATTCTAGTACCTTTATCTATCTTACTTTGCCGTTTTAGACTTATTACGTGTTATTTATATTTTCAGGCACTAATCCCAAAATTGAGCTAACTCAGCCAAATAAGAGCTTAATTGAAGCAATCCTGAGATAAACCAAAGGAGGGAGCAAAGTAGAGAAAGAAAGGAGCAAAAAGGAATTAAGTTGTGCAGCTGAAAAGTTCGATCGATCCAACTTAGAGTTCGATCGATCGAACATCTATGATCGATCACAGTACTTCTCGATAGATCCAACCTTGGCCTTTGCTGAAATTCCAAGTTCAATCGATCGAACATCACCTTCGATCGATCGAACCCTATTTTGTCCTATTCAAATGATTGATCTTATCCACAGCTGTACGCCTGCTAACCACTTTTGTCTTTTTCCCCATAAATATCTTGAAAATATCTCAGCCTTGTCCTTATCCGGAGGAGTCAGACCACTTCGATCGATCCAAGATGCAGTTCGATCGATTGAACCCATTTTCGATCGATCCAAGTTAAAGTTCGATCGATCGAACTTCCTCCAGCGAGAAAAAGTTAAAGTCCAGCTCATTTATTCCGTCCTTCATCCAATCATTGGAGAATATGCCTTGCACGACCACAGCTCATCATGGGGTGTATTTGACCTACCTATATAAGGAATATGATACACTTTTTGAGGGGGTCTCTTGTCACACATTGAAAATCATCTTGGAGGCTATTCTTGGAGAGGAGGAAGGAGGGAAGCTAGAGCACCATTGGAGGAGATCTTTACCAACAAGGAGCAGCCATGGAGTTAGCCCTTGAGGGTTAGATCATCACTACCATGAGTGGCTAGACATCCTCTTGGGGCTAGAGTTAGCCCCAAGTATGCTTTCTATACTCTAATCTTGCGTATTATTGAGGGATTAGTGTTGTATGATACATCTTGATATTCATGTATATATAAATCTTGATTATTTCATGGTTTGTATGGTTTAATGCTTCCAATTGACTATTCTATTCTATCCATATGTCTATGTATGCTTGAGTAGGATATTCATGTGCTTATCTCTAGATTTAGTGTTTTTGATGTATGTCTATGTGTATTGATGCTATAGATCTAGAGATTATCAAGATAATATGCTTAATGAATGCTATCTTTGTTCATTTGATGGTTTATGCCTATTCTTGATGGTTTGTGCCTCTCCCCTAGTCTAGATAGCTTTATTTTCATGCTAGTAGTATAGATTTAGTGTAGTGGTAGTGTAATGTTAGATGGGAGGACAATCTACTCTTGATGTTTGATGTTCTATGCTTGTGAGTCCAAATGGCATATTCCTCTAATATTGTGTTGTATGTGGATTTTGAGCTTAATAAAGAATTAATGACTAGTTATGATATGTTGTATCTTTCACATGTGTTTAGACAATTTATTCCTCTCCCAATAAATATTTTGTACCTCTCATATGATGTTTAGATAATGCATGTTTAACTAAATCATCCTTATGGATTGCTTGGACTTTGAGCTTAATGAAAGGTTCAATGACTTGAATTGTTATTTTGTTATCTTCACATGATGTTTAGATAATATATTCCTCTACCAATAGATGTATTGTGGCCTCACACATGTTGATTGAGACAATTTGCACTTGTTGAGTCACCCTTACCAATTGAATGTCTTTTACACACATAATATTGTTGCAACACATTCATTTCCCTCATTAGTCACTTGATTATGGTTTAGAATAGTATTGTTTGGTGGTGATCTCTACACCCTAAGACCTTTCCTTCTTACTTACTCTTTATCTTATTGCATTGCTTTATTATAGTTTAGCTCATTTAGTATAATCAACCAACCCAATTCTCTTTTGCAATCATTTGGTATGCTAGAGTCGAAGTTGAAATTCCAACACGTATAATCCCTTGGGACGATCCCTACTCACCCTATCTATATTTTATACAGAGAAAGGTAGTAGTGGCTTTCTATAAATGTAAAACTTGGCCACCTCCTAAATTCATAACTCTTCAAGCTTGACTTGGTATCGCGACACTTGTAAAGGCAATCCCAGTCACCCCCAAACTTGAATGGCACATTATCCTCAATGTGAGAAGACAAGGGACAAGCAAAAAGAATGAACAAAGGGAGAAAGGAACAATAGTACTAAGTTGAGAGAATTAGAGTGGCGGTGCAAAAATAGGCCACCTCGTGAATTCCATGAGCATGCCCCCAAACTTGGTTTCAAAAACCTGTCAAAAGACATCTATACAAAGCAAGAATCATATGAATCAAAATTCAATGAAAATAACTGCAATTTATTCGACTAAAAACTATAATCCATGCAAAGTAGCAAAAGTGATGCAGTTATAAGTTCAAAAGAAAAACTGAAAAGCAAATGCCAAACACGGCCCAAAATAAATCTAAAAAGTACTACTAAAAAGGGAAATAAAACGAAAAATGCGAAATCATTCCACCATCGGAGTAGAGGAGGAAGCACCAGGTGCACCAGGTGCACGGTCAATCAATGACTAGAGCATAGCCTGCAGAATCTCTTGATTCTCCTGAGTCTTCTGGACGGCACCCTCTATGGCATCAAAGCGCAAGGTAAATGTATCGAGATGAGCATTCAAGGCGAGATAGTCGTTGTGAGTCATGACATCCGGCGGTGGTACAAAAGGGGCAGCTAGAGCAGTGGGGGCATCATGAGCAGGAAGGACAGGAGCCATAGGGGGAGCTGGAGCACCCAATCCAACTCGCCACCAATGCGGGCCTAATGGGACGTCTGAAGCTGAACTGTGCTGGACTTCCAGACCCCAAGGTTGAAGTTCAACACATTTTTCTCTTTCTTCTCACCACGGGGAGCTCGGAACCCAGCATTTTTGAGCAACCTTGTAATAAGGTATGGAAATGGGAATGCCCAGGTGGTGGTGGTGCGCAACCGAACCAAGATTAATTTATTGTAGATTTTTTAGCAATTGGTCCTAGACAAGCTGTGGGACACAAAACCAATACTCCTTTTCAGCATGGTAGAAGGTTTTCAGAAAATCCCCCTTACGCTCGGAATGGCCTGGCACGGGTAGGACGTTCTTGGCCAGAACCGAATTAAGAAACCATAGCCGGTATGGTAAGAAGGATTTATTGGTGCTTATGGTTCTGTTTCTGGTGAATAAACCGTGACAAATTTCTCCCACAATGTCTGCCAAGGTAAGCCAATCGGGACCTTCAACATAAAGGGGGAGGCCTGCCTCATCCATCGGCAAAGCCAAGGGGTAATCCATAGCCATAGCAAGGTCATCCAGGTCGAATTCATAATCATAGCCATTAATGGTGGTTTTGAGTTTGTCCGGTTCCGCACATGAGTGGAACATGTTAGCGTAGAACAGACAGACCATACGTGGGTAGTAAGAATGAGCCCATGGTTTGAAAAGAGAGGCGAGGCCACGGGTCCTCAATTCACGGACGGACCATGCGGTCTCTGAAGTGCTCTCGAAATTATTTGCAATGTCGAATCTTGCTTCGGTTTCAATTGGCCAGTCAGCTCAATTTCATGTCGGAGGCATATTGGAAGGGCCCTCAGATGAACGAGCACGCTTGGAAACAACCTTAGGAGCCATTGGAAGGAAGAAAATTGGTTCAGAACTTTTATTGAACACCTGGTGTGTAGCAGAATTGGGGAGAGAGCAAAAATGAGGTTAGAAATGTGAAAACCCTAAAATTCTAACCTGTAATGGACATTCAATCACAACCCAACAATCACTAATCCCTTAGAACAAGAATCCCATCCTCTTTCGTGTAAAAATTTAAAGAAAAAGAAAGGTAGAAACACTTACCCAAAGTGTAGGACTCAATCCCCTTAAGTTTGAATGATGGATGATGAAGATGGAGATTGGAAGATGATGATGGGTACGAAGAATGAATGAGAGGATTAGGGAGGAATTGGGAGAGAGAGTGGGATGGTTTGCGGGTTTGAGAGGGATGGGGGTGAGAGTAGAGAGGGAGAATAGGAGTTAAAAGAGCATAAATGGGATTGAAAGCCCATTTAAAATCCAGCGGAGGGAATCTGCTGGCACCCGCGGATGCGTGGCGGGCGCCCGCGTTGCTACACAGAGCATAGGTAGGGTTCGTGGGCGCCTGCCAGATGGCTAAGTACACTGGCAGGTTTCTCGGGTGCTCGCGGGAGCTCTAGAGATGCTGCCTTGTGCAACATACAAGCCCCTGACTGAATCAATTGGACCTCAAACATGAAATGAGGTGCGATGAAGATTCATTAACCTCGGAGAATGAGATGGAATGAATTAATTCACAAAGGATGGCCATGAGATTCGAATAGTAAAAGAATTTTAGATAGGAAGGGAGACATGCCCAATGACTTAGGAAGTGTCCAGAGACTGAACAAGGATTTGGAAATGATAAAGATAACCAATTGGAACCACTGAAAGGCTGGATGAACCAATTCTAGAAGCAGGCATACGATTGGTCAAATTTAACAAATTCCCAGGAAATGCTTGGCATTGGATATGTAGAAAGCAGAAGCTCAGAAATCGGAAGAATTGCTTCCACGAATGCTAAATTTAATGTCAATAGCTAGACGAACCAGGCGTTGCATGGCGCATCAATCCTCGTAAATTGGGTCTGTCAATAGGACTTTCTCAACTTTTCAAATAGGGACTATGGCGTCGATGTAAGGCTTAAGCCGTTGGCCATTAACCTTGAAAAGAGATCCATTGATAGGATCTTGGAGTTCGACTGCACCATAAGGAAAGACGGATGTGATGACATATGGACCATCCCATCGTGAACGAAGTTTTTCGGGAAAGAGTCTTAATCTAGAATTGAAAAGCCAAACTTTTTGTCCAGGGGCAAAAGAGTTTTTGACAATGTGCTTGTCATAAAAAGCTTTGGTCCTTACCTTATAGATTTTGGCACTTTCATATGCATCATTTCGAATTTCCTCAAGTTCATTGAGTTATAATTTACCCAGTAGAGCCGGCTTGTTTGAGATCAAAGTTGATCCTTTTTATGGCCCAATAAGCACAGTGCTTTAGTTCAACGGGGAGATGACACGCCTTGCCAAAGACAAGTCAATATGGCGACATGCCAATGGGTGTCTTATAAGCTGTCCGGTAAGCCCAAAGCGTATCGTTTAGTCTTAATGACCAATCTTTGCAGTCTAGTCGAACCGTTTTTTCCGAGATGTGCTTAATTTCCCGATTAGATACTTTCACTTGACCACTCGTTTGAGGATGGTAAGGTGTGGCAACCTTGTGAAGGACGGAGTACTTGGAGAGGACAGATTTAAGGTAACGATTTTGGAAATGAGATCCACCGTCACTAATGATTGCTCGGGGATACCAAAACGACTAAAAATGTTGGACTGAATGAAGTTGATCACTACTTTATGATCACGGGTTTTGGTAGCTTCGGCTTCAACCCACTTGGAAACATAATTCACCGCTTCAAGGATGTACTCATAGCCATAAGAAGATAGAATGGTCCTATGAAGTCGATCCCCCACACATCAAAAATTTCTATGATTAAGATGGGAGTGAGGGGCATCATATCCTTCGGGACATGGATCCGAGCTATTGACATCACTCACAAGATTTACAGAAATTATATGCATCCCAAAACAAGGATGGCCAATAAAATCCGCTTTGAAGGACTTTGTCGGCAGTTTTTTTGGCACTAAAGTGTCCCCTACAAGTAAGAGTGTGGAATAAATTTAGGACATTCGTGGTTTCATTGTCGGGAATGCATCTCCGGATGATTTGATCCGGGCAATATTTGAACAACTCCGGATCTTCCCAAAAGAAATGCTTAACTTGGGAAAAGAACTGGTCTTTCTCTTGTTTGGACCAATTGGATGGAATTTTGCCTATCGTTAGATAGTTGACAATATCCGCATACCAAAGGAGATTAGAATGGGAAATTTGAAAAAGTTGCTCATCTAGAAAGGAATCACGGACTGTAGCAAATTTAGAAGATTTTTTAATGAGAAAACGAGAGAGATAGTCTGCAACAACATTGTCTGTCCCTTTTTTGTCCCTAATTTCAACGTCAAACTCTTGAAGTAAGAGTATCCATCGAATTAGACGGGGTTTGGTCTCTTTTTTAGCGAGCAAATACCTAAGAGCGGCATGATCCGAGAAGATAATGACCTTGGATCCAAGAAGATAGGAACGGAATTTATCCAAGGCATACACCATAGCTAGCAATTCTTTCTCAGTGGTGGTGTAATTTAACTGAGCATCGGAGAGAGTCTTGCTAGCATAATAGATGATGTATGGAAGTTTTTTCACATGTTGGCCCAAAACCGCACCTAATGCATAATCGGATGCATCACATATGATCTCAAATGGAAGAGACCACTGCCTAGCCAATAGCTTCTTTGTGCTCTTGCAGCACCTCTAAAAGGCTAGTTTCTTAATCCTTTAAAAGGTCTAAAGCAATGATGACTGGAAGAGTTTGATTTGCACCAAGAAACACATACTTGAGGTTAGCCGGGAGTGGCTTTAGCTCAAGTTGTGGAGGAGACTTCAAGGAAGGGACCGGAGGAGTAGAAGAAGTTGAAGAAGTTGAGGAAGCAGTTCTTTTGGAATTTTCCAAGGAGGAGTATCCATGATAGCATTAATGTCAAGGAAGGAATTTACTTCTTGGATTGATCGGTCCATATCAAAGTTTGAGAAGTCAAAATGAGACATGCAAGTTTCCAAAAGATCTTTGCTTAGAATGAATGGGAGAGATTCTTCGACCACTTCATCTACCACATCGATAAGGAAACAATCATCTTCATCGGAAGGATGTTGAGTTGCATGGAAGATGTAGAGTTTGACTTGCATATTTCCAAAGGCGATATCCATCACCCAGGTTCGGCAATTAATTAAAGCGTTAGCCGTAGCTAAAAATGGCCTACTGAGGATCATGGGAATATGCTTCTTTGTGTCATGGACCGGTTCCGTGTCAAAAACCACAAAGTCTAATGGGAAGTAGAATTTGTCCACTTTGATAATGACATCCTCAAGAATGCCTCATGGGTGTTTGACCGATCTATTGGCAAGCTACAAGACCACGGAGGTTGGCTTTAGATCTCCCAACCCAAGCTATAAGTAAACTGAATATGGAATCAAATTTACACTAGCTCCTAAGTTAAGGAGGGCCCTTTCTATCTTATTGTCGCCAATGACACACGAGATAGTTGGGGCGCTCGGATCCTTATACTTTGGAGGAGCACTGTGTTAAATGATTGTACTCACATTTTCAATTAATCTCACCTTCTTGGCAAATGATTTTTGAAAGTGCGCTTTTGAGTGCACAAATCCTTGAGAAATTTTGCATAGGGAGGGATTTACTTTATAGCATCTAAGAGGGGCAAGTTGATCTTTACTTGCTTGAAAACTTCCCACATGTCTTGAATTTTGCAATTCTTGTTCCCAAAATGTGTCGACTCTTGAAGACGTTGAGGAAATGGAGCCTTAGGCTTATAAGATGTCTTTATATTTGGGTTGACAAGTTTAGGATTTTCATTAGTTCTACAATTTGGATTTTTAAGAGTGACTTTTGGATTGGAGGAGCTGGGATTTGGATTTTCTGAAGGAAAATTTTCGTCATCCTTGTTTCCATCAACCTTATTGTCAATAACTCGACCACTCCTAAGGGTGGTGATTGCTTGGACTTGTTTATGAATTGGCCCACTCGGAGGAGGTGTTTCGTCAATCATATGCATCCCTCTAGGATTTTTAAATGGTTGAGCGGGAAGCTTACCCTTGTCCTTTTGGAGCAATTGATTCATGGAGTTAGCTATTTGACCCACTTGATTCTCAAACTTAGCTATGGACTGAGTATGAGAATTAACCATTTGGAGAGTGGGTTGCAAAGATGTCAAGAGTTGCTTGTTGGAATCCATCATTTGCTTATTCAATGATTCCATCATTTGCTTGTTTGCCGCCACGATTTCATCAGTTGGGAACACATGGGGTTGATTTGAGACATTTGGATTGTATGGAGGACGATAGCTCGAGGAGGCCTGAAATTGCCTATTTTGAAATTGAGAAGAGGGCTGATTTTGTTGCCCTTGATTTTGAAAACTCAAATTTTGTAGGGCTTGTTGCCTCCATGAGAAATTCGGATGATCTCGCCATCCCGAGTTGTAAGTATTGGAATATGGATTATTTTCGGACCTTGAGAACATTGCATTTGCTTGCTCTTGATTAGAATTAGGAAATAGTTCCGGTATAAGACAATCTTTCGAGAGATGGAATGGACTAGTACATGATGCACACACCGCACTAGCTGAATTTTGAGACAGGGAATGAGATAGATGCGGTGCCATCAATTGATAGAATTTATGGGCTATGGCATCCACTTGAGATGATTCTTCCCTAATTGTCTTCGGTTAACAAGGGTTGGTGTTCTTTGTATTGGTTGAGGTTGGACCATTACAAGAATTATGCTGCAACGAGTTTTCACTCAAATTCTCAAGTAAGGTCTATGCCTCTTCCGCACTTTTAGACATGAACATCCCTCCACAAGATGAGTCAACCATGAATCTATATGGGTCGGTTAACCTAGCATAGAAGGCTTGCACCAATTGCCATTTTGGAATTAGATGGTGTGGACATTTCCTAAGAAGATCTTGAAATTTCTCCCAAGTCTCATGGAGTTGTTCCCCCTCGCTTTGTGAAAAGCTAAGAATGGAACGCCTAATTAAATTGGTTTTACTCACTGGATAATATTTCTTTAAGAATTCTTGTTGTAGTTGAGCCTATGTGGTGACGGAATTTGCAGCCAGGGAGTTCAACTAATATTTTGCCCTTTCTTTTAAAGAGAATGGGAAGAGATGTAAATGGAGAGCATTGTCAGGAAAGCCCCTCAGCTTGATGGTAGAGCATATTTCAAGGAATTCATCAAGGTGCTTATAAGGGTCCTCATTTTCAAAGCCATGAAAAGATGGAAGCATTTGGATGGTGCTAGATTTGATTTCATATTGAGCGGCCTCAATATTTGGCATCACTATGCAAGAGGGAGAAGCATAAGTGGTAGGGATGAAGTGGTCCCTAAGAGTCATGGGAACCACATTTGGAATTTTGGCCCTATCATTATTAACTCCCTCATTTTCGACATTTCCTACATTGTCAGCCATTGTGTTAAATTCAGTTTCAAGCTCTCTTATGCTAGTAGATACCCTAAGGTTTCTTCTCAGAGTTCTTTCAAGTGAATTTATGTCAACTGGCGATTCTAGAGTTGGTAAGGAGAGTGATCTACAGCCAAACATCAACAACATACCCCACAATCAATACAATAATTCATCACCATTAACTCCACATATGATGTTCCCTTTTTCCTCAATTATCAAGATAGAAATTAAATGGCCACAGCAAGGACTGATGCTTTGCAATTGAAAATAAACAAGACAATAGCCTCAACAAGGGCTTCACAACTTAACTATCACCAAATTTAATACATGAACAAAATTAACAATTTCGAAACTAAAAGGCCAACAGACTTACCTGGAGTCCTCTAAACTTACAAATTTATTAGCCTTCCCTCAGTGAGCATCAAGTCCCTAGAATCTTACAAACAATTTTCAACACCAAGATGGTCAAAACCACACAAGAAATCTTCACAAATCATAATATTGACAATTAAACCAAAATTAACCCTAGAACTTCGGTTGCTAAACCGTGTGCAATCCCCGGCAATGGTACCAAAAATTGATCGAAGGCTAGACTATTAATTATAATTCAACCCTTTTGCAATAGCACAAATCATTGTAAAATAGGGCTATTGGTCGGGTAAGTAGAACCACTGGGACTGCTAGTTTATGGCAACTTAGGTGTCTAGAATCATTTTTAGAGTGATAAAGGGGTTACGAGGATTTGTTGGTTTGTCACTTAAGCTATGAATTGAGAAATGCATAAAACAGTAAATTGCAAGGAGTTTAGAAAGAAAATGTTGACCTTAAGGATTTCATCCAAGGACAATCTAGTTGTTTTGATGATAAAAAACCATTAATGGTGTTTAAGGACTAATGATTACATTAAGTGTTATAGATGACTTATATTCAAAGAAGAACCTCAATGAAGATCATAAAGACCATTCCAAGTATTCCATTATTCCAGATCACATCAATGAAAGAAATGGATACAAAGAAGACTTCAAGTTGCAAGAAGCCAAATGAAAAGTCCATCCAAAGATAGTTTGGACTATAACGAGGAAGAAAACAACTCAAAGAAAGGATGAAAGCAAGGATACCTCAAAGCTTAAAGATCATGGACAAAGCCTGAAGAAAGGGGTAGACAGAATGGTGAGTGTTTAGGATTAAATGTCAAAGTATTTATGAATCTCTTTGAAACTCATCTCTATAGGACCATGCATGTCATTACATCATTCATAAGTTCCTATGACCATTAGCAATAGACTATGCACTTCATTCATATACAATTGACACAAGAAGTCATTGCTAAAGAGTGAGTTAGTTCTTGCATAAGCTTTGAAAGAACTCATCACTTGTGCTAGAAATGCTAAGACCATGCACATCAATCATAAAATTTATCTTGGTCAACAATTAAGGCATGAACCGGTTTGAAGTACACATTAACCGATTCAAGCCAAGATGTCAACCGGTTTGGAGTACACATCAACCGGTTCAAGCCAAGATGTCAACCGGTTTATCCACATGTCAACCGGTTTGGTCGCAGATCTGCAGATTTCAAACTGCAAAGGCTATTTTCTTCTCGACCCTCGTGCATTCCACTCCCAACAGCTATATTGAGCTTGGAAACTCTATAAATAGAGTGGGGAATGTCTTAATAACTAAGAGACATCATTTGAAAGACTTCATATTGCATTAAAGAGAGCTTTTGTTCTCAAATCTTCTCTTCATCTCTCTCATTCACTCTTATTCTTTCTTGAGAGATTCTAGTAAAGATTAAAAGGCTTTTGTTCTTGCTTAATCTTTATAGAGTTTTTGCTCTATTATACACTTGAGAGATTATAAGAGCTTACATTCTTCACTTATATCATCTCATCTCATTCATTTCATTCATAGAGTTTGAGCTTCATTTATATTCATCAATACTCTAGTTGTGAGCTGAAAATTGTACTACTATCTTTGAGAGATCTATTGTACTTCATTGTTCTTGCTACTATCTATTGTAAGGGTTGGTGTGACCCAAAGGAAGACTAAGAGAAGGTTGTTCTCTTAGCAAGGAAAAAAAGCAAGGTCTTGCTTCATGTAAAGGTTTGCTCTCCACCCGTAAGGAGAAGCCATAGTGGATTGGGAAGTCTCAAGAGGAGTCTTGAGCCGAGGAGTAGGAGTTTCCGAACCTCGCTAAAATCACCGAGTCAATGTTTGCAATTTCTCTTCCCTTATCTCTTTTATGATTGTGCTATTTAATTGCTTGTTTCATATCTTTATAATTACACAATTGTGTTAAGTACTTTGCTTGAAATTGCTTTTCTATATTGCAAAAATTATCTATTGTTTATCATTGCTCTAGAGTTAATTCTTGGGCAACAATTGGTATCAGAGCCTAACTCTAATTAAAAGACTTAATCGTCTTAGAGTACGATCATGGCCAACAATGGTAGTATCAAATACTTAGAAAGACAATCCAATGATCAACCCCCTTGTTTTGATGGAAATGATTATATCTATTGGAAAATTAGAATGAGGGCCTTTTTAAAAAGTATTGATATTGATTTATGGAAAGTTATAGAAAATGGTGGTCATTTCCTAACCAAAGTTATTGAAGGAAATAAAATTCCTAAATCAAAAGAGGAATGGGATGAAAATGATCATAGATTAATTCAATGTAATGCTTTAGCCATATGTTATCTTTATTATGCATTAAGCAAAAATGAGTTGAATAAAATTATCTTTAGTAAAACGGCTAAAGAAATTTGGGACTTGCTTGAATTAGCCTATGTTGGATTACGTCATGATAAGGGATCAAATATAAATGAATCCTCTTGCATAAATGAGATACATTATGGTTTTACTAACATTACTAATCATTTGAATGTTATTGGTAGAACTAACTCTTCCACTTGCAGTGAAGAAAGTGATGCAATGCAAAAGAAGAGTATAGACCTCCAAGCTTCTAGCAAAGAAGCAAGTAACATCAAAGAGGTGGTCAATCTTTGTCTCATGGCCGACGAAGATAAGGTAAATTCTAACCATGATGATTTTGATGTAAATATTTCCTATAATGAGTTAGTGGATGAGCACAATGAATTACTTGATGTGCTTAAAGAGTTACAAGGTGTGCTAGAAAATATGCTTGTAAAATGTGCTTCCTGTAAAAAGGAAAACCATGATCTCATTCAAAGACATAAAAAAGTTCAAATAGATAATGACTCTTTGAAAAAGGAAAATCATTATCTTATGCAAAAATTAGAAAAGATTCAAATTGAAAATGAGTCATTGAAAAATGAAATGAAATGTGTATTCTCTAAAGAGTCTTCATCAATTGATCTTATTTCCCAAAATGAGTCTTTAAAGAAAATTATTGATGATCAAAATGACATTTTAGCAAAGTTTACCAAAGAAAAAGAGAATTTGAGTATTATGCTTGGTAATCAAAGAAGTGTCTTCTTAAAAAATGAGATAGGAAATAATCCTCATGTTAAAGATGCATGTTTATTAGAAAATAGAAAATCTTTGAAAGATTCTTTTGTGAAGAATTCTTTTACATGCTATTATTGTAAAAAGTTTGGACATAAATTTTATAGTTATCCATTTAGAAAGAAGACAACAACTAAAAGGATTTGCGTTCCAAAAGGAACTTATGTTCCATTGCCTAACTCATATGGACCCAAAAAAATTTGGGTACCAAAAGGAGAATTTGTAACTTTTCCTTGTAGGGTTACTTGATGGCATCTTCTTTATTCAAGGATTATGAAGGAAGCATCACACCTTGGAAAAACTCCAAGGGCAAGGTAATCGGTAAATGCTAAAGGATATTTTCATGCTCAAAATTACTTGACTATATACTTCCATGATATGTTGAAATCATCTATAAGTATAAAAAATGAAAATGAATTCTTATGCCAATGATCATTATATATGAAGAATCCCTAAAATGAGAATTATACTAGACCATTGAAGATGATATACATTGTAGATTATGTATCTTCTTGGTACAATTACTGATTGTTTATGCAATTTGTTTAAATGCATGCCTTCATTGATTGTAAAATAATTCTTCATGTATTACATTACTTGAAATTGCATTTAAAGATTTTCTCTTGAATTAGGAGAAAATCGTTCTAAAATGTGTAAGTCTTGAGAAGGAACTTACTTTCCAACGAGCTAACATTCTTTGTAAATGAAATTCATTTTTGGAAAGGAAAGATCTTCCTTAATTGTTGAATCCTTCATGGATTTCAAAAATGGGACACCTAATTCATTTTTGCCCACCTTGAAAAATCTCATTGTCATTTCTTGAATTTGATCATGGATAATGCTCATGGAATTACATTATGATCCATATATGAAATTATGCTTTCCACTCAATTACTTTTTTTCATATTGGTTCATTAGGTTGTATTTTGCCATAAGCATACATATTTATTGAATTGACAAATGCTAGAGTCATTTAGAATTCTAATTTTGCTTGAAGCATGTTAATTAATGAGAGTACCATATTTGCGCTTTATTGAATTAAGTTCCAAAAGGAACCATACCATGTGTGCTAACTAGTGAGGACCCTAAAAGAATTGGGTACCAAGAATGCAACTTGAGTATGTTTTATAGGTTTACATTCCTTTTGACTCAAGGACAAGTGGATTCTCAAGTTGGTGCCTAGAGCACAAAAGAGATATCATGCCAAGAATTCTTCTCACTCATAAAATGGAAAGAATACATCACATTGAGAAAAAACTCCCAAGCTAATGAAGTTAGTACCATGGGTAAAGAATTCATTTCTCATTAATATGCTTTTATATGAAGAACTCAATCATGAAATTCTAAGCATGATGCTCTTGATATGCTATTTGTTGCTAATAGATGTAAAAATGTCTATGTTATAGATTTTAATATTTTGCATGAAAATAGTGTGTTTTGGCATATGAGTTACGAACATGCTAACACAAAATAATTCTCTATCTTTCAAATGATCTTTAGATTAACTATGCCTAATCCTTGTGAAAGATTTACTTTTTGGAAGATATGCCATTACAGGAAAGCATACATTTTCTCATGTAAACCATCAATGCTATTTCATTTGAACCTTATCAAATTTATCAAAGTAGCGATGTCTAAAAAGCCATCAATATGCTTCTGTGATCTTAAATGCTTAATCCACTTTATTGGGTCACTTCCATGCATATAGAAAATGAGGTTGTTCATCTTAAAAAGGTTTAGATAGACTTAAGATAATGAAAAATCAAATAATTCCTCACTTGAAAACCTAAAGGAACAAGTCTCATTAGAAGAACCATCTCATGAAAAATAAGAATGAGAATTTCTAATGCCTTCCTAAGAAACTCAACTCATGAAAACTTATTGGAAGAGGCATCTCATGAAAATGAAGAATGAGAATTTGTAATGTCTTCCTAAGAGTTGAAGTGTTTATCACCATCCAATTGATCAATCATTGGTAAACATTTCTATATGTGCTAGATAAAGGAACTAATTCTTTCTTAAAGTTATTATACTTTTGTTCCTTTACCATGTGATCACATCTTGATAAGTATCTCGAGTATCATTGCTAACTAAGCTAGCCTACTCCAAAAGATTACATCAAGAAGAATAAATTGAATACATGTCTTTGTGCACATATGACTTTCAATTGAAGCAATAAAAATACTACATGTTTTTGCAAGAAATGATTTTTAATTGACTTCATTTTCTTGACTATGAGGAAAAATCACCCGGACTTGAAATGAATAAATTTTGGACTAGATGTTTAAAATTTTCAGTAGCCTTATGTGGTTAAAAATAAGCTCCTAGAGCTCTCTTTGAAAGGCTTACTGATTTTCTCAAGATTGATAGTTTTTTACTAAATTGATATATATGTGTTTTCAACACCATTCATGAAAATATGTTGATTGATCATATATACTATCATTGGATCAACATTTATGATTTGTGCAAAGAAGCTTACCTCTAACATGCAAAATAAATTGAAATTAGCATGATGAGTAAACATAATTTCTTCTAGAGTTTAAACTCCTCAATTATCATGAACTTAAATTTCATATATCTATTTAACTCTTTAGTCTTGGGAATATAACAATCAAAAGATACTATGTTCTAGCTTAAATGACTAATGTGATATCAGAAGTGCTATACTATTTTGATATATCCATTTTTAGCACTTTAGAACTTCATGTGATGCTTTTACATCACTTCTTAAAGAATGCATCTAGAAGAGATAGTTAGTTAATCCACATGAAAATTCATGTCGCCAATCTCTCACCACATCTCTTAAAGAAGTTATTTTGGTACCAATACCTCATTTTTGATGATTTTAGCCATACTTGCTCCTATGTGTTATAATTACATCTCTTTATTGGCTTATATACTTTTGAGAAACCCATGATCTTCAAATAATACATCTTATCATTTCCATTAATGAATTAAGGGCTTTTAAGTATGACTTGCTTTATGATATTTCTTAAACATATTTTACCTATCATTGCTTCATTGTTCAATTAGTTGCATAATCATTGAATAATATATGATGCAAATGGAAGCATATTGATAGGGGGAGATTATTAGTAATCTCTTGTGAAGGAATATTGCATGTTTTACTAAGCTTTATTGACTTATCTTGAAATTGACAAGCATGCAACAAAATGACTTGTTGGTCATTATATTCGTACTCATGAGCTTTCATGATTTTGATGAATTTTACCTCACTATTAAAGATATCAAATGGGAATCATATATTAGGATTGAAGCACATTTAAATTTCTAGATTTGCCTCTAAAAGGTTGTTTGCCTTTAGGCTTATTCTATTTTATGTTTCATTTTTGTTTCATGTTTGATTATGCTTACTTTTGTATATGACATGAGCCTTAAATGATGATTCAAACTCATGTTGTCAATGAAATTGGTACCTTATGATATAATTGCTTATATGTTGCATTATAAAGCATATTATAGTCATTACCACTTAAATGCCATTTCTTGATAATCATTGTTTCACTATGACAATTCACTATGCTAAATAATGTTGTCTGGCCTCCCACCTTTTTGAGATGACAAAGGGGGAGAGATATGTGATGTGTAAAATGATCTTAAATGCATGTTTATGTATAAAATGATTTATGATATATCAAGCATGTTGTTTTATAACATTATGTTCAATGAATTCACTTTGATAAGGAGGAGCATTTTTCAAATGCTACTCCATTTGCTTATGAACACATCAATGTTTTGTCATCTTCAAAAAGAGGGAGATTGTTGACCTTAAGGATTTCATCCAAGGACAATCTAGTTGTTTTGATGATAACAAACCATTAATGGTGTTTAAGGACTAATGTTTGCATTAAGTGTTATAGATGACTTATATTCAAAGAAGAACCTCAATGAAGATCATAAAGACCATTTCAAGTATTCCATTATTCAAGATCACATCAATGAAAGAAATGGATACAAAGAAGACTTAAAGTTGGAAGAAGCCAAATGAAAAGACCATCCAAAGATAGTTTGGACTACAACGAGGAAGTAAATAACTCAAGGAAAGGATGAAAGCAAGGATACCTCAAAGCTTAAAGATCATGGACAAAACCTGAAGAAATGGGTAGATAGAATGGTGAGCGTTTAGGATTAAATGTCAAAGTATTTATGAATCTCTTTGAAGCTCATCTTTATAGAACCATGTATGTCATTACATCATTCATAAGTTCTTATGACCATTAGCAATAGACTATGCACTTCATTCATATACAATTGACACAAGAAGTCATTGCTAAAGAGTGAGTTAGTTCAAACTTGCATAAACTTTGAAAGAACTCATCACTTGTGCTAGAAATGCTAAGACCATGCACGTCAATCATCAAATTCATATTGGTCAACAATTAAGGCATAAGAAGCCTTTATTACCATGAGTTGGTAACGGACATTAGGACCCCAGAATGTGCGTCTTGAAAAACTGTGTTTTTGGCTAAGTGTGAAAAATTGATTTTTGAAATAATGATTATTTCAGAATAATTTTCCCCGGTAATAACTCTTTATACTTCAACTAGCCTAAACTGATTTTATTAGAATTTTTGGCCAAGTCTACATTGGTCTACATAAGGATTTATTTTTATCAAAACTGTCGAAAATCCAAATTTGTACTAAAACTGAATTTCTACATTTTGATTTAGTTGGATTTCAATTTTTTAGTATTTTTTATTGAATCCAAATGGGGGGTATATCCTTATTTACATTGTAAACTTAAAGTAAATGGACATATAAATTAAAGTGAAGACATTTACAGGAGATGTCGACTGGTTTACAAGAGATGTCGACCGGTTTGGAGTACACATCAACCGGTTCAAGCCAAGTTGTTAACCGATTTATCCACATGTTAATCGGTTTAGTCGCAGATCTGCAGATTTCAAACTGCAACGGCTATTTTCTTCTCGACCCTCGTGCATTCCACTCCCAACAGCTATATTGAGCTTGGAAACTCTATAAATAGAGTGGGGAATGTCTTAATAACTAAGAGACATCATTTGAAAGACTTCATATTGCATTAAAGAGAGCTTTTGTTCTCAAATCTTCTCTTCATCTCTCTCATTCACTCTTATTCTATCTTGAGAGATTTTAGCAAAGATTAAAAGGGCTTTTGCTCTTTCTTGAATCTTCATAGAGTTTTTGCTCTATTATACACTTGAGAGATTATAAGAGCTTACATTCTTCACTTATATCATCTCCTCTCATTCATTTCATTCATAGAGTTTGAACTTCATTTATATTCATTAATACTCTAGTTGTGAACTGAAAATTGTACTACTATCTTTGAGAGATCTATTGTACTTCATTGTTCTTGCTACTATCTATTGTAAGGGTTGGTGTGACCCAAAGGAAGACTAAGAGAAAGTTGTTCTCTTAGCCTTGTGAGGATGCTACTGGTGTGTTTGGCGGGCGCCCACGATAGTGCGGCGGGCACTCGCGGAAGTTCGCGGGGGCTTCTGCGGGAGCTCAGTAAGGATTCACGAAACCTGACAGTGAGGTGTAGAATTTGGCGGGTGCCCGAGGGAGCTTGCAGCTGCACTTCATCAAGGCTTTATTTTGTTCCAAGCCTCTTCAGGCTGGAGCGAGGACACACCTCCACTATGAAACACTAGGCCATGTCTTCACAATAACGGCAACAGAAGAGGTTTGATCCAAAAGATGACTCCCCGACACGGCGCACATATTTCAATACAAGTGATGTCAAAACCTCTTCTTTGATCATTCTCGGGCAAAATACTTGAAATCAGAAAGAAATACACAAATAAATTAAAACTGTACATTATCCTCTAATAATGGACTTAACTAAAGCAAGAAAGGGCGCTTGAGTATGTAATATTCGGCACTTATCAAGCTCCGACAAAAATCAAATGGGGCTACCAACTAACCTACAAAATAACATCGTCCCAACCGCTTCAATCATTATTCTATCTCTTTGAATCCTTAAACAACAAGCACTATCCCCTGATATGCCAAACGCAATCTGAAATACAACCCAAATCCACAGCTTTCAAATTTTAAAATATAATTCATTTGATAACACAATACTCACCAGCTATCACTTCATCCATAAACAACCAAGCACTCCAAAGACCCTATGCTACCTGCCTTATCATGCAACCCTGTACTTCACAGCTAAAATTGACCACTATACCTCACCTCGAGACCCTCTAGACAGCCTTGCCAACCCAAAACCCCGCTCATCGACTGAGCCATGCAACCAACTCACTGAGAGTCGATTAATTGTAACACACTCCTGTAACTATCCTAAAAGAGAATCATTCCTCGACAAACTAGTCTCCAAAAGAGATTCCTTTAAGACCATGAAATGATCTATGTCCGACAACCGGTCCTAAATCACCATAGACCTACAGGATCCAACAAGTTCCCATAACAATCAAAACGAACACACTTCCTTAAGCCATTCCAATATACTCGAGATAGACCTTTACCATCCATAGACTACATTTATGACTCAATCATCCCTCATCACACCTACCATAACTGGTTCGAAGAGAACCTCCACACCAAACCGTGACCTGAGTCGCAAACATCGACCTCCGAAAGTCATACCGAAACCCTCACTCATACACTTGACCTCCACGGTCACCAGAACCAAACACCAATACATTAAACTCACACACAACAAGGGCACCTTGCCATGAAATATGAATCCATTCTTAAGTTGTGCTCTAAGCACTGCACAAAATGCAATTATGAAGATCAGGATGACTACACGCCAAATAGCTCAATCCACGAGCTAGAAGACCACGCCATTAGTTCGACAGGAACCGGCACCCAAACAACCCTGGAGCAACCGAGCTCCTTGCCTACTCAAGTCAAACTTACACAACCCTCAATGCCGTGACAAGTACCCCACCGTACTAGCAACCATCCCAATGCTTAATCATATAACCACATAAGAATATAGATATATACATATACAAAAGGAATGAAACCTACAATGCTACACAAAACATGCTTGCATATACCATGCTTATTACTTGTCACATTAGCATTTAAATTAGAACTGCACACGCCGTGCCTACCATTTTTCGTCACCATACTCCTCATACACAATCAATATGCTTTTATTTATTTATTTTTTTTTCACATTTCATTTACATGGCTAGATCATCTAACTATTCCTCATACATGGCCATGTAACATAAACTTTAGCATGTAAACATATAAACGTACAAACACATAGCAAGGAAGCATGTCTTTCAAAACTGTAAGCACATAAACATGTAAACAAGTAAACAGTTAAGCATGCTTTCCGACTAACAAAACACTTTAACAAATAGCCACATAACTGATACAAATGACTTCCCACATAACCCTATGTAGGCCTCTAACCGTTATCCTAATGGTATTTGAACCATTGCTCTGATACCAAATTTGTAACGACCCGATCTCGTAGGTCCAAACCATTAGCTAGGTCCTTAACCGAACCCGAGATCAACTCGGGACAACACCATTCTTTCGTACGTCAATACATATTATACGTGTCATTCTGGATTTATAAAAAAAATAGGTAATAATAAATAAATAAATAATAATAATGAAATGAGATTATAGCTACAAAGTATGTCAAAACGGTCTACTAACCCTTCGAACCCTTTGGAGGAGTGTCATCCGCCACTTGCCATTTGTGTCCTGAAAAAAATATTAAATATAAGGGGTGAGCAAATTGCTCAGTATGTGGTGCCTAAGACACACCTCTTGTAAACCTATGAATCCAAATAATGAATAGGAACAGAGGTAAGGGTCATACTATGCCGGGAAAGAATACATCATTAATTCCAATTCCAAAATAACAATGCCGAGCCATGATATGTGACGCCATGAATGTCACTCCCCATTTTCAAAATCCAAATCCATCACTTTTCAAACTGTTAATATAACCCGTCGACTCCGCGGCGACACGAGGGATGGATTCGCTACCGTCCTTGACCCTTGGTACCCTCGCGATGTCATTTAAACCCAGATAGCTCAACCACGCTAGGGTGTTTCCCTAGTTTCCTCTAGGTTATATTAACACCACGGCTAGCTCCGTGGCAACCGGGTTTTTCACAAAACCATTTCGTCATATCTTTTTCCCAAAAATCCCTTTTTTCCATTTCAAAGCAATTCTTTCCCTTTTTTCCTTACCCAATGCTATGCATAAATGCATCATACTTTTCAATAATATCATAAAAGGGAATCACATACCATACAAATCATGTATTCACAATATAGTAAGCTTTGTAGGAAATTTCTAATAATAACTAACATGTCTCTATAATGAAAATTTAGCAAATCAAACACAATAGACATAGAATTTCACCACTTAAACATGTTTTCTCATGCAACATCAATTAATTCACATAATTACATGATTTGATTCAAAATAAAATTCCAGAAATATATCTCAAGCTTTCTAATCACAAAATTCATCACTTATAACACAACAGGCATGAAAACATCATCATTTAAACATAGTTCTTCATCACATATCAACTTAGCATGCAAATACATCTCATATACAACACATAGCAAATTTTACATGAAATATATACAAAATTAATCATGTAATATCACAAATTAGGAGGATTTGACTCACAAAAATCCAAGAAATTATGGATTAGAAACCCCTACCTTGAAAAAGAACTTTTTCAAAATAGATCACCAAAGCTTCAAGCTCCAAGACCTCCTCTGCAACTCTCGGGTCTCTCTGTGCACTCCTCGGTCTCAGCTCACTCTCTGTTTCTCAACTCTCGGCTCACTCTCTGTCTCTCTCTCTAAATCTTCTCTAATTTTCTCTTTCTCTCAATATTCATTTAGTGCATAACACTACTCAATATAAAATGGCAATCCCACCGACACAAAAACTACTCACTATACCAAAAAATCAGACCAAATCCATGTGAAGCCCACAGATTTTTGGTCAAGCAAATCAGTTAATAGGTCCCGCCACCTATTCCTTTACTTTCCATCTCGGTCAGCCCACCTACTCCATTGCTTGAACCAAATCAAGCAAATAAATAAATAAATTAATCTTGAAAATCCTGATTATCAGAGTAATTATGATCTTAGACTATCATTTTTGATGTCATTTGTACTAAAATTAATACCATGATAGCATTTGGTACTCTAGGACATATGTTACTTGAGTAGTGAAGGTTATGTGTTCTTATGAAGTGCTTTACTTGATCATTATGTATGTGATACATACATTGTAGGATTTGATTAATGATTTTTGAGAGACACTTGAAACTTTTTGTTACTTTGAGAATGCTAGAGTTAGGCCCTAGCAGGCAAAACTCAGGTTTCCCCAACTTTATAATGGACGTTAGGTTTGTTCCATGCAATTTAGTAGACCGAAAATAACTATTTTACTGGTTCATGCAGTAGGTATGACCGAGGATGTAGGTGTGTCTAAGTTATCCCTATTATATTATTTCGGATCTTATTTTTCAAGTTGACATCCATGTGTAGTTGTAACTTGGTGTATTTCAGTTTCATTATATTTTCTTATATTGGTATATACTTGAATGAAATTGTCGTATTTAATTCAATTGTTAGTTTTAAGATGTTCCTTTAGAATTACCCTTGAATTAGACGGTAGGAGGAATATCCATACTTGTATAGCATGTGCTACATTTGCGAGACTAATAAAACTTAGTTTATTTCCATAATACATTTCCTATGGAGTAATTTAAATTACTCACACCCATTGATTTCAGCTTTTTAAGTAAGGGCATTTCCCTAAAGGAGCTCTCTCATCCCTAACTTGGTTGGGGATTTCATTTATTTTGTATGCTATGTGTAGTAATGGACTTGTATTTTGGGATGTGTATTAACAGACATGTATTATTTTGGATTAATGTATTATTCTTTTGAAGAGATCGAGAAATGGGTCAGGAACTAACACGCATCTTTTGGAGTTCCTGAGTCATTTATACTCTACCTTGCTTACATTTGCTATAATGACAGATGATGTAATAAGTCAAATGAGCCACTTTCATTTCAATGTATGTATTTGTTCTTAAATTGCACACTTGTATGAGTATTTGCACACATATACTTTGATTCGCAATGTCAATGCCATGATTTGTGTTTCTATAAGGGTTAGGGTGGACTTTATACTTAGTTGATTGCATCTTTAGGTACCAAGGAAGTGCCAATGTGTAACGACCCGAAATTAGGGGTTATGACAAAACAAGTTTCAAAAAACCATCCAAATAAAATCAGACCATTCTTGGTCCTACTTTAACCCAGATAACCACAAACAAAATCCCGCTGTGCTACTCCGATAATTGCCAACTTAAACACATCACAAACAACCTCAAAACAAAATCTGTGCTGCAATTAATTAAAAATTCGTAGAAAATTCATTTTAAATCAAAATGGAGCAAACGAAAATGATTTGAAAACTAGACTCAAAGGGTGATGTGACACTATAATTCCCAGTAACTTAAGCTTTGCCAATAAAATCAGTTTTGGGAAGGAAATTGGCAGTCAAAGAATGAGCTGAAAATAAAGATTTCGGAAAACTTCATTCATTTGAAAAAATATCTGGAGCTAAGAAAATTCTAATAAATTCATTTTTAGAAATTAGACTTAGCAAAACTTGAAATTTTGTTAAGGATTCGGTGTCAAGAGGATGGTGAAATAATTCATTTAAAATCTGGTTTTCAGCAGCGATTTAAAGATGGAAAATAGGTATTCTCAAATTTTTAGAAAATATATGTTGATCTAAAAATTATGAAAGTTTTGGAGAAATATTAGATGCATAAAGAAAGCTGTGCTAAAAATTTGAAAGCATTTGGATCAATACAACTCCTTGGAGAAATTATTAAATTTTCGCAAAAATACAAAATTCTTGTTTTCTTACTTAAGCTCCAAATACAAATTTCATCACAACGACAATGGAAGGATATGTACAACTAGTCTCTAAGTAAACATAAAATGGTTGAAATACAACATAGGCACTTAAACTCACAAATACATCCAATTCCTCAAATATAAATTCATACAAATAATTTCTCAAACACTTTACACACAAAATTAAATGGTCTCCAATGCTATAATTTTTCAGTAACTCCCAATTGTTCTCCAATGATTATAGAAACCTGCAATAATAGAAGGGTGAGAGTAGAAGTCCCAGTAGGACAAATCTAATATGTGTTGCTATGGGATTTCATACACAAGAGGGACATGCTTCACATAATTTAATCATATGGATTTCCATGTAAGAGAGAATGCTTCAAATAAATAGATCACGAAGCTTAGAACAATCGTGTATGAATGTGATAATTGAAACAAAGAACAACCCATGGCTTTCAACAAGGAGTCCAAAGCTCAGCACATGACAACAAGAGAACCAATTCCAATTTATGGAAAATCTGGTAGAGGACTTGAAAGAGTAAAGCATGGAGAGTAAAAAATAAAATAACACAGAGCAACATAAATTAGAAGAACCCTACCTCCCATGGAGAAAATATAAATAAATAAAGATATGCATGGATGGTGAGCATAAAGAAGACCAAGGTGGAGTTACGAAAGTACAGGTTCGGCTACCCTCCTCCTTTTATCTCACGGCCAAGGAAATCCCCCTTTCTCTTTGTTACCCAAACAGCCCCAGTTCCATCACTTTCTTTTTTCTCTAATTTCTTTCTCCTTTGCTTCTGTTCTAGCCGTGCCTATCCTATTACATGCTATTTTTTTTTTCTATTCCCATACAACCTTAGTAGATGAAAAGCATCCCACTAAGGTGAATCATTATTATTACTACTTACTCTAACCTTTTCACCATCTATCATGTGCACCTAAGTATCTATACTTAAAATATAAGTAATTTCCACCAAAACAAATGTCTAAAAATCACATTGGCCTCCAAGCCTAAAACCAAGGTTGCACCAAAGTCCATCTATAATCATATTAATCACCCTCAACTCTAATAAATCTCACTAAGACCCAAATCTATAGTAATGGAGGAAATAAAATAAATTAATCACAATTAAACCTTAATCCAAAAATTCGGGGTATTACACAAAGACCTTTGGTACTCTTCTTTTTGGGTTATTGTATTTTTCGGGGTTTCAAGCATTTTTTTTTTTTTTTTGGAGCTCAAGTATTGGCTCTGTGAGACCGAGCTCTCATTTTTTCGAGAAATCCATCACAACATCCCCATTTATGCTCAAGCACTTTTTTCGTCAAGCTTAAGCATTTTTACCAATGCTCAAACATTTTCTCAGAGCTTCAGCATTTTTCTCAATGCTTGAGATTTCTTCACATCATACATATATTTGTTTCTCTTTCTTCAGATGGTCATATATCTTTCATTTTAAACCCGAATTAGGTCATTTTTTAGCCTAAATTGATGCGTTTTGAGCTAGCTTTCCAATGGTGCACACCCCATCCTCCATATTTGTCATGAAATGACCATTTTACCTTTAGCTTCTGCATTATGACTATTTTGACCTTAGCTTCAACATTTATAGCCTGGGTTCTCGAGTCGGGTTTGGATCTACTTAGTTAATGCATCAGATAGGACTACAAACGAACTGAGCTAAGCTGAGCTGAGCCTAGGGTTGTTCGGGCTCAGTTCATCATTTTCAGAGGGTTGCTCGGGCTCGAGGGAGCTTAGCCTGGCCAAGCTTAGGCTCGGTCTTGGTAATATTTCTATAAGCTCGGGCTCGATTACATCACCACTGATCACAAAACCAAGAAAACACCATCATTTGTTTGAGGAAATCTGAGCTCCATCTCCAAAAAAAAGAAATAGAGAATAAAGTTTCAAAATGAACTCAAACTTACCCGGTTTATGTAGTCCATTTATAGATATGTTGCATTGCGTGACCTTCAGATCCATTAGAAAGAGAAAGTTGTGTCATATGTGAAGGGATCCGTTAAAGAGAGAATGCTTTACAGATTGTAGAAGGCTGTCGGTAGATTAAATGGTGGAGCTGAAGATGTCATGCCGCTATACATAAAAAAAATGTTTTAGTTATCTATAGTAGCCATGCCGCTGTATGTAAAATAGGGTTTTCTATCTCTCTTTAACCTTAGTAAACCAACAGTTCAGATGGATTAAAAGTTATAGGCTGAGATGAAATCTTATTTTTAATGATAGGCCAAGATTTCTCCTTTTAGGATGTTAAAGAAATGATATAATTTGGGCCAGATTTAAATTCATATAGGCTAAACCATTTAAATGAAAAATGTTAATAATGGGGCTTTTATTAATGAGCTTGTTCAAGAGCCCATATGAGCTGAGCCCAACACTACTTAGGATCAACTCGTTTAATAAATGAGCCTAGAAATTGTACTCGAACTCGATTTGTTTACTTAACGAAAGAGTCCGAGCCGAGCCCGAGCTGTTCATGAATAACTCAGTTCATTTGCAACCTTAGCACTGAATCATGGGATATGGGGTATTACAGACATCCCTAGAGGAGAGATTATGTTCTTCCCTTTTTTTGTTTAATTGGATGGAAGAGAAGAGAAGAAGTTGCTAATTTACTTTGAACGATAGGATAAAAGGAAAAAAGAGATTTTTAAGTTGTTTTCTACCATTAAGCCAATCACTTACTTTAGTTATGAGATTTATTAAATATTTATGAAAGATGACACAGTAATTTAAAACTTCTATAATAGGTCCACTTGTTTTTTTTCCTCTCTTCCACCCATATTTGGATAAATGAAAATTTGTGAAGAAGTAAGAATAATTGTGACAGCACTGGTTTTTCAAGCCAGTGCGTCCCGTGATGAACCGAAAATTGATCCGATAGCGGATCCAAATGCGGAAGCAAGAAACAAGACAACAGTCTCCCAAGGAACAACACACCTCTAAGACACTTTGATGACCTTCCATGGGGTCGTCGAACTTAATGAAAACTGACGCGGAAACAAAAGATCAGAAAAATAATAATTAAGCCCCCAGGAGCAAAATAGTCATTTTACATGGAAATGACGTCCCTAGAATGTATATCATTCTCGAGACACATTTGTGACTTCCCATGAAGTCACGAAACTCAAAAGAAAGTAGTGGAAGCGGAAAGCAAGAAAAACCAGACAAAAATAGCCTCAAGGGCAAAATAGTCATTTTCAAAATATGATTCGGATGCCACCGAGCACACCATTGGAAAGATGATGACAAACTAATCAGGATGGACTCAAGAATCGCATGATTCGGAGTCCGGACAAAGGAAAAAGGGCAAGACGGAGAAAAATGAGCACTTAAGGCTAAAAGGGTAAATTAGTAATTATTCAGGAATATCTGAGTGCAACTGAGCACACCGTTGGAAAGATAGTGAAAAATTAGTTATGTTTAAAAAAAAGTTCACTCAATTTGGAGTCCAGACGAAGGAGAACGAGCGAAAACAAAAATCAACGTTAGGACGTCGAGACGGGGCACCATGGGCTCCCATGAGCACCCCCACGAGCATCCTGATAAGCACCTTGACATGCTAGGGAAAAAAAAAAGGTTCTGCCAGAACTAAGAGCCAAAACGAGGTTCGAAATAAATTTTTCTGGAAAAATACAAAGAAGAAACCCCCCCTAAAATCAAGTTTTTTCCTGGAAAAAACACAAAGAAGAAAGCCCCCCGAAAATCGGGTTTTCTACCTGACCTCGTGAAAGAAAATGAAAAAAACTCACTGTGAAATCCTGAAAATGCCCCTAGGTCAAAAGAGGTCAAGAGGGCCAAAAAGCTGCTATGTGGGTTTTTCTGAAATCTGCTAAAATAGAGAGCAAAAACGGGCTATCAAATGAATTTTTTGGAAGAATACAAAAAAGAAACCCCTCCCGAAATCGAGTTTTCTACCCAGCTACATGTGAGAAAATGAAAAACACACACTATAAAATGCCCAAAATGCCCCTAGATTAGAAAATGGTTAAAAACTTCGAAAATGCAACTTTGCACCAAGTATGCATTTGACCCTAAATGTATTTCTAGGTTGAAACAAATGTGCACACAAGTGTAATAAATGATTCTAAGCACGCAGGAATGGTCCGCAGCTCCCGAGAAGGCCCGACTTAAAATTCGAACCCCCAGCGGCTAAAAATGAGAAAAATGATCTTGTAAATGAAATTTTGAAATCCGAAAATATGAAATGGCATTAAATTACAGTTTGGCCATTGGCCGCACTTTATACATTATTAATGAGACCCTATAGAAGAATAAAAATGGAATTTCCACACCCGATGCAACCATGGTGAGACAATGACTTGTAATTTTTCAATATTTTCATAATATTTCATGAAGTTAAAAGTTATATAGGATACAGGATACATGTCATTGGCCTCCGACCTCATCTCATACATATCAAATACATTACAAAAGGTGTACTTATGTACACATTATATATATGGAATCAAATATACAAGTTTTGACATATAAGGCTACAAAATGGCATTTCATGCTAACATTTGCATGAAATGGAAACTTAAAAGGTACAAGTCATCCAAGGAATGATGAGCATCACGAACTAAGTCTTCGTACCTGAAAAATGTCCCCGATAACTTTGGGGTGAGTAATATAAAGCTACTTGTAGGAGATGAGCATGCATAGACCTAGCAATTAACAATATTAACACCTTAAGGTGAAACATGTTAAAGGGGATCATGCCACCTAACGTCTATGTCAAAGTGAGACTTAGAGATCATCCTAAGTTACATATGTATAAACTAACATGAATCATGATATATATATGAAACGAATCAAGGTTAGGATAATCCAAAGAACACGACAAGTTTATAAATTAATATGAATCATATTATCAATGTAATAGAACAAGGTTTGGAATAATCCATATAACGCGACAAGAAGGATACTTGAATACAAGGATCACATTATCAATGCAATTAACATGATTGGAACATTCCAATTAATACGACAAGAAGAATACTCGGATATAAGTTAACAAGAATTACATTATCAATGAAATTAACATGATTGGAACATTCTAATTAACACGACAAGAATAATGCGTGAAATCAAGGATAATGCATAATATCTATGCAATTAACAAGATAGAAACATCCCATAAAACACGACAAGATCTTAGAACTTCAAGAGATAACACTTAGAATCTAAGGGTTTAAATCAAACAATGTGGATACTCGGATATTGCCTGGATTAAAACTGTACTCTTGGGATTACTTTAGGATGACTAACCCATGGGTACCTTCCCCTAGTGCGCACTCTAAGATAGGGAGCTCTCAATATCTCCCGTACTAGAACAAAGTCATAGCCATGTCAAATCTTGATTGATATCACCGAGTTTCCAAATCAACAAGTTGTGCAAGTCAAGATAGTATCAAGATACAAGTAATGCATTAACCACATTTCATGCACAACCAAGATTTTGGAAACACACAAATCATGCCCTAAGTCCTTAACTATGATGGCATGTGAAATGTCAAGAAATCATAGTATGCATCCACATAAACTTCAAACTACGATTTAAAACACAAGGAATCTATTGATGTAAATATACCACAAGTATAAAATTAATGATTTTTACAAAGCAATACATGAATAATTAAATCATTCCAAGACAATTGTGTTAGTTTATTAAACACATTAATGAAGTCAAGTTACAAAAAATCTAGATACATGATAAAAAAAAACTAAAAGCCCCATGAAATATAAGTCCGATTCATATGTTTGACAACAGTTCAATACCAAAGCATACTTAACTCGATGGAAGCATAAAAATGGAATTTAATCAACTTAAAGGATTAAATTCTCAAGACTACATGGTAACTCTAAATATTCCATGAAGAATATATGTCAAAGATCATGTTAAGGACAAGTTTAATATCAAGTTATAAGTTCATTCCATACAAGATACAACCATGTGAATTAAATTCCATACAAAGGAAATAATTAAATATGAGTCTCAAAACTTATCCGATTATTCTCTATTTGATACACGTGAAAGAACTTGTCAAGGAAATCATAAATACCAAGTTAAAAACTTAATCAAGTCCATGGAACCATTGAATAGATTTTAATTAATTCATTTAATTAAAATCTCTAGATTTTAAAACTCATCCAAATGCTCTCAAATTATTGTATGTTATATAACATATCAAGACTTGATTTAATAGCATGATGTAAGTAATTTCCATACAAGCTACAACCATGATAATTAAACCTTCATACAAGAAAAAAAAAAAAAAAAAAAAATAGTAAATGAAAGGTTTCAAAACCTAATCAAATATTCCTGATTTAATATATGTGAAAGTATATCGCATGCTTATCAACAATATCAAGTTGGAAATCCAATGAAGTGAATAGTACACTTGGAATAAATTAATTAATTAATTATCTCTAGATTTTAAAACATCTCTGAATACTCTCAATTTCACATATTTTGAAGGGTATGCTAGGGCCTAATATAATATGACATCATATATTGATTTCAAACTAGGCCACATGAATTAAATTTTCATTCAAGAAAATAATTAAATAAAAACTACAATACTTGTCCAAATGCTCTCAATTTAATATATGTCAATGAACATATCAAGGTGTAATATAATATCATGCCACATATTTAAACCAAACTATAACCAACAGGGAGAATCAAATCTCATACAAGAAAAATAAATAATAAAGTTTTTAGATTTGATACCAAGGCATGTAAATAAGTTGTGCAAGCATGAAATACACTCAATATAACCAAGATATAAACCTAAGATATCCCCTACCTCAATTTTCAGATAAATTTCAAATCCCTACCGAAAGAAAAGTGCTCCGAATTCGACGATACTCCTAGATTATATTGGGGACAACGAGAGGAACAACTTTAACCTTTGAGGAAACATGAAAATTCAAAGCTAAAGTCGAAACCCGAACTCAAAAATGGTCTGAAATGGATTCTAATAAGGGGGAAAGGTGCGCGTCGTCAAGGCCTTCGATAAACACTAAGGTACTACGACATTTTACACGAGTGAAGAAGGTGGAAAAGAAGAAAAGAAGGTGGCAGCCCCTTGGGCTGCCATGGCTACTGCTAGAATGTGGGAGAAGAAGAGAGGAAAATGTTTTAATTTTTTTTTTATAACCCCTTATTTATAGTAAAACCCTAAAAGTGCCCCGAGAGAGTCCCGCTAAGTCCAGAAAAGTGGAATTTGAACAGAATCGCTCAAACGGCAAAACACCATGAATGAAAAAGATCCAAAATGAAAAAAAATGAACAATGGATGAAATGATGTCAAAAAGCGAGTCCCGTGCAGAGAGATATGTCCCAAACAAGTTCAGCGCTAACTAGGGCCTAAAACCCTAAAACTGGGGAAAACGACCAGAAGGAAATTCTAAGAGGTCCTGACTCAACAAAATGTGAAAGTGAATCCCGTATGAGGATCTAGACTCAAAATGAGGCGTTTTGCAATAACTTTCGTTAATTGCACAATGGTCCCTCCAAGAAAGGATAACTGCAAAAATAACCCAGAAAGAAAATATCTTCAAAAAATATTTTATTAAAAACTCTTGAAATAAAATATCTTCAAAAAATATTTACGAAAAATATCCCAAAAAAAGAAAATGTTTTCGAAGAAATTATGCATCTATGCCCCTATAGACACGGGAAGCAACTAGAGAACTTTTCTACAAAAGTAAAGATACGTATTTTGTGGAAATCACTTAGAATGAAGGTACGTGAAGTCAGAAATCAACTTTGAGCATGAAAAGTGAGGTTGTGCCAAAAAGTGACAAAAGGGGAAAAATACGAAAAGTGAATAGTGTCCAAAAAGTAAAAATGTGGAAATGACTCAGTCCTTAAAAAAAGTTGTCAATTCAAAGGAAAGAGTCTCGAAAACCATTTCCAAGCACTCGAGATGACACCAAGTGACGAGAAACAGAACTCAGAAAAAAAAAAAATTAAGCGAAAAAAATTTATCCATAAAATTTGAGAAAAATGAAAGGAGGGAAAATGATCGGGTCATTACAATGACCCATCAATCCTATTATCCTTTCTTTCCTTATATCATCTCTACCGAATAGAGGAAGTTTGTTTATTTTTTCCTATTTTCCTTCCACCCCTTCATATCGAACAAAGCAGAAGTCAATCTTCATTCATAAAACCTCAACTGTGAGTCTATGATTGAAGCAACTCAGATCAAACAACGAAGCCAAAACATCACCGATGTCGATAGTAATAGTCCGTCACCGGCACAACATGACCCACCGACTAGGCTTCCAATCATTTATCAATAAAATATCATATTCCTTTGTGAATTCTCTTTTTCCTGGTGGATTCAAGTTACCCTACTTTGTGAATTCAAGGTCACCCTTATTCCTTGTGAATGTTATCGCTTTCACTACATCAAGATTCCTCCACTTGATACTCTGTACAAGATCGAGGTATGATTCACGTGATTACAGAGAGGTATGATTTCACATGGTTCTGTTAAATTATTTGTATTTTGCACCTTTGTGATTTTATTGACAATGGTCATGATTCTATGTTCTCCATTTATTGCATTGCACAGATTTAAGTGCTAAAGAATACCATAAGCGTTGTTGTATTTGTTAAATATATTTAGATTCTAAGAAATATCTAATTGTTGCCACACTCACCAATTCAAAAAATAAACAATGTTTTAGGATTGTTTTAAGAGAAAAAGGTTCAATAGTTTGTTATGTTAGATAAATTTCCTCTTCTCTTTCAATTTAATTCTAATTAATAGGTTTATTTGTGATTTTTTAGTTCAATTCTTTTTCTTTATTTTTTAGTTCAATTCCAATTTTGTGTACTTCCAAATCACTCTTTATATGTTAGAATATTTATCTATCTCAATTCCCTTACAAACTCAATTAATGCATGCTTTACTTTTTATCTTTTAAAATTTTATGTTGTTGACTTATTATGATTTTTTTTAACTCTTTTAATATCTTGTAATATTATGACTTATTATGATTTACAATTATGTCTATTTAATTAAAATATGAATTATAACATTTACTTAAAAATTATGGTTAAGAATTATTTTTTATATGAATATTTGTAACCCCTTAGTGTTTTTTTTATATAGAGTTATGTATAAATAATTTTAGCTAATATTATAAATTAACTTTTAAGTTTACAACTATATATATGATTTTGTCTTGAAAGAGTTATTTTGTTTTAAAAATATAATGTTTTTAATGTTTCTTAAAAATAGGGAGCAAGTAAACTATTATATTTGTTTCGAAAGAGTTAATTTTGTGTTATAAAATATTATGTTTTTAATTTCTTTAAAAATAGAAAATAAGTATTTATTTTGCGTTTGGTATGAAAAAATAATAGAACGCAAGTGGGAATGGAATGGTCATTCTCATTCTATTGTTTGGTTACAAGTATGAAACATGTAGGAATAAAATGATAATAACCATTCTAGTGCTTAGTTAAATCAATTTTAAATTTATAATGGAATGAATTTTAAATTGAATTTTTGAAAATACCTCTCTTAGTGACAAATAAATTTAATTAACAAAATAACATTCTTCTAATTTTTTTTTAAAAAAGAAATGAAAACAGTGATTGAAGATGGTGGTGGAGGTGGAAAACGGCGGTGGTAGCGGTGTATAGGTGGTGGTGTTGGAAGGCAGCAGCGAGATCGATGGTGGAAGGCAGTGGTGGTGGTAGCGGTAGAAAGCGGCAATGCTGTTGGTGGAAGGTGGTGCATGACAGTGGCGGTGTAGGTAATAAAGGTGGAAGACAATGGTGGTAGCAGTGGTGTCGTGGTGGTAGAAGGCGGCAATGGTGTAGATGATAGTGGTGGAAGGCAGTGGAGGTGATGATAGTGGTGGTAGTGGTGGATGGCGGTGGTGATGGTAGAAGTCAGTGGAGGTGGCAGTAACGGTTGCGGTAGTGGTGTGGTGGTGGTGGTAGTGTTGGTGGTGGAAGTGGTGGAAGGCATCAGTGGTCTAAGTGGTGGTGGTGGTGGTGGTGGAAAGTGGCGGTCCTAGAATGCGATGGTGGTGATGATAGCGACAACGGTAGTGGTAATGGTGATGGTGGTTGTAGCAATAATGGTGGTGGAAGGTAATGGAGGTGGCGGTGTCGAAGGTATTAGTGGTGGAAGTCAGTGGTGGAGGCGACGACAATAGAGGTGGAGGTGGTGGTGGTAATGGGAGGCAGTGGAGACAGCGGTGGTGTGGTGGTTGAAGGCGACAACAATGGTGGCGATGGCAGTGATGGTGGTGGAAAGCAATAGAGGTGGCGAAGGTTATGGTGGAAATATGGTGGTGGTGGAAAACAGTGGTGGCGGCGGCAGCGGCAGCAGTGGTGATTTTTGGACTTGGAACGCAAAGGTATTTTTAGAACTTTATTTTTTTTTATTTTTTTTATTTTTTAAAAAATTACTTGGTAATGGAATGGATTCCATAAGTTTAGTTGTGGAATGGATTTTCATTCTAATAGAATGCCCATTTTCAATTTAAATTGCATACCAAATAAATAAAAAAAAATGATTAGGATGGACATTTCATTCCATTTCTGCACACCAAATATAGCACTAATGAGATTTAAATTGCCAATGAAAAGAGCAGTATACTGCCCCTAGCACTTCTAATAATGACCTTACTAAATTTTTTGACGTTGCTCATACTTGCCCCCTGTTGAAAAAGAAAGATTCGGTAGTAATACTACCAAATATTATTAGCTGTAAATATAATATTTGGAGGATATTTGCTGTAAATAGAATATTGGTCAATGTTGTAAATTAGAAAATTATTAATTAGGCCCAGCTAGCTATTGTAATGACTCGGTCATTTCCCTTCCTTCCCTTTTTTTCCATTTTTATGGATTAATTTTTTTCATTGAAATTTCCTTTCGTGTAACCTTGCTCTTCGTGGTCGGAGTTGATTTTTAAATTCGTGTAGTTTCATTCTTGTTGGTTTCCTTGAAAGGCATTGCTTTACTTTTGGAGAAAAGATCGCCGGTTGTTTCTTTTCCCGTAGGGGCTTGGATGAAAAGATTCTTTAGAAACATTTTCGTTTCTTGGGATATTTTTCATAAATATCTTTTCAAGATATTTTGATTTGGGGGTTTTTAAAAAAATATCTTTTGTAAGATATTTTTATTTGGCTCACTTGCACAGTTTTCCTTTTGTGTAGGGGCTTTTGAGCAATTAATAAAAGTTAATTGCAAAGTGCCTCCTTGGGGCTTGAATCCTCGTACGGGATTCATTTTCAATTTTCATCGAGTCGTATACTCTTAGAATTGTCTTGCGGTCGATATCCCCAGTTTTCGGGTTTTTGACCCCAGTTGCCACCGAACTTGTTTGGGGCATATCTCTCTGCTCATGACTCGATTTTTGACGTCATTTATTCCGTTGTTTATATTTTCTCATTTTGGTTCTTTTTCATTCATGGTGCTTTGCCGTTTGAGAGCGTCTGCTCAAATTCCACTTTTTCGGACCCAGCGAGGCCCATTCGGGGCACTTTTAGGGTTTTTTTTTTTATATAAATAGAAGGTGAGTGGGATATTTTCACTCATCTACTCCCTCTTTTGGCCTGCAGCCATGGAAGCCCAAAGGGCTACCACCCTTTTTCTTCTTTTTCCGGTCACTTCCCTTTAGTAAAATGCCGTAGTGCCTTAGTGTTTAATGTCCGCCTTGAAAAGGCATTCGATTCTAACCGATTGAATCCCGTTTTGGCCATTTTTTGAGTTCAGGTTTGAAACAAAGTTTGAATTTTCGTATGACCTCCTTAGGGTTTAATGTGGACCTCGTTGTCCCTGACAAAACCCCGAAGTTTCATTTCGGTGGGGATTTGAGATTTCTCTCAAAGTGAGGTAGGGGATGTCTTAGGCTTATTTAAATGTTGTATTGATTGTTTTATAGGCTTATACAACTTGTATGCAAGCTTTTGCTCAAGTTTTAGAATTTAATTTAATTAATTTCTATGTATAAGATTTAATTCACATGGTTGTATATAGTTTGGAATTAAATTGTGGCATGCTATTAAATTAGGCATTGATATGTTTATTAACATATATTAAATTGAGATTATTTGAATAAGTATTGAAACTTTTATTTAATCTTTCACTTGTATGAAAGATTAATTTACATGGTTGTAACTAGCATGAAATCAACTTCTAATGTGATATTAAAATAGGCCTTGGTATGTTCTTTAACCTATGTTAATTTGAGGACATTTGGAATTGTTTAAAAATCTAGAGAAAATTAATTAATTAGCTTAATTAATTTTTTTTAAGTGTTTTAATCACTTAGTTTGATATTTGATGTCATATATGTGAAAACCATGCAACGTCCCTTAACATATATTAATTTGAGACTATTTGGAATCGATTTGAAATCTAGAGACCTTTCATGTTGGGGTGATAATCTCAAGAAATGTAGTATAATTAATTACCTTGTAAGCATATTACTAATTAGATGTAGAATTAGTGTTTGTGGCTTTTAAAATGGTAGTTGGACTTAACATGATATAAGATATCATTGTCTTGCAAAGCTTGTTTAAATAAATCTTGTGTAGGTATATAGCTTGTTTAGAATAATACAATTCATTACCTTAAAAGCTAGTTACTAAATTGTAACTTATTTAGTACTTGTGGCTTAGGATGGTAATTTAGTACAATTACTATAAAATATTCTTGTTTTATATATATATTGCATATTGAAGACTTGACATGTCATATGCTATTTTGACTTTAATTCCATGGTTTGTGTGGATTCAACCTTACTTGTGCATGGAAAATGGTTTTTATACATTATTGGATTTGATATAAGTTTGGTTTAACTTATTGATTTTGCCTAAGTTTTGAACTTGTTGATTTCAGAAAGCTTGTAAGGACATAATTTAGGTGATGGCTAGGGTTTGGCTCTACTATGGAGATAAGAGTCTTCTAAGTCATAAGTGCGCACTAGGTAGCACCTTGTGGGTCGTAATTACCCGGAATAACTTGTTTGGTCTATGACCATGTATCCTAGTCTTTTCACTATTTGATTTCGCATTCATTCTAGTGCATCGGTCGGCTGACAACTTCTGTCAGCTAGCTGATAGCCTTTTGTAGCCAATTCTAGAGAGTTTGCAACCTTGACAAGGCGTTTCGGCAGGCTGATCCTTACCGTCAGCCGACTGATAATGTACTTTCGACTGGCTGATCCTTGCCGTCGACTTGTTGATCCTCCCTAAAGCTTGTTTTTTTTTTCAATTTCTTGGACAGCTTTCTTGAGCCAACTTAAGAGGGTCATATCTCACTCATTTCTGACCTAAATTGGAGTGCATTAGTGATGAACTAAAAGTTGACCCGATAATGGATCTGAAATGCGGAAGCAAAAGATAAAACCAAGTCTCTAAAGATATAAACTATCCCTAAGACACAAGTGTGACTATCCATGAAGTCACGAACCTCAAGGAAATAACTAGAAGCGAAAACTAGAATGAAAAGGTCAAACAGTACCCTATGGCACCAATGACACCCAAAGGAACATGATTTAGTTTAAGCTAGACCATGTGTGCCATTAAATGGCTTAAACAAGGTCAACGAAGTCAAGAAGGAACAAACGAAATGATAACATCCTGAAGAGACAACAACCAAACAAAAACCCACAAGGTAGCTCCATTTTGGTTGGCTGAAATGGAGCTTCGGTCGACCGAAGTGAGCCAAAAAGAAGAAGGGAAATGGCTCTTCATTTCGGTCAACCGAAATGACAAACCGGTCGGCTGGTTTGTAGCTCAAAACTGAAAATAGCTACTGGAATTGGACTTTTACGATTCAATTGAAAACCAAAGAGCATTGGTCGACTTAAATAAGCCACCGATCGACTGAAACAGGTTAAAAATGTGAAAATGAACCTGCTATGCACCAACACTGAAAAATAGACTTTAAGTCTCATTTAAATCCCCCATGGTATGATCAAATTGTATGATACGCAATTGTGTGATGATGTAAACATACACGCAAGTGTAATATGACATTTTAAACATGTTACAATGGCCTATGACCTCATTATATTTCATTTACAAGATTTTACATGCCAAACCTCCAAGGTTGATAAAAATATATTTCAAAGGCAAAACTTGAAGTTTAAATACATACACTTGAACTTAAAGTTTGTGGCCCTTGGTCTCATGTTATACATATCAAATACTACCCAAATAGTGTATCCAAGTACACTTTACATACAATAAGGCAAAGGGGGCATGTTGAACCCAACTAAGTGTTACAACACCAATAATGAGACTTAAACATGCTAACACTTGCATGTGAACAAGACTACATTAAAAGAAACTTCAAATCTCCAAATCACCATAGGCAAGTGCAAATCTCCAAATCTTAAATCCTGTACCTGAACAAATCCCCCAGTAACTTTGGGGTGAGTAAACAAGTTTACTCGTAGAGAATAAGCATGTAACGACCCGGTCATTTGCCTTCCTTTCCTTTTTCCTGAAATTTTACAAATGAATTTTTTTCGTTTAATTTTTTTTTCTGAGCTCTGTTTCGTGTCGCTTAGTGTCATCTCGAGTGCTCAGAATTGGTTCCTGAGACTCTTTTCCATAGATTGACAACTTCCTTTGAGGACCGAGTCATTTTCACATTTTTCATTTTTCGACATTATGCGCTATTTCGTCTTTTTCCCTATTCTGTCTTATCTCCGTTTGTCAATTTTTGGCACAACCTCACTTCTCATGCTCGTAGTTGGTTTTTGACTTCACGTGCCTTCATCTTGAGTGGTTTCATCGAAATACGTATCTTTACTTTTGCAAGAAAGTACTCTGGTTGCTCCCGGTGGCCAGAGGGGCATGGATGCACAATTCTTTAGAATCTTTTTCATTTCTTGGGGTGTTTTTCGTAAATATCTTTTGAAGATATTTTATTTTAGGGGTATCTAAGAAAATATCTTTTAGAAGATATTTTCATTCTGGGGCAGTTTCGCAGTTAAGCCTTTTTATAGGGGTCATTGTGCAATTAACGAAAGTTATCACAAAATGTCTCGTCTAGAGCCTAGATCCTTGTACGGGATTCATTTTTACATTTTGTTGAGTCGTGAACTCTTAGAAATTCCTTTTACTCGTTTTCCCCAGTTTTAGGGATTTCTAGCCCTAGTTGCCGCCGAACTTGTTCGGGATATAACTTTCTGTTCAGGACTCAGTTTTTGACACCATTTCTTCTATTATTAATATTTTCTCATTTTGAATCTTTTTCGTTCATGGAGTTTTGCCGTTTGAGCGCGTCTCCTCAAAATCCACTTTTCCAGACCCGGCGGAGCCCTTTCGGGGCACTTTTTGAGATTTTCGATAAATAAGTGGTTTGAAAAATTAAAACATAATTTTCCTCTTCTTCTCCACACATTCTGAACCAGATTCCACAACCTCCCATGGCTGCCATCTTCTCTCTCCTCTTTCGGTTCACTTTTCTTAAAGGAAAAGTCTTCAGCCTTAACGTTTAATGCTTCTCTTGGCGACGTGCACCTTTTGCCCTTATTAGAACCCATTTCTAACCAAATTTTGAGTTCAGGTTGGAGTCAAGTTTGGATTTTCATGGGGCTTCTTGTGGATTCTTATTCCCGGTGTAGTCCCTGACAAAACCTCCCGGTATCGTCGGATTCAGGACACTTTTATTTCGATGGGCTTTTGAGATTTCATCTCAAATTGAGGTAGGGGATGCTCTAGATTTAAATTCTTGTTATATAGCATGCTTGTGATGCTTATACTACTTGTTTGCATGATTAAATATAAAATCTAGAGATTTTATTATTTATTTTTCTTGTACGGGATCTAATTTTCCCGGTTGCTCGTGACTTAGTTTAAACATTTAGCATGATATTATATTGCCCCATGATATGCTCATTGTTGTGTATTAAAATTAGAGCATTTAAATAAGTAATAAATCTTTTATTTAATATTTATCTTAGGTGAAAGATTAATTCACATGGCCTTAACTAGCTTGAAATTAATATGTGTTAGTACATTATATTAGGCCTTAGCATGCTCTTCAATATAGTTGAATTTGAAAGTAATTGGAGGTGTTTTGAAAATTAGTAATTATTAATTAATTTGATTAATTAATTTTCCCCGAGTGCACTATTCACTCTATTTAAATTCCGACTTGATATTCTTGACTTGCATGCCATATAGCTTCACATATATTTGATTCGGAATATTCGGTTAGGTTTTGAAACCTTTTGTTTAATTAAATTTCATATTTAAGATTTAATTCTCATGGTGATATACAACTTGGAATTGAATTGTGGTATGCTAGAAAGTTAAGCTTAGGTATAGTTGTTCACATATATTAAATTGGGATTAATTGCATGAGAATTGCAACTTTTAATTTATATTTAACCTTAGTGAAAAGTTAAGTCACATGGTCTTAAATTGAATGAAATAAACTTGTAATGTGATATTACATTAGTCCTTGGCATATTCTTTAAGATATGTTAAATTGAGAACAATTGGTTAAGTTTAAAAATCTAGAGATTTTAATTAAAAGAATTAATTAAAATCTATTTCATGGTCCCATTAGCTTAATTAAGGTTTTAACTTGATATTTGTATTAGCCATGACTTGTTTACTAGTATATATTAATTTGGGACTATCTGAAGTTGCTTTAGAACCTTGGGATTTAAATTAGCATGATTTAATTAAAGTTCTACTTTGTTATTCTCACAACCTAATTGAGTTTTAGAATGAATATAAGTGATGACATTGCCATGTCCTTTAACATGTATTAAATTGAGGTTAATTGGAATTGAATCGGAATCTAGAGAATTTAATTGTGTTTATCTATTTAAATTCTATCAATTTGCTCCATGATCTAGTTGTGTTTTAGAAGTGGTTTCTATATTCAAATCATAGACTTAGACTTGTTGTATATTCATTTGGTTATGTTTTGAACATTGGATAACATAGTTGCTATGTTTGTACTCATGAGAATATGTTTTCCTTATTGAATATATTGTTGCCTTGTGTAATAATTTGCACACTTCGTATTTAACATCTTTCATGCATAGCGTGTAACGAATTGCACACTGAAGATTCGACATTCATCATATCATATTAGTTGTGGATTTAGCGCATGTATTGTATAGGTTTCCAAATTTGGTTATGCTTAGTAGATAGTTGATTATCTTGCATATTCCTGTTGATATATGCGTTGTTGCACAACTTGTTGATTTTGGAAACTTAGGGATGTCGTTGTTTGACTATGGCTAGGACGTGGTTCTAGTACGGGGGATAGTCCCTCTATATAGTCTAGTGCGCACATAGGGAAGTTACCCATGGGCTAGTAACCCTAAAGTAACTATGTTGTCGGTATGACCTGACGTGACGTCCGAGTATTTACTTTGTTTGATTTCGCATTTCATTTTCAAGTTGATAACTAGATGATGTTGTAACTTGTTATTTCTTATTTGTCGTTCCATTTTAAGTTACAAGATGTTAACTTTGCGAAATTGTGCTTTGTGCGTTGTATTAGAAGTTCCAATGTTGGCTAAATTGCATCGATATTAAAAATCATGTTTTGACATTCTAATAAAGCTTAGGATTGATCCTATTGATTCATTTATAACTTAGACGTTAGGTGGCATGACCCACTTTTGTTGTTTTCGTGCTTTAGATTTCAAGTTGATAGCTTTAAGAAATTGTATTTTGTTGCCTTGTATAATATGCTTTTATGTGGTTAGACTGCATTGAAGTTCTAATTTGCGTTTTGATTGTTCAGCATGGCCTAGGATGATTCCTTAGACTTATTTAGAACATAGACGCTAGGTGACACGATCACTTTAGTTGTTTCTGTATTCGAGATTGCAAGTTAATACCTTTAAGAACCTATATCTTGTTGCTTTGTATAACGTGCTTCCATATTGTTTAAATGGCATAGATGATGTGATTTATGCTAGAAACACTCTAAGGTAGCTTAGGATACTCCCTGAGTCTCATTTCGATATAGACGTTAGGTGGCATGAACCCCTTTAACATGTTTCACCTTAAGGTGATAAATTTGTAAAATGCTAGGTCGATGCATGCTCATTTCCTACAAGTAGCTTTATGTTACTCACCCACGTAGTGGGGACATTTTTCAGGTATGAAGACTTGGTTCGTGGTGCTCAATGCTCCTTGGATGGCTTATAGTTTTTAAGTTTCCATTTTATGCAAGTGTTAGCATAAAATGCCTCTTTGTAATCTTATGTATCAAAATATGTATTATTTGATTCCATATATGTAGTGTGTACATGAGTACACTCTTTACAATGTATTTGATATGCATGAGATGAGGCCGGAGGCCAATGACCATTATATTGTATTCTATGTACTTTATAACTTCATGAAATATTATGAAAATCTTGAAAAATCGCAAGTCAATGCTTCACCATGGTTGTATCGGGTGTGCGAATTCTATTCTCATTCTTTCATAGGGTCTTATTAATCTTGTATGAAGTGTGGCCAACGGCCAAACAGTCATTTGACTCCATTTTATATTTTTGGATTCCATGTTTTCTATTCTACGTTCATTTTTGCCTTTTTGCCCATTGGGGGGTCGGATTTTGCATCGACTATATTTTTAAGCCATGGACCATTGTAGTGCATCTAAATAGGTAAGTTACGTTTGTGTGCATGGTCATTTCCGGGCAAAACCTCATCGTTTGTGTTTCGAGCCTTCTACGGATTCATTTCACCTATTTGTTGAAAATTCTAGCTTAAGGGCATTTTGGCTATTTTCTTTGGGAAATAAATTCTGTTCTTGGCTCTATCACATAGAAAATGTGATTTTAGGGGGAGTTTCTTCTTCGTGTTTTTCCGAAAAATGTTATCTTGGCCTCAAAAACCGCATCACAAACTCTTTTTTCTGCTAAAACACTGTTTCTCCATTTGACCTAAGGTTCTGCCCATTTGGGTAGGCGCCCATGGGTCTTGGGCGGGTCTCCGCCATGCACAGGGTTGTTCCGCACCATTTTCCATGGTTCTGACAATTTGGGCGGGCGCCCGCGGGTTTTGGGCGGGCACTCGCGGATACTGTTCCTGCACTAGACACTCTTCTTCAACGGGCCATATCTCACTCGTTTTAACTCAGAATTGGTCCCTTCTTGTGTCTAAATTGACCGTGTCGAAATAAGCTTTCCAATGGTACCAATTAGAGATTCAGATTCTATTTTTAACTCAATTTATTCAAGTTTTAGTGAAGTAGTATCAGTATTTGGTTCGAACCGGGATAGGGTTTCCCTTTCTTCGACTTCGGGACTTGATATCTTTACCATCCGGACTCCGAATTATGCGATTCTTGAGTCCATATTGTTAATTTTTCAATGTCTATCCAATGGTGTACACGGGGGTATTCAATTTAGTTTGGAATTACCATTTTACCCTTTTAGCCTCACGTGCTCGTTCTTCTTCATCTTGCCGTTTCTCATTCGTTCGGACTCGGAATCATGTGATTCTTAAGTCCACCTTGATTGTTTTTCATTGTTTCTCCAACGGTGTGCTCGGTGGCACCTGAATCTATATTCTCAGAAATGACTATTTTGCCCCTGGGGCTTAATTGTTATCCTTCTGATCTCTTGCTTCCACACTTGGTCCTTTGGGTTCTGTGACCTCATGGAAGGTCATCTTAGGGTCTTAGAGGTGTGTTGTGCCTTGGGAGACCATTGTCTTGTTTCTAACTTCCGCATCTTGGATCCAGTTCGGGTCATCACAGGATACACTAGGTAGAAAAACCCAGGGTCGTCACAGAGCATGCATCGACTCGATTTCTTACAGATTTTAAGACTATCATGAAACAGTTCAAAAGGGTCATGTCACCTAACGTCTATGTCAAAGGTGAGACTCATGAAACATCCTAAGCTACCTTAAATCATTTCTAGCATAAAACACATCCTTTATACAATCTAAATCACATAGAAGCATGCTATACGAAGCAACACAATATAGATTCTTAAGGTCACCAACTTGAAATCTAAAATGCAATAACAACTAAATAAAACAATTTAGCATAATTAGAATTTCTAATACAACACATCAAGACATAGATTCTCTAAGTTATCAACTTGAAATCTAAAAGTGTGAAAACAACTAAATATAGCAATTTAGAACAATTAGAATTTCTGATACCACACATCAAGACATAGATTCTCTAAGTTATCAACTTGAAATCTAAAAGTGTGAAAACAACTAAATATAGCAATTTAGAACAATTAGAATTTCTGATACCACACATCAAGACATAGATTCTCTAAGTTATCAACTTGAAATCTAAAAGTGTGACAGCAACTAAATATAACAATTTAGTACAATTAGAATTTCTCATACCACACATCAAGACATAGATTCTCTAAGTTATCAACTTGAAATCTAAAAGTGTGAAAATAACCAAATATAACAATTTAGTATAGATGTACTTAACAACATCAAATCGCCAATAGCCAAAACCACAAGTCACAGTTAAACATGATTGTCAACTTGGAATTCAATGCGAAAACAAATAGTGAAAGACTTGGACATCACGTCTTGGACTAAACCAAGAACAAAATGGTTATTCCGGGCATTAACCCGCTGGGAAAACCACCCTAGTGCTCATTATCTCAATTGGTGAGAACTCATACCTCCCGTACTAGAGCCAAACTCTAGCCATGTCACTTGTAACAACAATGTCCCAAGACTCCAAAATAAACCAAATAGGTTCACAACTTATACATAATTTATATAATGCATGAAAACACCTTCCATGCGCAAGTAGGTTGAAACCACATAATTCATGCCTTAAAGTTTAAATTCTAAAATGGCATATATAATGTCAAACACAAAGTGTACAACTCATTACACAAGTCAATCATATATTTAATATTGGAAATAAGTTCTCATGAATATAATTTTCACAACAATGTACTCAATGCTTAAAACATAACCAAGTGACTACACAACAAGTCCAAATCCATGATTTAAATATAGAAACAACTTCTTCAACATAATTAAAATCTATGGAACAATGAGATAGAATTTAATTAAATCATGATAATTAAATCTCTAATTTTCAAATCAACTCTAAATGATCCCAAATCAATATATGCTAGTACACAAGTCCTAGTCATCACAAATATCAAGTTAAAAACTTAATTAAGCCAATAGAACCACTAAATAGATTTTAATTAATCCTTTTAATTAAAATCTCTAGATTTTCAAACTCATCCAAATACTCTAAAATTAAAGTATGTTAAAGAACATGCCAAGACTTAATTTAAAAGCATATCACAAGTTAATTTCATGCAAGGTACGTCCATGAGAATTAAACTTTCATTAAGGATAATTATTAAATAAAAAGTGCAATTCTTATTCAAATAATCCAAATTTAATAAATGTTAACAAACATATCAAAGCCAAACTTTCTACCATGCCACAATTTTACTCAATAGATCATCATGAGAATTAAATCTTAACCATAGAAAATAATTAAATTAAATTCTAGATCATGAACAAAAGCATGTATACAAGTTATATAAGCATCAAAAACATGTAAGACAACAAAATTATGAAATTACAACACCCCCTACCTCTATTTGAGATGAAATCGACGAAACTTCTAGGTTTTGTCTGGGACAACACGATGAACGTAACCCCCAAGGAAGCCCCATCAAAATCACAACTTGATTTTAAACCTAAACTTAAGAAATGGTCAGAAATGGGTTCTAATAAGGGTGAAAGATGAGCATCGTCAAGACGAGCAATAAACACTAAGGCACTATACCTTTTTACAAAAGGGAAGTGGCCGGAAAAGAAGAAAGAAGACCGGCAGCCATGGCTGCCATAGATGGCCGGCCAAGAGAGGGGAGAGAGAGAGAAAAATCTGATATTTTCTCTTAAGACCTCTTATTTATAGAAAAACCCTAAAAGTGTCTCGAACAGGCCCCGCCGGGTCCGGAAAAGTGGAATTTGAGCAGACGCCCTCCAACGGCAAAACACCGTGAACGAAAAAGATCTAAAATGAGAAAAGATGAATAACAAAAGAAACAGCATCGAAAACTGAGTCCCGAGCAGAGAAATATAACCAAACAAGTTTGGCAGTAACCGGTGCCAGAAACCCTGAAATTGGAGAAAAACCACCAGAAGGAAATTCTAATAGTACACAACTTAACAAAAAGTTAAAATGAATCCCGCACGAGAATTCAAGCTCAAAACGAGGCATTTTGTAATAACTTTTTTTAATTACACAATGGCCCCTCTAAAAAGTGAAAACTGCAAAACTACCCAGAATGAAAATATCTTCCAAAAGATATTTTCTTAGATACCCCTGAAATAAAATATCTTCAAAAGATATTCATGAAAAACACCCCAAGAAAAGAAAAAGATTCTGAAAAATTATGCATCCATGCCCCTATGGACACCGGGAGCAACAAAAGTATCTTTCTGCAAAAGTAAAGATACATATTTCATATAAACCACTTAGAATGAAGATACGTGGAGTCAAAAACCAACTCCGAACATAGGAAGTGTGGTTATGCCAACAAAGTAACAAACGGAAAAAAGACAAAATAGGGAAAAGGACGAAAAGTGAACAGTGTCCGAAAAATGAAAATATGAAAATGACTCAGTCCTCAAAGGAAGTTGTCAATCCAAAGAAAAGGGTCTCAAAAACTATTTCCGAGCACTCGAGATGACACTATGTGACGAAAAACTGAGCTCGGAAAGGAAAAGAATGACGGAAAAAAATATCCATGAAAATCTGAGAGAAAGGAAAAGAAGGAAAATGACCGGGTCATTACAACCTACCCTCCTTAAAGGAATTTCGTCCCCAAAATTCAGAACAGACAAAAGAGAACCGAACAATGTCAAATCAAAGTCAAACCAAAGGACACACCATAAGGTGCTAAAGGACAACTTCAAAAGATTGAAGATCATCCGAATGGACGCGAAAACCAAGAACTGAGTGACAATCCCCAAACGAATCCGCATATTAACTAAACGTCAATCATCAAGAGAATCCCAAGACAACGGCAAGTCGAATCAAAACAGATGACTAACAATGATATGGCAGTACGAACAATGACCAGAACCCGCCCACACTTACTCGTCAGTAAGGTAGCATGACAGTATAAGGTACTAGTTCATAACATGCCACTATCAGATCAATTCAAAAAGAAACTTTTTGATACAAATGACATCAATGTCAGAAATAATCATTACCAAAAGCACTACGGGAACCAAGCATCCACGAGAATTGGGGTAGCTAATCCCAAAACTCAAACAACAATGTCATTGGCACCGTTACGCTGAAAGCCTTAAATCGCTAACGCTGGAGTACCTAACGACCTCCATATATGAGAATGCGACGACAACAACACCAGTCCCGAATGGTGGATTGGACCCACAAAACTGAAAACCTAAACACAAATCTGAAGTAGACCTACCGTAAGGCTACATACAGAAGACAAAACGCTGGGTCAAAAATCAAAAATCTCAAAACACAAGTCTACTACGTAGCTCACACATCTCTATCCTAACAACCATGGTCATAAAACCTCAACATAAGTGCAGGAAAGATGAAACAGTATAAACTAAATACTCACATAGTATATGCTCGCAAAAATTAAATGACATAAATCAAATAACATCATAGTACTAAGCACACAGTACACATAAGGTAAATGAAACATACCACCTATCACATAGGGGTCAAACAAACGATGACATGCCATACACTGCTAATGGCACTAGCATGTTAAACGGATACAGTATATGAAAAAATATCTTCTACGTCCACATATAACTACCACATAGTCACATATCCTAAACATGTTTTTATGACATGCCCTAAAATAATGGGCTCATAAACATGTAAAGTGATTATACAAATGACAAGTTTGTAAAATCAAAAGAAATGATTAAAATGCCTCTCAAAAGACACCACGCAGAAAACGTACAACCGAACCTAGATGAGTCCAATCTCTCACTGCGAGGAAAGGAACCATTCCCCCAACGACCACTAAGGTCCTCGAAAGATAGGGTCAACAAGTCTTTCCCAAGACCAGCTCATACCCCAATGGAATCCCAAACACCACACGAAGCAAGACAACAACAAAATGGATAGCCCCAATGCTAACCTTTACGAGACAATCAATAAGAAAACCCATATCCAAGATGTCAATGAGTTTGATAGGAACTCTACAGGATTCTACTAGAACCCTAACACAACACCCCAAATCTCTAAAGACAAGGGAGAGTAATTAGTTGCACCAACGCAATTAATTACACGAAACCGCTCACATCCCAACTGTAGCTCGTAAGAGCTGTTCAAGGCAACATAAGAAGGATTCTAGGTTAACACACCTATCCAAATCCTAAAACTATCATCCTAAGAAAACAAGACACGAGAACCTCGCCCTGAGGCTCACAAAGCAACTCTCGACTCCCAAAGGAAGGATTTGAGCCAATCCTGACTCATCGTCCCATGACACTAGAAACAAAGACTTCAATGATGTCATGACATCAAAATCACCATGAAATCCTAAGAGATGACACCGATACCTCTGACACTACCATGTCTATATTATGAAAGGATAAAAGAAAATGAGACGAAACGGTGCCTCCGTAGCCCACGTCTCATCTTGCCAGACGGAGACTACAACCCTACGCTCACCTAAGCCTTAATAAGAAGACTCTTCTTAAGTGAAGACTGTGATGCTATATGCGTGAAAAGGAAACAAGATTAATAATGACAACAGTTATTATGATCGAATGCAACTCACACTATGAATGCACCAAACAAATAACACGTTAATGTATGCAACATAAGGTCATGCTAAAACAGATAAGCATATACAACATACTAAACAGTTAATGAAAACTTCTAGGTACTAAACACATAAGCACGTATCAACTAGGATGCATTTAAAAACATAAGCATATAAGTACAGAAAACATGTCATCACACCGAGCATGTTATCAAAAGGCACGTAAACATGTTATCAAAAGCATCTGATCATATCAAAGCAAATCAACAAAAGCATGAAATGCACCCAAACCCGTCGTCTAAGGTATTCAAACCTAGGAGCTCTGATACCACTTGTAACGACCTAACTTTTTTAACCCGGTGCGTCAGTGACGAACCGAAAGTTAACCCGATAAATGATCTAAAATGTGGAAGCAAAAGATAAAACCAAGTCTATAGAGATATAAACTATCCCTAAGACATAAGTGTGACCATCCATGAAGTCACGGAGCTCAAGGAAATAACCAGAAATAGAAACTAGAATGAAAAGGTCAAATGGTACTATATAGCACCAATGACACCCAAAGGAACATGATCTAGTTTAAGCTAGACCATGTGCGCCATTAAATGGCTTAAACAAGGTCAACGAAGTCGAGTAGGAACAAATAAAATGATAACAGCCTGAAGAGATAACAACAAAACAAAAACCCACAAGGCAGCTCCATTTCGGTTGGCCGAAATGGAGCTTCGGTCGACCTACGTGAACCAAAAGAAGAAGGGAAAAGGCTCTTCATTTCGGTCGATCGAAATGACAAACCGGTCGACCGGTTTATGGCTCGGAACTGAAAATGGCTACTACAATTGGACTTTTACCATTCAATTGAAAACGAAAGAGCATCGGTCTACCAAAACAAGCCACCAGTCGACTGAAATAGGTTAAAAATGTGAAAATGAACCTGCTATGCACCAACACTGAAAAATAGACTTTAAGTCTCATTTAAATCCCCAATAGTATGATCAAATTGCATTATATGCAACTGTGTGATGATGTGAACATACACGCAAGTGTAATATGACATTTTAAACATGTTACAATGGCCTATGGCCTCATTACATTTCATTTACAATATTTTACATGCCAAACCTCCAAGGTTGATAAAAATACATTTCAAAGGGAAAACTTGAAGTTTAAATACATACACTTGAACTTAAAGGTTTGTGGCCTTTGGCCTGATGTCATACATATCAAATACTACCCAAATAGTGTATCCAAGTACACTTTACATACAATAAGGCAAAAAGGGCATGTTGAACCCAACTAAGTGTTACAACATCAATAATGAGACTTAAACATGCTAACACTTGCATGTGAACAAGACTACATTAAAAGAAACTTCATTTCTCCAAATCACCAGAGGCAAGTGCAAATCTTTAAATCTTGAATCCTGTACTAGAACAAATCCGCCAGTAACTTCAGGGTTAGTAAACAACTTTACTCGTAGAGAATGAGCATGCATCAACCCAATTTCTTACAGATTTTTAGACTATCATGAAACAGTTCAAAAGGGTCATGCCACCTAACGTCTATGTCAAAGGTGAGACTCAGGAAGCATCCTAAGCTACCTTAAATCATTTCTAGCATAAAACACAACCTTTATACAATCTAAACCACATAGAAGCATGTTATACGAAACAATACAATATAGATTCTTAAGGTCACCAACTTAAAATCTAAAATACAATAACAACTAAATATAACAATTTAGCATAATTAGAATTTCTAATACAACACATCAAGACATAGATTCTCTAAGTTATCAACTTGAAATATAAAAGTGTGAAAACAACTAAATATAGCAATTTAGAACAATTAGAATTTATGATACCACACATCAAGACATAGATTCTCTAAGTTATCAACTTGAAATCTAAAAGTGCAAAAATAACTAAATATAGCAATTTAGAACAATTAGAATTTCTAATACCACACATCAAGACATAGATTCTCTAAGTTATCAACTTGAAATCTAAAAGTGTGACAGCAACTAAATATAACAATTTAGTACAATTAGAATTTCTCATACCACACATCAAGACATAGATTCTCTAAGTTATCAACTTGAAATCTAAAAGTGTGAAAACAACCAAATATAACAATTTAGTATAGATGTACTTAACAACATCAAATCGCCAATAGCCAAAACCACAAGTCACAATTAAACATGATTGTCAACTTGGAATTGAATGCGAAAACAAATAGTGGAAGACTTGGACATCACGTCTCGGACTAAACCAAGAACAAAATGGTTATTCAGGGCATTAACCCACTGGGAAGACCACCCTAGTACGCACTATCTCAATTGGGGAGAACTCATACCTCCCACACTAGAGCCAAACTCTAGCCATGTCACTTGTAACAACAATGTCCCAAGACTCCAAAATAAACCAAATAAGTTCACAACTTATACATAATTTATATAATGCATGAAAACACCTTCCATGCGCAAGTAGGTTGAAACCACAAAATTCATGCCTTAAAGTTTAAATTCTAAATTGGCATATATAATGTCAAACACAAAGTATACAACTCATTACACATGTCAATCATATATTTAATATTGGAAACAAGTTCTCATGAATATAATTTTAATAACAATGTACTCAATGCTTAAAACATAACCAAGTGACTACACAACAAGTCCAAATCCATGATTTAAATATAGAAACAACTTCTTCAACATAATTAAAATCCATGGAACAATGAGATAGAATTTAATTAAATCATGATAATTAAATCTCTAATTTCCAAATCAACTTTAAATGATCCCAAATCAATATATGCTAGTACACAAGTCCTAGTCATTACAAATATCAAGTTAAAAACTTAATTTAGCCAATGGAACCACAAAATAGATTTTAATTAATTTTAATTAAAATCTAGATTTTCAAACTCATCCAAATGCCGTAAAATTAAAGTATGTTAAAGAACATGCCAAGACTTAATTTAAAAGCATATCACAAGTTAATTTCATGCAAGGTACATCTATGAGAATTAAACTTTAACTAAGGATAATTATTAAATAAAAAGTGCAATTCTTATTCAAATAATCCGAATTTAATATATGTTAACAAACATATCAAAGCCAAACTTTCTACCATGCCACAATTTAACTCTAAGTAATAGATCATCATGAGAATTAAATCTTAACCATAGAAAATAATTAAATTAAATTCTAGATTTTGAACAAAAGCATGCATACAAGTTGTATAAGCATCAAAAACATGTAAGACAACAAAATTATGAAATTATAACACCCCCTACCTCCATTTGAGATGAAATCTCAAATCCCACCAAAACGAAACCACTCCGAATTCGACAAAACTTCTAGGTTTTGTCTAGGACAACACGATGAACATAACCCCCAAGGAAGCCCCATCAAAATCACATCTTGATTTCAAACCTGAACTTAAGAAATGGTCAAAATTGGGTTCTAATAAGGGTGAAAGATGTGCGTCGTCAAGACGAGCAATAAACACTAAGGCACTACACCTTTTTATAAAAAGGAAGTGGCCGAAAAAGAAGAAAGAAGACTGGCAGCCATGGCTGCCATGGATGGTCAGCCAAGAGAGGGGAGAGAGAGAGAAAAATCTGATATTTTCTCTTAAGACCACCTATTTATAGAAAAACCCTAAAAGTGTCCCTAACAGTCCCCGCCGGGTCCGGAAATGTGGAATTTGAGCAGACGTGCTCAAACGGCAAAACACCATGAACAAAAAAGAACCAAAATGAGAAAAGATGAACAATGAAAGAAATGGCGTCGAAAACTGAGTCCCGAACAGAGAGATATGCCCAAATAAGTTTGGCGGCAACTAGGGCCAGAAACCCTGAAACTGGAGAAACACCACCGGAAGGAAATTCTAAGAGTACACGACTCAATGAAAAGTGAAAATGAATCATGCACAAGGATTCAAGCTCAAAGCAAGGTATTTTGCAATAACTTTCGTTAATTGCACAATGGCCCCTCTAAAAAGTGAAAACTGCAAAACTACCCCAGAATGAAAATATCTTCCAAAAGATATTTTCTTAGATATCCCTGAAATAAAATATCTTCAAAAGATATTTATGAAAAACACCCCAAGAAAAGAAAAAGATTCTGAAAAACAATGCATCTATGCCCCTATGGACACCAGGAGCAACAAAAGTATCTTTCTGCAAAAGTAAAGATACATATTTCATGGAAACCACTTAGAATGAAGATACGTGGAGTCAAAAACTAACTCTGAACATAGGAAGTATGGTTATGCCAACAAAGTGACAAACAGGGAAAAGACAAAATAGGTAAAATGACGAAAAGTGAATAGTGTCCAAAAAATCAAAATATGGAAATGACTCGGTCTTCAAAGGAAGTTGTCAATCCAAAGAAAATAGTCTCAGAAACTATTTTTGAGCACTCGAGACGACACAATGTGACGAAAAACTGAGCTCAGAAAGGAAAAGAACAATGGGAAAAAATATCCGTGAAAATCTGAGAGAAAGGAAAATCAGGAAAATGACCGGGTCATTACATAAATTCAATAGCTCAAAGTTATATTTACAATTGTACCTACCACACACAAAAAATCCAGCTGTAGTGAGAGCTATGCCAGTTTTAGTGAGATTGGGTCGTGGTATCTCTTAATCGGAGGATGCCACTTTGTTCTATCTTCATATCTTTTCCGTCCAGACTCCGAATTAAGCGATTCTTGAGTCTAACTTTATTCATTTTTCATTGTGTTTCCAATGGAGTTCACGGTGGCACCCATTTCTATTTAGAATGACCATTTTGCCCTTGGTCCATTCCTTGGAGGGTTTTGAAACCTTAGCTTCGGTCTTGCTTCTGCTAAGTCACGGGACTTCTCGGAAGGCCACTCTCATGTCTTAGGGATGACGTACATCTCTATAAACTTGATTTTTTTTTGTTTTGCTTTCGCATTTTGAATCTGTTTTGGGTCATCACAAGACACACTGGGTTTGTAAAATCCAGGACCGTCATAACTATTGTAATTAGTTTACTGATTTTGTGCTTGTATTCTTTCCTATAAAGAGAACCTATGTAAACTTGTGAATATTGTGAGCTAATACAGAAAAAATGTGCATTCCATATTTCTTTCCCTTTCAAGTTTATATGGTATTAGAGCCACCCTAAGAAATTTGAAAAAAAAAAATAAATAAAAAAAACCCTAATTTCTTTTCTGCACAACTTCTTCGCTGATGAGCCATGTCTAACGTTTCCTCCGTGTCAACACCACCTATCAGCCAACCAATCCTGTAACCCAAGCCCCCAATACCAATTCTCACTCGGTTCAGATCACCAATATTCGCCTTAATGGTGACAATTATTTACGATGGTCCTAGTCCATTCGGATGTATATCAGAGAGCAGGGAAAGATCGGGTACCTGACGGGAGACAAGAAGGCACCGAGGACCCAATGTACGTGACTTGGGATACAGAAAATTCAATGGTGATAACTTGGCTCGTGAACTCCATGGATGAGGATATTAGCTCCAACTCTATGTGCTATTCCACAGCCAAGGAGTTATGGGACAACGTGTAATATCCCTAATTTTAAAAGGATCGTCTCTGTATTTATTTAATTGTTTTAATTGTATTTTTTAATTGATTAATTGATTATTTGGCTATTTGTTATATGTTTAATTGACTTAATTGTTTATTGTGTGTGCTTAAATGGCTTATTTGAATTAAATTATCATATGATGTGTTTGCTTTATTGATGTGCTTGTTTGATTGTATTTATTTGTTTAAGTATTGTTTGAGGATGAGTAGTTATTTATTAATTTAAATGTTATTTTAATTTATTTTATATTTTTAAAATAGATGGTTATGGATAATAGTAATGGACCAGCCTTTGGGTCGCATGAACTACTTGGATAGGATTATTAATGGGTAATGATATTTACCCATGGATGGTGTACACATATATATATATGGGTATATATGTATATATATGGATAGTTATTATCACTATTATTATTTATTTATTACTAATAGTAATAATAGTAATATTAAGATAGTTATATATATATTATATATATAATGAACCACATTTTTACTTACTAGAAATTATACATATAAGTATTTATTTTACCTTTTATTTTTCTTTGTAATTGAATTGGAGTCCATGTCGGAGTAGGGTATAACTTTTATATGCCTATATATATATCATTATATGTCTGCCAAGGGTTGAAACCCTATTCACGTATACATAGAGACAGAGAGAGCTTTAAGGTTAGAGAGAGAAAACTGTGAGTAGAGAAAGAGAGGACTCGGCTAAGGTTGAGGCTGAACCCTATGAGGGAGAAAAAGGCTGGCTTAAGGGCGAATCAGGAGCTGCAGAGGAGTCCTTGACGGCAGCCAAGGCTGCTAAAAAATCAAGGAAGAAGAAGGGAAAGTTTCAATCTGAAACTAGAGGCAAGTTATTCTTTTAACTCTTTCCCTTAGATTTCGTGTTCTATACATGCCTAGGTTAATTCCAGGGTTAATTAGATATTAAATTAACCTTGTATGCATGCTTAATTTAAATTAAAATAGTATGTATATGTTTATATGCGTTCTTGATTGATCTTGAAATTAATTCCATGAAACTTTGTTTTAATTCATGTTTAAGATGCATATGGACTTTATAATTTTTTTTGGATCTTTTGGGACCTAGAACAGATGTTTAGGAACCTTAACAGAGGAAAACAAAGTGCTCAAAACTCACCAGAGCTGAAGAAGAAGGTGCAAAGTAGGTCAAGAGTTGGCTCCCAAGGGGAGAGAGCCAGCTCCCTTCTATAATTTTTGATTGCTCTCAAGGAGAAAGCTGGCTCCATGGAAGAGGGAGCCTACCCCCTCAGGCCGAGAGCCATCTCCCACTTGGAGGGAGTTGGCTCCATTGTGGACAGAGCTTGCACCATTGATATAGGAGCATGTTCCATGGCTAGGAACCTTAAGGGAATGGGTTTTTGGTTACTGGTTTAGTATTGGGGTGTTCCAGGACTGTGTTGGTTGATTTAAGAGTTTTAAAGGACTATGGGGATCATGTTAAATACTTGGAAAACATAATCTGCATTAATTATGTAAAGGATTGAACAATATGGACTTCTACATTATTTTACATGTTATTAATGAATGATTTATTTGCTTAATATTATTTTAGCAATATAAATGGATACTAGATGATGTTAGTCTTATATTGGTAGTATAATTTAATCATATATTATTTATGATTTTATTATGCTAAAGATTTTAAATCAGTATGAAATTCTAATTAAGTTTGCATATTGATGAGGTAGGATTTAATTGCTTAACATTATTCTAGCAGTTTAAATGGATGTTATATAATTATAGTTATGTACTAGTAGCATAATATATTCAGTTATATATTTGATTTCTATTATGCTTATTTCTGGATTTGTTTGATGTGATATTATAACTATACCATCATTTATGGATTGTATGCATTATATGCACCAGTATGGGATGGTGGCATATTAGGGATGGTGGCATATTAGGGACGAATTAACTAAAAACGTTAAGTCCTACCTATTCATGTAGAATGGAATGGATTAACTAAAATGTTAAATCCTACATATTTTCATGTCAGGTCAACCGAATCAGTTGGATAACATACCAAATATTTATTTGATGTTTGGATATGACAAATTATATATATATAGTTATATGCTATGATATGAGCTTGAGTCTCAAGATCATGGTTAGGGTGCGTATATTGCCTAGGATGGATAACTGGTTATAGTAGACATCAGCGTGCCCTGGTAGGTCTAGGTACTCATGCCCACTTTATGTGCGATTTGCATATTGCCTTCTATTTAGGTTCAGGTAGACCTATAGTCCAGTGAGCATCCTAAAGTGTGCGTGTGTGTATATATATATATGGACCACTTAGCTATTATTGGATTGACTAGGATATATACGTGTATCGGGTCTCTGTTTGGATTATAGTAGAGTAGAACTTGTTCGTGGGCCTAACCCACTATTATTTTTCTAGTGTTCGACAGTTCCAGTCTTAGAGCTTGTTCATGCCGAGCAAAGATAGTCATTCACTCTTCCAACTATATAGGACTCTTCTTTATGTTTTAGTTTTGGATTTTATTTCATTTCGGTTAGGATATTATTAGGGTCCACTTTATAGATTCCTGAGTTGTAATAATATCGGAGGTTTTGGATATATTATTTAAAAGATTAGTTGTATCAAAAGAAATTATTTATTAATGGTAATTTATTCTAAGGATTTAAATTATTGGATTATCATTTAGTTTTCAGTTCAGCATTTTATCTATTCTTATTTATTATTTTTGTATTATGTGTTCGATTATTGCCAATTTGTTTTTGATATCCCCAGGCATTCGGGCGTGGGCGTGGCCAACCCGCATTCGAAAATTCGAGGGTATCACAGTTGGTATCAAAGCACTCCAGGTTCAAGTGTCCTTAAGAGTGTCTTTCGTTATGTGACTTTTGCATTGCGTATCTTTAAAAAAACTTAGACCCCATATTAGGATTCATTGTACTCTATTTATAGTTCGTTAGGAGGAGCTAATGTCAATTATATCCTTTAGTCACAGAATGGTTGGCACTAGGAGGAGGATGGGGTCCAAGGTGAAAGTGATAAAGACCCAATGAATTAAAGGAGTACGTTATTGATTTCGTTTCCAGAAGGCAGAATAAGGGATCGAAGGATTAGTTACGATTGACGCTTACTTTAAAAGTATAAGCCAAGGAAGGATTTAAGTGTATGTGATAGGTCACCGCATATCAGGGCCAACACGAATTCAGTTGTTCTCAAAAAGGAGAAGAGTAAAGAGGAGGAACCCAAAGAGGATCCTAATAGAGGAGATTTCAGAATATCCAAGAAATAGGTTACTAAATCTTGAAGATGAATGATCGCGCAAGGGTTATTTTATTTGCTAGTAGTATAGCGAATGATGCTAGTAGAATTGGTGTTGATCAATCTACATATAGTTAAACTTTCTTACCGTCTCTAAAGGAGATATATAAGAAGTACTTTCTAGGAGTTTGGGGATCTGATAGAGTTCTTATGAGGACGAAATGTATGATTTTATATCATATTCAGGAGGGCATTGGTATTATGTAGTGACGTTCTATGATGCTTTATAAGGCCACGATAGACAGCTTGCATTCCGCATACAAGAAGGATAAGGGTTAAGCCTTTTGCATTTGCTTAGGCAAACATATGTTACTTTTAAGCTATGTTTAAACAGGTTATGTTTCGAGGTTGGATGATTACCTGCAAAATAATAAAAGGAAATTGTGTGAAACAATTTTTGCAAGTTGATTTCAAAGGAGATTTTCCTTAGAAAGAACGGTGTCTTCAACATAAGTATATTTTGTGGTATTGTGTTTGTTATATGTGTTTTATTTTCGTGTTAGTTGGGATTTTTGGTATGTGGATTAGTTGGGGACACAAGCATGTGATAAGCCAACTACTGTTTTTTTATCATGGAGTAATTGCGCTATTTTATGCTAGGAATGTGAGCATGTGGTTATAAGATTTGGTAGATATACATAATTATTGTCAGTCTATTGGACCAGGACATATGTCATTATGGTATGTTATGTGGGATAGGATAGTTAAACTATCACTATGACTCAAATAATCTAGTACGATTAGTTTGATATACTTTACGCTAGTTATGGATTCGTATCATATTACAACGCCATGATAATGGTGGTTGTAAATATTTCGGTATTTATGAGGTTGTGGTAAATAAAGACCACTGTAACGCCACGATGCTTTATCAAAGGTGTTGGAGTTGCAGAATATCTGTGACAGCCCTGGATTTTACAAATCCAGTGCATCCTGTGATGACCCTAAATGGATCTAAAATTTATAAAAGTTAAACATAAATAAGTCTCTAGAGATGTACGTCATCTTTAAGACACAAGGTGGCCTTCCAAGGAGTCCCGTGACTTAGCGGAAGTAAGACCGAAGTTAGGGTTTCAAAACCCTCCAAAGAATGGACCAAGAGAAAAATAGTCATTTTAAACTAAAATAGGTGCCACTATGCACACCATTGGATAGACAACGAAAAATTAACAAAGTTAGACTCAAGAATCACCTGATTCGGAGTCCGGATGACAAAGATATCGAATTTTGAAGTTTTGAAACAAAAACCAAACAAAATGGAAAGGGGTGCGACCAGTCGCCCAACACCCTAGGAGCACCCCCATGAGCACCCCAAAACAAGCTGCGATCGGTCGTTGAGTGGGCGACCAATCGCCAAAAAGCTGACTTGTTGGTGAATAGTGATTTCAGCCTTGTACACCTAAAATACCATATTGAAATGTGATTTTGAGGCCATAAATGACATTTTTTTTTTATAAAAACACAAAGAAAAAACATCCCTTAAAATCATGATTCATAGCTGACCATGTCAAGACCAGAATTTATTTTTCAAAGCAAAATTCCTAAAATACCCCTAAACCAGATTTTACAAACAAAATGTAAAAGGAGTCCAAAGGAGGTTCATTTCACTAAGGATAAGGTTTTGCCCAAAAACGATCATACACGCAGACGTAATAAACCTATTAGAACCCGCTACAATGATCCACGGCTTCAAAATACCACCGATGCAAAATATGACCTATCAAACCTTAAATGCGTGAAAAATGCCATTTAAAGGGAAAACTTGCAACAACTGGACCTAGATGCATTCAAAAGACCGTTTGGCCCTTGGCCACACATCATACATATTAAATGAGTCTTAATGAGTGTGCTCGTGCACACTTTGCACCACCTAAATTGAAAATGACTCTCTAAAACCTCAAATTTCATAATATTGCCTTCAAAAGCAATTTATGAATCCAAAATGCATAAATGAGAACAAAGTAGTGTTTGGCCTTGGCCATACCTCATACATATTAAATAAAAACTAAAAAGTGAATTTGCATACATAATGCATACTCCAGTGTAAAAACGACATGCTAAAACCCTTGATTTTCATATTATTTCCGTTAAAGGTAAAATTCAACATTTAGTACATACATGTGATTCCAAATGAAGTTTAGCCCTTGGTCACATATCATACATATAAAATGAGTATTGAAAAGTGTACTTAGGTACATGTTACACGTTTCAAGGCAAAAATGACATTTTTAGCCTATCTACGCATTATAACTTAAAAAGGCAAGACGATACATGCTAACACTTGCATGCTCGTTAAAATACATCAAACCACTCCAAAATAAGCAAGGTAACCTAGGGATATTGTGCATCCCAAACCAACGTATCCATACCTGAAAAATATCCGAACAACTAGGATGAGTAAACAAGTTACTCGTAGGAAAAAGTGCATGCGTATACCCTAAAGTTCCAAATGCCATGCAAGTTCAATATAAACCATTACAAGGGATCATTCCTCCTAACATCTATGTTTCAAGGTGAACTATAGGATCATCTTAAGCTACACAAGCAATTAAATTGAAAGGCAACATACAAGTATACATGCTCAAATATACAAAACAATGTTGAAACGCAAGGCACCACATATAAGTATACACTTACAAGTATACTAAACAATATTTAATCAAGATATTCAATATACAAGTATACCTACTCAAGTATACAACTAATATTGAAATACACGTAAAACAAGTATACAAGGCACAAGTATACTAAGCTATCTCAAAACTAAATTCTCAATATACAAATATACACACCAAGTACACTAAACAATATTGAAACCAATTACTCAATATAAAAAAGTATACATCCACAAGAACACTAAACAATATTGAAACTAAATACTCAATATATATATATACAAGTATACATTCACAAGTATACTAACCAATATTGATATCCATGGCATACAAGTATACAAGCTCAACTATACTAAACCAAAATGAAATGAAATATACCACACACAAGCATACTAGGTACAAGTATACTAAACGTAAGTGAAACCTCACGCACCAAATCACAAGCTACAAGTAATCCATGATTAACAACTTGGAAATTGAATGTGAAATCAAGTAGTGAAAAAACTAGGACATGTGGTCACTAGACCAAGCAAGTTATTCTAGGTAATTATGACCCACAAGGTACTTCCTAGTGTGCACTTATGACTTAGGAGACTCTTATCCCCGTACTAGAGCCAAACCCTAGCCATCACATATTTTATGTCCTCACAAGCTTTACAAAATTAACAAGTTCAAAACTTTACAATTAAACAATGCAAGTAACCACGTTTCATGCACAAGTAAGGTTGAATCCACACAAACTATGACCTATAATTCAAGTCTAAATGGTATATTACATATCAAGTCTTCAATATGTGATTTAGACATAAAACACGAAAATCTTATAACAACCAAGCCTAATTACCATCCTAAGCTACAAGCACTAAATATGCAGCAATTTAGTAACTAGCTTTCAAGGTAAACAATGATGATATTCTAAATAAGCAATATACCTATATAAGATATATTTAAACAAACTAAATAAGATAATGATACAAGGAGTATTGGACTCTCAAGTCAAGCAAATTTTAAATTTTAAGCAATATAGGCCTCAAAAGATCAAAATCATAGCTAGTCATAGACCAATCATAGAAAATCCCTCAAATACACAAGTCATGCTCAAAATCTTGAATTAAATGCAAAGAACACACATTACCCCCAAATTTAAACTGCACAATGTCCTCAATGTGCAAGGAGAACAAAAGAAAGAGGAAAGAGTATACCAATGCAACTATGGTGATGAATAGGCGGGACACAAGTGTCCAAGGTGGGTGGTATAATCCCCCCAAACTTAGGATTAACTGTGGTCCTGAAAAGATGGCACTGGGATAAAACTTTATCAAATAACAAATGGGATAATAATGGTGCACAGTGGGTATGCAAGTGCAAAAGGGATAGTAAATGAAAGAGAGAGAAAGATAAAGGCGGCCCTAAAAAATATGGGCAGCACTCTCTCACTGAAGTCACTGTAATGCATCTGATAATAGAGTTTATCATCAATAGATATATCGATATAAGATTAAAACATCCATAATATCTAAGAATAAAAATAGTATAATGTACATCATAGTAATCAGGCCAACAAACTGGCCATAAAAATGGAATAATAGTATTAAAGTATCAGTCTGAAAATCACAAGTATAAATGAGATAAAGAGAGAGGGGTCAGGCTAAAGAAGACGGTCTGGCAGGTGTGAACCTCGGATATGTCTAAAAATGTCCTACAGCGCTATCATGATGTCCGTGCGGAGAGTGGTCACATCTGCTCTAAGGGAAAGGACTGCATCCTCTAATGTCCGGATACGCTCCCCTAAGCTGTTCAGCTAAACATGAGTGTCAAGAATGACTAGGTCATCTTGATGATGCAATCTCGAGTCACCAGTAGACTGATGCTCGTCCTGGCACTGGGAATGATAACTCTGCTCCTACGAAAGATATAGTGACCCTAGTGAAGGCTCCTGCTCTAAGTTAATGTCCGTGTCAGCTCTTTCTGCCACCAATGCTGCTGCTGCCTCCTTCTTCTCAACCTCAAGATCCTCTGTTGCCTAAGCGGCCTCCTCTGCTAGGCTCTTACAAAGAGCAATATAGCCCTTTGACCAGTCAGCCCATCTGAAATGGCAATATCCAGTTTCAATGTCCTCCTTTGGGTCAAATAGGTAATACTGGTCCTAAAGGAGCTGTGTAATCAAATGTGCATATGAAAGGAACTTGGCCAGCTACGGGTCACTCTTGCTAATATACTCATCATATAGCTTCATTATGACACTCCAGATAAGTGTAGGAACTGAAAACCAGTGCCCTGTATCAATGGCATATAAAGCTGCAAGAAAGTCTCCCCGCCGCTGGGTCTTGTGCCCAGATATGTAAACATTTTGGTATAAAACCGAATCAAAGAACCACATCTGGTCTGGCATGTAAGTCCGGATGGCATAAGTATCACAGGCAGTGGTGATGCCATGAAGAACTGTAGCCATCTCTGTATATGATGACCTATGCAAAGTCGGGTAATCAATCCTCGAAGGACATGTATGGGGGCACTGAGAAGTTATCGCTAGTGTCTCGACAGTAACGTGGATAAGATGCCTATCAATTGTAGTTCATAGCTCAGATAGGTTACTCGGAGCGGCCTATGGTTCTAGTAGAATAGACGAACAAGCCTCGGGTATACTGGGTTCGTCACGGGGGCCAAAATAGGAGAAAGGCGACGACGGTAGATCTCGTTATACGACCACTTGGTTGTGGCAGTCTCAGCAAAAGCCTCCTCATCAAATATGGACTCATGAGAAACTGAGAGTCACTCAAACTTCTCAGTGACCTCCTCCCTATCAATAGCAGGTAGGGTCGGTGGTGGCACGGGTGCAGGTGTTGGAGGTGGCTCAGGCTTACCCTCTGCAGAAGAAGAAGAATGGTGCTCCGGCTGAGAAGGAGCTGGCTCTTGAGTCCAGGGCCTCACCCGGCGGTCATCAGTCCACTTTGCCATGGCCTTGAACCTAGTCATGGCCTACAAAAAGAAACACACTTGTAATTATAGTCAGTAACAAGGAATGATATATAAGATGCAGAATTGAAAGCACAAAAGATAGAAGCATGCTTGTCATATCACACAATAGAACACATAAACCTATCTATGCAAGTGGTAATGTAGCCAAGTATATACAGTGACTGAGCAAAAAGTGTGAAACATGTTAGGTATGACAAACAAAGAATGCAACCAATGTGCAAAACACAAGCATTGGGCATAGATATGATAGCATGAAACACAGGAGAGGGTATAGAAGAATCAATATACAAAACAGTGAAGCTCAAACAATCATAGAAAAATGTAATCAATCCTTAGTTGGATCGATTATGACATGTATGGGATCAACCATGCCCTTGATCGATCAGGGCACTGGTATGATCGATTAAACCTGGTGAGAAATGAAAAGCCACTCGTTCATAATGTGGAAGGCACGGGGTGAATCCCAATGGTCACTTTTAAGGCTCGTGACCCCCTATACACCTCAACAATGCAAATTTGGTCACTTAAAACGGCACGTGACCCCCGATTCAAATTCGGAAAGAACATGTATATATATATATACACACATATATGCACATGCTTGCAAACCCAAAAATGGAAATAAAATCATCATTGAAGCACTGAATCTAAGCATATGAAGCAAAGTCAACATCAAAACAATCTAAAATGGAAAAGAAAATGAAAAATGAAAAACTAACATACCAAAAATGGAGAGAATAGGAGAACCGAGAGGGAGAAGGAGAAACAAGATCGAGATCTAGAGTTCAAAGATCACCGAAAGCTCACTGGAGGTGGGGAAAATGGCCGAAATAGTGAACATGAGAGAGGGGGCTTGGAGCGTTTGATGTGAATGATCCAAGTGACCCCCTAGGTCTATTTTAAAAAACTAAATCTGAGATGTACGATCGATCACGAGGTCCAATGGATCGATCAAAGTTCGAACGTTTATGAAGTGGCTCAGATTGATCGGACCCACAAAACGAAAAGATATTTTTGAAAATTTAAAATTGAACAAAATTTTTTTTTACGAAATTTAAATTTTCAAAAGTCAAAGTCAACGGGAAAAAACAAGGAACCCTGAACGATCGGATCATGATCGATCGAAGTTTTGATCGTTCCAAAGTTCGAACGATGCACAGAGAGTTGAAAACCTACATAAAACTTTACACGATGGACAGAGAGTTTGAAATATGCAGAAGTCCAAATTTTTTTCTAAGTGTGGAAGTACGATCGTTCACAAGAACATTGGATCGATCGGAGGTTGTTATGAATGATCGAACAGAAGGCTCGCACGATGGACAGAAATTTGAAAACCTATAGAAAATCCTAAACAATGGGACAAAGACCTGAAAATGTGTAGAGAAATGGATGCAGAGAGGTTCGATCGATTGAATATGCTCTTGTGATCGACCGAACAGACACTAAATGCCTAATTTGAAGATGAAAGTGCATGCATTCACTATTAAAGACTCATATAACATGTATGATCCCAGATTGTATCTTGATGATGCAAGAAATGAAAAAAATAAAAAGAAATGGGAGAGGAATAGGGTTGGAAAACCCTATGAAGCACTAGTCTTTAACGTCTCTAGCACGACGTTGGGCTCTTTTAGCCCGGATCAAAGATCTTGGTATACATCCCCTCCTTAATGGGGTGAATGGAACTTTGAACCCCACCCAACAAACTATTCCCTAAGGAAATTGTTAGATTTGATTCAAGTGAGATTGATGGCCTTTTGTCAATTGGGCTTCCATGCCCTTTCAACACTTGTTTTGAAACCACGTCTTTTGAAACCTTTTGATAGCAAACCATTTGAAGTTTCAACACCAAGCAAAGACTTATTTTTTTTAAATACATTTTCAAGACATTTTTCAACAACACATACATCTTCATGCTTGTCCATAGATTTGGGGGTTGGATTAAAAATGTTCAACTTCACTTTCATGTGACCAAATGAAATCTTCATTATCCCCATCCTACAATTAATATTGGCATTAGCGGTAGCCAAGAAAGGATGGCCAAGGATAACGGTAATTTGGCTCTTAGGATTTGGGATCGGCTCCTTATCAATAACAATGAAATCAACCGGGAAGAAGAACTTGTCAATTTTAATTAATACATCCTCAATGATACCTCGAGGCTTCTTAATTGATCGGTTGGCTAGTTGCAAAAGTATCGACATTGGTTTTAAATCACCTAAGCCAATTGAACATAAACTGAGTAAAAGAGAATATTCACACTGGCTCCTAAATCAAGAAGAGCCCTATTAATAAGATGATCACCAATAGTGCAAGAAGTGGTTGGTGAACCGGGGTCTTTGAATTTTGGGAGGGTGTTGTGTTACAAAATTGAGCTTACTTGCTCGGTTAAAATGACCTTTCTAGGTGCTTGGATTTTGTTCTTCCTCTTAAAGTGCAAAGGTCTTTCAAAAATTTGGCATAGGCCGGAATTTGTCGAATTGCATCCAAGAGAGGAATATTAATTTTCACTTTCCTAAACACATCAATTATTTCATTTGCCTTACTTTGTTACTTTTCAAGAGAGGTTGATGCTTTTAAGGCATCTAAAAATGGAGCTTTAGGCTCAAAAGCTTTTTTAAATTCATTCTTTTCAACATTTTCAACATTAGATTCTTTTACATGAAATGAAGGAGGAATAGGATGTGAGACGGGATGGGACGGGTGTTAGCTTTTGGTTGCACCGGTTCACTCTCTTCATTAGAAACACCTATTTGGTTGTCAATAACTCTCCCACTTCTCAAAGTGGTCACCACATTCACATGTTCAAGTGTATGACCTTCCAAAGAGGAATTGGTCTCCACAATAACTTGTTGCTTGGGTGGTGGATTCAAAGGCATTTTCCCTTTTTTCCTAGTATTCAATGTACTAGTTATTTGCCCGACTTGGGTTTCTAGCTTTACAATCGATTGGGAATGAGAATGAAGCAATTGGGTATTTACCTCCAAAGTACCCAAAGCGGTTAGAACTTTTTCTTCAAATGCAGGACTTCTTGAATTTTCTTGAGAATATGAAGATTGGTTTGGAAAATGAGAGTTTGAAAATTTGATTCTATTTGGTGCTTGGTAAGATGAGCGATAAACTTGAGAACCTTAGCCTTGCAAAAGGGGTGGAACATACTTACTTTGGAAACCACTTTGGGGAGGGTTTGAACCTTCCCCTTGGCTTTTCCAAGAGAAGTTTGGATGGTTCCTCCACTCGGCATTATAGTGAGTGCCATAGGGATTATTACCTTGGTTAACAAAGGCGGCATTCACTTGTTCATGGTGTTCACATTGCACATGTCCATGGGGATAATTGGAAATAGAATGCAAAACACTATAACAAGTCATGCATGATTCATTGGAATGGTGATGAGTATGATAAGGGGTGGAAGACACTTGCTTCACCGAATTTTGGTTGATTAAAAATTGATAAAACCTTTGGGATAAAGACTTCACTTCGGCGACTATATCATTGGAATGGTCAACTTGATATATATCGACATTCTTCATTCCACCTACATTTCTACCATTTTTATATGAGTCAATGCTCTCATATAAATGTTATACATCATCTTCATGCCTATCAAGATAAGAACCACCCATAGAAGCATTAACCATACCTTTATAATTATCCAATAAACTTTCAAAGAAGAATTGAACTAATTGTCATTTAGGGATGTCATGGTGCGGCCATTTCCTAAGCAAATCATTCAATTACTCCCATGCCTCATGAAACATTTCCCCTTCCCCTTGTGAGAATTCTCGAATTGAAGTTCTCATTGCATTGGTCTTTGATACCAGATAGTACTTTTTCAATAACTCTTGTTGCATTTCTGCCCAAGAAGTTATTGAAATAGGCCTTAAATTGTTAAACCAGTATTTTGCTTTATCTTTAAGGGAGAAAGGGAAGATTTTTATCCTCAAAACCTCTTCTGGCATGTCCGTGTATTTCACAGTGGAAGATGCTTCAAGAAACTCATCCAAATGCTTGTAAGGTTCTTCACTTGGTAGCCTATTATAATTGGGAAGCATTTGAATTGTTTGTGGTTTAATCTCATAATGGTGTGCTCTAAATGAAGGTAATTGAATGCATGTTGGTGCATTATACTCATTTGGTACATAATGATCCCTTGAAGCAAGGGGAGGATTCACAATTGGTGGCTCGACACGAGCACCATGATTTGCTCGAACAACGGGAGGTGGAGGTGGAACAAAAATTAGCCGAGGCATTCCCATTGGAACTTGGCCTTGTTGTTGTGGAATGAAGGGTCTAGGCATGCCTAATGGTACTTGAATGTTATCATGATGTTGATGCACATTAGGGTGAAGAATACCTTATTGGTCGATGTGACCAAGGTCCTCCACAGGGTCCTCATTATATTCTTCCATTAATGAAATGGAGTCATTAGAATTACCCCTTCCCCTAGGATTACGAACAATTGATTCAAGATTTAAATTTAATGGGACAAGAGTAAGGTTCAACGACCTACGACCATGCATGCATAATCAAAACAAGCAACAACTAGCAAGTAGCAAATAGCAATCACTTCTCCTCCGTAACAAGTCAATCAACAAACCTCCACATATATTGATCCCATATTCCCATGCTTTCAACAATATGCAAGAAATAAATTGTCTCCTCGCAGGCCGACGATCTATCTAAGAAATTAAAACTTGCCACCATGCGGGCCAACGATTTAACTAAAAGAGAGAGTTAGAAAAGCTCACAAAGGGTCCTTAAGTAACTTCAAATTATTTTTCAATTTTTCTTTGCCTTGCTTTACTTTGCAATTTTTTTTTTTATTTTTAGCCTTTTTATGCTTTTGCTTAGCTTAGCTTGCTTACTTCTTTGCTTTAGAATTCCCTTACTTCACTTCCCTTGGCTCAATGTACCTAGTCAATCAAGAATAAACACAATAAGTAAACAAAGTAAAGTAAAATAAAAACAAGATCAAAGGAGTACTAATTCCTAATTAATTCCAAAATACGGCGTTGCCAAACCCTCGGCAACGGCACCAAAACTTGGTGTGGGTGTGTCGCAATCAACAACGAGTTACATAAAAGTGGTGTAGTGTGGCCAAATTTGAATTTATAGAATGCCACTACCACTACTAACTATTAATGTAGCTAGAGTAAGTAGGATTGTCCCAAGGGAAATGAACGGTACTTTGGAATCAATGTTGGATTAGTAGGTCGAATGATCAAAAGAGGGTTTGTTGGTTGAATTATATTACAATTTAAACTAAAGAAATGCAATGTAAAACAACTAAAACAAATGAGGTGTAGAGAATATGAAAGATGAGTCTTGGGACATAGAGTTCACCGCTAAGCATTACCTTCCTAGATATTCAGCATTTGATGGATTAGGGGGATTGTGTGTTATAAACAAGGGGTGTGCAATTGATTGGAATGATAAACTTGGATGGCCAAGTAAGCATACATTGTCTAAATAATCAAGTAAATAATACAACGTATCAAATTAAGCCATTAATCCTTCCATAAGTCTATAACCAATGCGCACTAAAAAATCTAGAGAAATATACCACTTATATTCATAAGCATGGAACATCAAACAACAAGAATGGATTATCCACCTATCTAAGAAAGTAAAGAAAGTACACTACAACTAAGTTAATAACATGAAAATTAAGCTAAGTAAACTAAGGAGGTGGCACAATTCATCAAGAAATAAATATGAACCATAAAATAAACCACAAGAGTAATCCATTCAAGCACCATGCCTTGACCATCACTAGATTCATAATATCAACACACATGGACATGTATCAATATCACAAAATCTAAAGAAAAAACACATGAATATTCATTCTAGCATACATAGACATATGGATAGAATTAAATGATCAATTGGAAGAATTAAACTACATAAATCATGTAGAAACAAGATTTATATATAAAAGAGGTCAAAACAAAATTTATAACACAAATCCCCATTACTTATAATCATCAAAGTCTAGGAAGCATGCTTAGGGCTATCTCTAGCCCCAAGAGAATAGTCTAGCCACTCATGGTTGGTGTCATCAAACCCTCAAGGTCTATCTCCATGGTAGAATTCATCCTACTCCTTGATTGTTCTTGGTAGAAACACTAGATGATGGGAAGAACTTTCCCAAATTGTATGTGTTTCTCTCTAATCTCTAGCCAAGTCCCTCTCTCTAACTAACCTCCTTTACTAAAAATAGCTAAATTCCTAATATAGGTAGCTCAAATGTCACACCCAATGGTCAGACCTCGTGCACTAAGACCATCGAATGATTATACCACGAGCACACCTTCAATTCAGCTTGAAATCTATTTTGCACGCAATTTGAGGCAGTTCGATCAATCACATGGTTGCTCTAATTGATCGAAGTAAGGCGGCGCATTTATTTGGATAAGGACAAAGGCTAACATATTTATGGGAAAAGGACAAAAATGGATAAGATCAAAAGGTTTAATTGATTGAAGGAAAGGTTGGATCAATCGAATAGGAAATTTTCCTGAGGATAAGGACAAGGGGTTCGATCCATCATGGGATGGTTGGAATAATCGGACTGCGATCGATCATGGCTCAGTTTGATCAATCATAGAAAACTTTTTCACCACTTTGCTCCTTTCTTCCATTAAACTTTAGATTGCTTCCTCCAATGCTCTAATTCAGCTAATTTAACATGTTTTGGAGATAAGCACCTGAAAAGGAGAATAACATGAAATTAGATGAAAATGGGAAAATAAGATAGATAAAGGTCCTAGAACATTCAAGCTTAAGGGGTTTAAATGCGCACTTTTCAGCGCTTATTAGAGGATATCTTCAAACCAGCTTGAGAGAGAGTGTTGAGAAAGAAACATTCGGGAGTAATACTACTAAATATTATCAGTTGTAAATATAATATTTGGAGGATATTTGTTGTAAATAGAATATTGGTCAATACTGTAAATTAGGAAATTATTAATTAGACCAACTAGCTATTGTAATAAGTTTTCTGATTTTGTGCTTGTATTCTCTCCTATAAAGAGAACCCGTGTAAACTTGTGAATATTGTGAGCTAATATAGAAAAAGGTTTATTCCATATTTCTTTCCTTTTCAAGTTTATACCCCCAAATTGCGGCAATCATTTCCTAATAAACTTCACCATTTTGACTCTGACTAAACTCACAACTTTCTCTATATATATATATATATATTTGGGTAAATTATATTTACCTCCCTTGAGGTTTGGGCAAATCTCACATAGGTGAAGCGTTTGACGTTTATTACTCTGACCTCTCTTAAGACTATAAAAAGTTAATTATACCCTTATATGTAATATATTTTTGTAAGATAAAATATATTATAAAATATAAAAAACTTAATTATTCTATCTCATCTCTTTTATTGCTTTCTCTCTCCTCTCCACCACCATTACCCTCTCTTAATTAAAAAATATCTTGTAAAAAAAAAAAAAAAGAAAAAAAAAAAAGTGTGTAAGGGCAACTTGGTCATTGTATGAATTATTTTTACAAGTTTTTATGGAGAGGGGGGGTTGTTGAGTATACACCCAAATCTCAAATAAGGTCAAAACAATAAATCTTAAACGCTCCACTTGTGTGAGATTTGCCCAAACATCAGGGGAGGTCAGTGTCATTTACTCTATATCTTTCTAACATTTTTTTCGGGTAATTTTTTATATTATTTTATTTTAGGGTAAAGTATAACCACACCCCCTGAGGTTTAACAAAAGGATACTTAGAAGAAACTTACTTGTTTTTTTAGACAAAGACACCCCCTAAAGGTTCAAAAATGGACAAAAACACCCCTTTATATGAAAATTTGACCAAATTACCCTTTGACCGTTTAAGAGATTTTTTTAACTTTACAATTTAATAAATTGGACCAATCTACCATCATGAATAATTTATACATAAAAAAAAAAAAAAAAAGTAAAAAAAAAAAAACTTTAAATTGTTCACCTTTTTTTTTTTTTTTTTTTTTTTTTACTTTACAAATGTCCCAACTTCTTAAAAATGTAGACTTCTAAAATGATTTTTTGATTCAATATATATATTTCAAATAAATTATATTTTGTTATTACTTCTTTTTTTTTCATTTTTATTTTTAAATTAAGATGCTTAATTCTTTAATCTAAAAAAATTAAACCAATCTCTTTTCATTAAAAATAAAAAAATATGGTACCAATATAACTTTACGCATCTTAAATTATATATAAAATATTATGCATTTCCCAATATAAAAAAAAAAAATAGGTACCTGTAAAATTTTTGCATCTTAACTTTATGCATGCCTTTATTTTATTTTTTCCCTTTGTTTTCTTTTCATAATTTTTCCCCTTTTATGTTGAAAAATGCATAATATTTGATATATAATTTAAGATGCATAAAGTTATACTGGTGCCATATTTTTTATTTTTAAGGAAAAGAAGTTGGGTTAATTTTTTTAGATGAAAGAATTAAGCATCTTAATTTAAAAATAAAAAAAGAAAAAGAAAAGAGGTAATAACAAAATATAATTTTTTTGAAATATATGTATTGGATCAAAATATCATTTTAGACGTCTACATTTTTAAGAAGTTGGGACATTTATAAAGTAAATAACAAAAAAAAAAAAAAAAAAAAAAAAAAAAAAAAACCGGTGAATAATGTAAAGTTTTTTTGTTACGTTTTTTTTTATGCATAAATTGTTTATGAGGGTAGATTGGTCCAATTTATTAAATTGTAAAGTTAAAAAAGTCTCATAAACTGTCAAAGAGTAATTTGGTCAATTTCTCATGTAAAGGGGTGTCGTTGTCCATTTTTGAACCTTCAGGGGGTGTCTTTGTCAAAAAAATAGGTAAGTTTCATCTGTGTGTCTTTTTGCTAAACCTCAAAGAGTGTGGTTGTACTTTACCCTTTATTTTATTACTGTTCAAGCGGCCCCTCCTTTTTTTCTGACTTCGTCACTGCTCATGAGTAAATGGAGAGTTGAATTAGTTTTAATGCATGGAAGTCCTTTGGGAACGGATCAGAAGACATCACACCTTCCATCTTCATCAGCAAGAAGCACTCAACAGAGTTACTGGATTGGCCATGGTACGTACAAGATTAATGACTCTTCTTCCCATCCATGTTCTCATATTTTACTGTTCTTGTACAATAGAATTTCGCACTGCCATAGACATAATCACATCAACTCAATCCTAAAACTATAATCTCCAATGGTTACACCTTCAAACCCCACAAACCAATTGATAACACTCATGAAATTAAACAAGAATCGCACTACTTACAAAAATTTAAATGTCTATGTCCATGGTCAAGATCTGGTAAACATTTTATTATGCCACAAATATAAGATTACAAGTTTTAGCTCCCAAACCGCCCATCTCTCGTATCACACTACAAACCCTAATTTTCAGTGTTCTCTCGTATCACACTACAAACCCTAAATACCTTTATATACTGGGTACAAGAGAATTTACAGCCTGGGTTCATGACCTACAAGAGAAAATAGGTCAACTTTTTCCCTTCAAATTTCCAAATCATAATCGAATAGCAATGCAACCCAAGCCGAAACAAAATTAGGACCACAATAGAGATAAACCCCTTAATGATTCTTCTGTGACTCCGACCAACCTTGTAGTACAAGTCATGAATGGACAGAAACAGATTGTTTGGTCGTCAAATGTTTCAAAAATATGTGCTTAAAACTTTAAATTACCAAAAGGTTTTTCTCGACAAAATCAAAATTCAAACTATCAATTAGTATTAGTTCAGATGGTATAGTCTCTCCACAACAAATGGGAGGTTGGGGCAATATCATCAGCGCTTGCGTTTGCTTGAACTTTGAAGAATAAAAAAATTTCAAACCAAGGGCCACCAAGGGCTTCAAGAAATAGATTTGACTATGACTTAGTCCAATCTCAAGATACTATATGGGAAAAAAATACATAGGGGAGGATGAGGCAATATCATCAGTGTGCACTTGCGTTTGCTTGAACTTTGAAGAAGAAAAAAAAATTCAAACCAAGGGCTTCAAGAAATAGATTTTACTATGACTTAGTCCAATCTCAAGATAATATGTGTATGGGAAAAAATCCGGATCGTTTACAAAATAAAAATATTTGAAAGGAACAAAATGAACTTATAAGACATTTAAGGGGCACTTCCCCCCTAAGCTCCACTTAGCTCCATCGTTAATTTGACCTTTATACACTCATTATTTAACAATTTGTATCATATACTAAGGTCTATATAAAGAGCACTGAAAGGGAGAGCAAAAGTTTTTATATTTGTTCAGACAATGTATGGTCAAATAGAGACGATTGAAATGTACTATACAACATGGGAGCAAAGATTTTAAAACCTTTAATCTTTCATTTTTATTTTCTTAAAAAAATAATAAGGTTGTGAAGACTGTTTCAACCGTCCAACCAATCCATTTCTTTTTTTGAACCATTTCTAGTTGAAGTATAGTTTAGTTAACAATATAACAGAGTAAGATCTAGAAAACTTTGCAATTTAAAGACTAAGTGGTCCGTTTGATTAAATAAAAATTATTAGTAAAAAGTGAAAGAAAGTCAAAAAAGAGGGAAATAATTGCATAACTCTCTCTCTCTAGGTCAAATTTAAGTAACTAATTAGTATGTGCTTTCACCATGCTAATTAAGCCTCTTATTACTATTAGTCAAAAAATTGTTAAAAGAGTAGAAGAATTGATTCGTGATTAGACCTCATCTTTGTTTCTAATATGGTTTATAAATTAATAATGCTTAAACTGCGCATGATCTTTGATTTATATTGCAGACGACATGAATTTGATAAAATTATCAGAAATACGCAACCAAACCAATGATGAAAGAACAAAAAACAGTTTTAAATTCACAATTTGTCTTATATAGAATCATAGGATACTGCTTCCGCTTACCGGGATTTCCATTCAAAGCTTATGACTGGCCGTAGATTTTAATCCTTCCATGCAATATGTATTTCTGATGTGGAGAAGTATGAGGAAAGAATATTGATTTTTATGGAGAGTTGAATTACTGTTGATGCATGGAAGTCCTTTGGCAACAGATCAGAAGACATCACACCTTCCATATTCACCAACAAGAGCCACTCAACAGAGTTATTGGACTTGATTGCCATGGTACAAGCTAGCTTAACGACTCTTTTTCTAATCCTTCTTCTCATATTTTACTGTTCTTGTTGTACTGCCATCGACACAATTACATCTACTCTACCCATCAGTGACACTGAAACTATAATCTCCGATGGTGACACCTTCAAATTGGGATTTTTTAGTCCGGTTAATTCTTCTAAAAGGTACGTTGGTATCTGGTACAATGAGATCTCTGTGCCGGCTGTGGTATGGGTAGCGAATCGGGATAAACCTCTTAATCATTCTTCCGGGACTGTGACAATATCCAAGGATGGCAATCTTGTGGTCTTGGATGGACAGAAACAGATTGTTTGGTCATCAGGTGTTGCACATTCTTCTGTGAGTTCAAGTGCCCAGCTTTCTGATTCCGGGAACCTTGTATTGCGAGATGACTCTAATGGAAACATAATGTGGGAGAGTTTTGAACACCCTTCCGATTTTTTCTTGCACGGGGTGACCTCATGGACAAGTCCTTCAGATCCATCCAATGGAAGGTTCACTATGGGCATCAATCCTCTGAATATTCCGGAAATGTATGTATGGAATGGCAGTCGTCCATACTGGCGGAGCGGTCCATGGAATGGGCAGATTTTTATCGGCGTACCTGAAATGAATTCGGTGTACTATAGCAGATATGATGTTGCAGCGGATAAAGAAGGGAACATGTACATAAGTTCTACCTATTTAAAAGAGTCTCCTCTGTTATATATTGCCTTGAGTTCTGATGGAAATCTAAAGAAGAAGAACAAGAGTTGGGAAAATGTGTGGTCGACTCCAGATATCGAATGTGAAGTTTATGGCAAGTGAGGTCCATTTGGGAGCTGCAATGAGCACGGTTCACCAATTTGCACCTGTTTACAAGGGTTTGTTCCAAAGCATATCGAGGAATGGAGTAGAGGAAATTGGACCAGTGGATGTGTAATGAGGATACAGAGACAATTGCAGTGTGAGAGAAACAACAGTGGTGGTGAAAATGGCAAAGAAGATGGGTTTATAAAGCTAATGATGGTGAAAGTGCCGGCCTTCACTGAGTTGATGCTATTTGGTGCAGGAGACAAGTGCAGAAGTCAGTGCTTGAATAATTGTTCTTGCATTGCTTATTCATTTTATATTGGCATTGGTTGTATACAGTGGAGTGGAGACTTAATTGACATACAGGAATTCTCCTACGGTGGAGCAGATCTTTACATCCGTGTTGCATATTCGGTACTCGGTAAGTGTTTTTCATCATCCTTACAAATATAAAATAACAATAATATATGCTTCTAATCCTCTTTTTCTTATTCTGTTTGTTTTACTTGATGATTCAGTATAAGCAAATATCACTTGAATTTGAACCATTGCATATTCTAAACATATTAGCCACCCGATATTTGTATTGTAGTTCAGAAATGCGTAAGTCTGTTTTAATACCTTTTCCCATTTGCCAACAGAAACAGAGTGCCACGGAAAGTGTCTAAACTCCTAATTCTTTAATCTATATGAACTCGAGTACTCTCTCAAAGTTTGTTATGTTTTACAGAAAAAAAGACAATAACAAACCAGATAGCACAATTGCAGTGCTCATAGGCTCATTAACCATTGCAGTCTGTATCTATCTTTCTTGGATGTGGATGGCTAGACCACGAGGTATATGCCCATTAAAATTAGCTCAAGAGATTTGCACATATTGCTGTTATTATATAGATTACCCATTACTAAATTTTGAATCAAGAAGGAAGAAAAAGAAGGCGAAGTTATTATTTAAAAGAGGGGTAGTGAATCTAGATTGTTCAAATGAAAGAATGCTTGGAGATAATCTCGACCAAATTGAACTTGAAGAACTACCTTTTTTCAGTTTTGAGAAACTGGCAATTGCAACAAACAATTTTGATGTGGCCAATAAGCTTGGGTAGGGTGGTTTTGGTCCAGTATACAAGGTAATGTTTGTTCATCGGAGCTCTACGCTGTAAATAAAAAAATTAAAAAATTAAAAAATAAATCACTTTCATCTTTAATTTTAGGAAAAACTACCTAGCGGACACGATATAGCTGTCAAACGGCATTTGAGATCCTCTGGACAAGGACTGGAGGAGTTTATGAATGAGGTTGTGGTAATTTCCCAACTCCAGCATCGCAATCTTGTTAGACTTCTTGGCTGTTGTGTGGAAGGAGAAGAAAAAATGTTGATCTATGAATACATGCCAAATAAAAGCTTGGATGTATTTCTCTTTGGTTAGTTCATGAAAAAGCTTTTTTTGTTATTTCAATTAGCAGGAACTTCATTGTCTTGAGAAGACAGAAAGCCTTTTCTTTTGTAGTGTTTGTGAACATATTGATCTACTATAAGTCTAAAACTATAAATCCTATCTCAACATCAATTTTAATTTTCCAAACAACTACTTGTTTCTTCTTTTCTTCAATATTCTTACAGATCCAATCAAGCGAAGACTCCTGAATTGGAGAAAATGTGCCATCATTATTGAAGGGATAGGCCGAGGCTTTCTTTACCTTCATAGGGATTCTATATTAAGGATTATATATAGAGATCTGAAGACAAGTAACGTTCTGTTGGATGAAAATTTAAATCCAAAAATTTTAGATTTCGGCTTGGCAAAGATTTTTGGAGGCAACGAAGAACAAGCCAACACTAGAAGGGTTGTTGGAACCTAGTAAGTAGCTTTTGCTTTAATTTGTCCAAAATGATTAATTATTCGTGTGATAATTTGTCTTTCTCATGGGATACTTCCACTCAAATAATTTTACTATTCGGGTTGTAATGACGCAATGTCGTGGCTATATGGCACCCGAATATGCAATGCAAGGAAGATTCTCGGAAAAATCTGATGTCTTTAGCTTTGGAGTATTGTTGTTAGAGATTGTAAGCGGGCGAAAGAATACTAGCTTTTACCACGATGAGCACTCTTTAACCCTTCTAGGATTTATAAGTTCACTCGAACTATTGCCTCAGTTACTCCGTATAGTTCATTTTAATCTATCTAATTTCAACTTTTGGTGGTTGTGTCATCGTGTCCAAGCATGGAAGTTATGGAATGAAGATAAGATCGTAATGCTAATAGATCCAATAATTTCCAATCCATGCTTCCAAGTTGAGATCTTGAGATACATACATATAGGACTATTGTGTGTTCCAGATTTTGCTACTGATAGGCCAACTATGTCGACCGTTCTTTCGATGCTTAGTAGTGAAATTGTAAATCTTCCAACTCCAAAGCAACCTACATTTACTAAAATGTGCAGTCTCTTAAATATACGATCTTCTCAACAGCGCCAAAGGGGATGTTCTGCAAACAATGTAACTATTACAACCATGTATGGCCGTTAGGATGCAACTTCTTCTAGTATTCCTCTTACTATTATCCATTAAGTACACTTTAATCTATGCAAAATGTTGCTTTGTTTTACATAATGTGTTCATCAACTCTATGAATTGGTGTGGGTATTTATACTATTGAAATGTAGTCTCCTTCTTGAGATGTGCCTACGTTATCTTTGATGAAATGCTAACATTCAATGATTGGTGTGTTGATTGTGTTGAAATCGATTTGGTCTACGGAGTTGTGCTGGAAAAGTAAGCTAGGGTTTGGAACCTATGGGAGCCCTAAACCTGAGTGGTTGTGTCATGTGGCTTGTGAAGGTGACGAAATTTAATTACTTATTTTATTGAGACATGTAAAAGCAGGAGATTTAATTACTTAATTTATTTGATTTTATTTTATTTTGGATAGTTGAATGCTCAATTTTAATTATTTTGATAAGTCTGGGTTTAAATTGGAGTTATATAAATAAATTAGGCATTGGAAAGTCAGTGTAAATTGCACTTGTGAAATGACTATTACAGGAGACGAGTAAATTCATGGATTTATAAAGGTAATGGGATTATATGACCTGGGAAATCTGTACCATCACACATATGAATAATAATATACATGGTCAGTTGTAAATTTATATCTATGTGTGTAGATTGCAATCAGGTATCATATACAAGGTACAGAAGTTAAATTCAAATATAGAATAATAGAAATATAAATATCATAGAATTATTAAAAGGACTAAAAACATAAAACCTCCCAGTTGTTTACAAAAATTATCTACTAATCCCCTCAAGTACATAAACTATTATATTACCTCATCATGTTTTTAAAAATATATCATATCACACCCTCCCCGTTAGTTGACCGTCTAAAATTAATGGGATCTTATCACGTGCACCATATATTGCATTACAATGACCAAAATACCCTTATTCTCTCGAAATAACAAAATTTCCCTTCTCTATTGTCTTCTTTCTCTCTATATCTATCTTTCTCTCTCACACCCAAACACAAAGATACAACTTATAGAAAGCTCATTTATGTTAAGATAGTCTTATCATTATCATATATATTGTTTCGTTTTGATCTTCTCTCACTACTTTAACCCCTAAAACATATCCAAAACCCTAAAAATTGAACTTTATTTTTATTCTCCTTTCCCAACTTTATACTCTGGCTGTATATTAGATTTTCCTATTTACCACCGTCGTCCACTCTACATCACCCCTCTTTGCGCCGGTCGCCAGCCTAGATGAACGTTGGCAGCGACGAAGTCAGTAAAGTTGACGACTTCTCCCCACCATCATCAACATGACGATGACAACTATATCAGCCGATTGCGAAGCCGCCGGTGGAGGCAGAGCCATACCGACACCATCTTCGTGGCGGTGGTGGCATTACTCATTGCCACTGCCTCATGGCTGTCGCTCGTCTTCTCCGGAACACCACACCTCTTTGGCACCGCTTCACGCGCTTGGAAGGAAACCCTAATGGAGCCGAAGGATTGGGGGAGAGTGAGGGATGAAGATGGGCAAGCAAAAGGCCCAATTGCCTGCATGCAGGTTTTGAATATGGAATAATGGGTTGGGGTTTAAAAAGGGGAGTGAATAATTGGAGATCGCTTTCGGAGTGGAAAGAATTAGGTTGTCGCCATATACAAGAATTATTATATGTAAAACTTAGAAAGAGAAAGGGGCATACGATTTCCATACATACCAGAGAGAGAGGGAAGGAGAGTCAAGTAGACCACGTGGAAGACCTCCAAAGATGATGAAGAAGGCTGCCCAATACTACATTGTTTTATAAGGGGGCATAATTGTCATTTTAAATTCACAATTTCATTTTAATATATTATTAATATAATATCAAGGGCATTCTTGTCATTTCGCAGTCACTTAACGGTTCTGTAACGGAAATGAGGCAATGTGATAGTTTATGTTAGTTTAGAGAGTTTTTTTAATAATTGAGGGTGTTATATGTAGTTTTTGTAAACGATAGGTAGTAGCTAGTTTTTTTTTTTTTTTTTAAAAAAAAGAAAGAAACAATAAGAGTGACAAAAATTTGTATGAGCCTCCCCGGTTCCCATGCACGAAAAAGCTATACATTTTCAAGATACAACCCAACCTGTGAGTTGTTTTCTTGAAAAGCGTTTGAAGAAGACAATTGAGTTAGTCAAAAGTCCCCTCAAAAAATGTAAACTATATAAGATTGCTAGAGAACATCGAAAGAGAAAGCAGTGTGTTCATTTGATTTATGAATTTGATCCATGCTATTCGCACTATCAGTCCGGTCGCAATTTCTTAAATAAGTGATGCATAGGAATCGGTTTGATTCATGAATTGTTGTATAAAAAAACTAATTCCATTTATGAATCTGATCTTATTTATTACTAATATAATATATATGAATATATATAATACTATTTAACCCGAAACATATATAGATAATACTAATAGGCTAATCCCTATCCCCTTATAATATATATTCCTATAATATACATAAATTATATTACGTCTTTCATCAGTTAATAAAAAAACATCTCTTATGAATTATTTTAGCAAAAAATTCATTTCAACTGTCATAAGGATGGTATTTTAACTACTAGCCATTTAAGAGGGATGTTTTGGACAAAAATACCCCTTAAACAGTCACGACCACCGTCAACACGCGTCTTTACCATGTCAGTCTTCTCCAACCATCCTTCAGTCACCGGAAACGACCCTTCATCGCCAATAAAGTTGATGTACTATTAATTGTGTAGCATCACTCAAACAAGTTGCACATTTGTTCATCAAAACAATTCATACAGGTACACACAATTGTATATAGAGAGAGATAGTTGATGGGTCGGAGCTAATGATCCACCACCGCCAAAACAACCATGGCAGATCTAACCCTAACAAACCCACCACCACCACACCACCGATTCACCACCACAACCACTGATCTGCCCCTAAATCCCTTACCCACCGTTGCTGCCATAACCACCAAAAAAAGCCGCCGCCTTGAACTGTCTGATCTGGTCGCAGCGTCGAGGTCGTTGCCGAAGACAGACACGAGACCCATCCCTGTAATTTTCGGATCCTTCTCGAGCTTGGAGCGAAGGGTTTGATGGTGTCGGTGCTGCCTTCGCCGTAGACACCGTCTGAAGTACAAATTTCAATTGTGATGGTGATATTATTGGCTTAATAAAATCTGGTCCGGCCACGAATTTCAATGAAGAAAGCCAACTGAAATAAAGAAACCCAAGCGACTTTCATCAATTGCTTGATGTTTTGGTTCCAAACTCTGTTTTTGATATTAAAAAAAAAAAAAAAAAAATTGTAACTGATGAAATATGCAAGACTTTTACTCAAATACTGAACTTCTGTTTTGAATTTTATGGGAGCAACAGTTAGATTTGATAGATCTGGTCATATTGCTGCTTGTCATGACTTTATAGGGTGCCTAAATGCATAATCTTCTGAACATTTCTAACCAATTTCTTAATCATCTTGCTGATTTCGCTCCGTAAAGTTATCATTTCTTTGTTGTAAGAGCTCAGTGCACTTCCGTATTTAGCTAGAACAATACGCCCATTTTATACATGTATTTTCATTTCCTGGGTCATAAGATCTCCTTTTATATCTATTATCCAGCATTTCCATTTGTGAAGTTAATGAGAAGATCTCCTTTCAGACTCTCGTTGATGGTGGTGGTGAACAATTGACTGCTCAAGGGGTATTTTTGTTCAAATCATAACCCCGCCCAACAGTTAAAATACTCCTCCTATGATAGTTGAGGGGGAGTTTTTTTTGCTAAAATAATTCATAAGAGGAGTTTTTTGCTAACTGGTGAGAGTCAAGAGGGGTTTTTTTACAATTCGCCCTTTATATAATTCATGAATAAAAGTTCAGTAACTTGTTTTTGAACTTATTTTCTGTTTCTCCAGGTATGGGAGGCCACCGAAATAATTTGGTGAGTATAAACCACATGATCTTTAATTCTTCATTGTGTAGTAACAACTTGCAGTCATTATATTGTCACTATATTGCCTCAATTATTTCATTTCAATCTTATATCTTGGGCTAAATTTCGTTATTTATAAAAGCCTAATTCGTAAAATCAATCCGATGTTTCACAGATTGGGCTGACGTTATTTATAAAAACACAATTCTAAAATCACTGTGATGGTTTTCTAATTGGGTTGATTCAGATTTAGACTCTCATGTTAGAATTGGTTTTGGTTTTTATGAAAGCGTTGGACATGATTGGTTTTGATTTTAGGTCTAAATAGAACCAATCCGATCCATCTGCACCACTAAAAAATAGGGAAAAGAGAGAATATACATATACATGTGTGTGTGTGTAAAGCCTATTTGATAGCCCACCTTATACGTTGCATTTGGTTTTTTCAACATGAATCCACCATATGATTCATGTGAAGTAAAAGAAGCATCTTTTGGGCCTGATGCAAATTTGGGCTTCAGGCATGACCCCTTGGCCTGCTGAAAAGTCAAAACCTAATGGGCTCCGGCCTAAGTTCCCTAAACTGCGGGCCTTGGATGGACCTAATGTATTATATTCTGCTGGCATAATAATATATATATATATATTTCATATCATAAGTGACAAGTATAAATAAAATACTATGTTATACGCTAAGAAGCACGGATACTTCTACGAAGGAGCCATACCCATGTCGGACACTGACACTCCGTGTCCGACATTTCATATACGTGTTGATAAATAAAAATTATGTTTTATTTTTTTTAATTGGTACTTACACGCACATATCTCTATTGAGGCTTAAGTCTCCGAGCTCGCTGTGAAATAGGAGCCTGGTATTGCTAGGCCATTGGCACGTTAATCAACATAATTATGTTTTCATCAACTCTATTCAAAACTCAGTGTTTGGCTTTATCCCTCCATATTGTTTCTTTTGAGAGAATCCTGTTTATGTGATTCAGCCAAACTTCCATGACATATATTAAAGATATACACGCTAATTTGTCTCTAATAACTAGAACATGGACAGAAGTCCATCTTCTTCTTTTTTCTTTTTTCTTTTTTTTTTTTTTTTTTTTTCATCTTGAATTGTGGTCAGAAGTTACGATCTTGAATTGTGGTCACAACCATCGGCAAATTGAGTTATTGGCACCATCACCATGACCGGCCCTTGCCAAATATCAGCCTGTCATGTTAAAATTTGAACTTTGATACTCTAAACAGTAACTTTAAGTTCTAGTCTAACCAAAATCATGAATGTCCCAAGGCAGAGTAGGTTTTTTCTTATTTTTTTTATTTAGGACTTACATTCAAGGAATTTTAAATTTGTATGCCCAATCTTCATTTAAATCTTTCTGGAAATTACTCCTAAAAGGTTGATCCTTGTAATTAAGATGCATAACAGCATCTCCGTTTTGCTAGTTTTTGCCAGTTGGTAAGAAAATGATACTTTGGGAATAAATAAATAAAAAACATGAAGTCTATGAACATCTCCAAGAATAAGTCAACAATGATCACTTTTTAATTACAATTGACACAAACTAAAATATAATAAAATTACAACTCCAATAAGATTTAGACACGATTGAGTTCAACCCATTTATAATTTTGGTGGTTGTACTAAGCGAGTTTGTGACACTGTTCTGTTTTGCTAGTTTTTTTAGCCTGTTGTTAATAAAAATGATACTTAGGCAAAAAAGAAAAAGAATCATCATGCCCATGAACATCTCCAAGTTCAACAATGATCACTTTTTTAACTGCAGTTGACGCAAAACCATAAGACTTAGAATAGAGACACGAACGATTGAAAAGAATTGAAGTGTTAGAACTTCTGATATTCATAAGAGTGACACAGTGAAACCTCTGATAATTTTTATCAGGACTTCTATTATAAAAATTGGATGGCTTGAAATCTGCAAATCATTTTTATTCTTATAAACCATATCAACATCTGGTATGACTTCAGCTAATATAAAATTAGATAATGATTTATACCATTCAACTCACTGTATTATCATATTGCATATTACTATGTATTTATTAAACATAAATTGACTAAAAAGATAAAATTAGTAAATAAATAAATTAAAAGAAATAAAAAAAGTGACTAAAGTTGCTTCCAAGGAAGATGGCATTGTGAATACCCCGAAAAGCATACAAGTCAACTTTGCGATTGTATTTAGTTGCATCTCTCCATCGAAAGGAAAAAAAAATATAGAAAAGAAGAAGTAGTTAAGTTTGTAATGACCCGGTCATTTTCTTCCTTTTTCTTTTTCCTCAAATTTTGCAGATAAATTTTTTCCATTGTCTTTTCTTTTTTGTATATGGTTTTTCGTCACTTAGTGTCGTCCTGAGTGCTCGAAAATGGTTTCTGAGACTCTTTTCCGTGGATTGACAACTTCCTTTGAGGACCGAGTCATTTTCACAATTTTCGTTTTTCGATACTATTCACTTTTTGTCCTTATTCCTATTTAGTCCTTTTCCCTATTTCGTCTTTTCCCCGTTTGTCACTTTGTTGGCAAAATCTCACTTCTTGTGCTCGGAGTTGGTTTTTGACTTCACGTATCTTTATCGTAAGTGGTTTCCATGAAATACATATCTTTACTTTTGTAAGAAAGTATTCTAGTTACTCTTGGTGTCCATAAGGGCATGGATGCATAATTCTTTGAAATTAATTTCTTTTCTTGGGGTGTTTTTCATAAATATTTTTTGAAGATATTTTATTTAAGGGGTATCTAAGAAAATATCTTTTGGAAGATATTTTCATTCTGGAGCAGTTTTGCAGTTAACCCTTTTTGCGGGGGCCATTGTGCAATTAATAAAAGTTGTTGCAAATTATCTTGTTTTAAGCCTGGATCCTCGCACGAGATTCATTTTCACTTTTCGTCGAGTCGTAAACTCTTAGAAGTCCCTTCTAGTCGATGTTTTCCAGTTTTCAGGGTTTTTGGCCCCAATTTGTGCCAAACTTGTTTGGGGCATAACTTTTTGCTCGGGACTCGATTTTTGACGTCGTTTCTTTCGTTATTCTTATTTTTTCATTTTAAATCTTTTTCATTCACAGAGTTTCATCATTTGAACGCGTCTGCTCAAATTTCACTTTTCCGGACCCGGCGTGACCCATTAGGGGCACTTTTTGAGATTTCTATAAAAGAGGGATGAGATATTTTATTTTTTCATCTTCCCCACTCTCTTGCACGACCTGAAGCTTCCATGGCAGCCCAAGGGAGGCTGCCACCTTCTCTCTCCTCATTTGAACGTCATTTATTTGTTAGAACATAGTAGGGCCTTTGCGTTTTGTGTTCGTGTTGACTACGCGCTTCTTTCACCCTTATTAGAACCCAATTATGGCCAAATTTTGAGTTTGGTTTTGAAGTCAAGTTGTGATTTTCACGGGTCCTCTTTGGAGTTTATCGTTCATGGCGTTGTCCCCGACGAAACCCCGAAGTATTGTCGGATTCGGAGCCGTTTCGTTTTGATGGTTTTTGAGATTTTCATCTCAAATTGAGGTAGGGGGTGTCTTAGGTTTATATTATTATTGTATTGATTTTTTTATAAGCATATACAACTTGTGAGCATGCCTTGTTCAAGTTTTTAGAATTTAATTTAATTATTTTATTTGTTTAAGAATTAATTCTCATGATGCTAGGCAACTTAGAATTAAATTGTGGCATGCTAGAAATTTAGGCCTTGGTATGGTGGTTGATATATATTAAATTGGGGTTATTTGAATAAGAATTGCAAATTTTATTTAATATTTATCTTTTGTGAAAGTTTAATTCACCTAGTTATATCAAGCATGGAATTAACTTGTAATGTGATATTAAAGTAGGCATTGGTGAGTTCTTTAACATATATTAAATTGAGGACATTTAGATATGTTTAAAAATCTAGAGAAAAATTAATTAATGAGCTTAATTGATTTTATTTTAAGTGTGTTGGACACTTAAATTGATATTGGAGTTAGTAGGTTGAAATCCCTTGAAATATGGTCTGTTTAATCACCTTGTGAGCATGTTACTAATTTGATGTAGAATTAGTACTTGAGACATCTTGAAATGGTAATTGGACTTAGCATGATATAAAATATCATTAACTTGCATAGCTTGTTTAGATATATCTTGTGTAGGTGTATAGCTTGTTAGAATATTACAATTGTTTACCTTAGAAGTTAGTTACTAAATTGGGACTTATTTAGTACTTGTGGCTTAGTGTGGTAATTTGGTTCAATTGTTGTAAAATATTATTGTTTTGGTGTAAAAATTGCATATTGGAAACTTGACATGTCATATGCTATCTAGACTTGAATTCTAGGACATGGTTTGTGTGAATTCAACCTTATTTGTGCATGGAAGATGGCTTTATGCATTAGTGGATTTGGTATAAGTTTGGTCTAACTTATTGATTTTTGTATAAGTTTTGGACTTATTGATTTCAGAAAGCTTGTAAGGACATATTTCACGTGATGGCTAGGGTTTGGCTCTAGTACGGAGACAAGAGTCTTCTAAGTCATAAGTGCGCACTAGATAGTACCTTATGGGTCGTAATTGTCCTGAATAACTTATGCATGTGCGTACTAGGTAGTGCCTTGTGGGTCGTAATTACCCGGAAACACTTGCTTGGTCTAGTGACCACATGTCCTAATCTTTCTACTTTGATTTCGCATTCAATTTCAAGTTGTTAATCATGGATTACTTGTACCTTGAGAATTAATGTTTGCTTTGGATATTTGAATCTTACTTAGTATACTTGAAATTGTATACTTGTTTTGTACATTTAGATCTCATATAGTGTACTTGAACTTGTATGCTTGCTCTGTGAGTTTAGATTTCATTTAGTATGCTTGTGCCGTGTATACTTGTTTTAGGCGTATCTCTCTTAGCTTAATATACTTGTGTCTGTGTACTTGATTTACGAGATTTTCATATAAAATGCATACTTGTATAAATATGCTTAGACATTGCATGACTTGTCTTAATGTAGTTTAGTATGCTTGGAAATGTATGCTTGTATGATGTATAACATGTTTAACATTGTTTAGTATACTTGTATGCCGTTGTTCACTTTAAATTGCATGAGTAGCTTAGGATGATCCCTGAGTCTCACTTGACATAAACGTTAGGTGGCATGAGCCCCTTTGACATGTTTCACCTTAAGGTGATATAATTGTAAAACGCTAGGTCGATGCATGCTCATCTCCTACGACTAGCTTTATGTTACTCACACACGTAGTGGGGACATTTTTTAGGTACCAGGATCAAGATTCGGGATTCACATCATGCTTGGATGATTTGTAGACTTGAAGTTCTCATTTCTTTTAAATGTTTGCTTGAAATGCCATTTATAACTTTATATGTCAAAATGTGTAAATTTGATTCTATTTTTGTAATGTGTACATAAGTACACTCTTTACAATGTATTTGACATGTATGAAATGAGGCCATAGGCCAATGATATCTAATTTGTATCCTATGTAACTTTTAACTTCATGAAATATGATGAAAATATTGAAAAATGCCGAATCATTGCTTCACTATGCTTGCATCGGGTGTGGGAATTCTATTTTTATTCTTTTATAGAATCTCATTAATCATGTATGAAGTGTGGCGAAGAGCCAAACGGTAATTTGAAATCATTTGTTAATTTTGGTTTTCAAATTTCTCTTTTCTCGTTCATTTTTGCCTTTTTGCCCGTTAGGGGGTCGAATTTTGCATCGGTGGTATTTTTAAGCCATGGACCATCTAATAGGTAAGTTACGTTTGTGTGCATGATCATTTTCAAGAAAAACCTCTTCCTTGGCAATTTGAGCCTCCTAGGAATTCATTTTGAGGTTTTGTTGCATAATCTGATCTAGGAATATTCTAGACCTTTCACATCAGTTTTATTTTCTTCTTTTGATATGGTCGATTAGAAAACGTGATTTTAGGGAGGATTTCTTCTTCGTGTTTTTCCAGAAAACATCGTCTTGGTACTGGAAATCCCTCGTGAAGTTTCAGCTTCCAATTTTCATTTTAGCAGCTTTTTAGCTCTTTTGACCAGATTTCTTGGGAGGGCATTTTGGCCATTTTACAGTGAGTTTTTTTTTTTTTTTGAATTCTTTGCTAGTCACGTAGAAAACTCAATTTTGAGGGGGGTTTCTTCTTTGTGTTTTTGCAAAAAAATTCATCTAGGCCTCCAAATTCAACCTCTGTTCCGGATTTTTCTAAAAAAAAAAACCATACAGCAGCTTTATGGGCTGCTGCCAGCCATGTGTGGACCTAGCGCGCGCGGCGTGCAAGGGCACGCGCATAGGCGTGCGCATGGGGCTGTCATGGCCCCTCGTTGGGCCGCCGTGACGTCAATTCTTCTTTTGGGCTTTTCTCCTTCGTTCGGACTCTGATTCAAGAGAATTTTTTTTTGAACTTGACTAATTTTTTGCTGTCTTTCCAACGGTATACTCGGTTGCACCCGGTTCTTCCTAGACAATTACCAGTTTACCTTTTTTGCCTTAAGTGCTCGTTTTTCTTCGTCATGCCGTTTCTCCTTCGTCTGGACTCCGAATCATGCGATTCTTGAGTCCATCTTGATTAGTTTTTTGTTGTCCTTCCAACGGTGTACTCAGTGGCACTTGAATCTACAGTGTTCATAAATGACTATTTTGCCCCTGGGGGCTTATTTGTCATATTTTCAATCTTTTGCTTTCGCATCAGTTCTTGTTGAGTTCCACGACCTCATGGAAGGTCACTTTGACTTCTTAGAGTCTTGTTTTCTGTTTTCGCTTCCGCATTCGGATCCGTTATCGGATCATCCTTTCGGTTCATCATTGACGCACTGGCCTAAAAACCAGGGCCGTCACAAAGTTAGATATGTCTCTCCTAACTTTGAATTTGATCTTTATATATATATATATATATGTTCGCGTTGTTTTTGTTCACACCGATCGATGGACTTTGCGAGTATGCCAAAGTATTTTTAAAAATACTCAAAATATGATTGAACCCCAACTATCCCTTTTCGTTGGTGGCTGACTTCAGGAAATGTGTGAGAGAGAGAATAGTCAGAACTCCCAGCAAGGTTCTTTTTTTGCCTTGTTTGCAAGGACTTTTTATAAAAATGTTAAAAGAAATAAAAATGCAATAACTAAAAGAAAATTTTAATGAACTGGCTGAATGGAAATTGATGGTAAAGTAAACGACTGAATTGAAATTGACTTTAAAAGAACTGGCAGAATGGAAATTACATGGAAAAGAAACAGCAGAATGGAAATTGCCTGGAAAGTAATGAAGTGAAATGCAATGGCTGAATTCACATGACAAGAATTTAATCGATTGCCATTTAATTCAATTCAATAAAACAAACATTTTGAAATGAAATAGCATAATTAAAATATTGCAAAAGAAAAGTAAGTTACTGGAACTTAGATTCTTTGAATGGAAATTGCCATTGAATAAAAGAAATAAAGATAAATGACGTAGAGTCAATTGAATAAGAAATTCATGTTTTGTAGGTGGTGCTAAATGAATTGGAATGAATTACAAGTTTTAATCAACTTATTCCCCTCATTATTTGCTCTGAAAATCTTCTTCTTCTTGATTTTCTTATTTTCCTTTTATTTCTTGCTTCAATAGAAAACCTTCGTTGAAGAAAACCTTTCTTGATTTAGTCAATACCAGTTGCTAAAATGTTGCTGAAAAGTTGCTTATTTTTAGCAACTTCTTTCCTTATACTTGGCCACCGTATCTTCCTTTAAATGGCCCAAAAGCCATTTATCGCTTTTATATTTATTCATAACGCGGCTGTCCATTGCATCTTTCCTTCTCTTCTCTAACTAAATCCCGATTTCATAATGATTTAGTTGTTTTACCTTAGCCGTATCTCATAGTATTTCTTCCCCTGTAAACAACTCATTTGAACTTAGTTAACTATTACTTGTTATATTTCAACTGAGTATATTTTCCTAGATTCTCTCCTTTAGTTTCTCAACTGGCCTACTTCTTTCAAAAACCAAATCGCACACTTGTCATCTCCTCACGGGTCCACATCATCGCTGAGGTGGCTGTCAAGTTTTGGTGCCAACAAATACCCCTTAAATTTCAAATGCCCTTATCACTTACGATAAGAGGCTTGTTTGGAATTTTCATCCGCCAAAACTTGAATTTTAAATATTCAGTAATAACTCTTTTTTACCTAACCACCTGCCTTAATGGTTATCATTACCCATTTAAAGCGACGATTAGACTCATCCATAAAGCGTATTAAATACGGAGCTGATATTTAGCTTTGTATCATCTCTCAAACCCTTAAACCTCTCTTTCTTTCTTCTTTTGTTATTACAACAGAGATTTTCCTTCCCTTCTTATGTTTGTATGGCTCCTAAGAAGACCAAATCAACCGATTCCACCTCAATTCCTCAACCTTCAAATCCTTCAACTCATGGCAATATTATTGAGAAATCCCTAAAGACCCTTTCTCCTTACAAGTATTGTCTCAATACTCTTATCGATCTTCGTACCGATTCCAAGGGTTTGGTCCCTGCCTTCCTTGATAAAGCTCCTACATTCATCTCGACATTCTATCCCTTAGCCGATGTGCTTCCATTTCTACAAACTTTCCCTCCTAATGAAAATGGCAGTTTGCCAAATTTTTATTTTAGGACATGGCATGTTCTAATGATGCTTGGATCAGTTGGGTTGATCAAGTTGGGGCTGTGAAAGGAGAAACGTGGAAAACTGATAAGCGCCGAATATTGCATATTCAAGCGCCCTTAATTGCATTATTTAAGTCCATTGTTTGCTTATTTTATGTAGATTATCCCCATTTGTGTGTTTGTATATATTTTCAGATCCTTTTTCCAAAAAGGAGTACAAATAAGACTTTGTGGATTTTAGACCATCAAAAGGCACAAGGCTGGCAGCAGTGGAGTCAGGACTTTGCTCGCCATTTCGACCTAGCAAACTCAAGAAATGGACTTCCCTCATAACATGAAAGATTTAGAGCTCTGAATCAGCTTTCGAAATCTTCAAACGGTTTGTCATTCGGAGCTTGGACCAGAGAGTTATGGCCTTGTTACCAGAGGTGCGCAGAACTGCCTGGCAGCAATGAAATTCTTCCTTGATCTTCATTTTCGACCAACCATCCTTGAGAATTGGATCTCCACCAAAACATGAAGTTTTTAGAGCTCTGAATTAACTTTCCAAATCTTCAAACGGTTCATCATTTGGAGTTTAGAGCACAAAGTTATGGCCATTTTACCAAAGTAGGTCCGGGCGGAGCAAACCAAGCATAGGGCATTCTGGCCAATTTTCGAGTGCTCGAGGCCTTATTTCGAGTGCTCGAAATTAGGGCAGATTGCTTCACGAGATCAGCCACTTGTGCTCAGAAATTTGCTAACTTTGTATGCTCTCTTTATGAGTTTGGTTGGGGATGTTTCTTGGAGGAGAGAGAGGGCTTTTTGGGTGGAGTAACATGTCTACAAAAGAGGGGAGCCAATTCTGAAATTCTGGCAGCAGTGAAGCTCGATTTTCATTGCCACTTTTGACCCAGAAATCTCGAGATCTGGACTTCCATTATAAAATGGCATATTTAGAACTCTGAGTTAGCTTTCTAAATCTTCAAACGGTTTGTCATCCGGAGCTCGGAGCAGAGAGTTATGGCCTTGTTACCAGAGGTACGCAGAACTGCCTGGCAGCAATGAAATTCTGCCTTGATCTTCATTTCCGACCAACCATCCTTGAGAATTGGATCTCCACCAAAACATGAAGTATTTAAAGCTCTGAATTATCTTTCCAAATCTTCAAACGGTTCATCATTCGTAGTTCGGAGCGCAAAGTTATGGCTGTTTAACCGAAGTAGGTCTGGGCGGAGCAAGGCAAGAATGGAGCATTTTGCTCCAATTTCGAGTGCTCGAGCCCTTATTTCGAGTGCTCGAAATTAGGGCAGAATTGCATCCGGAAATGGCCCATTTTCAGCCACTTGCATCTTGGGTTCCTCAATTCTAATTTCCCTCTTTAATGGTTGGTTGGAGATGTTGGTTGGTGGGGGTTTCTAGAGCCTTATCTCTAGAAGAGAAGAGAGGGAAGCCACACAAGCTTCATTTTTACAAGATAGAGGAGAGAGAAGAGAGCAAGAAAGAGGGGTTCTTCAAGCTCCAAAGAGGGTGCACGAAAATGAAGATGAGGATGATGCTTCTTCCTTCTTCTAGCTCACCAATGGGCAACTAAACCTCATCTAGGGAGGTGATGAAACCCCTCCCTTGTAAGCATGTGTTAGTATAGTTTATTTTTGGGGATTACAATGTATTTTTGATAGTCTTTCCATGATCAAGAGCCTCATTTTTGTTGTAATGAATGTTGAATATTTATAAATGATTATTGTGAGTTATTCATCTTGTCTTGGATGGTTACTTTTCTTAATCATATTGCTTGCACTTCCATGGTGACAATGGAAGTTAGATCATGGAATGGTTTTAATAGCATGGAGTTGGAGAACCTAGATAGTTCATGGCTTAGGATTTCCCTTTGATGGTCTATACTTGATTCTTTGCTTTATGTGCATTCAACATTTAAATTAGGGCCTGATAATCCTTGACTTAGTAAGCATGTTCTAATCTACATTTTAGTTTAGGTAGTTGATCATGTGAACCTTTGATGGTTTATTCTTGCCTTCCTATTTAAATGAACTTCTTGAGGATATTATAGCAACCTAGTATTGTTATGTATCATGACTATCATATATGTTGTTTTTCCCTTAAATTAATCTTAACCTAGCATGTGTATAGGGATGGAGGTGGATTCATTTCCCTAGCCTTCTTTACTTGTACTTCACTCCCTTGAATTCTTGCAATTTATTGTTTTATGCACTTTTAATTTCCTAGCTTAAGTGACATCCAACAAAACCTTTATAAACCCCTTATCATTCTAAGAACAATTCTAAACACTTAGGTTGCCATAAACTAGCGCAGTCCCAGTGGTTCGACTTACCCGACCAATAGCCCTATTTTACAATGATTCGTGCTATTGCGAAGGTTGATGTATAGTTGATCAACCGATCAAAAACTTATGGTATTTATGATGCCATCCAACTGAGCAAAACAAATATTGCTCAAGATAGGGCCCAAATGGTAGCGGCTATTTTCAATTGATCGACCACAACCAACTCCTTACATTTGAAGTGTGGCATGATGGCTCCCACCATTCAAGACATATGTTTTTTAACCGGCCTCAAGCCTTTTGGGATTAATGTGAGCAACTTGTTAGTACAAGAGGATTCTCCCTTTATCTTCCTTTTTAAACAGACTGGAACTAAATCTTCCGAGTCTTCCTATGGTAAGTATTTAACTTCTAACATGGATCATCGCATTCCTGTTAATGATGCCGAACATATTGCCTTTTTAATGGGCTGGCTAAATAAGTTTCGTCTGTGTGTACCGGCCTTTCAAGTTACCAAAGATTACATCCATGTGGTTATTGCTCTTTTTAGGGGTAGACCCCTAGTTTTAGCCCCTCTGGTCATTTCTGATTTATACAGGGGAATTTATGACCTACTTAATTCCAACTTTGGACGTTATGGTGGCCCCCTTTGGTTATTTCAGATTTAGCTGGAAGTACATTTCCCTGAGTTAGGGCCTATAGTGAGGCCTTCAGCCAATAACCCACTCTTTCTATGAGTTATGCATCGACTGTACCCAAATCTCACTCATTTGGGGATTGTTTCAAATTTTTCTACTTCAGCTGTGAGCATAGGACTATAAGCCAATTTTTCTCATTTTCTCATTGTTCTCAAGCCCCTCAATGGCTGACTTCTCAACAAGAAGTAGCCACAAAAAAGACTTCTGATGAGCTTTCAGCCATGTGGGCCAGTTTTCTTCTGGCAAGGGATCTTCATTTTAACACTGGTCCTTTAGGGACAGTGAACACCAAGGTTGGGGTTGAATTTTATAATCCTAGTCAGCTTACTAGGCAATTCGGCCTAACTCAAATTATTCACATGCCTCCTTACCTTTCATTCAATAAAAACTTTCATCGGTGTGTGGTGTTCCTGGATAACTCTTATGTTCGTAATGCTGCCTCTCAGTTCTCCAATTAGCAAATTGGATTCAAATTCCAACCTTTCATAAAAAATCCAACCCTAGATTCTAGTTTTGACCAATGGTGGTCTTCTTATATTACTTCTACCTGGACGACTGAATGCCAAACTCTTGTTATCAAAATTCTGGAAACATTCAAATTTATCTCTGTTGCCTTCAAAGGGGCTTTTAAAATTACTCGAGTTGTATACCCCAAAGATATTGCCTAAAAAAAATCCTCCCAAAGGGAAGAAACAAACAGCTAAGAAACTCCCTTTCTCTTAGCCAACAGAAGCTCCAACAAGGGTTAATAAAAAAAGAAAAAAGCTAAGGCTAAGGCTACAGCCAACCTACTCAAAGGTATAATCTTCCTTTTTCTTCAAACATATGTATATTAAAAACTTTAGACTAAACTCTCTTACCTTTTTGTAGATTTAGATAATAAAACTCTGTCAGCCTTCTTTAACCTAGAGAATGTTGAGCTTCAGGATGACAAAATCTCCTCCAGTCAACCTGTAATGATCCACTCCACTACATGGTATAATATTGTCCGCTTTGGGCCTCGGTTTTATTCTTGGGCTTTACCTAAAAAGGCCTCATATCAACTGAAGTAACACACCTACATATAAACACTTCACATTTCCCTTACCCAGTCAATGTGGGATTACGCACACGTAGCTCACCAGTATGGTAGCCTACCAGTGTCTCGCACCCGCCCACTGCACATTCGCCCGCAGGGTCATCACAATCCACCCCCCTTAGAGGCCCGACATCCCCGTCAACACACTTTCAGCTAAGTCAAGCTTTGATACCATTTGTAACGACCCACTCCACCACATGGTATGATATTGTCTGCTTTGGGCCCGAGCCCTCACGGTTTTACTCTTGGGCTTTACCCCAAAAACCTCATACTAATTGGACTAACACACCTACATCTAAGCACTTCACCTTTCCCTTACCCAAGTGATATGGGATTACGCACCCGTAGCTCGCCGGTGTGGTAGTCTGCCAGTGTCATGCACCGACCCACGGCACACCAGCCCACAGGGTCCTCACACAACCTCTTTAGCCTACAGAAATTGAATTAGCCACCATCCCTAGAGTTCCAGAAGTTCTTCCACTTGTAAGCAAGGTAAAAGATTATGCTTCTCTACCTAAGAAACCTTATTCTTTTGTAAAATGATCATATCGGCCGTATTATCAAAATGCATAGCCGATATTGGTACCTAATTCTTGGCTAGAATTGTTATCGGCTAAGACAATCTTTAATAAAATTTCCTTTTTCAGGGAAAAAGAAATAAATCCACTGCCCATGGAACTTTAAAGAGGACAAAGTTTAACAAAGGTAAAAAACCTGAGATTGAGGAAAATCCAGAAAGTCCTCAGCCAACAGAAGATGTGACTAATGATCTTGTAATTGAATTAGTTGATGATCCTATGATTGAAGTAGCGGATGATCCCTCTGATCATTCCACAGATGAAAAAGAGGTAATGATAATTTTAACCAATAATGAACTTTTCAACCTTCATCATTTTTAAATAACATCATTGATCCTTCTTTTGCAGCAATCTCCTCTCCTTTACATAACTTATAGCCCAATTAGGAGTTTCAGTCCATTGAAAGACTTTCGTGAGCCAGTGGAAGTACCTTTAGTTGTTCAGATTACTCCTACTAAGGCCTCATCTCAAGGAGATAGCACAACTCTTCAGCCTGAGCTTCTTCCACCAGTGATTAGCTATCAGTCACCCCTTGTTGCAACTATAGCCGAATCATCCAAGGTATTGATTACTTCACACTTGTAATTTTTCTAATATTTCAAAAGTTAGAATTCTAACCTTCTTTTATTTTGCAAGTTGCTTACGAAAAAATTCAGCCTGCTCTCTCCTTTCCCTCACCAAAAGCTCCAGCCTCTTCCCTTCTAGCCTTAAGTAATTTCTTCAAAAATGTGGTAGCTTCAGTGACCGAGGAGAAAGAGAGTGAATCTTAAGGAATAACTCCAGTTACTTTAGCCAGTGTTTCACTACAATCCATAGAAGAAACCAAAAAAGCTTTGGTTAAAATATTGTAAAGAGATGCTGCTGATTTTCCACAATTTGAGACTGAACTCACGGCTATTCTTACTACTCTTAGCCAATATCCAGACTTCCTAGTCAACCTGTAAGCCAACATTGCTACTTTTAAAGGCCAACTGCCAGTTCTGGCTAATGATATTTTTCAATCTAATGAATCAGTTGGCCAATTTGAAAAGAGCAAACATAGGAAGGAAGTTGTTGGTAATCAACCATTGGAATAGGCCTCTTCCTTTGATTGTGTGAAAAATGAATTTATTAGTCTTGAAAAGAGAGAAAGAGTTCTCCAACAGGAGATTGACCAATTGCAAGCTCGGAAGGCTATCTTATTGGCTGAAGCTGCCACATTGCAGTTTGAATCTCAAGACTTTGCTAATGAGCATGCTCACCGTCGTGAAGAATTACCTAAGTTGGAAGAATCAAAGAACAAGTCATAGTAACTTTTAATCGGTTCTTAGTGATTTGGGATGATTTTAAGAAGAAATTTGCAAATATTTGAATATTTTCTCATGAGACTTTTGTAGCCATTCAAGTGCATGTACTCATTGATATAATTCTTCTATACTTCAATAAATAAATGGCTTCTTTTAACATTTTAGGCAACTACTTCAGCTAGAATTTTCTTTTATTGAGATTTAAACAACTAAATTATCCTATAAACAGGCCAATTTTTTTTACATAAAGGTACACATGGTCAGCCAAAGGTACTGGTTGACTCTAATTTTTCCTTTCAAAGATCGTAGGCATATACCTCTTAAGGTATTTGCCATTATTGGGGTAATCATGTAATTGGCCACTAAGATACTTTAACATGTAAGCACCTCCATTTAGGACTTGATGGACTATGTATGTCCCTTCCCATTTATGAGACCACTTCCCATATTTTCTATCAATCTTACTCACTGGCAGAATAACTTTCCAAGCTAAATCTTCTTCGGCAAAAGATTTTGGCTTTACCATTTTTGTTATAGAACCTCATTACCTTTTTCTTGTGAGCTATGATGTGATCCAGAGCATCCAGCCAGACTTCATCCAAGTCTTCTAACTCTATCAACATTGCTTGAGTATAATTAACAGGAGTTAGATTATTTTGGAATGTAACTCTGGCCAATTTAACCTTCATTTCCCTAGGCAGAACAACATCATATCCATAAGTTAGCATATATGGTGTGATTCCTGTCTGTTCTTTTTGAATGTCTATAGGACCATAGAGCCTCAGATAACTCATGCCATCCTCTAACCCTATCTTTGATCATTTTTTCAATGATTTTAATTAAAATCTTGTTGGATGACTCAGCCTGGCCATTTACTTGTGCATAATATGGTGTAGAGGCTGACATATGGATGTTCATATTGTGGCCGAATTGTAACACATCAGCTGCCCCAAACACTGTTCCATTGTCTAAAACAAGTGTTTTTGGAATTCCAAATCTGTGGACAATGCATTGTTCTATAAAGTTAATCACTATTTGTTGATCAACTGATTTATAAGCTTTGGCCTCAACCCATTTATTAAATAATCTGTAGCAACAATCACCCAGTGATGGTCTTCGCTTGATAGTGGATTAACTTTACCAATAAGGTCAAGGCCCCATCCTCTGAATGACCATAATTTGATGATTGGCTGTGATGACTACAAATGTGTACCACTTTAAATTTACCACTTATAACAATAGTATAAATCAATGTAGAATAATGCTATAGTAAGGGGTTATCGAACCACAAAGATTGCTAGTTTATGGCAACCAAAATTGTAAAATTACTTTTTAATTTGATAAAAGAGATGATAGTTTGATTGGTTTGTCATTTAAACTATGAATTGAAATTGCATAAAAATAGTAAATAAAATGAATAAAATGGATTAAACTTATAGAGAGAAGGCTAGGGAATTGACTTCACCAAAACCTCATAAACATGCTAGCTTGAACTCAACTTGGGGATAAACAACTATGTATTAAAAACGATGTGTAAAAGTATAAAATAACCACAATATCTTCAAGAAAATCATACATTTCAGGACTAAGCATAACCCATCTTTGGTTGGCATAGCTCATCCACCTAAATTAGGTTATGGTATGAACCATTTTCCCTAGGCATGGCCAATCAAAGTCCTTTAATTGTATGTTACAACACATGAAATCAATTATCTATCATAAATTATCTTCAGTTGGTATGGACCATCTACCTAACTACATTAATCTAAAGGTGTAGCATGCTCCATCTTCCTTAACTATAATCTATATAAAATCTCAATTACATGCCAATATAACTATTTCATAAATTCATTCCCATTGTCACTATAAAAAATTAAGTGCATAATTATATCAATATGATTTCTACGACAAGATAAACATATCAACATCACTATATGTTCAAATGAAATTCACATACATTAATTCAATGTAAACACCTTCTAATTTATGAAATCAAATATATACAAGATGAATCCCTAAATTGAAATAGCAATTACAACATATTTACTTAGTCTAGGTTACATCAACTCCCTAAGAAAGGAGTTAGTTCTTTATGGACATGGTAGTAATTTCAAGGATTAAAGAAGAGAAAGATTTCCCTTACAACCCCATTGTTGCAAAATTCAGCATAAAACCCTATAGAAAATCCTCTTTCTCTCTCCCTGTATCTTTTTAGAATCCAAAACTAATTAATTAAAAGCAAGCCTTTGCCCTCTTTTAATCCCAAAATGAGTTTTAAAATAACCCAACTCGTCAAAATTAAAATCCCCATTTAAAATGGAACAAACTTTGACTTATTCAAAATAGGGGCCGTAGGCTTGCGTCTGGACACGAAGCATAGCGTCCGGACGCGAGGTGTAACTGTTTGGCATCTAAACATGAGGTCCTGCGTCCGAACGTAAGGTGTAGCTGCTTGGCTTCTTCTTTTCTTCTATAGTGCTGACTATATCCATTGCATATTTGGGCCATCTCTTCTTGAAAACCACTTGATATTTAGGCCCGATATGACTTGTTCTTCAAAAACCCTTAAAACCTTATTTTTATTCCTTTTTAGCAATTAAACTTGTAAAAACACAAAAACAAAAAAATGAAGATAATCTATATACAAAGATCAAATAATGGGCTTAACTAATGCAATTAAAGGTGCTTAAATTTGCAATATTTGGCACTTCATACTGAGCTTTATGCTCACCCCATTATTTTAACATTTTTTAGGTCACGGGAAGGAAGTAACGGACGACGTTCCTCCATAGGTTTAAATGGGTTAGTGGACTATTTCATCATCTTTTATATTTATGATCTCACTTGTTTTGTACAAGCCTTAGGATGGCATGTACATTAAATATCAACCTTAGAAATTACCATAGTGCCCTTAGACGACCTCGGGTTTGGGTAAGGACCCGGTTATCGATTCGAACCCTTGGGTTCGAGTCGTTAAATCTATCTCATTGAGCTGCAATTTTTTAGTAGAACCGACCTGATCAAGATTGAAATTGAACCTTTTTATGGCCCAAAAGGCACAATGCTCTAATTCAATCGAAAGGTGACATGCCTTACCATTGATGAGCCGATATGGTGACATGCCAATTGGCGTCTTAAACGCAGTTCGGCAAGCCCAAAGTGCATCGTTCAGTCGTAATGACCAATCTTTACAGTCCAGTCTAACCGTCTTTTCAAGGATATGCTTGATTTCCCGATTTGAGACTTCCACTTAACCACTAGATTGAGGATGGTAAGGCATGGAAACCTTATGAGTGATAGAGTACTTAAGGAGGATGGATCGAAGATACCGATTACAGAAATGAGATCCTCCATCACTTAAGAGTGCTCTAGGTGTACCAAACCGACTGAATATGTTCGTTTGAATGAACTGGATCACTGTAGTGTGGTCATTGGTTATGGTTGCCACAGCCTCTATCCATTTAGATACACAATCCACCGCTAGGAAAATATAAACATAACTATAAGAAGATGGAAATGGTCCCATAAAATCTATTCCCCATGCATCAAAGATTTCGATAATTAGAATTGAGTTCAATGACATCATATCCCTTTTAGTCATGGCCCCAAGCTTTTGGCATCGCTCACAAAACTTGCAAAAATTATAAGCATCCCTAAATAATGAAGGCCAATAAAATCCACTTTGAAGGACTTTAGATGAAGTCTTTTTGGCACTGAAGTGTCCTCCACATTCAAAAGTGTGGCAGAATTTCAAAATATTTTGGACATCAGATTCAAGATTGCATCTCCAGATTATTTGATACGGGCAATACTTGAATAATTCTGAGTCTTCCTAGAAGAAAATTTTGATTTAAGTGAAGAACCGGTCTTTCTCTTGCTTAAACCATTGAGATGGAATTTTTCTAACCGCAAGATAGTTAACAATGTCAGCAAACCAAGGAGGTGACACATGAGAAATTTAGAACAGTTGCTCATCCGGAAAGGAATCATGAACTGGAGAAAAATCAGAAGTGTTCTCAATAAGAAGCCTAAAAAGATGGTCTGTGACTACATTGTCAGTTCCTTTCTTGTCCTTAATCTCAATGTGGAACTCTTGGGGCAAGAGTATCCAACGAATAAGTCAAGGTTTGGTCTCTTTCTTTGCAAGTAGATGCCTTAATGTGACATAATCTGTGAAGACAATGACCTTGGATCCAAGAAGATATGAACGGAATTTGTCCAAGGTATAGACAACTGCTAGCAACTCTTTTCTCAGTGGTTGTATAATTCAATTGAGCATCTAAGAGGCCTGCTAGCGTAGTAAATGGTATGAGGAGTTTTATCTACACGCTGGCCCAAAAAGCACCTAATGCATAATCTGATGCATCGCACATGATCCCAAAGGGAAGAGACTAATTAGGTGGTTTCATGATTGGGGTAGAAGAGAGTAGTGAACGGAGCTTCTTAAAAGCTTCCAAACATGCTTCATCAAAGTTAAAATTAGTATCCTTAGCAAGAAGATGGCATAAAAGGTGAGATATCTTGCTAAAGTCTTTGATGAAACAGCAATAAAAGCCAACATGACCAAGAAAAGATTGAATTTGTCTCACCGAAGAGGGAGGAGGAAGGTTGTGAATTAATTCAACTTTTGGCTTTTCGACCTCAATCCCTCTTTTAGAGATAATGTGTCCCAAGACAATCCATTCTTGTACCATAAAGTGACTCTTTTCCCAACTTAAGATCAGATTTGTATCCTTACATCTTTGAAGCACAAGAGACAGATTATGGAGACAAGAGTCAAAAGAAGATCCAAAGACAAAAAAATTGTCCATGAATACTTCAAGAAATTTTTCGACCATATCAAAAAATATGGACATCAGGCATCTCTGAAAAATGGCCGGTGTATTACATAACACAAAGGGTATGCCACGATAAGTGAAAGTTCTAAAAGGACAAGTGAATGTGATCTTCTCTTAATCTTCAGGATCTACAACCACTTGGTTATAGTTAGAATAACCATCAAGAAAAGAATAATAACTTTGGCGGACTAATCTTTCTAGGATTTGATCAATGAATGGAAGTGGAAAATGATCTTTCCTAGTTACAGAGTTAAGTTTTCGGTAATCTATGCACACACGCCAACCAGTGGTTGTGTGGTGTGGCATAAGTTCTCCCGCTGAATTTTCAACAACGGTGAGGCCGGACTTCTTTGGAATAACTTAAGTGGGGCTTACCCACTTGCTATCTGAGATAGGGTAGATGATCCCCGTATCTAATAGCTTGATTACCTCTTTCACGACAGCCTCCTTCATGTTAGGATTCAATTGGCGCTACACCTCTTGGGAAGATGTCTCGTCTTTCTCCAAAAGAATGCGGTGCATGCAAATGGAGGGGTCAATTCCTTTTAAATCAACCACTAACCAACCAATAGCTTCTTTGTACTCTTGTAGCACCGCTAAAAGGCTACTTTCTTGGTCTTTGGAAAGATCCGATGCAATCATGACCGGAAGAGTTTTGTTTAAACCAAGAAATACATACTTGAGATTAACCGGGAGTGGCTTTAACTCAAGTTGAGCTAGAGATTTCAGCGAAGGAACGAGAGGTGTGCTGGAAATTAATGGAAGAGGTTCTTTTGGAACTTTCCAAATGGGAAAGTCCGAGATTGCATTAGCATCAAGCAAAGAGTTGAATTCACGAATAGATTGATCAATATCGTAATTTTCGAAGTCAAAATGAGCCAAGCAAGTTTTAAGAGGATCTTGACTTAAAATAAATGGGAGAGATTCTTTGACCATTTCATCGATGATGTCAAGAGAGAAGCACTCATATTACCCCTGAGGATGTTGACAAGCACTAAAAATGTTGAGTTTCACCTTCATATTTCTAAAAGAAATATCCATCACCCCGGTTCGAAAATTAATGGAAGCATTATCTGTAGCTAAGATGGGTCGACCAAGGATCACAGGAATATGTTTTATTGGATTATGGACCGGTTCAGTACCTAGAACCACGAAGTCTACTGGGAAGTAGAAATTGTCCACTTTGATGAGTACATCCTCAATGATACCACGAGGTTGTTTTACAGATCTATCCACAAGTTGCAAGACAACCGAAGTGGATTTGAGTTCTCCTAACCCAAGTTGCAAGTATACTGAGTAAGGAATCAGATTTACACTTTATCCTAAGTTAAGGAGGGCCTTTTCTATCTCATTGACTCCAATGACACAAGAGATTATCGAGGCACCCGGATCCTTAAACTTCGGAGGTGTATTATACTGAATAGTAGGACTTGCTTGCTCAATTAACCTCACCTTCTTGGGAATATTGCTCTTAGAAATGCATTTTTTAGTTCACAAATCTTTAAGAAATTTTGCATAAGGTGGAATTTGCTTAATGGCATCAAGGAGAGGAATGTTCATCTTTACTTGCTTAAAGACTTCAAACATTTCCTGAATTTTATCGCCCTTTTTCCCAAAATATGTGGACTCTATGAGGAATTGAAGAAAAGGAGCCTTGGGCTTATAAGATGTCTCAACATTTTGGATTGGTAGATTTGGAATTTCTGGACTAACTTTCAGTTTTTTGTATGAAGAAGTTGAATCCTTGGGAGCAAGAGTTTCAATTTTTTCATCAACCTTATTGTCCACAATTCTTCCACTCCGAAGTGTGGTGATTGCTTCAACTTGCTCAAGATTTGTTCCACTCGGAGGAGTGATTTCATCAATCATATATTGCCCTTTCGGGTTCACCACAGGTTGAGCTGGAAGTTTCCCTGTATCTCTCTTGTGAAGTTGATTCACAAAATTGGCCAATTGTCCCAGTTGGATTTCAATGTTGGCTATTGATGGGAATGAGTACTAACCAATTGCACATTTTATTGCATACGACTAATGGCAGCCATTATCTGCTTATTGGAGTTTACTAACTCATCCCTTTGGGATTGTTGAGGAGGAACATGAATTTGATTAGAAAAGCTCGCATTATATGAATGAGGACGGTAGCTTGAAGAAGTTTGAAATGGCCTGTTCATGGACTGAGAATTAGATTGAGTTGATTGCCCATGACCTTGAAATGATGAATTTTATGGGGTTTGTGGCGTCCATGAGAAATTTGGATGATCTCTCTAACCCGGATTGTAAGTATTGGAATAAGCATTATTTCCAAGGCGATAGAACATGGCATTGGCTTCTTTTGGCATACCTTCAGAAAATTGTTCCGATGTGGGGCAATCTTCTCCATTATGAAAAGTACTCGTGCAATTTACACACATAGCACTGGATGAAGAATTTTGAGAAGATGAGAGATGTGGTGCCACAAGTTGAAAAACTTTGTGGGCTATGGCATGCACTTGAGAAGATCCTTCCCTAAGAGTCTGTGGTTGGCACGGATTTGAGGGTATCACCACATTACATGTAAAATCTCTACGAGAACTATGTTACATAGAATTTTTGCTTATGTTCTCAAGTAGAGTCCATGCATCATCTAGATTTTTGGACATGAACATGCCCCCACACGAAGAATCAATTAATTATCTATGTGGTTCTGTTACACCATCATAAAAGGCTTGCACCAATTGCACTTTGGAATTTGGTGGTGCGGACACTTCCTTAGAAAATCTTGAAGTCTTTCCCACGTCTCATAGAATATTTCCCCATCAACTTGGGAAAAGCTAAGAATGGATCGATGTATTTGGTTGGTCTTATTCACAGGATAATATTTTTTAAGGAATTCTTGTCGCAATTGGACCAACGAAGTGATGGAATTCGTAATAAGAGAGTTCAACTGTAACGACCCGGTTATTTACCTCCCTTTCCTTTTTCCTGAAAATTTACGAATGAATTTTTTTCGTTTAATTTTCTTTTCTGAGCTCTATTTCGTGTTGCTTAGTGTCATCTCGAGTGCTCAGAATTGGTTTCTGAGACTCATTCATGTGAATTGACAACTTCCTTTGAGAACCGAGTCATTTTCGCATTTTCACTTTTCGGACACTATGCGCCTTTCGTCCTTTTCCTTGTTTCATCTTTTTCCCTATTCTACCTTTTCCCCATTTGTCACATTGTTGGCACAACCTCACTTCTCATGCTCGGAGTTGGTTGTTGACTTTACATGCCTTTATCTTGAGTCGTTTCCTTGAAATACGTATCTTTACTTTTGCAAAAAAGTACTCTGGTTGCTCCCGGTGTCCATATGGGAATGGATGCACAATTCTTCAGAATCTTTTTCATTTCTTGGGGTGTTTTTCATAAATATCTTTGAAAGATATTTTATTTTAGGGGTATCTAAGAAAATATCTTTTGGAAGATACTTTCATTCTGGGGAAGTTTCGCAGTTATCCCTTTTTGTAGGGGTCATTGTGCAACTAACGAAAGTTATTACAAAAATGTCTCGTCTGGAGCCTGGATCCTCGTACGGGATTCATTTTCACATTTCATCGAGTCGTGGACACTTAAAATTCCATTCTGGTCATTTTTCTCCAGTTTCAGAGTTTCTGGACCCGGTTGCCGCCGAACTTGTTCGGGGCATAACTTTCTGCTCGGGACTCAGTTTTTGACGCCGTTTCTTCTGTTATTCATATTTTCTTATTTTGAATCTTTTTTATTCACATATTTTTACCGTTTCAGCATGTTTGCCCAAAATTCACTTTTCCGGACCCAGCGGGGCCCTTTCGGGGCACTTTTGGAGACTTACTATAAATAGAAAGTCTTAAAGTGAAAAATCACTCTTCTCTACCTCTTGGCCAAAAGCCATGGGAGCTCCTTGGCTGCCACCCTTTCTCCTTCTCCTCCACTTGATTTCCTTGGTAGAAATCCTTCGGCCTTTACATTTATTGTTCCCCTCGACGTGTTCTACCATTCCCCCTTATTAGAATTCATTTCTGACCATTTCTTGAGTTTGGGTTTAAAGTCAAGTTATGATTTTCATGGGGCTTCCTTTAGATTCATGTACATCGTGTTGTCCCCGACAAAACCCTTCGGTTTCGGCGAATTCAGAATACTTTTTTTTCAGTAGGGATTTCATCTCAAATTGAGGTAGGGGGTGTTATAATTTAAATTCTTATTATATTACATGCTTGTGATGCTTATGCAACTTGATTACATGCTTGGATGTAAAATCTAGATATTTTATTATTATTATTATTTTTTTGTGAAGGATTTAATTTTCCCGATTGTCCATACCTTTGTTTAATCATGTGGCATGATAAAATATTAACCCTTGATATGTAGATTGACATATATTAAATCTGGATTATTTGGACAAGTAATAAAGATTTTATTTATTATTTATCTTGAATAAATTATTAAATCATGTGGTCTTATCTAGCTTTAAATCAACATGTGATAACATATTATAATAGGCCTTAGCATGCTCTTCGACATAGATTAATTTGGAAGAAATCGGAGAAGTTTTGAAATCTAGTAATATTTAATTAATTAGATTAATTAAATTGCTCCGAGTATACTATTCACTCCATTGGAAATTCGACTTGAAATTCTTGACGTACATGCCGTATAGTTTCACATATATTAAATTTATAATATTTGATTAGGTTTTGAACCCTTTCATTTATTATTTTTCTTGTATTAAAGTTTAATACTCAAGGCCGTAACTTACATGAAATGTACTTGTATTGTGTTCTTAAATCAAGTTATGACATGTTGTATAACATATATTAAATTGAGGTCATTTGGATGACTTTCAAAATCTAGAGATTTTAATTAAATGAAATAATTAAAATCCATTTAATGGTTCTATGCACTTAATTAAGTTTCTAACCTTATATTCATGATTGTCTTGATAAGTTCCTTCACATGTATTACATGGAGCATAATCGGATAAGTTTGAGACTTACATTTACTTGTTTTACTTGTATGGAACTTAGTTCACTTAGTTGTAACTTGTATTCCATGGAACTTTTAGCCTTTCACATGTAACTAGACCCCGTGTATCTTGGTTTTATTAATGTACTTAATGAACTTGCATCATTGTCTTGGAATGATTTAATTATCCATGTATTGCTTAGTAAATAATTAAATCATTAATCTTATACTTGTGGTATTTTTGCATCGATGGATTTTATGTGATATATATCCTAGTTTGTAGTCTATTTAGATGTATAATATGATTTCTTGACATTTCACATGCCATGTTATTTGAGAACTTAAGGCATAACTTGTTTGTTTCCAAAATCTTGATTGTGCACGAAACGTGTTTAATGCATTACTTATGTCTTAATGCTATCTTGACTTGCACAACTTGTTAATTTTGGAAACTTGGTAATATCAATCAAGATTGACATAGCCAGGACCTGGTTCTAGTACGGGGGAATGTCCCTCTACACTACAGTGCGTACTTGGGGAAGGTACCCATGGGTTAGTAACCCTAAAGTGATCCCAAGATTCCGGTTTTCTATATTACGCACTAGGGGAAAGGTACCCATGGGTTAGTAGCCCTAAATTGATCTCAAGAGTACTATTTTAATCCGGGCGATATCCAAGTTTCCACATTGGTTGATTTCACTCTTTAAATTTCAAGTTGCTATTCCTTGAAGATTTAAACCTGTCGTGTATGTGAAATGCACCAATCTTGTCTCATTGCATAGATTTTATGCTTCATTCGTGATTTAACTCCTTAAATTTTAAGTGTTGTATTCCTTGAAGATTTAAAACACTTTTTGTGTTATGTGGTAGATTCTACCCATGTTTAAATGCATAGATATTATGCCTTGCTCCTGACTCCATGTATCTTCTTTTTCGTGTTTTATGGAATATCCCATCTTTGTTTAATTACGTAGATATTATGCATTATCCTTGATGTCATGTGTAACTCTTTTTGTGTTATGTGAATGGTTCCAACTTTGTCTAATAGCATAGATATTATGCCATGTTCTTGATTTCGTGTACTAACTCTTTCGTGTTAATTGGAATGCTCCAATCATGTTAATTGTATTGATAATGCAATTCATGTTAATCTATGTTCTAGTATCCTTTTGTCGTGTTGTATTGAATTATTCCAAGCTTTGCTTAATTGTATTGATAATGCAATTCATGTTAATCTATGTTCAAGTAACCTTCTTGCCATGTTCTTGGAATATCCCAACTTTGACTTGTGTTATATGTGTATATATATCTTAATTCTTATTGTTTATACTCCATGGTAGCTTAGGATGATCCCTGAGTCTAATCTTTGACATAGACGTTAGGTGGCATGATCCCTTTTGAACTATATCATGTTAGTCCTAAAAATCTCTAAAGAAATCGAGTCGATGCATGCTCATCCCCTACGAATAAACTTGATAGTCTTGTTTATTCACCCCGAAGTTACTGGATGTCTTGCAAGTAAAGAAGCTTTGTTGTGGGATACACAACTCTCATAGACATGCTAGAAGTCTTGAAGTATTTTTGATGACATTGAATATGCACATGTTAGTATATCATGTTTACTTTTGTTTATTTTGATAAAAATTGTATTATGTGCTTAAGAACACTTTTTGGTATTCATTCTATGTGTGTAATATGTGGCCAAGGGCCAAACTTCATTTGTAATCCATGTATATTAAAAAACGTAGAATTTTGCCTTTAATGAGAAAAGCATGAAAACTTAGGTTTCAATATATCATTTTCGCACCGGTGTGTGCATTGTGTATGTAATTCATCCTTTAGCATTCATTTGCCATATGTGAGGTGTGGCCAAGGGCCAAACACCATTTAGTTTTCATTTTTGCATTTCAATTCACATATTGCATTTTGGTCTAAAATAGTAGAAACCGAGCCTTTAAGGGTTCATTTTCAAATTGGGTGGTGGAAAATGTGTTTCGGCACCTCCACCAGGTCTCATTTATCTTGTATAAAGTGTGGCCAAGGGCCAAACGGTCATTTAAAACCATTTTCTAATTTTAGTTTTCAAATTTCCCATTGTTAGTTTATTTTTGCCTTTTTGGCCGTTGGGTAGTCAAATTTTGCATCGGTGGTATTTTTAAATCATGGACCATTGTAGCACATCCTAATAGGTAAGTTACACTTGCGTGCACATTCGTTTCATCCTAGAAATGCATTTAGGGCCAAATGCATACTTGGTGCAAAGTTGCATTTTCTGAGTTTTTGACCCTTTACTGATCTAGGGGCATTTTAGGCATCTTACAGTGTGTTTTTTTCATGTTCTCCTAGCGAAGCCAGGTAGAAAACTTGATTTCGAGAGGGGTTTCTTTTTCGTGTTTTTTCAGAAAAATTCGTTTGGTAGCCCATTTTCGCTCTCAGTTGTGGGCAGATTCTGAAAAATTTCATATAGCAGTTTTTTGGGTCCATCTTGACCTACGCTGTTCAAGGGGCATTTTAGGGACTTTACATTGTGTTTTTTTTTTGTTTCTTCCGCATTGTCGGGGTAGAAAACGAGATTTTAAAGGGGTGGTTTCTTCTTCGTGTTTTTCCAGAAAAATTAGTTTAAGGGTCCGTTCTTAGCCTCAGTTCTGGAAAAAAAAAAAATCAAATGTTGCTTACTGTAAAAACACTATTCCTGCCCAAATTTCTTACCCGGAAAATAAGTTATTTTTTTTGAAACTTTGAGGCTTTATATCTTCATCATCCGAACTCCAAATCAAGTGATTTTTGAGTCTAAGTTTATTAAATTTTGCTTTTTCTATCCAACGGTATGTACGGTTACATTCAATTCTCCCTGAAAGGACTATTTTACCCCTCATCAAGTACCCTTGCCGCATTGATTTGAAACCCAAAAGTCTAGTTTTTTGTAACTTTGACGTTTCATATCTTCTTCATCCGGACTCCGAATCAAGAGATTCTTGAGTCTAGATTGATTAGTTTTTCCTTGTCTATCTAATGGTATTCTCAGTTGCATCTGGTTTTGTCTAAAAAGACTAATTTACCCCTTATAAAGTACCATTGCCGCACTTGTTTTAAAAACCCAAAAGTTTGATTTTATGAAACTTTGGAGTTTCATATCTTCTTCAACCGGACCCCGAATCATGTGACTCTTGAGTCCGTCTTGGTTAATTTTTCATTGTCTTTCTAGTGGTGTGCTCGGTGGCACCGGAGTCCATACTTTCAAAAATGACTATTTTGCCCCTGGGGCTTATTTGTCATATTTTTGATCTTTTGCTTCTGCATCAGTTCTCATTGAGTTCCACGACCTCATGGAAGGTCACTTTGATTTCTTAGAGTCTTATTTTCTGTTTTCGCTTCGGCATATCGGATCCGTTATCAGGTCAATATTCGGTTCATCACAGGACACGCTAGCCCAAAAAACCAGGGTTGTCACATCAACCAATACTTTGCTCTATCTTTCAAAGAGAATGGGAAGAAAAGTATATGAAGTGCATCTTGGGGGAAGTCCCTCATCTTGATGGTAGAGTAGATTTCTAAAAACTCATCAAGATGCTTGTAAGGATCCTCATTATCAAACCCATGATATGTTGGAAGCATTTGAATTGTGGTAGATTTGATCTCATAATGATGAGCCTCAATATTGGGCATGGCAATGCATGATGGAGATGTATATGTTGAGGGTACAAAGCGATCCTTTAGAGTCAATGGGGCTAAATTTTCATTTTCGGCTCTAGGATTTTCAACTCTAACATTTTCAAGATTATCTTGTTCATCAGCCATATTGTCTACTTCAATTTCAAGTTCTCTTATAGTTTCAGGATCCCTAAGGTTTTTTCTTTGTTGCCTAAGAGTTCTTTCAAGTAAAGCAATATCAATTGGTTCCTCAAGATATGGTAAAGATGATGACTTACGATTTACCATCAACTAACAAACACAATAATCATAACAACCCTTCACCAATACATCCACATACATTGATCCCTTTATCCTCAATTCAACAATAATGAAAACAGATTAAATTGGCCGTGACAAGAACCTATGCTCTAGAAAAAATAGGAAATTGCAATAGCCTCGACAAAGGCCAAACAATGAATAAACTAGAAACTTCAAAAACTTACCCAAAGTCCTTAATACTTCAAATTTTGCAATTAAATCACCTGGAAAGTCTTTAGTCCTTAGTAACACAAAAACATCAAAAACATAAAAATATATATAGAATCAAACACAAAGTAATTTTTAAACTTTGATTACAAAACCATACGCAATTTCCCAGCAATGGTGCCAAAAGTTGATGGCTACAAATGTGTACCACTTTAAATTTACCACTTATAACAATAGCATAAATCAATGTAGAATAATGCTATAGTAAGGGGTTGTCGAACCACAAGGATTACTAGTTTATGGCAACCAAAATTGTAAAATTACTTTTTAATTTGATATAAGAGATGACAGTTTGATTGGTTTGTCACTTAAACTATGAATTGAAATGGCATAAAAATAGTAAATAAAATGAATTAAATGGATTCAACTTATAGAGAGAAGGTTAGGGAATTGACTTCACTAAAACCTCATAAATATACTAGCTTACGCTCAACTTGGGGAGAAACAACTATGTATATAAAACGATGTGCAGAAGTATAAAACAACCACAACATCTTCAAGAAAATCATACATTTCAGGACTAAGCATAACCCATCTTTGGTCGGCATGGCTCATCCACCTAAACTAGGTTATGGTATGAACCATCTTCCCTAGGCATGGCCTATCAAGGTCCTTCAATTGTATGTTGCAACAAATAAAATCAATTATTTATAATAAATTATTTTCAGTTGGTATGGACCATCTACATAACTACATTAATCTAAAGGGGTAGCATGGTCTGTCTTCCTTAACTATAATTTATATAAAATCTTAATTACATGCCAATATAACCATTTCATAAATTCATTCTCATTGTCACTATAGGAAATCAAGTGCATAATTGTGTCAATATGATTTCTAAGACAAGATAAACATATCAACATAACTATATATTCAAATGAAATTCACATACATTAATTCAATGTAAACACCTTCCAATTTATGAAATCAAATATATATAAGATGAATCCCCAAATTGAAATAGCAATTACAACATATTTACTTGGTCTAGGTTATATCAACTCCCTAGGAAGGGAATTAGTTCTTCATGGACATGGTAGCAACTTCAAGGATTGAAGAAGAGAAAGATTTTCGTTGCAGCCCCATTGTTGCAAAACTTAGCATAAAACCCTAAGGAAAATCCTCTTTCTCTCCCTGTATCTTTTTAGAATCCAAAACTAATTAATTAAAAACAAGCATTTGCCCCCTCTTAATCCTAAAATGTGTTTCAAAACAACCCAACTCGTCAAAATTCAAATCCCCACTTAAAATGGAACAAACTTTGACTTATTCAAAATAGGAGGCCCGTAGGCTTGCATCCGGACGTGAAGCATAGCATCCGGACACAAGGTGTAATTGCATAGCATCCGAACATGAGGTCTTGCGTCCAGACTCAAGGTGTAGCTGCTTGGCTTCTTCTTTTCTTCAACAGTGTTGACTATATCCATTACATATTTAGGTCATCTCTTCTTGAAAACCACTTGATATTTAGGCCCGATATGACTTGTTCTTCAAAAACCCTTAAAACCTTATTTTTATTCCCTTTTAGTAATTAAACCTGTAAAAACATAAAAACACAAAAATAAAGAGAATTTATATACAAAGATCAAATAATGGGCTTAAGTAATGCAATTAAGGGCACTTAAATGTGCAATATTTGGCACTAATCAGGCTGTAATTATTTTACTTGAACATTCTGAATTGGCCCATGTTTTTGACAGACCTGACAGCCTTTTGTATAATCTATGCAATCCTTTCTCATCCTTGACCAATTATATCCGTACATTCAAATTATCCATCTCATTTTAATCCCTGCTTGATGGGTCCCACAGCTGCCTTCATACACCTCGGCCATAACCTGAAGTGGTTCTTCTTTACTTATACATTGAAGTAAGAATCCATCTTCAAGGCCTTTTATGTATAGATCCCCATCAAGGAGTAAAAAATTAATTGTTTTCCTTTTGACACTTCTATCAGCCTTGATGTTTGGATTTCAGAGAAACATTATGAATGGTATTCTCCAATCATCATCAACTAAATCTTCTTTATCAATTACCCAAGAAACAGCCAACATAGTATTTCATAGTTTGGCTGATGGCAAGGATCTTCATGTCATCTTTATTAATTGATATTCTACTTTAGCTGGTACTCTGATTCTGGAAGCTGCTTGGGTCATGTTATTAGCCTGCTTATTTTGTCCTCTCGGCCAGAACTTAAGTTAAAAAATATCAAATTGATTAATCAATGAAGTAGCCAGAGAATGAAACAGCCTTAATTGCCAACTTAAGCATTTGAAATCTTCAGTAATTTGACTAAGTACAAGGTTATAAGTGCTTTTAGGACTGCCTTCTGCTGCTGCCTCTTTTTTTACAACTTTAACAGCTATTTCAATTAAAATTTCCAGGCCGATTATAAGTGTTTTTAGGACTGCCTTCTGCCTCTGCCTCCTCTGCCTCCTCAGCTGCCTCTGCCTCTAGGACTGCCTCCTCCTCTAGTCTCTTAATAAGAGCATTGTAGCTCTTATTCTAGTCCTTCTTGCCATTGTGGCAAGCCCCTGTCTCAGGATGCTTCTCCAGGTGAAAAGAATAATGATGGTCCCGGAGTATCTGAGTGATCAAGTGTGCGAAAGGGACGAACTTAGCCCGCTTGGGCTTGCTCTTATTGATGAAGGGGTCGTAGAACTTCATCATGATAGTCCAATAGAAGGCAGGGACTAAGAACTAATGGCCTATGTATACAGTATACAGGGCTGCTAGAAAATTTGCCCGCCTCTGAATCTTGTGCCCTGCCATAAAAACATTTCAGTACAAGACCGAATCGAAGAACCATAGGCTGTCGGGTAAGTAAGTCTTGGTGGAAAAAGTATCACCGGCACTGGCAGGGCCACTAAAAGCTATGGCTATGGCTGCATAGGGTGGCCTCCAGAGAAATGGATAGTCAAAGCCTAAAGGGCAGGCATGTGGGCACTGGGAGGCTGTAGCTAATGTCTCCACTGTGATATCGATGGGATGCCCATCAATGGTAGTCTACAGGTCTGCCAGGTTACTCGAGGTTGGCAGGAGGTTCTGGTAGAACAATCGAATGAGCCTCAGGTAAACCGGATTGGCCACTTGGGCCAGAATAGAAGAGGTGTTACATCAGTAGATCTCATCATAGGCCCATTTGGTCGTGGCCGACTGGGCAAAGAAACTCTGATCAACTACTGACTCGTGCGCCACTGAAAGGCGCGAAGATCTGTTCTCCACCCTGTCACGAACCACACCGGGCTGTGCCGGTGGTGGTGCTGGAATGGGTGAAGGAGTTGGTGTGGTCTCGGCCTCCTGAGATGATGAAGATGAAAAGGTAGATGCAGAAGAGGAAGAGTGCTTGAGCTAAGCAGGAGCTAGCTCCTCATGCTCTTTTGCTCGCTACCGGACCCGTCAGTGATATGGCCGGTTCGCCGTGGTCTTATACCAAGTCATGGTCTGTAAAAAGAAAGAAACATTTGCAAATGAAGTCAGTAACAGGAACTAATATTTGAAATACAGAATTAAATGCATAATAGATAGAAACATGCTTGTCAGATGAAGATAGACAACTCAGAATATACGTACATGAACCTATCTATGCAAATGGTAATGCAGCCAAGTATAAACATTGAATGTTCAAACATGTGAAACATACTAGACATGATAAGTATGGAATGCAACAAATGTGAAAAATACAGGCATTGGGCATAATTATAATAACATAAACACAAATGAGGGTGTAGGGGCATCAATATGCAAAAGCAATAAAGTTCAATCGATTATGAAAAAGATGGGATCGATCCAAGTTGGATCGATCATGAAATAAGTTGGATCAATCGTACCATTATAGAGCATCGTACTAGTTCGATTGATAGAACCTGTGGAAAAACATGAATAGTCACGTATCTATGACGTGGATAACACGGGGCATCCAAAAATGGTCTCGTGACCCCCTCTACACCTCAACAAATCACAAATGGTCATTTAAATCGGCACGTGACCCCCGAAATCAAATTTAGAAACAAAATATATACACATATATACATATATATACACATGTTTTTAAGTTAAACATGGCAACAAAATCAAATATGGAAGCTCAAAATCGAAGCATGGCAACATGTAACACTAGATTGAACTTCAAAAATGGAAAATAAAATGAAGAGCTTACCAAATAGGAGGAGAGAAGTAGACCGAGAGAGAGAGAAAGAGATTGAGAGTGGGGGAAGGAAGCTTTGAAGCTTTAAAAGTCGCCGGAGTGTCGTCGGAGGTGGGGAAGATGAAGGAAAGACGCCAGGAGGGAGAAAGGGTTTTGGATCGATGTAAGAATCGATCCAAATGACCCTTGGGTCAATTTTTTAAAACTAATCCCGACATGTTCGATCGATCACCGAGGTGATTCGATCGATCACCGAGGTGATTCGATCGATCAAAAATGGATCGATCATGAAGATGAATGGATCGATCGAAACCACAAGACAACAAAATTATTTTGAATTTTTTGAAATTAAAAATATATTTGGATCTTTGAAATTTTTTTTTATTTTGAAAATATTTTTGGATTTTTGAAATTTGAAATTGAAAAGTCAAAGTCAAATGAGAGAACACAGATCGATCAAATAATGATCGATCTCAATCGATCCAACAGGTAAAAACCTGCCGAGATCTTCAAACGATACACAGAGAGATGATTTTTCTAAGTTTCACAAATTTTTCTAAGTATGGAATTGAGATCAATCCAAGGGAAAACTAGATCGATCGAAGAATTCTTGGATCGATCTGAGAGAAAATTTGTACGATACACATAGAGATGAACTATGCAGGGAATATTCGTACGATGGAATAGAGAAATAGGAATATGCAAAGATTGTGTTCGATCGATCAAACTTCCTTTTGTGATCAATCGAATAGACACTAAATGCCTAATTCGAAGATGAAAGAGCATGCATTTCCTATCAAAGCCCTAAATAATGTTTATGATCCAAGAATATATCTAGACGATGCAAGGAATGAAAGTAAAATAGAAATGAGGGAGGAATAGGGTTGTAAACCCTACGAATCATTAGTGTTTAACGTCTCTAACAAGACGTTGGGCTCTTTTAGCCCGGATAAAAAATCTTGTTATGCATCCCCTCCTTGATGAGGCGAAATAGCTTTTGAACCCCACACAATAAACTATTCCCTGGGGAACTTGTTGGATTTGATTCAAATGGAGTTGATGGTCCTTTGTCAAACAAACCCTTTGGCTTCCATACCCTTGCAACACTTGGCTTTGAAACACTTCTCTTTAAACTCTCTTTTGAAAACAAATCATTTGAAATTTCATTGCCAAGCAAAGACTCATGGCTTTCAAGTTCATTTTCAGTGTATTTTTTAACAACACAAATTTTTTCATGGTTGTCAAAAGAATTGGGGTTGGATTGAAAATGTTCAGCTTTACCTTAATTTGCCCAAATAAATTTTTCATAATCCCCATCCTACAATTTATGTTAGCATTAGTAATTGCCAAGAAGGGACGGCTAAGGATAACAGGAATTTGGCTCATAGGGTTTGCGACTGTTTCCGTGTATTTTTCAACAACACAAACTTCTTCATGCTTGTCTAAAGAATTGGGGGTTGGATTGAAAATGTTCAACTTTACCTTAATATGCCCAAATGAAATTTTCATAATCCCATCCTACAAGTTATGTTGGCATTAGCAATTGCCAAGAAGGGACGGCCAAGGATAACAGGAATTTGGCTCATAGGGTTTGCGACCGGTTCCGTGTCAATGACTACGAAATCGACTGGGAAAATGAACTTATCAATTTTGATTAACACATCCTCAATTATACCCCAGGGCTTTTTAATGGATCGGTCGGCTGTTGCATCACTACTGACGTCGGTTTTAAATCTCCTAAGCCCAATTAAACACACACCAAATATGGAAGTAGGTTCATACTTACTCCCAAATCAAGAAGAGCTTGATTAATGACATGGTCACCAATGATGCAAGAAGTAGTAGGTGAATCGGGTCTTTGAATTTTGGAAGTGTGTTATGTTGCAAAATGAAGCTTGCTCGGTCAAAGCAACCTTTTTTAGTGCTTGGCTCTTGTTCTTCCTCTTAAGGGTGCAAAGATCTTTCAAAAACTTGGCATAAGCGGGAATTTGTCTAATTGCATCCAAGAGAGGAAGATTGATCTTCACTTGCCTAAACACATTGATTATCTCATTTACTTTGCCTTATTATTTTTCAAGAGAATTAGATCCTTTTAAGGCATCTAAAAATTGAGCTTTTGGCTCACAAACTTTGTCAAAATCCTTTTTCACAACTTTGTCAACACAAGAATTTTTCAAATCATATTTCAAATCATTGTCAACAAAAGAATCTTTCACATGTAATAAAGGAGGAATATGATGTGAGACGGGACAGGTGTCAACTTTTGGTTGCAGCGGTTCACTCTCTTCATTTTGAATACCAACTTGATTATCCACAATCCTTCTACTTCTTAAAGTAGTCACCGCATTCACATGCTTAATTGTGTGGCCTTTCGAAGAGGAATTGGTTTCTATAACAAATTGTTGCTTTGGTGATGGGTTTAAAGGCATTTTCCCCTTTTCCCTAGCATTCAATATACTAGCTATTTTGCCCAACTTGGGTTTCTAGCTTCGCAATGGATTGGGAATGAGAATGAAGTAATTAGGTGTTTGCCTCTAAAGTACCCAAAGCTATCAACAATTTTTCCTCAAATGCGGGATTCCTTGAGTTCCCTTGAGAATATGAAGATTCGTTTGGAAAATGAGTGTTTGAAAATTAGTTTCCATGTGGTGCTTGGTATGACGATCTATAACCTTGGGAGCCTTGGCTTTGCATTGGGGGCGGAACTTACTATCCTTGAAAACCACTTTGGAGAGGGTTTGAGCCTTCCTCTTGGCTCTCCCAAGAGAAGTTTGGATGGTTCCTCCACCCGGCGTTGTAATGGGTGCCATAGGGATTATTCCTTTGGTTGACAAATGCTGCATTCACTTGTTCATGGTGCTCACTTTGCACATATCCATGGGGACAATTGGAAGTAGGATGTAAGACACTAGAACAAGTCATGCAAGTTTCATTGGAATTATAATGAGAATGGTTAGGGGAGGAAGACATTTGATTCACTGAATTATGGTTGATCAAAAATTGATTAAACCTTTGAGACAAAGACTTGACTTCGGCAGCTATGCCATTGGAATTGTTAACTTAATATAAGCCGACATTCTTCTTTCCACCTAGATTTCTACCATTTTTGGAAGATAAAGATCGATGCATTGAATTCTCATTCATGCTCTCATATAGACACCATACATCGTTTTCATGCCTATCAAGATAAGAACCACCCATAGAAACATCAACCATTCCTTTAAAATTATCCGATAAACTTTTAAAGAAAAATTGGACCAATTGTCATTTAGGAATGTCGTGATGTGGACACTTCCTAAGTAAGTCATTTAATCTTTCCCATGCCTCATAAAACAATTCCCCATCCCCTTGAGAAAACTATCAAATTGAGGTTCTCATTGAATTGGTCTTTGAAACTGGATAATACTTTCTCAAGAACTCTTGTTGCATTTCTGCCCAATAAGTTATTGAAAAAGGTCTTAGATTGTCGAACCAATATTTTGCCTTATCTTTAAGGGTGAAAAGAAAGAGTTTGAGTCTTAAAACTTCTTCTGGCAAGTCAGTGTATTTCACAGTGGAACACACTTCAAAAAACTCATCCAAATGCTTGTAAGGTTCTTCACTTGGAAGTCCATGATAATTGGGAAGCATTTGAATGGTTTGTGGTTTAATTTCATAATGGTGTGCTCTAAATGGGGGTAATTGAATGCATGTCGGTGCATTGTACTCATTTGCCACATATCGATCTCTTAAAGCAAAAGGAGGATTCATAATTGGTGGCTCGACACGAGCACCATGATTCACTTGAGCAACAGGAGGTGGAGGTGGAACAAAAATTGGCCGAGGCATTCCCAATGGAACTTGGCCTTGTTTTTGTGGAATGAATGGTCTTGGCATGCCTAATGGTACTTGAATGTTGTCATGATTCACATTAGGGTGGAGGATACCATGTTGGTCAATGTGACCAAGGTCCTCCACATAGTCATCATTTTGCTCATCCATTGATGAAATGGAGTCACAAGACTTACCTTTTCCCCTAGGATTACAAACAATAGATTCAAGATGAGAATCAAGTAAGACAAGAGTAGGATTTAACGACCTATGACCATGCACCATGCATGCACAAACAAAACAATAACTAGTAACAAGCACGTAGCAATCAATTTACCTCCGCAACAAATCAATCAACAAACCTCCACAAACATTTACCCCATACTCCCATGCTTTCAATAATATGCAAAAAAGTAAAATTACCTCCACGCGGGCTCACGATTTATCTAAGAATTTAAAGACTTGCCACTATGCGGGCCGACGATCTAACTAGAGATTGAGTTAGAAAAGTTCACAAAGGGTCTTCAAGCAACTTCAAATTATTTTTCAAGTTATGCTTTGCTTTGCTTTGCAAATTTTTAGATTTTTAGCTTTTTATGCTTTTGATTTGCTTAGCTTAGCTCCTTGCTTTAGAATTTCCCTTTGCTACACTTTCTTTGCTCAATCCACCTTGCCAATCAAGAACAAACACAATAAGTAACCAAAATAAAATAAAATAAAGACACGATCAAAAGAGTACTAATTCCTAATTGTTTCCAAAATACGGCGTTGCCTAATCCCCGGTAACAGCGCCAAAACTTGGTGTGTGTCGAAGCAACAAGCGAAAAAGTGTGTAGTATGGCCAAGTTTGATTTTATAGAATGCCATTACTACCTCTAACTACTAATATAGCTAGGGTGAGTAAGAATCGTCCTAAGGGAAAAGAAGCAGTGTTTGTATGGAGACAATGTTGGATTAGTAGGTCGAGTGATCAAAAGATGGTTTGTTGGTTGAGTTAAACTACAATTTAAACTAAACATATGCAATGTAAAACAACTAAATTAAGTAAGGTGTAGAGAATAGTAGAGAGGAGTCTTGGGTCATAGAGTTCACCACTAAGCATTACCTTCCTAGATATTCAATCTTTGATAGATTAGGGAGAAATTGTGTTGTAAATGAAAGTGTGTGTCATTGATTGAAATGTTAGCATGGATGGCTAAGTAAGCTTACATTGTCTACTCCATCTAGTGAATAGCACAACATATCAAATTAAACCATTAATCCTTCCAAAAGCCCACAATCAATGCACACTCAACAAACTAGAGAAACATACCACTTGCATTCATAAGCATAGAACATCAAACAACAAGAATGGGTTGTCCACCTATCTAAGCAAGTAAGGCATTTACACTACAACTAAGCTAGTGACATGAAAATTAAACTAATTAAACTAAGGTTGTGACACAATCCATCAAGAAATAAGTATGAACCATCAAATAAATCACAAGAGTATTCCATTTAAGCATTATGCCTTGACCATCACTAGATTCACAATATTAGCACACATAAACATGCATCAATGTAACAAAATCTAGAAATAAACACATGAACACCCATTCTAGCATACATAGACATATGAATTGAATTAAATGATCAATTGGAAGTATTAAACTACACAAATCATTGTAGAAACAAGATTTATATATATATATATATATATATATATATATATATATATATATATATATATTAAAGGTCAAGACAAGAATTACAACACTAATCCCTATTAATTACAAATCATCAAAGTAGGAGGCATGCTTGGGGCTAACTCTAGCCCCAAGAAGATGTTTAGCCACTCATTGATGTTGTCATCCAACCCTTAAGGACTATCTCCATGCTAGATATGATCTTCTTCCTCCTGGGTGGAAAACCTAGAAGAGAGGAAGAATTTTCCCAATTTGTGTATTTCTCTCTCTAATCTCTAGCCAAGTCTCTCTCTAACTAACCAACCTTTCTGCTAAAAATAGCCAAAATCCTTATATAGGTAGCTTAAGTGTCACACCTAATGGTTAGACCTCGTGCACTAGGACCTCCCAATGATTGCACTATGAGCACACATTTAATTTGGCTTGAAATTAACTTTTCTCGTAACTTGAGGCAGTTTGATCGACCACGAGGTTGGTTCAATCAATCAAACCATGGCGACACCTTTTTGGAATAAAGACAAGACTGAGATATTTTTGGGAAGAGGACAACAGTGGTAGATGAGGATAAAATCAAAGATATTCGATCGATCGAAGGAATGTTGGAACGATCGAAGAAGGTATTTTGCTGAGGATAAGGACAAAAGGCTGATCCATCTTGGCATGGTTGGAATGATCACTGTGTGATTGATCTAAACTTGTTTCAATTGATCGAAGAATACTTCATTTCACCAATTTGCTTCCACTTTGCTCCTTTCTTCCATTGAGCTTGAGATTGCATCTTTTATGCTCTAATTTAGCTGAATTAACTTATTTTGGGGATAAGTGCTTGAAAAGGGAGATAACATGAAATTAGACTAAAACAGAAAAATAAGATAGAATAAGGTCCTAGAATGTTCAAGCTTAAGGGTTTTAAATGTGCACTTTTCAGTGCTCATCATGAATCCAATCTCGGCCTAAAAAGAGATTATAGGCCACGGTCGAATAAATGATGAAGAAAGCCGTGAAGAAGGTTTTGCCACCAATAGTAATTTCCAAGGGCAGAATACCTTTAGTATTACTAGATCCTCCACTAAAACCACTGATGGCCATGTCGATTAAAACCACATCATCCATGGTCTTACCCAAATTCTTCAAAGTAATTGTGGAATGACTTTTACCACTGACCCATTGTTGACCAATACCCTATTAATTGGCTATCCTTCAACCCATACCTTAACATACAACAGCCTCAACTGTTGTGCCGTGGCCAGAGGTGGTTTTTTAAAGATGATTTTATCAGCCTAAGTTGGTTGGTCTTGAGAGACCAATCTTACCTCGGCCGATGAACCCTTTGAATCATTCTTGATTTTTGATGATTCAGCCTTGTCTTTATGACTGGCTGATGTGACATCCTTATTCATCATTGACTCCATCCTTGCTTCAAACATAGAAGGTAAAACAAATACCTTATTACAATTTACCTCATCCGAGAGGAAACCAAAACTAACTCTGTACTTAGCCGCGTGCTCAAGATCTTGATCTGGCTAATCATCGTTCTCCTCATAAGAGGATGCCACATTTCCAAAAGATATAGCAACATCCATGTCTTTAGCCTCTCCTGGTTCATCTTCCTTGGACGGTTGAACCTGGTCAATTTTAACCTCTTTTCTTCTAAGTTCTATATTCTTCCTTTGCATCCTCCTTTTTTGAGTACGTGTAGGAGGCCGCTTAGGAAACTTCAAATGATTCACTCGAGTCCATCTGCCATGGTCAACCAAAGGAGGTCTGACCATTCTTACACGGCTAGATTCTCTCCCCTTTTGAACCCACACTTCTAACTGCATTACTAGTTTCCTTTTGAAATTTGGATAAGAAAGTTGCTTTGCAGAATTCTATTGGCCGCAGATCTTTCTGACTGAATGTTCTCACTGCCCTTGGTCCATTCTCTCTAAATATTGGTTAATTGACTTCTTCAGAATTCTGGTTAGGCTGATGGCCCAACCTTTCATGTACATTACGCCTCTTGGTCAATTAAAAATAGCTTCTCTTATCTTGATTATTCCTATGGCTTTTGCCATTTGCGCAACAACTGTGGTTGAAGAGGGCAATTTGAGCCTCCTTTAACTAATTTTCCAAGTCCTTTACCCTCTACTCATCACTGCTAGCTAATAAGGAACTGTTAAGAACTTTTGGTAACTTTTCTTATTTACCATTGTCAGTGGATTTTTCAAGTGCCAAGCTGATTACATTGGTATTTACAATATTAGGAAATGGATCACCATCGACCTTCATCACTTCTTTTCAAAAAAATTCAAAATATTTTCATCAATTGCTTTCTGTAATACATTTCTAAATACAAAAAAATTGTTAGTTAAATGATTCCATGAATTATGATATTTACTGAACTATTTCCCTTTAGAGTTAGTGGCTAATGGTATGTTGTATCTTTTTGGATGAACAATTTGTTTGTCGGCCAATAAATGATCAAAAATTTGTTCTGCCTTGGCCAGATCAAAAGTATAATTCTTACTAGTATCGGTCATACCATTTTTAGCTGATGGCTGAGTACCACTTGTAGATGCTTTTGGTTTTGTCAAAGCCTCACATATATAAGGCTTCTTAATAATGATTTCAACAAAATTGGCATCAAGATCTTCCTCTTCAACCACATCGGTTGAAAAGACTTCATAATTAGGGTCCTTGTAGTACGTACCTTTAAAGGAATTTTTTTTGTTCTTTCTCTTCTTTGAGGACCAATTCATACCTGGTAGCCTTTTCAGCCAGGTCATACATGTCACAAAATGGGACTCCTTCAAATCTCTTCCGGAGTTTAAAATCAAGGTCGTTCAAAGCTAAACAGATGTACTCCCATTTTGGAAGAGGTACACGGCATCTCAATCTTGCCCTTCTGAACCTTGCAATGAATTTCTCAACCAATTGTGACATAGCTCCTCCATCTATGGCCAATTAAAAACAGAGTTAGGTAGTAAACGAATAGACCATGAAAAAGTTGCCCCAATCAAAGAGTTAGGAAAAAGCCTTAATTTTAGCCACGGGCTCACACTGGCCATTCCACATTGAACTGTGAAACGACCAATGTGTTCTACTATTGATTGATTCCCTTCTTCATTAAAGGTTACAAAGTTAGGGACTTTATATCCTCTAGGGAACTCAACTTGGTCTACCACTTCTGGATATAAAGTTCTATAGACTGGTTAGCCGGCACCTCTAAGTTCCGGGCCATACTCTTGTATGAGTAAATTAACTAATTGTCCTCTGTCTAGCATGCCTTATGCTAGCTGATTGACTTCCGGTGGTACCAGATTAAAAACTAGCGGCTGATTAGCCGTTAGTTGATAATAATTCAGCTAATCATGTGGTTGATTGGCCACATTCTGCCCCCTGAGCCCTACTTGTGGTTGCACATGAGTATATAGTGGGTTCAGTGGTCTCCACCTGATCTAATTGCCCCCCGAGTTCAAAGGTACCTGAGGAGGGTTTGGTGGAATTACCTATGGCCACGGAGTTGCTACTGGCAGCTGATTAAAACCTAACACAGTAGGCCGCGGATGGTTTTCTACCCAGGCTGGAGGTGTATTCACCTATTGACTTGATATTGTACCTGGTTGGAGTACCATTACTGGCGGCCATGGTTGTGATGATTCAACAACCCTTACTGGCTAAGTGGGTAATGACCGATTCGGCTAAAGAGCCGATTCCTAATTGTTGGAGCTGCTAGTCTGAGTCGGCCAGTTCAAAATGGCAGTTGAGAGTTGGGACATAGTTTCATGCATATCGTTGTTACGTACACTCATCCTTTCTATTGCGTCTACCAGGGAGCTCACCTGCACTTGAATTATTGCTAATTCATCCGTAGGGCCCAATGCAGAGCTCTTAGCCTAAACTAGCTGATGTCCTTCCTCCAACTCTTCTTCAGTAGCTACGGCCTTAGAATTTTTCGTAAGCCGTGGCTTTTTTGCTTCTTCTAACACCCACTAGTGTCCCACCGGGCGTGCCAAAATATGTTCACGTGGTTTTTGTTCACACTGGTTGATGGACTTTGCGGGCGTGCTAGAGTTTTTGTAAAAATACTCAAAATATGACTAAACACCAACTATCCTTTTTTGTTGGTGACTGACTTCAGGCAAATGTATGGGAGAGAGAATAGTATGAACTCCCAGCAAGATTCTTTTTCTGCCATGTTTGCAAGGACTTTTTATGAAAGTGCTAAAAGAAATAGAAATGCAATAACTAAAGAAAAATTTTATGTACTGGCTGAATGGAAATTGACAGTAAAGTAAACGACTGAATTGAAATTGACTTTAAAAGAACTGGTAGGATGGAAATTGCATGGAAAAGAACAGTTGAATGGAAATTGCATAGAAAGTAATGAAGTGAAATGCAATGGCTAAATTCACATGACAAGAATTTAATCGATTACCATTTAATTCAATTGAATAAAACAAACATTTTGAAATGAAATAACATAATTAAAACATTGTAAAAAAAAAAAAGTAGGTTAATGGAATTTAGATTCTTTGAATGGAAATTGCCATTGAATAAAAGACATAAAGATAAATGACGTAGAGTCAATTGAATAAGAAATTCATGTTTCGTGGGTGGTGCTGGACGAATTGGAATGAATTACAATACTTCTATAGAAGTTTTAATCAACTTATTCCCCTAATTATTTGCTCTAAAAATCTTCTTCTCCTTGATTTTCTTCTTTTCCCTTTATTTCTTGCTTCAGTAGAAAACCTCCGCTGAAGAAAACCTTCCTTGATTTAGTCAACGCCAGTTGCTAAAATGTTGCTGAAAAGTTGCTTATTTTTAGCAACTTCTTTCCTTATACTTGGCCACCATATCTTCCCTTAAATGGCCCAAAAGCCATTTATCACTTTTATATTTATTCATGACGCACTTGTCCTTTGCATCTTTCCTTCTCTTCTCTAACTAAAGGGATTTAGTTGTTTTACCTTAGTCATATCTCATAGTCTTTCTTCCCCTATAAACAACTCATTTGAATATAGTCAAATATTACTTGCTATATTTCTGCAACAACCTTATTGATAAGGTGGTTGAGTTTATTTTCCTAAATTCTCTCCTTTTGTTTCTCAACAGGCCGACTTCTTTTAAAAACCAAATTTCACACTTGTCGGCTCCTCACTGGTCCATGTCATTGGTGGCTGCCAAATTTTGGTGCCAACAATATATATATATTCAGCATCTTCTGGTTTAGAAAATTGTCTCAGTCGTCGTGCCACTAAATCATTAGCTATAATGTAAAAGTGGGAATGCCCTTGATGCAAACTATCCCAAAGGTGATTCAAGGAAGTTTCAAATGCTTGTTCAAGTGTTAATGTTATAAGATAAAAAAATTGATTGAACATAATCTTGAATTTTGAATAATGCAAGCAACCCCACGGTGGCTTCATTCTTCTTGTGTGACTTTTTCTTACATAGTTCTATTTCTTATAAACTTTTATGCCAATGTTTTTCAATGGTTTTAAGGGTCTGAATTTACAAGCCGTCGCTCATTTTTTTCTTACTACGTCATTACTCATGAGTAAATGAGGAGTTGAATTAGTGTTAATGCATGGAAGTCCTTTGGGATCAGGTCAGAAGACATTAGACATCACACCTTCCATCTTCATCAACAAGAAGCACTCAACAGAGTTTCTGGAATTAATGACTCTTCTTCCCATCCATGTTCTCATATTTTATAGTTCTTGTACTATAGCATTTCGCACTACTATAGATATAATTACATCAACTCAACCCTGAAACTATAATCTCCAATGGTTACACCTTCAAACCCCACAAACCAACTGATAACACTCAAGAAATTAAATAAGAATCACATAACTTACAAAAATCTAAGTGTCTATGTCTACGGTCAAGATCCGGTAAACATTTCATTATGCCACAAATATGGGATTACAAGTTTTAGCTCCCAAACCGCCCTTTTCTCGTATCACATTACAAACCCTAATTTTTAGTGTTCTCTCGTATCACACTACAAACTCTAAATGCCTTTATATCCTAGGTACAAGAGAATCTACAACCTGGGTTCACAACCTGCAAGAGAAAATAGGTTAATTTTTCCCTTTAAATTTTCAAATCATAACCGAATAGCAATGTGACCTAAGTTAAAACAAATTTGGACCACAATAGAGATAAACCCCTTAATGATTCTTCTATAACTCCGACCACCCTTGCAGTACATGTCATGGATGGACAGAAACAGATTGTTTGGTCGTCAAGTGTTTCAAAAATATGTGTTTAAAACTTTAAATTACCAAAAGGTTTTTCTCCACAAAATGAAAATTCAAATTCAAATTACCAATTAGTATTAGTTCAGACAGTATAGTCCCTCCACTACAAATGGGAAGCTGGGGTTATATCATCAGTGTGTGCTTGCGTTCGCTTATACTTTGAAGAGTAAAAAAATTTCAAACCAAGGGCCACCAAGGGCTTCAAGAAATAGATTTGACTATGACTTAGTCCAATCTCAAGATACTATGTATATGGGAAAAAATATAAAGGGGAGGTTGGGACAATAACATCAGTGCGCGCTTGCATTTGCTTGAACTTTGAAGAAGAAAAAAATATTCAAACCAAGGGCTTCAAGAAATAAATTTGACTATGACTTCATCCAATCTCAAGATACTATGTGTATGGGAAAAAATCTGGATCGTATACAAAATAAAAATATCTGAAAGGAACAAAATGTTGGAAACTGGGGCATTAAAAACATAAACTTTGGATGAGATTTAGAATAGATTCCGCTAAGAATTGTTTGCGGATCTATAGACGAGCGCGTTCCTCCCCGCAAGGAGATGAACGTATTATATTTACTTTCTTAAATCCATTTCCGGGTGAATGAGAAATTAGCTCCAAAGTAAGGTGTTTGATAAGCCTAAATGGGTTTGTAAAATGTGAGAAGTGTTTGTCCCACATCAGAAAAATATTAAAACCAAAAGGCACCATGAGGCCTATATAAACCCCCCTTTGGGTTCATTCAAAAGCACTCAAATTCAAAATCCTTTTGTCTAATTCTGAATTCTCTCCTTCCTTTCTCATCTTCTATAAGTGTCCGTGGGTACGAGCCCTTGTCTTTGTGTTTAAGCCTTAGACAGTCACTCCGAGTCTAAGTTTAGTCAGTCATTCCGAGTTCGAGTCAGAAAGTACTACATCGAGCCGGTTTACCTATTCCTTTGGTTTGCAATACTACTATCGAAGGAAGCAAAAGTTGTTGTATCTAAGGAGATAGACGACACTGAGTCCGTTAGCACCATAGCAGGGCAAATCTATCTTAAGGACATAGAATCAAATTATAGCCTCGACTTATTTCAGGTTCTTTTATTTTGTTTTATTTTATATAACTGTATTTTATAAGATATTATATATATAGATTATTATTTTATAATAATAATTATATACATACACACATTATATTTATGCATAATATTTAAATAGTAATACTATAGTGTATGGCATACTTATACCATATTTTGGACATCAATCTTAAGACAGATTCTGACTTATACTATAGTTTAATTATTTAAATATTTTTGTTATTTTATTTCTGTGAATTTGACTATGGTATGTATATTTAATATATATCAGACGAATGACAAGTACAAGTAATACTATGCCTAATGTTCCCATCAGTCATAGGAGAAGCCCGAAAATTTTAATGGGGCGGAGTTTAAAAGGTGGCAATAGAAAATAAAGTTCTAGCTTACAACTCTAAATCTGAGCAAGTACTTAGCTAAAACTGCTCAATGCTAGAAGAGGGAGAAACTGACATTACAAAGCTAGGAGCCATTGATGCATGAAAGCATGGAGACTTCCTTAGCAGGAACTATATCCTCAATGGATTAGACAACACTCTATATAATGTGTACAGTCCAATGAACACTGCTAAAGAGCTGTGGGAGTCACTAGACAAGAAATATAAAATTGGGGATGCTGGCTTGAAGAAGTTCGCAGTCGAATGATTTCTGGACTTCAAAATGATAAACTCCAAGACAGTCATGAGCCAAGTGCAAGAGCTCCAGCTGATCCTACATGAGATACATGCTGAGAAGATGACTTTAAGTAAATCTTTTCAAGTAGCTTCAATCATTGAAAAGCTACCACCTACTTGAAAAGATTTCAAAAACTACTTGAAGCATAAGTGTAAGGAAACAGGGCTTGAAGACCTGATTGTCAGGCTGAGAATTGAAAAAGATAACCGAACATCTGAAAAGAAAGCCAGGAATTCTTTAATGATGTCAAAGGCAAATGTAGTGGAAGCTAGATAGAAGAATAAGAAGAGAAAGTACTCTGGAGAAGGTCCCAGCCAAGGAAACTACAAAAGATTCACTAGAAAGTGCTTCATATACGGCAAGCTAGGACACAGAGCTAAAGACTATTTTAGCCGTAAAGCATAACATAACCCCAAGAAAAAGACCACTGAGGTGCACATTGCTGAGGAAGATAAGTTAATAGCTGATGTGTCAAAGTTAAATCTTTTAGCTGTGGTATCTGAAATCAATCTTGTGACCAACAATAGAGAATAATGGGTGGACACAGGAGTTACTCGTCGTGTTTGCTTAGAAAAGAGGATGTTCACTACCACTACAAGAAAATAGGTCATTTATGAGTGTCTGGACCTCCAGTGAAAACTTTTTCACGGGATTTCTGAGCCCCTCGTCTATTATGGTCCTGTAAATACTCCCCACTTGCTACGAGAAATAATAACACTCGTGAAAGATCAAAGCACGACGATTCTAGCTTCCCGTAAATAAAACTCTCATGAGATTTCTAACCTTTCGTTAATAAGTAATTTACGAACTACTAGCCTCTCGTTAATAATTAATTTATTAAAAAAAAAAAAGGTCTTTTACGAGTGTGTGTTCCTCCCGTGAAAACTTTTTCACTGGACCTTTGAGCCTTCGTCTATTATGGTCCTATAACTACTCTTCACTTGCTACAGGAAATAATAACTCTCGTAAAAGACTAAAGCACGACGATTCTAACATCCCGTAAATAAAACTCTCACAAGATTTCTAACCTTTCATTAATAATTAATTTACGAGATAAATGAAATGTCGTTATTAATTAATTAACGAGTTGTTTATCCACTCGTGAATAATTAATTTACAAGATCGATGACATCTCCTTAATACTTAATTAACGAGTTCTTTGTCCACTCGTTAATAATTAATTAATGTGCTACATGGCCTCTCGTTAATAATTAATTAATGTGGTATATGGCCTCTCGTTAGTAATTAATGTACGACACATTTGGCCTCTTGTCAATACATCTATATATTTTATTTACGAGGTCTAAAGCCACCCGTATATAACAATATATATATATAATAAATTAATGCACTCTACTACCCAATCATTCACATATATAACCTGGCCACAATTTCAACTAAACAATTATATAAAATGCTAAAAATTTACACTTAATACCAATACCAAAAACAATCCATGTTTAAATTCACTATTAAATATATATCAAAAGAGTAAGACATTAATTTACAATTCATCATTAATTGTTCAACGTGCCAAAATTAAAAAGAAAATTCAATATTTCCCCAAAATAGACATCAATCTTCACATTGTTCATTAATTCCTGGCGTAAGTTGACTTCCAATTTTTCACACTTCCTCCACTTTGTTGTCCATTGTACAAAATCCAAGCAAGTAATGACAATAAAAAATAATGTATATGAAGTAATGACAAAATGCTAGTTTTCTATTTCATACTCTCTAAAATATTTACCAATGTGTGATAAAAAATGGAGTCCCACACTTTGAGAAGCCAAAAGCAATCAAAAAACCCCAAAAAGAAATATGCAATCCACATGGCCATGCTTTGCCAGGGATGCTCTTTTAATTCTCTAAGGCACATTGATAGTTTGACATCAAAGAAAAAATAACAACTTTAACATGGAACAAATATAGTTAATAGTTGTAAAACAACAACAAAGCTAAGTTCATGCTAATAATTAGTGGACATATTAGAGAACTCATTGGCTTCAACATAATATACTACAAGAAAAACATATTGGAGAAATTATTAGAATCATATCAACAAGTGAAAATAGAGAGAGATTTCACAAACACACATATATATATATACACACTAGAATTTCTGTGTGAACATCATTGCATACATGGAAGAAATTTTGCTACACTAGCTTCAATTCATTTAGCTGTGATTTTAGTGATTGTTTTCATCTTCTGACCTGTTTGTGTTGACTTGTTTGGTTGAAGAGAAAATTTAATCGGAAAAGAGAAATTTGTGTGAAAATATAGCATTGAAACTGGTTTTATCCTCATACAATTAGAGAGAGATTCCACACACATATGTATCTACACTAAAATTGTTGTGTGAATTTGCATCATTACATATATATAGGATGGGTTTGGTAATATTACCTTCAATTCTTTTTCAGATCGATCATTCATGCGATGCTAAATTGGGTTCGACATCTTAAAGTTGGTTCTTCTGAATCTATTGGGAAGGCCATTTGGGTTGATAATGTGCCCATCAAGAGGGCTTGCTCTGCAGAACTGTGAAGTTGTGGAGCAGTTTCTAGTTCCCTTGAGAGAGCATGGCGATCCAAAATTGAGGCCATTACTTTGCATTGGGGGTTGATATGAGATCATAGTTGGAGGTCGTGAAGAAATGTGTGCATTTCGTTGTTGCTACCCCTAGGAGGTTGAAGGATATGCTTGCAAAAAAGAAGACGAGTCTTGATAATTGCAGGTGAGCAATGTTTACATTGAATGGTCTTTATTTTATCTTTACAGTTATATTAAATATGAGGTGACACGCCAATCTGCTTAGAGAATTTACGTTTATTTTATTTCAAACCAAGTCTGGAGCCGTCTTTATTTTCCTAATATTTTGTGTTCAACTTATTGAATGGCACTATAGCTAATGTTTGTTGTTCCATTCTAGATGTTTTCATGGGGTCTCAGGTAATGAAAAAATTGTTTATTCATACTAGAATCATTAATGTTTTAAGATCTAGTTATACGTTTGTTTTTAAGTTAGTTTCTTAATCGAAAGGGAAAGAAAATACCAACAGTGTCTTAATCGAAAAGGAAAAAAATATAGAACTAGTCGAATGGGGCTAAAGAAGTTTCTATCTGCTGCACCAGAGATGGAAATTCAGAACTGGTGATGGGGAGGTGGAAGGGGGGTTGGAAATCTACGTACCACTTCTTGTTTTATTGGGTTTAACTTTTTGAAAATTTTACTTGAATCTTCTTCAAAATGGGTTCGTTAAGTTGTTTTTGAAAATCTAACTTAAATCTTCCTCAGAAAATTTTCTTATTAACATAGCTCATTTTTGACTTGTTGGTACTTTGACTTCTATTGCTAGCATATCTTTTAAGCATGCTAACTGGTCAACCTAGTGTTCTAGTACTGTAGAAGGAGAGAGCATTTATTTTACTGATTAATTTATTTATTAATTAATTATTATTAGAGATTGAAATAAATTTCTCATGAGAATCTGTAGTAGAATTGCTATTGTTAGTTGTCAATCCTCTAATACCATTTTGGAGTTTACTTGTACTAAATTTATTGGTACTTGGGACTAAACAAAATTTTATTATGGAGGAGAGGTTAAATTATCCTTTAATTTTTAGCATTCTTACATATTTTCTTGTCAAGGTTTTCTTTGTGTTGTCTTTTGTTTGTACTTACAAGAGACTCTTGCCTTTATTATTGTAGAAGATAGGATAACCCCTCTATATAAGGAGAATTATATACTCTATTAACTTTTCTTATACTATGAAGCCTAAAATCAACCTTTGCAATAAACGGGGCATCTGCCGAAAAACTTGAAATGGGGCTAAAAAAGTTGCTATCTGCTGCACCAGAGATAGAAATTAAGTACTCTTCTAGATTTCTATGTTTAAAATATTCTTTAATTCATTAGAATTCATTATAAAAATCTATGGATTTATTTGAAAAACAAAGGGAAAGGATAGGGGTTATCCCATCAAAACAAAGGAAGAGAAGTCCATAATCCTACCTTTGTTTTGGAGTTTTAGACAGAAAAGGAAAGAACAAAAACAAATAATCACTATTTTCATTTTTCATCTTCTGTTTGATTTCTTTGTTTATCTCAATTGAGAACAACCATGACTCATTTTCGTTAATAAATATAGTTATCCCATATTTAACTTTGGAAAATTTCAATACAGAGACGACGTGGCCTCTGCCTGGCTTGTCAATTCTTTTAGCTTCCCTAACTTCCTTGTCCATCCAATGCAATTTAAATTTCATCTAGCAGTATATGAATTGGGCATTTACTTTTGTGATTGTTTACATAATATTTTGTTTTCATATTTGAATCCAAAAAAACACACACTTCTATTTACATGATATCACATTGGTTTTTTTTTTTATATGTTTTACAAAGCTAATAGCTTAAGATACATAGATGGTTTTTTGATAGCATGATGCTGTGAATGTGATAGATACTCCAAAAAACTTAAGGGAGTTGGTTAAACATCTAAATTTTAATTATCTCTTTAGAAATGTCAATAAAGCTACGAAACAACTTAATTGCAGGATGAAATGAAAAAATGAAAATGAAGGCTGCACAAGTTTCCCAAAATTCTGATGGTATCTGTTCAATCATAAATGATGTTGAGATAGTGCAAAAACCAACTAAGTAATAGGAAGGGATATCTCCGTGGGCTAAAAAATGGTTTTGTAGTTCAAAGCCGTCAACGTGCATCCTCATCTTATGAAGAGGCTTCAAGGAAAATGGTGGAAATTGCTGAGGAAAGAAATGTGCAACTGATGGAGAAAGTAACAAACTTGGAGGAAAAGTTTGAATTTTTCTTATTTTTAAATCAAATGTTATTGTTACTTTTTTTTTCATTTTTTTGTTATTAAACCATGTGGGGGCAATAATTTTCTATTCATCTCAGTGGAGCATATGTACAAGAAACACAAGTCCTCTAGGCTTTGGAGCTTAAACTCTGGGAGGGATTTGACCTAGAGGAGGTTGTTGGATCATATTGGGGTCTAGATAACCAAGATTCACATTATGTTATTCCATTGGAGTGATGTGATGATCAAAATTGGACTGAGATGAATGTTAATAAACTTTCTACCTCACATACACAACAACAACCAACAACAACTTCACAACAATCAATAACAAATAACAATCAACCACAACCTCCACATACAATGTTCTCATACTTCCATGTTATATCAATGCAATAAAGTAATGGCCATGATAAGGACCCATGACCTCACATAGAGATAATTGAGAAATAAACTTCATTAGCTAGTAGAATTCAGAACATACCTACCAGAGATGAAGATTGAGAACCAAAACTATGCTCCTAATCTTACTTCAAAAGTAATGGTTTTGTTATGCTCCTAATAAGATGGTTAAAATAGATCCTATGAGGAAAACATTAAAAATGTAATGCCAACATATATAAAAAATAAAAGAAAAAAAAATCAGATCATATGTTAATTACTACTTTTCAAAAAAAAAAAAAAAAGGGTTAATGAATGACCAATTAACCTCTAGAACTTTCACATATTTGGTAGGCCATAAAACCATGCTTGTGCGAGCATCAGGAAGATAAAAAATTCCAGATTGGTTTGCTCAATACAAAGGATAATCTTTTAAAGCTTAAATTAACCAAACCAGTTGCAGAAATTCTTTAAAAACAATGATTCCACCCTCCCCCTTCTTACTCAATTTCAAATCTTAAGATTTAGACCTCAGCAGTGACCCACCAAGTATGTAAGCACTAATGCCACTTCACAACAGCAGTCTCTTTAACTAGGCAAAAGGATTGGTCTCTCTCCCCTGCTTCCGGAACAACGCTCCCAGTCAACCAAAAAATAAACACACATGTCCAAACAAAATAGCCTATTAACCACTCTCAGAGGAAAAAACACAGAAATAATAGATAAAAGTAAATTACAAAAATACATTTAACATGGACATGTTCTATTAAATACTGTTCTATTTATATCAGGTAGATGTGCCATGTCATTACTGTCATTATTTATTACATTTAAGACAATGTTGTCTCTTGATATAGCTACCTGCGAAACAAGAGTTACACGGGGTGCGGAAACTGTTAGTTGATTTCAATTGTGATTAACTCCTTTATAACCTAGATCTGATTATTAGGTCAACTTGCTCAATTTATGATTGATTAAATTATATGACCAATTTAAACATCCACGATCACAAATATATGAAAAGTAAAGCAAGTTAGAGTTAAAAAGATTGCACCAGGATTTTTAGTGAGGAAACCCCAGTTGATAAAATACATCAACTGTTATGGGAAAAACCTCGTGGACTATGCAGTCCAAAGTAAACCAATCCACTATGCTTGAAACAAAGTATACCGAACTTTGACTCTGGCTCACACCCTATCATTCTACACCACACCAACCGCTGACGATCCTCTAGCTTTGCGACTCCCCGTCCAACAGCAACTTGACCTCAAGCTCACACTTGATATTTGTAGAAGAGTAGCAGGTAGATCAGACAGCACTCCACGAATGCTCCAACCCTTTCAAAGTGTGATTGCGTTTACTTCTCTTCTTCAAGATCTCAACTCGATTATAGAAGAATTAAATCCTGCTCTTTATTCGGAATATCTGAATCTTCAATATAGCTCCAATTCCGATGAGATAGAGAACAACACCACTAAATCACTCATGAATATATGTGTATGCTCTCATAAATAAATTCAGAATAATCAGATTTGATTTTCTGAATTTTCTCTCTCTAAAAAGGCTTTCTCAAAATATAGAATTGATTTTCCCTAAAGCCATGAATAAACCAATGTATATGACAAGGTTTATATAGAGTTTAGAAATTCCTAATCCCTCAGAAAATAAGATAAAATTCGTGCATAGGATTTGGTACAATTCTAGACCAACTTGGAGAGAAATCTGAAATAGGAAACTAAACTTTCCATAGACTATCAGGACTCTTGAACCTGTTCAAAGAATTGGGAACAGGTTCCAAAATGGCAGAATGTATTTCGAGGCCAATGTTGAAAACTTGAACCTATTCAAAGAAATAGGAACAGGTTCCAGAATGGCAGAATGATTTCTAGACGAAATTCTAATGGCTTGAACCTGTTCCAAGAATCATGAACATGTTCAAATCTACCAGACTTGAAATTACCAAATATGGAATGTATCCTAACATTTTTGGATTTCTTCCTAACATGGTGTTCTTCCTCTTCTGTGATGATCACAATTATAGCATCTTTGAACAACCTTCCAAATCTGCAGTCGCTATTGATCCCGATATAGTAACTTGAAATTACAACTCGACTAGGACTTGTTTTGACATCGAAAGTTGCCAATTACAGAACATATATATTTTTACATTCTTCTCAAAATATATATATCTAACACTACCCTCTTTCGGGACTCTAGCTTAAACTTTCGCGAGAACCCTGTTACTATATTTTAGTGAACCAAATTGAAACTGTGCAGTACATTGATTTTGAATTTTGTTTTGCCAAAGATGGACAATATCAAATCATATTAAAGAAAAGGAAATATGATTTGGGAATAAAGGAGGAAATATGAATATTTTTCAAATGATTATAACAAACACACGCTGTTGATCCCGATATAGTAACTTGAAATTACAACTCGACTAGGACTTGTTTTGACATCGAAAGTTGCCAATTACAGAACATATATATTTTTACAATCTTCTCAAAATATTTATATCTCACAATCTCCCCCTTTGGTAATTTTGTGACAAAACCCTAAAAACAATTCAGCAATCTACCCAGGCAGGAAAGTATATTATAACGATTGTTAAAGGAAATAAACTACAGAAATTTTCTTGAACCTCATGAAACTTCAACACATGTAGCAACCTGTAATCTGCACATTAACTCAAACACAACTACCCGTGAAGCTTAATCAAGAAAATAAACACAACCATAAAATAACAAATTTTATTGCCTGAATATCAACGCAATATATAAACACATGCAATGATAACAATGGTTCTCCCCCTTAATGCAAAAGTATCTCTCCCCCTGAATGATATGACTGTAAACTCTCTCCCCCTTTTTGTCACAAATTAACAAGGGTCAATGAAGAATTATCCTAGAAGAAGAAAGCAATCAACCATATAAATCTTGTAAATTAAAATCAATTAGAATATTGACTCCACAAGATTATATGTATCAATAGAAATAACCAAGATCAATTCAATGAAGTTCCATAAACTTAGTAAGTGCAGTAAAATCACCACCAAGTTCCAAAAACATATAATCTGTCAATTGTTCAAATTTCAGATAATAAATCAATAATATCACATATCCTTAGAAATCAAACAATCAACATGTGCAAAAGACATTTTTTTTTATCTCTCTTTGTGCTCCATTTTTCTTTTTGCACATTGGCGGCTTTCATGCTTATGGGCAGCCAGCTCTTTCCCTTATTCCCATTTGTTTCAAGTCAAGGTAGCTTTCGGACAAATGCCAAAGGTAGCCTTTTCCAACTCACCTTTTTCGAAATAGCAAAATTTTTTTCTTTCTATTTTAAGAACTTTTTCATTCCAAGCTATTTTTCAAATTTCTTTTTCTTTTCACTCTTTTGGTCTAAAACACATAAAGTAAGTTTAAATTTCAAGATAATGATCAATCATATCAATATTATTTTTAACCAAAACAATGATATCTCAAGTAAATGTACTATCAATGATTCATTTACTATACGAAATAAGTAAGCAAAACCAATTTTATCAATTCATAGCCATTGTATGCTTTACACAGATAATCCATGTGTCATGAAACTCCTTTTGTTCAACATACTCAATCAATATGGTTTGCTTAACTTCCCAAAAACATAATCTAGACTCTCAAGATATGCATAAAGATCCTTTCTAGACTATGTCTTCGCAATGCATATAATCAAGACAACAAACACCAATAGATTTCCTAAAATGAGAAAACTTAGGAGCATCTAATGGTTTAGTGAGAATATCAGCCAAATTTTGATCAGTATGCACTTTTTCCAAAGACACGACATTTTGTTCAACAAGTTCCCTAAGAAAGTGATGTCAAATGTCAATGTGCTTAGTCCTAGAATGCAAAACTGGATTCTTTGAAATATTAATTGTACTAGTAATATCACAAAAGATAGCAATAGTACCTTGATCAACTCTATAATCCAGAAGTATCTGTTTCATCCAAAGCAATTGTGTGCAACAATTTCCAGCAGCAATGTATTCAAACTCACAAGATGATAAAGATAGGCAAATTTACTTCTTGCTGTACCATGAAACAAGATACTTAGGGTCTTCAATTTAGGAAAACCTCGAATAAGATTATTGTTAGACAAATTCACTAAATCATTATAATTCACATGTCCAAGTCTTTTATGCCATAAAATAACCTCATCAGTAACTGTAAAAAAACACATAAGTGAAGAATCTGAAAACACAACATAGCAATTATCAAACGTTCTTGTTTCTTTCAAGATGCATTCACCGTTTTCATTAGTTACAAAACACCCTTGTTGAGTAAAATTGACTTGAAACTCCTCATCATAGATTTGACTAATACTCAACAGATTAGCAACTAAACCTTTAACATATAGAACATTTTTTAACTCCCCAATTCCTGGAAATTTGATCTTACCTTTACCACTTACAGTAGAAGCTTTACCATTACCAAATGTAACAGTACCAACTGAACATTCCTTAAAAGTGATAAATAATGTTCTATCCCCTGTCATATGCCTAGAGCAACCACTATCAAAATACCAACCACATGGACCAAGTGCTCTAAGTGCAGTGTGCATGGCAAGACACTTAAAATTCTTTTTCTTTACCTAAACAAGTTTAGATTCATTATGCAATGATTTCCCTATTGTTCTAGGCAAAGTGTCACAAGGCTCAACAGTCCTAATCCTCTTCTTCCTCAAATTTGAACTCTCTAAATTTTTCAATTTCTTTCATAGTTCAATTTTTCTTTTTTGACACTTATACTTGATATGCCATTTTTCACCACAAAAATGACATGTTGAAATAAGTTTAGAAGAATTAGAAATAACACAAGGTTTGGTTTCAACTTCCACAAAAACATCTTTCGATTTTTGAAAATACAAATCCTTTGAAATTGATACCAAATTTTTGTTACTCATAACATCCTCAACCACTCCTTTCAACTTATCAATTCTGCAAGTGTTAATATCAATTTCCTGAACAGACTATTTTGATTTAACAAATTCACTACTCAAATTATCAATTTTAAGTTCCAGTGATTTATTACACAAATTTACCTTCTTAAGTTCCTGTTCTAGAAAATCAATCTTATGAAAAAGATTCAAATTCTTATGGCCAATTTCATCCAAATTCTTATTAGAGACAGAAACTTCTAACTTATAAATATCTCTATCAAGTTCTGCAAGTTCTAATTTCTTTAACAATTTTTCAAAATCCTTTTTATACTTTGACCACTCAATTTGCATGCTTGTGACAGAATCAAAAACAAGAGGTAAAGATAACACATCAACAGATGAATTTTCAGACATGATATAAAAATCAACAATTAATCAACAAATATGATCAACTCAGTATATCGAGTTACCCGCTCTGATACCAAATTATGAAACAAGAGTTACGCGGGATGCGGAAATTGTTAGTTGATTTCAATTGTGATCAACTCCTTTATGACCTAGATCTGACTATTAGGTCAACTTGCTCAATTTATGATTGATTAAATTATATGACCAATTTAAATATCCACAATCACAAATATATGAAAAGTAAAGCAAGTTAGAGTTAGAGAGATTGCACCAGGATTTTTAGCAAGGAAACCCCAGTTGATAAAATACGTCAACTGTTACGGGAAAAATCTCGTGGACTATGCAATCCTAAGTAAACCAATCCACTATGCTTGAAACAAAGTATACCGAACTTTGACTCTGGCTCACACCCTATCATTCTACACCACACCAACCGCTGACGATCCTCTAGCTTTGCGACTCCCTTTCCAACAGCAACTTGATCTCAAGCTCACACTTGATATTTGTAGAAGAGTAGCAGGTAGATCAGACAGCACTCCACGAACGCTCCAACCCTTTCAAAGTGTGATTGCGTTTACTTCTCTTCTTCAAGATCTGAACTCGATTGTAGAAGAATTAAATCCTGCTCTTCATTCAAAATATTTGAATCTTCAATATAGCTCTAATTCCAATGAGATAGAGAACAACACCACTAAATCACTCATGAATATATGTGTATGCTCTCATAAATAAATTCAGAATAATTAGATTTGATTTTCTAAATTTTCTCTCTCTAAAAAGGCTTTCTCAAAATATAGAATTGATTTTTCCAAAAGCCATGAATAAACCAATGTATATGACAAGGTTTATATAGAGTTTAGAAAGTCCTAATCCCTCAGAAAATAAGATAAAATTCATGCATAGGATTTGGTACAATTCTAGACCAACTATGAGAGAAATCTGAAACAGGAAACTAAACTTTCCATAGGCTATCAAGACTCTTGAACCTGTTCAAAGAATTGGGAACAGGTTCCAGAATGGCAGAATGTATTTCGAGGCCAATGTTGAAAACTTGAACTTGTTCAAAGAAATAGGAACAGGTTCCAGAATGGCAGAATGATTTCTAGACGAAATTCTAATGGCTTGAACCTGTTCCAAGAATCATGAACAGGTTCAAATCTACTAGACTTGAAATTACCAAATATGGAATCTGTCCTAACCTTTTTGGATTTCTTCCTAACATGGTGTTCTTCCTTTTTTGTGATGATCAAAACTATAGCATCTTTGAATAACCTTCCAAATCTGCAGTCGCTGTTGATCCCGATATAGTAACTTGAAATTACAACTCGACTAGGACTTGTTTTGACATCGAAAGTTGCCAATTACAGAACATATATATTTTTACATTCTTCTCAAAATATATATATCTCACACTACCCTATTTTGGGACTCTAGCTTAAACTTTCGCGAGAACCCTGTTACTATATTTTAGTGAACCAAATTGAAACTGTGCAGTACATTGATTTTGAATTTTGTTTTGCCAAAGATGGACAATATCAAATCATATCAAAGAAAAGGAAATATAATTTGGGAATAAAGGAGGAAATATGAATATTTTTCAAATGATTATAACAAACACACGCTGTTGATCCCGATATAGTAACTTGAAATTACAACTCGACTAGGACTTGTTTTGACATCGAAAGTTGCCAATTACAGAACATATATATTTTTACATTCTTCTCAAAATATATATATCTCACACTACCCTCTTTCGGGACTCTAGCTTAAACTTTCGCGAGAACCCTGTTATTATATTTTAGTAAACCAAATTGAAACTGTGTAGCACATTGATTTTGAATTTTGTTTTGCCAAAGATGGACAATATCAAATCATATCAAAGAAAAGGAAAGATGATTTGGGAATAAAGGAGGAAATATGAATATTTTTCAAATGATTATAACAAACACACGTGTAGTATCTCAAGCCATGATTACACAAAGAAATAGCTCATGTAGACACACACACTAGTCCTCAAACATGCGCACCGCTCTTAGAAAACGAAAGAAAAAATAGAGAAACAATTATAAAAACGAAATCCAAAAATAAATTTAACAATGACATGTTCAATCAATGAGAGTATTCTCTATTCATGGCAGTGAAATGTGACATATCATTCCAATATTATCTATAGGACTATAACAAGTAATACTATGTTGTCTCCTTATATAGCTACCCCCTATCTAGGCTCCAGCTACAACTTTCATGACAACCCTGTTACTATGTTTTAGCGGACCAATTTTATATCAAATTAGAACTGTGCAACAAATTGCTTTCGAATATGAACAACATCAAGAAATATATAGACCAACGATAGACATAAACAAATCTTATGGGATAAAAAGAATGTTGAGAGTTCTTCAAAAATTTAAAACATCCAACTAGCAAAAATTATCTCAAGCCATGGTTACGCATCTAAAGGTATGCATATATGGAGTGATTGGACATCCCATGGTTATTGAATCTGTCTATAGTGTTTCACATAGGATTTGAAACAAGTTGACTGGGATTTTCTAGTAGCATTTTACTTAAGTGAGTCTACATGTTTTCAAAGTTGTTAAAATGTGTGTGTGTGTGTATATATATTTCCATCGAGAAGACTCCGAGTAATACTACTAATTTGTGTTTTCAAATGCTACACAAAAGAGAATGCCCTATGGATAAATGAATGTAGAGAAGGGAAGAAATAAATCAAGAACATGATTCCCAAGAATGTAGGTCATCCTTCGGTTCACAAGAGGAGCAGTTCCATAAGTAATTAAGTATCTAACTAACATATAAATGAAATCTTTAGAGTGAGGTATCGTCCTCAGGCACAACTTCTTGGTTTTCTTCAAGTAATGCCATTACTCTTCTTAGTGGCTGCATGGCAGCCTCTTTGCACACTAATTAAATATATGAACCTGAATAACCTTTTGTCCTTTCAACCAATATATCATATGGAAGTTCCTCCTCACCTAGTGTAGATGGCAATAGTTCATCAAACATTGCTCTTCTTGCTTCTGGTTCCGGGAGAGGTACAAGGATCGTATATCATAGTTAAAAGAACTGTTCAATATGTAATATTCAATATTTAATATAAGCTGAAATGTTGTGCAATTTTCTCATCCATAGAATGTAAGACCATTATTGAACTAAAACTTCAGCAATTAAAATTGTGAGAAAGGAGTAAAAATGTGCTTAGAAAAAAAAAAAAAAAAAAAAAAAAGTAAAAATGTAGGGAACACCACCAACCCTTACATAATTTGTGCCATGGGTAAGTGAAGCGTCTACGAACTAACGAGTAATTATAACATGGTCCCGAGACCATTGGTCCCGACCAATCACGTGTTGACTCATGAGCAAAAAGTGAAATAAAGTTAACACATTTGCGTATGTGTCAACATGTGATTTGCCCGGGACCATGTAATAATTTCTCATGTACAAACACCAGATCATAAAACTGACACTATCTAAGACTCTAATTATCCTGTTCCTTTGAAATAAAAATAAAAAGTTAAGTTGTTTCAAATATAGGTAATTTAACAATGAAATGCATCAAGCAATCAGTTTACTTCCACTTTGTGCATAACAATAACCTGTTTTTTATTTTTCTTTTTTTGAGAAAATAATAAATAAAAAAAAACAGATAGCACTTTTTTTTATATATAAAAAATTAAGGTAATTTAGAGCAGATAAGTATTTCAACAATGAAATTTCTCAAGCAATCAATCAACTCCCACTTTTGCACGCCAATAACTTGTGTTTATAGATTTTTCATAACTTTTTATATGAATTGCATGAGTAGCCGTATGACACGACAGCAAAGAAGTCACTCACACCATATAAGAATGTGATTTGTATTAATATAATTAGGACTTGTCCCACAGTTAGTAAGCTCATTATAAAACACATAAACTTGTCAATTAACATTTAAACTATAGAACCTCTTAATGCAGAAAGGAAGTATAAATTAGCCTCTCAAAAGGATACCCGCTTCTTAACACATCGGAGCATAGCAGCATCTAGTTCCCAAGGAAGATTTGTTGCCGCCAAAACAAAAACAAGCTCATCTGTCCGCGTCAAACCATCCATCTACAGTCTAACTCTAGCCATTAATTTTTGTGAAAGTAGAAACGAAATCATATATAAATTTTTATGTGATTTACTTGTGCACCAAATGTAGATTTATTGTAGAGACATCATATAGCAAAATCTTTTTAGAAGTACTGGATACCATGGCAAGGAATGTCCACAAGCATAAGCCGCACATATGATGTGAAATATAAATTAACATAGGTGTCAGTGTTGAACAATGACCTCAAAATGTGAGGGTAATCATAGTTGGTTCCAACACACTCATACAAGTGTGTTTTAAATGTCCAGAAAAAGCTAACATAGGAGTACCTAGAGCATACAGCATACCTGTAGTTGCTGTTATTCAGACTCATACAAGTGTGTTTTCAATGTCCAAAAAAAGCTAACATAGGAGTACCTAGAGCGCACAGCATTTCTGTAATTGTTGTTATTCAGATGGGGATAACTAATCAAAAAATAGTATTCCCGTGATATTGCTTCCGATGGACTTATGTAGATCAGATCAATGCTGTGGAGAGGATTTACTTCTATGGATTACATAAAATGGAATTTCTACAACTGAGTCCACGGTGTCACTCATTTCAAGCTACAAGGCCTTTGCCCGAACAATAGCAACAAAATAGACAAAAAAGATCCTTTACATAGGATCTTAAAAGATATAACGTGTGATATCTAGTTAAGGTAATTTCCAGTTCAGTGTTGCACCCGTTGATGTTTTTAGTGCTTTGTTTTTATATGTCAAAGAGTTGTATTTCAGTTCTACATAAGCATGTTTTTTATATATTATTATTGCAATTCTAAAAAATAGATGTCACATGTATAAGTATCTCAGTTTTCAATCGCCTACTTGCTTCATGCTCACTGCGTCCTTCACCACGCTGACTAATGATTGCATAAATTCATCAAGAAATATAGTTGATGGTGCGTGATGCATCACAAGCTCAAACAACACTTTTATCAGCTTCTCTGAATCACCTGTAAAGCTATACAAAGTTAGAAGTGTGATACACTACATATCTGTCAACAATTAATTTTCACAGAATATCTGTCATAAGTTCTTTTCTCAGCAAAGAATGTTAGATCTTATGAATCATATAATTTGCTTATAAACAATTGTCTTGATACAGGACAGCACTGGGAAATAAAAAATAATGGTTTCATGTTGAGCTTCGACTAAGAAATGAATGGATATTTTAAGTTTAATAAAATAAAGAAAGGTTTTAGGGGTTTGTAGACAAAAATGGATTAGAATTGGCTCCACTTAGGACCAATAGGGTGCAGGAAGTACAAAAAAAGTGCACAGGAATCTATGAGCAGCAAATATTTTGTGATTTTTATTGCTAAACTAAGGCCAATGGGTAGGAGTTGACTAGGATTCAATGCACTGTTTGAGGCTATGAGCAGTAACTAAGGCATCAGCTTTCACCAGTGCACCAAGCAACAGCCTCTTATGAGGAAAGAAATGTATCACAAAATTTAAAACAGCAAAAAGAGGAAATAAAAAACAACCAAAGGTCTGGACAAACACATGAACATTAATACTTGCTACATAGAATATCAAATAGAGTTATGATACAACTGAACCCAACACGCCTTGTCCGAACTATTGAAGATCAGCTACATGAGTCATAATTTTCCATTATACTCTACCTAATCACAAGTAATCATATTACTTTTTTTTTATCCGAACCTATGTTAATTTTGATATTTCCTTTCCCCTATCCTTACCAACAATGCAAGATCACATCAATCTTCCTCCCTTTTACAGTTCTTAATCTCATCTCATTACACATGTCTAAACCATTTTACTCGATTTTTCTCATTTGTCTTCACTCTTAGCTGTTACTACTTTAAACATTTCACAAATAATCTTTTTTGATTTCAACATTTTTTATCTTGCCGCATGTCCACATCTCAATATTCGCATTTTCATTTTGTGATCATTTTATAGAATTTACCCTTTTTATTTAATATATATGTTGGTCAAGGCATGGTAGCAACTGTTGGCATGTTCCATAAACTAAAAATTGTGAATTATATAAACAAGACTGGTAAAATTATGTTTTAAAGAGTTGCTAATCTTATTGTTTGAGATCAGAGTGACACGTGTAAAATTGGAGATGGGACTTTCAGAGTGATTCATCAGCTGATTCTTTATGATTAGTTATTCACACTAGGTACACGTAAGTGACTTAGAGAAGAAAGTATCGGAATGGCTAATAGGTAGTTTAGTGGACCAAAACAAGACGTAGTTGAATTATCTTTTAAAACTAAATTATGTTTTAATGAATTAGTCATTCACACTAGGTATAGGTAAGTGACTTAGAGAACAAAGTATCGGAATGGCTGATAGGTAGTTTAGTGGACCAACACAAGACGTAGTTGACCACACAATATGATAGAATTATTTGTAAGTAGTTTTGGCATGTTTTGATCGCAAAGTGTAAACAGTGGCTACCCGGCCAATTGAAGAAATGTTCAATTGATCAAAGAAAGGTTTGAACTAAGTATCCATGATTCGATATCTTTTGACCCTTGATCTATATCACATTATACCAAGGATTTCTAATTTTTGCTAAAACTGAATTCCTTATGTTCAATTTTAATCCTACTTATTAAACGTCTTGATTTCAAAAATTCAATCCAAACCTCTAGTCCATCACTTGTACCCACTTTAATTTGTCAATTGAAAAATAAAAATTGTCATCTAGCAAAAAACATACATAACGGAACATCAAAAGTACACTCATCGATTTTCTATAAGCCCATTATTTTTAAAATTCACTTGTTTTTCATGTATTGTTAGACGTATAATAAAAAAAAGAAACTCGTCTAAAAAACAATCTTAAGTGATACATTAGTGAGAAAAATCGTACAAGTTATTAGCCAAAAGCCTCAAGACTAATGGTGTCATCATGTTAAAACTTTTGAAATTGTAGATTTTCATACAAACTCTTACAGCACATGCTCAACTAGCAATAACTGAGTGTCCTATTTTGCAATGCTATGCTGCAACTCACTTTTAAGGTTGTTGGAATAATTTTTCAAATAAATTTGGTTCTATTAGTTTTGTTATAAAATTTATTATTTAAGACATCCAAAAAAAAAAAAAAAAACCCAATCAATAATGAAATGGAAAACAAAAAAAACCCAAATCTAGTCACAACCAAAGCAAATCCAGCAAATAAAATCGACAATAAACCAGAGAAAAGAATATGCATGTGTTAGCCCTAAAAATTGTTTAAGAAATAGGGATTGAAGAAAACCCTTAAAATGTTTGAGAAAGAGGGATTGCAGATTACCTGAAGAATGAAGGTAAGTCATGATCCTCGGTTCTAAAGAGTAAAGAGAGGGTTAAACAAATAACTCTGTGTTGGTCTAGGTAGAAATTGGTTGAGATCGCCCAACTTTCCTTTCCCTGTCGAACCAGAACTTCAAGCGAAGATGGAGATAGATAGAAGAGAGAACTTCAAGCGAGGCAGAGATTTGAGATATAACTTCAAGCGGAGATGGGGTAAATGATCCGGCTGGGTGAACAAAAACCTTCACTAATTAATTCATTGAAAATTTTTGAATCAAAATCAGATATATACTTAGAACATCCAATTTGTAGAAGATTTTCTAGAATCAAAGAACGAGAAATAAAATGAAGTATACAAAAAGAAAACTACGTGCTTTAATGTTCAGAAACCCAAAAAAGAGATAAAAATTTTAACGAGGTGAGAGAAACAGAGTAGAAAAGGATTTACTCTTACAGCTTCATTATTGAAGAGGAATGTCACAATACTATTTGTTGCAAGCTTTGAAGTGAACTTGATTCTTGGCCAAGTATGTGTGAGAGAGATGGATACCAGCCTTAGCAGGGGAGAGACTGGTTGGGTGTTGTTGGCAGAGTAAGCAACAAGGTGGGATCCGGCCTCCTCAACAGAAATAATGGAAGAAAGAAAATTAGGGCATTTTGAGAGACTGGCTGGGAAATAAAGAAGATTAGGGCTTTTTGTGGTCTATGTGTTAGTGACGTGGAAAAAAAATGCTTTTGGCGGGGTGGTATTTTGCGCGCGCAGGAGACGAAAAGTGAGGGCGGGATTTTTATTTTAATACTCACGGGAGGAAAATACGGTGACGACCCTAGATTTTTAAACCCAGTGTGTCCTGTGATGAACCAAAAGATGACCCGATAACGGATCCAAAATGCGGAAGTAAAAGAAGCAAAATGGCCTCAAGAGATGTATGTCCTCCCTAAGGTCCCAAAGTGACTCCCCCTGAAGCCACGGAACTTAGTTGAGCCAACAAATGAAGCAAGAACGCCAACTCGAAAAGAAATGAACCAAAGGCAAAATGGTCATTCCAAACTGAAATGGCTGCCATTGTGCACACCATTGGCAAGACAACAAAAAATGAACGAAGTTAGACTCAAGAATCACTTGATTCTCAGTCCGGACGGAAAAGATATGAATTTAAAACAAAGTGGCTTTCCCCGTTTAAGACATACCCCGACACTATCTTACTAGAACTAGAATAACTCTCACTACATGTGGAGTTTTGATGAATGGCTGGTACCATTGGAAGGCTAACTTCAAGCTCCTAAACATAGACTCTAGAATGAACCGATTTGGATAAGAAATAAAAGAGATATGGCCTTTCAAAGTTAGAACAACAAGGCTATCTACGAGAAGTTGAGAAGGGGTGGTTCCAGGGAGAATCAGCTGACCGAAATGTAACCATCAGCCGGCCAAAACTCAACCGTCAGTCGGCCGAACCCCTAAGGTCAGTTGACCGAAATGCCTAAAATCCCAAAATAGCTACTAGAATGGTCTCGAGGGATTCGTCAGCCGACCGATGAAGCTCCATCAGCCGACCGAAACACTTGCTGCTACTATGAAAAGCTACTACATTGTGTGGAAATGGTGCTTGGTCCATCTCCAAGGTTCTACATGTTTTCTACATGATCCAAACATGTTTCAAAACATTTCCTAGCCTCATTCAAGCATCAAAAACACGCCAAACCAAAGAGGAACTCAATTGACACCCCAATGCAAGGTTACTACATAAAAACTTATAAAAAATTGCCCAAAAATAGTTCGAAAGTTAAAACTCATGAGTTTTATGCAATGTGGACATGCACGTAAATGTAAGAAGACATTTAAGACATATCCCAATGGTCCGCGGCCTCAAAATGACCCCAATGCAAAATATGACCTCTCAACGGCCATAAATGCCTAAAAATGCAATAAATGGAGCTAAAATACAAAACTTAGAATGAAATGGCATTTGGCCCTTGGCCATACCTCATACATGATCATAGAAACCCTATGAAAGAAACAGAATGAAATTCCCATACCCGATGCAAAAGTTAAGAGACAAAGACTTAGCATTTTCCAATATTTTCATATTACTTTATGAAGTTAAAAGTTGCATAGGATACAAATACATGTCATTGGCCTCTGGCCTCATCTTACATAAGTCAAATACATTAAAACATGTGTACTTATGTACACTTTACATATACGAATCAAAGAATACAAATTTAGACAAATAAGGCTACAAAATGGCATTTTATGCCAATTTTTACAACAATTGAAACCTTCAAGGCTACAAATCATCCAAGCAATATGAGAATCTCGAACCTTGATTCCTGTACCTGAAAAATATCCCCACTATGTGGATGAGTAACATAAAGCTACTCGTAGGAGATGACCATCCATTGACCTAACATTTTACAAAGTTATCACCTTAAGGTGAAACATGTCAAAGGGGTTCATGCCACCCAACGTCTATGTAAAAACGAGACTCAGGAATCATCCTAAGCTACTCATACAATTGAAATGAACAACGACATACAAGTATACATGTTCAAGTACATTAAACCGTATTAAAATATGATACATAACATACAAGCATACATGCTCAAGTACCCTAAATCATGTTAAACAAGTTATGCATTGTCTAAGCATGCATATACAAACATACAATTAACATGGAAAACTCATAAATCAAGTATACAGGCACAAGTATACTAAGCTAAATGAATTACGCATAAGACAAGCATACACGACACAAGTATACATAATGAAGCCCGATTGCACATATCAAACAAACAAAGTGTAAGTATACTAATTAGGGTTTAGATACACAACCAAAGATATAAGTTCAAGTATGGTACATGAGATCTAAATGCATAAGACAAGTATACAGTTTCAAGTATACTAAATAAGATCTAAATACAAGAAGCAAGTATACAGTTTCAAGTATACAAAATAGGATTCAAATACCCGAAGTAAGCATCAATTCTCAAGCTACAAGTAATCCATGATTAACAACTTGAAATTAAATGCGAAATTAAATAGTGCAAAGACTAGGATATGCGGTCGCTAGACCAAGAAAGTATTTTCGGGTAATTACGACCCACAAGGTACCACCTAGTTCGCACTTATGACTTAGAGGACACTTGTCCACGTACTAGAGCCAAACCCTAGCCATCACATAAATTATGCCCTCACAAGCTTTCCAAAATCAATAAGTTCAAAACTTATACAAAATCAAATGCAAGTTACCACATTCCACGCACAAATAAGGTTGAATCCACACAAACCATGTCCTAGAATTCAAGTCTAAATAGCATATGACATGTCAAGTCCTCAATATATAATTTATATATAAAGCAAGAATATCTTACAACAATTGATCCACATTACCATTCTAAGCCACAAGTACTAAATAAGCTTCAATTTAGCAACAAGCTTTCAAGGTAAACAATTGTAATATTCTAACAAGCTATATACCTACACAAGATATATTTAAACAAGCTATTCAAGACAATGATATCACATATCATGCTAAATCAAATCACCATCTTTAGAACCCACAAGTACTAATTCTACAACAAGTTAGTAGCATGCTCACAAGGTAATTAAACGGACTACATTTCAAAGAATTATCAACCTATTACATCCAATATCAATTTAAGTGACTAACACACTTAAAATAAAATTAATTAAGCTAATTAATTAATTTTTCTCTAGATTTTCAAACATATCCAAATAACCTAAATTTAAAATATGTTAAAGAACTCACCAAGGCCTACTTTAATATCACAATACAAGTTGATTTCATGCTTGTTTCAACTATGTAATTTAATCTTTCACAAAAGATAATTATAAGTTTTGCAATTCTTATTCAAATGCTCCAAATTTAATATATGTTACACAACTCACCAAGGCATAATTTATTAGCATGCCACAATTTAATTCTAAACTATATACCATTATTAGAATTAAATCCTAAACAAGGAAAATAAATAAATTAAATTCTAAAAACTTGAACAAGGCATGCTCACAAGTTGTATATGCTTATAAAACAATCAATACAACAATAATATAAACCTAATACATCCCCTACCTCAATTTGAGATGAAAATCTCAAAAGCCACCAAAATGAAACCGCTCCGAATTTGACGAAACTTTGGGGTTTTGTCGGGGACAACACGATCTACATGAACCCCCAAGAAGCCCTATCAAAATCACAACTTGACTTCAAACCTGAACTCAATATTTGGCCAAAAACGGGTTCTAATAAGGGTGAAATATGCGCGCCGTCAAGACAAGCACAAAACGCGAAGGCACTATAACTTTATAACAGAGGGAAGGAGGTTTACTTGAGAGAAGAAGGGTGACAGCCCCCTTTGGGCAGCCATGGGAGCTGCTGGTCGTGCTTGATGAGTGGAGAAGATGGTTTTTCAATTTTATAACCTCCTATTTATAGAAAATCTCAAAAAGTGCCCCAAACGGGCCCCGCCGGGTCTGAAAAAGTGAAATTTGAGCAAACGCGCTCAAACGGCAAAACTTCGTGAACAAAAAAGATTCAAAATGAGAAAATATGAATAACAAAAGAAATGACGTCAAAAACCGAGTCCTGAGCAGAGAGTTATGCCCCAAACAATTTCGGCGGCAACTAGGGCCAAACACCCTAAAATTGGAGGAAAACGACCAGAAGGAAATTATAAGATTACACGAGTCAATGAAATGTGAAAATGAATCCCATACGAGGATTCAGACTCCAAATGAGATATTTTGTAATAACTTTCGTTAATTGCACAATGGCCCCCTACAAATATGGTTAACTGCGAAACTGCCCCAGAATGAAAATATCTTCCAAAAGATATTTTCTTAGATACCCCTGAAATAAAATATCTTCAAAAGATATTTATGAAAAACACCCCAAGAAAAGAAAAAAATTCTAAAAAACTATGCATCCATGCCCCTATGGACACCGGGAGCAACCAGAGTACTTTTCTGCAAAGGTAAAGATACGTATTTCGTGGAACCCACTTAGGATAAAGATACGTGAAGTCAAAAACTAACTCCAAACACAAGGAGTGAGGTTATTCCAACAAAGTGACAAACGGGGAAAAGATAAAATAGGGAAAAGGACAAAACAGGGAAAAGGACGAAAAGTGAAAAGTATCAAAAAACGAAAAATGTGAAAATGACTTGGTCCTCAAAGGAAGCTGTCAATCCAAAGGAAAGAGTCTCAGAAACCATTTTTGAGCACTCGAGACGACACTAAGCGACGAGAAACTGAACTCAAAAAAGAAATTTCAACGAAAAAAATTCATCTGTAAAATTCTGAGGAAAAGGGAAAGGAAGGAAATGACCAGGTCATTACAACCTACCCTCCTTAAAGAGATTTTGTCCCCGAAATCAGGAACATTCCCAAAAGAACCAAATAAGGACCGTACACAAGGTCACACCGAGGAATAGATCCTAGAGTACCCAAGGACAACTCTAAAAGTCTCAACATCAACGAAAAGACACGAAACCACGAACCGTGAGACACCTCTCCAACGAATTGACATACTAACCCAAAGTCAACCACCCAAAGAAGATCAAGGTAACTATAAATTGAAACAAAGAACATAATCAGAAGCAACATGGCAACACGAATAGCGACTAGAACCCGCCCACAACGAACCCAAGGTGTGGTAGCATCCACAGTGTCAAGTGCCCGCCCACACTCACATTACTAGCTAGGTAATGCAAGGTAGCATCGACGGCAACTAGCACTCGCCCACACATAACCTGTACGGTAGCATAACAGTATAAAGCCCTAATTCGTCATCTTCCACCAACAAGCTTACCCATGAAACCTATCGATACAAATGACATTAATGTTAAACAATCATTACCAAAAGCACCACTGAAACTAGGCATTTTGTGAGAGTTGAGATATGGTCCAAAGATGTCTGGCCGGACCATCCTAGCCAATCCCAAAACTCTGACAACAGTGTCATAGGCACCGCTACGCTTAAGGCCTTAAATCCTAAATACCAGAAAACTAACAACCCCAAGTCTCAAAACACCGCTGTCAACAACACCAGTCACGAATCCAAAGCCTGACAAGTCTATGCCCTCAAGCCAATGGATCGGACTTTACAAAATCAAACAACATCACCTCCACCCTAGTCACAATGACTCCTGACAAGACAATGCACCCAAATACCTTCACGCCATCCTAAAGCTGACCTACTCCCAGGCTACGCCTAGGAATCAAGACATCAGATCAAGCTCATACACATAATCCCGACAACCAAGGTCATACAACCCCCAAGATAGTGCGAAACGATAAAAAATGAATGAACTAATATGGCAATTAGTCATGAAACATATATACATAAGCAAGCATACATTTACAAGTATACTAAGAAATATCGAAATGGAAATACAATACATGTGTACAAGTATACATCCACAGGTATACGAAGCAGTACTAAATCTATGGTAGAAAAGTATACAGGCTCAAGTATACTAAACCAAAACGAACTGAAATATATACAACGCGCAAGTACACTAGGTACAAGTTTACTAAATGTTAATGAAAATCCATGCACCAATCAACTAAACACATAGTATACAAGGGCAATCAAATATACTACCTATCACATAGGGGTCAAGTATCAGAGACATAATACACATCGCCTATGATGCTAGCATGACAAGTAGATATAGCAATAAAAAACACATCATCTATACCAGCACATAACTATCAAATAGTCACATCCCCTAACATGTTTCTAAGGCATGCTCAAAACAACAAGGCATATAAACATGTAAGAATGACTAAGCAAATAAAAACCTGCAAAATCATAAGCAAGAAGGGATGAAATGCCTCTCAAAAGAACAAACTTACAAAAAGGAATCTCAAAAACCCGGATGAGTCCGATCTCTCACCGTAAGGAAAGGAATCATCTCCCAGAATGAACACTAAGGTCCCTGAAACAAATAGTCTACAAGTCTTTCCCAAAACTGGCTCAAACATAAGGTGAAATTCTAACGCCACACAAAATAAACAACGGTGTAATGGATAGTCCTAATACTAACCATTACGAGACACTAACGAGAGAACTCAACTCAAGATGCCTATGAGTTCGATGAGAACTCTACGGGATCCTATCGGAACCCTAAACACAAAATCCCAAGTCTCCAGGGACGAGGGAGAGCAATTAATTGCACCAATGCAATTAATTACACGAAACCACTCACACCCCAACCTTAGCTCGTAAGAGCTATCCAAGGCAAGACAAGAAGAATCCAAGGTCAACATACCTATCAAATCTCCAGCCATCACTCTAAGAAAAAGAAACGTGAGGACCTCGCCATTGAGGCTCACGAAAACAAAACTTCCAATCCCCAAGGAAGGACTTGAGTCAATCTGACTCGTCGTCCCATGACTTTAGAAATAAGACCCCAATGACGTCATCACATCAAGGTCACCACGAAATCCTAAGAGATGATGCCCTAGCATCAATCTCAACCAACCAAGCTGGGACAACCCACAATGCCTAAACAAGATATAAAAGTAAGCAGTTGACACATAACACAACAATGGACTACGTACTCACACAAGTAGAAAAGAATCACATAAGACATGTCAATGAATGCATCATACAATCGTGCTAAGAATAACAAGCACATGCAATACACTGAAGCAAACAACCCTAACCCTCATGCTAAGCAAACAAGCGTAAATCAACATGCTAAAACAGATAAGCACATACAATATATTAGAGCAATAACCATATATATCATGCTAAGACAATTAAAGTAAACTTCTAAACATACGCCCTCATAAGCACATAAACATGTTATCAAGAAGCAACTAAACACATATAGCATGACAACACAAGCATGAAATGCACCCAAAACCAGTCGTCATAAGGTTTTCGAACCTAGGAGCTCTGATACCACCTGTGACGACCCTGGATTTTTAAACCCAGTGTGTCCTGTGATGAACCAAAAGATGACCCGATAACGGATCCAAAATACGGAAGCGAAAGAATGAAAATGGCCTCAAGAGATGTACGTCCTCCCTAAGGCACCAAAGTGACTCCCCTTGAAACCACGGAACTTAGTAGAGCTAACAAATGAAGCAAGAATGCCAACCCGAAAAGAAATGAACCAAGGGCAAAATGGTCATTCCAAACTAAAAAGGGTGCCACTGTGCACACCATTGGCAAGACAACAAAAAATGAATGAAGTTAGACTCAAGAATCACCTAATTCTCAGTCCGGACGGAAAAGATATGAATTTAAAACAAAGTGGCTTTCCCCGTTTAAGACATACCCCGACACTATCTTACTAGAACTAGAATAACTCTCACTACATGTGGAGTTTTGATGAATGGCTGGTACCATTGGAAAGCTAACTTCAAGCACCTGAAAATAGACTCTAGAATGAACCGATTTGGATAAGAAATAAAAGAGATATGGCCTTTCAAAGTTAGAACATCAAGGCTATCTAAGAGAAGTTGAGAAGGGGTGGTTCCAGGGAGAATCAGCTGACCGAAATGTAACCATCAACCGGCCAAAACTCAACCGTCAGTCAGCCGAACCCCTAAGGTCAGTCGACCGAAATGCCTAAAATCCAAAAATGCCCACTAGAATGGTCTCGAGGGATTCGTCAGCCGACCGATGAAGCTCCATCAGCCGACCGAAACACCTGCTGCTACTATGAAAAGCTACTACATTGTGTGGAAATGGTGCTTGGTCCATCTCCAAGGTTCTACATGTTTTCTACATGATCCAAACATGTTTCAAAACTTTTCCTAGCCTCATTCAAGCATCAAAAACATGCCAAACCAAAGAGGAACTCAATTGACACCCCAATGCAAGGTTTCTACATAAAAACTTATAAAAAATTGCCCAAAAATAGTTCCAAAGTTGAAACTCATGAGTTTTATGCAATGTGGACATGCACATAAATGTAAAAAGACATTTAGGACACATCCCAATGGTCCGCGGCCTCAAAATGACCCCAAAGCAAAATATGACCTCTCAACGGCCATAAATGCCTAAAAATGCAATAAATGGAACTAAAATACAAAACTTAGAATTAAATGGCATTTGGCCCTTGGCCACACCTTATACATGATCATAGAAACCCCATGAAGGAAACAGAATGAAATTCGCATAGCCGATGCAAAAGTTAAGAGACAATGACTTAGCATTTTCCAATATTTTCATATTACTTTATGAAGTTAAAAGTTGCATAGGATACAAATACATGTCATTGGCATCCGGCCTCATCTTACATAAGTCAAATACATTAAAACGTGGGTACTTATGTACACTTTACATATACGAATCAAAGAATACAAATTTAGATAAATAAGGCTATAAAATGGCATTTTATGCCAATTTTTACAAGAATTGAAACCTTCAAGGCTACAAATCATCCAAGCAATATGAGAATCTCGAACCTTGATTCCTGTACCTGAAAAATGTCCCTACTATGTGGATGAGTAACATAAAGCTACTCGTAGGAGATGACCATCCATCGACCTATCATTTTACAAAGTTGTCACCTTAAGGTGAAACATGTCAAAGGGGTTCATGCCACCCAACGTCTATGTAAAAACGAGACTCAGGAATCATCCTAAGCTACTCATGCAATTGAAATGAACAACGACATACAAGTATACATGCTCAAGTACATTAAACCGCATTAAAACATGATACATAACTTACAAGCATACATGCTCAAGTACCCTAAATCATGTTAAACAAGTTATGCATTGTCTAAGTATGCATATACAAACATACAATTAACATGAAAAACTCATAAATCAAGTATACAGGCACAAGTATACTAAGCTAAATGAATTACGCATAAGACAAGCATACATGACACAAGTATACATAATGAAGTCCGATTGCACAAATCAAACATACAATGCGTAAGTATACTAATTAGGGTTTAGATACACAACCAAAGATACAAGTTCAAGTACAAGAAGATCTAAATACAAGAAGCAAGTATACAGTTTCAAGTATATAAAATAGGATTCAAATACCCGAAGTAAGCATCAATTCTCAAGCTACAACTAATTCATTATTAACAACTTGAAATTAAATGTGAAACCAAATAGTGCAAATACTAGGACATGTTGTCGCTAGACCAAGCATGTATTTTCGGGTAATTACGACCCACAAGGTACCACCTAGTGCGCACTTATGACTTAGAGGACACTTGTCCACGTACTAGAGCCAAACCCTAGCCATCACATAAATTATGTCCTCACAAGCTTTCCAAAATCAATAAGTTCAAAACTTATACAAAATCAAATACAAGTTACCACATTCCATGCACAAATAAGGTTGAATCCACAAAAACCAAGTCCTAGAAATCAAGTCTAAATAGCATATGACATGTCATGTCCTCAATATGCAATTTATATATAAAGCAAGAATATCTTACAACAATTGATCCACATTACCATTCTAAGCCACAAGTACTAAATAAGCTTCAATTTAGCAACAAGCTTTCAAGGTAAACAATTGTAATATTCTAACAAGCTATATACCTACACAAGATATATTTAAACAAGCTATTCAAGACAATGATATCACATATCATGCTAAATCAAATCACTATCTTTAGAGCCCACAACTACTAACTCTACAACAAGCTAGTAGCATGCTCACAAGGTAATTAACGGATTACATTTTAAGGAATTATCAACCTATTACATCCAATATCAATTTAAGTGACTAACACACTTCAAATAAAATTAATTAAGCTAATTAATTAATTTTTCTCTAGATTTTCAAACATATCCAAATAACCTCAATTTAACATATGTTGAAGAACTCACCAAGGCCTACTTTAATATCATAATACAAGTTGATTTCATACTTGTTTCAACTATGTAATTTAATCTTTCACAAAAGATAATTATTAAATAAGTTTTGCAATTCTCATTCAAATGCTCCAAATTTAATATATGTCACACAACTCACCAAGGCCTAATTTACTAGCATGCCACAATTTAATTCTAAACTATATACCATTAGTAGAATTAAATCCGAAACAAGGAAAGTAAAGAAATTAAATTCTAAAAACTTGAACAAGGCATGCTCACAAGTTGTATATGCTTATAAAATAATCAATACAATAATAATATAAACCTAAGACATCCCCTACCTCAATTTGAGATGAAAATCTCAAAAGCCACCAAAATGAAACCGCTCCGAATTCGACTAAACTTCGGGGTTTTGTCGGGGACAACACGATCTACATGAACACCCAGGAAGCCCCATCAAAATCACAACTTGACTTCAAAACCAAACTCAAGATTTGGCCAAAAACGGGTTCTAATAAGGGTGAAAGATGCGCGCCGTCAAGACAAGCACAAAACGCAAAGGCACTATAACTTTATAACAAAGGGAAGGAGGTTTAATTGAGAGAAGAAGGGTGGCAGCCCCCTTAGGGAAGCCATGGGAACTGCTGGTCGTGCCTGATGAGGGGAGAAGATGGCTTTTCAATTTAGAAGCTCCTATTTATAGAAAATCTCAAAAAGTGTCCAGAACTGGCCCCGCCGGGTCTGAAAAAGTGAAATTTAAGCAAACGCACTCAACCGGCAAAAATTTGTGAACAAACAAAATTTAAAATGAGAAAATATGAATAACGGAAGAAACGGCGTCAAAAACTGAGTCCTGAGCAGAGAGTTATGCCCCGAACAAGATCGGTGGCAACTAGGGCCAGAAACCCTAAAATTGGAGGAAAATGACCAGAAGGAAATTCTAATAGTACACGACTCGAAGAAATGTGAAAATGAATCCCGTACGAGGATCCAAGCTCCAGACGAGATATTTTGCAATAACTTTCGTTAATTACACAATGGCCCCTACAAAAAGGGTTAACTGCGAAACTGCCCCAAAATAAAAATATCTTCCAAAAGATATTTTCTTAAATACCCTTGAAATAAAATATTTTTAAAAGATATTTATGAAAAACACCTCAAGAAAAGAAAAAAATTCTAAAAAACTATGCATCCATGCCCCTATAGACACTGGGAGCAACCAGAGTACTTTTCTGCAAAAGTAAAGATACGTATTTCATGGAACCCACTTAGAATAAAGATACGTGATGTCAAAAACCAACTCCAAACACAGGGAGTGAGGTTATGCCAACAAAGTGACAAACGGGGAAAAGACAAAATAGGGAAAAGGACAAAACAGGAAAAAGGACGAATAGTGAATAATGTCAAAAAATGAAAAATGTGAAAATGATTCGGTCCTCAAAGAAAGTTGTCAATCCAAAAGCAAGAGTCTCAGAAACCATATTCGAGCACTCGAGACGACACTAAGTGATTAGAAACTGAACTTAGAAAAGAAATTTCAATGAAAAAAATTCATACGTAAAATTCTAAGGAAAAGGAAAAGGAAGGAAATGACCAGGTCAATACAAATACTCCCTTAAAAATATATTTATCTACAAGTAGTTTTTTCCCCCATAAGTGAGGGTGGGATTTTTATTTTTTATTTTTACTTTCATATTCATGGGAGGAAAACACTCCCTTAAAAATATTTATCTACAAGTGGCTTTTTCCCTATTAAGTGAGGGCGGGATTTTTATTTTTTATTTTTATTTTCATATTCATGGCAGGAAAATACTCCCTTAAAAATATTTATCTACGAGTGGCTTTTTCCCCGTTAATGAGGGCGGGATTTTTATTTTTTATTTTTATTTTCATATTCACGGGAGGAAAATACTCCCTTAGAAATATTTATCTATGAGAGGCTTTTTCCCCGTTAGGTGAGGGTGGAATTTTTATTTATTATTTTTATTTTCATATTCACGGGAGGAAAATACTCCCTTAAAAATATATTTAATCTACGAGTGGCTTTTTCCCCGTTAAAGTTAGATCAATCCTTCGTAAATATATGTAAACATTAACGGGCTCTTTAAACTCCCATGAAAACAGTTTTTAACGAGGATTCTATTAACATCCCGTGAAAACATGACCCTCTATGTGTAAAAATAGGCTTCTACGAGAGAAAATAAAAGATCTCGTAAATACTACCTCATAAAAGCCCACTTTTCTTGTAGTGTACCTAAGAAGTTATAGAGCGAAGTACTGAACATCTAGCATTAATTCACAGTGATATCTGTGACTTTAAATCTTTGCCAACCAGAAGTGGGAAAAAGTATTTCATTACTTTTATTAATGATTACACAAGATACTGTTATGTATACTTGTTAAGAAGCAAAGATGAAGCCTTGCGAATGTTTAAACATTACAAGAATGAGGTTGAGAATCAACTTGGAAAGAAGATAAAGGTGTTTAAAAGTGATAGAGGTGGTGAATATGAAACACCATTCGCTGACATTTACTTAGAATATGGTATTATTCACCAAACTATCACTCCTTATTCATCTCAACAGAACAATGTTACTGAACAAAAATTGTACTTTAAAAGAAATGATGAATGCTATGTTGATAAGTTCTGGTTTAACCCAGAATTTGTGGGGGGAAGCTTTGCTTTCTGCTAATTATGTTCTCAACAAAATACCTCAAAAGAAAAAAAAATGTGACACCTTATGAATTATGGAAAGGTCAAAAACCTTCCTATGTAAGTGTGGGGGTGTCTAGCTGAGGTTGCGGTTCCTACTCCTAAGAAAGTTAAGATAGGACCAAAAACCTTCGATGGCATTTTCATACGCTATGCACAGAATAGTAATTCATATCGTTTCCTTGTACATAAATCAGACATTCTTGACATCCATGTCAATACAATTATCGAATTAAAGAATGTTTGTTTCTTTAAGCATATATTTCCTTGTAAAAAACCTCTTAAAAGAAATTATGATATTGTTAATAGCAATATATAAGAGAATATAGACCAAGAGTCTATAGAAGATGAAAATAAGGAAGAACCTAGACGTAGCAAAAGAGCTAGAACGTCTAAGTCATTTGGTCCTAATTTTCTGACATATATATTGGAAAATGAGCCACAAAGCTATAATGAAGCTATGTCTTCTCCTGAAGCTCCTTTATGAAAAGAAGCCATAAATAGTGAAATTGAATCCATCATGCAAAATCATACTTGGGAGTTTGTGAATCTTCCACCTAGTACTAAACTTCTAGGGTATGAGTGGATTTTCAAGAGGAAGATGAAGCCAGATAGTTTAATAGATAAATATAAAGCCAGGCTTGTTGCTAAGGGATACAGGCAAGAAGAAGGCTTGGATTATTTTGATACATATTCACCAGTCACAAGAATAACATCCATTAGATTATTACTGGTTATTGTGGCATTGCAAAATTTAGAAATACATCAAATGGATGTTAAGACTGCATTCTTGAATGGTGAATTAGAGGAGGGAATCTATATGGAACAACCTGAAGGTTTTATTGTTCCAGGAAAAGAAAAGAAGGTGTGCAAACTTATAAAATCCTTATATGGATTAAAACAAGCACCTAAACAATGGCATGAAAAATTTGACAAAGTGATGTTGTCAAATGGTTTTAGCATTAATAAGTGTGATAAATGTGTTTATGTGAAAAACATTCAAAATGGATATGTCATTGTGTGTCTATATGTGGATGATGTGCTAATAATGGGTAGTAATGATGTTATAATCAAAACTACTAAAAAGATGTTGACCAAAAATTTTGATATGAAAGATTTAGGCATAGCTGATGTCATACTAGGAACCAAGATTTCTAGAACATCAGATAGTCTAGTATTATCTCAATCTCACTATATTGAGAAAATATTAGAAAATTTTAATAAAAAAGATAGTAGTCTTGTGAAGACTCCTGTTGATGTAAATCTTTATTTATCAAAAAATACTAGTCCTAGCATATCACAACTTGAGTATTCTCGAATTATACGAAGCTTAATGTATCTGATGAATTACACATAACCAGACATAGCATACTTAGTTAATAAATTGAGTAGATATACAAGTAATCCAAGAAAAAACCATTGGACTGCAATAATTAAGGTTCTAAGATATTTAATATATACCTTAAGTTATGGATTACATTATTCTAGATTTCCAGCAGTACTTGAACAATATAGTAATGCTAATTGGATATCAGATACAAAGGATTCTAAATCTACCAGTGGTTATGTCTTTACTGTTAGAGGAGGTGCCATATCTTAGAAATCTTTAAAACAGACTTGTATTGCCAGATCCACTATGGAATCTGAATTTATTACTTTGGATAAAGCTGGTGAAGAAGCTAAGTGGCTTCGTAATTTCTTAAAAGATATTCCAAATTGGCCTAAACCTATGCTCGCTATATATATACATTACAATAGTCAATCAGCAATTGGAAGAGCACAAAGTAATATGTATAATGGTAAGTCTAGACATATACGTCGACAACATAATACCGTTAGACAATTGGTCTCAATTGGGATAATCTCAATAGATTATATCAGGTCAAAAGATAATTTAGCGGATCCGTTTACAGAAGGTTTAATAAAAGAGAAAATGCATAGTTCATAGCGGGGAATGGGATTAAAGCCGAAAGCAAACGAGTCATCTTAATGGACACTCAACCTAGTTGACTAGAGATCCCAAGATCTAGGTTCAAAGGGATAACAAAAATTTTGAATGGCTCACCAAAAGCACTGGGAAGATTTAATCTTCTGCCCATTACTATGATGAGACAGTGTTACCTACAGTGATGAGTAGGATAAGCTATGCTTTTAATGACTCTTATACCTTGAAAATTAAAGTGGGTTACAGTAGGATACTCTTAATAAGATGTCACCTATATGAGTGTGAAGTAGGGCCGCTTCTATGAGAACTTCTAAGGCTAAGTATTCTAGAGCACTCATGAAATACCAGGAGTTGTTCAGGGCTATATGAACACAACCATGAGAACCGACTTTGTGTGGGAAGGAACTGTGTGTTTGCTATTGTCTTGGTTTACATCAACGACTGAACAGTTCAAGACATCATATTCACTGGTTAGCCAGTAAATCCAATAGTAATACACTAAGGAAGGTTCAAGGCCAAAAGCTACCTATCCCGATGCAGTTACTTTCCAATAGTACTCTTTCTAAGGTTTGTATCTTCTTCATTTGCAATTTATGCAAATTTCCTTTCATGTAGGGGACTGTTGGAAACGGGAGCATAAGAAACATAAACTTTGGATGAGATTTAGAATAGATTCCGCTAAGAATTATTTGCGGATCTATAGATGAGCTTGTTCCTCTCCGCAAGGAGATGAATGTAGTATATTTACTTTCTCAAATCCGTTTCCGGGTGAATGAGAAATTATCTCCAAAGTAAGGTATTTGATAAGCCTAAATGGGTTTGAAAAATGTGGGAAGTGTTGATCCCACATTGGAAAAATATTAAAACTAAAAGGTACCATGAGGCCTAAATAAACCCCCCCTTGGGTTCATTCCAAAGCACTCCAATACAGAATCATTTTCTCTAATTTTGAATTCTCTCCTTCCTTTCTCTTCTTTCATAAGTGTCTGTGGGTACGAGCCATTGTCTTTGGGTTTAAACCTTAGTCAGTCACTCTGAGTCCAAGTTTAGTCAGTCATTCCGGGTTCGAGTCAGATAATACTACACCGAGCCGGTTCGCTAATTCCTTTGGTTTGCAGTGCTACTACCGAAGGAAGTAAAAGTTGTTGTATCTTGGGAGATAGACGACACTGAGTCCTTTAGCACCATAGCGGGGCGAATGTATCTTAAGGACATAGAATCAAATTCTATCCTTGACTTATTTTTAGGTTCTTTTATTTTGTTTTATTTTATATAACTGTATTTTATACGATATTATATTTACAGATTATTATTTTATAATAATAATTATATATATACACACATTATATTTATGCATAATATTCAAATAGTAATACTATAGTGTATGGTATACTTAGACCATATTTTGGATAACAATCTTCAGACAGATTCTGACTTATACTATAGTTTAATTATTTAAATATTGTTGCAATGCTCATCGGCTCATTAATCATTGCAGTCTGTATCAATCTTTCCTGGATGTGGATGGCTAGACCACGAGGTATATGCCTAGTAAAATTAGCTCAAGAGACTTGCACATATTGCTGTTATTATATAGATTACCTATTACTAAATTTTGAATCAGGAAGGAAGAAAAAAAAGGGCGAAGTTATTATCTAAAAGAGGGGTAGTGAATCCAGATTGTTCAAATGAAAGAATGCTTGGAGATAATCTTGACCAAATTGAACTTAAAAAGCTACCTCTTTTCAGTTTTGAGAAACTGACAATTGCAACAGATAATTTTGATATGGCTAATAAGCATGGGCAAGGTGGTTTTGGTCCAGTATACATGGTAATGTTTGTTCATCGGAGCTCTAATTTCAGGGAAAACTGCCTAGTGGAAAAGATATAGTTGTCAAACGACATTCGAGAACCTCTGGATAAGGGCTGAAGGAGTTTATGAATGAGGTTGTGGTAATTTCCCAACTCTAGCATCGCAATCTTGTTAGACTTCTTGGCTGCTGTGTGGAAGGAAAACAAAAAATGTTGATCGATGAATACATGCCAAATAAAAGTTTAGATGCATTTCCCTTTGGTTAGTTCATGATAAAGGTTTTTTTGTTATTTCAATTAGCAAGAACTTCATTGTCTTGAGAAGACAGAAAGCCTTTTCTTTTGCAGTTTTGTGAACATACTGATCTACTATAAGTCTAAAACTATAAATCCTATCTCAACATCAATTTTAATTTTCCAAACAACTTTCAAATACTTGTTTCTTCTTTTCTTCAATATTCTTTCAGATCTAATCAACCAAAAACTATTGGATTGGAGAAAATGTGCCATCATTATTGAAGGGATCGGCCGAGGCCTTCTTTACCTTCATAGGGATTCTAGATTAAGGATTATACATAGAGATCTGAAGACAAGTAACATTCTGTTGGATGAAAATTTAAATCCAAAAATTTCAGATTTCGGCTTGGCAAAGATTTTTGGAGACAACCAAGAACAAGCCAACACTAGAAAGGTTGTTGGAACCTAGTAAGTAGCTTTTGCTTTAATTTGTCCAAAATGATTAATTATGCAAATGATAATTTGTCTTTGTCATGGGATACTTCAACTCAAATAATTTTACTATTCGGGCTATAATGATGCAATGTAGTGGCTATATGGCCCCCGAATATGCAATGCAAGGAAGATTCTCGAAAATATCTGATGTCTTTAGCTTTTGAGTATTGTTGTTAGAGATTGTAAGCGGGCAAAACAACACTAGCTTTTATCACGATGAGCACTCTTTAACCCTCCTAGGATTTATAAGTTCACTCGAACTATTGCCTCAATTACTCTGTATAGTTCATTTTAATCTTTCTAATTTCAACTTTTGGTAGTTGTGTCATCATGTCCAGACATGGAAGTTATGGAATGAAGATAGGATCGTAATGCTAATAGATCCAACGATTTCCGATCCATGCTTCCAAGTCGAGATCTTGAGATACATACATATAGGACTGTTATGTGTGCAAGATTTTGCTACTGATATGACAACTATGTCGACCGTTCTTTCGATGCTTAGTAGTGAAATTGCAAATCTTCCAACTCCAAAGCAACCTGCATTTACTGAAATATGAAGTCTCTCAAATATACGGTCTTCTCAACAGAGCCAAAGGGGATTTCTGCAAACAATGTAACTATTACAACCATGTATGGCCGTTAGTATGCAACTTCTTCTAGTATTCCTCTTACTATCATCCATTAAGTACACTTTAATTGGTTATGCATAATATTGTTTTGTTTTACATAATGTGTTCATCAACTCTATGAATTGGTGTGGGTATTTATACTATTGAAATGTAGTCTCCTTCTTGAGATGTGCCTAGGTTGTCTTTGAAGAAATGCTAACATTCAATGAATGGTGTGTTGATTATGTCAAAATCGATTTGGTCTACGGATTTGTGCTTGAAAAGTAGGCTAGGGTTTGGAACCTATGAGAGCCCTAAATCTGAGTGGTTGTGTCACGTGGCTTGTGAAGCTGACGAAATTTAATTACTTAATTTATCATTGTTAATTACTTATTTTATTGAGACATGTAAAAGCAGTAGATTTTAATTACTTAATTTATTTTAGTTTATTTTATTTTCGATAGTTGAATGCTCAGTTTTAAATATTTTGATGTGTCTAGGGTTAGATTGGAGTTATATAAATAAATTGGGCATTGGAATGTCAGTATAAATTGCACTTGTGAAATGACTATAAAAGGAGATGAGTAATTTCTAGGATTTATTGGGGCAATGGGATTATATGACCTGGGAAATCTGTACCATCACACATATGAATAATAATATACATGGTCACTTGTATATTATCTATGTGTGTAGGTTGCAATCAGGTATCATATACAAGGTATAGAAGTTAAATTCAAATATATAATAATAGAAATATAAATATCATAGAATTATTAAAAGGGCTAAAAACATAAAGCCTCCTTATTGTTTACAAAAATTATCTACTAATTCCCTCAAGTACATAAACTATCATATTACCCCCATCATGTTTTTAAAAATATATCATATCACCCCCTCCCCGTTAGTTAACCGTCTAAAATTAATGGGATCTTATCACGCTACCATCACGTGCACCATATATTGCATCACGTGCACCATCACGTGCACCAAAATACCCTCGTTCTCTCAAAATGACGAAATTGCCCTTCTCTACAGTCTTCTTTCTCTCTATATATCTTTCTCTCTCACACACAAACACACCCAAACACAAAGATACGACTTACAGAAACCTCATTTCCGTTAAGATTGTCTTATCATTATCATATATATCACTTCGTTTTGATCTTCTCTCTCTATTTTAACCCCCAAAACATATCCAAAACCCTAAAAATTGAACCTTATTTTTATTCTCCTTTCCCAACTTTCTACTCTGACTGTATATCTGATTTTCCCATTTACCACCGTCATCCACTAGACATCACCCCTCTCTGTGCCGGCCGCCGGCCTAGATGAACGTTAGCATCGATGATGTCAATAAAGTTGATGACTTCGCCCCACCATCATCAACATGATGACGACAACTATATCAACCCATTGCAAAGCCACCGGTGGAGGCAGAGTCGTACCGACACTGCCGTCGTGGCAGTGGTGGCATTGCTCATTGCCACTGCCGCATGGCTATCGCTCGTCTTCTCCGGGATCACCATACCTCGCTGGCACCATTTCACGTGCTGGGAAGGAAACCCTAATGGAGCTGAGGGATTAGAGAGAGTGTGGGATGAAGATGGGCAGGAAGAAGGCCCAATTGCCTACATGCGGGTTTTGAATATGAAATAATGGGTTGGGGTTTAAAAAAGGGAGTAAATAATTGGAGATCACTTTCGGAGTGAAAGGAATTAGGTTGTCACCATATACAAGAATTATTATATGTAAAATTTAGAGAGAGAAAATGACATACAATTTCCATACATACCAGAGAGAGAGGGAGGGAGAGTTAAGTAGACCATGTGGAAGACCTCCAAAGATGATAAAGAAGGCTGCCCAATAGTACATCGTTTCATACAGAGCATAATTGTCCTTTTAAATTCACAATTTCATTTTAATATAATATTAATATAATATCAAGGGCATTCTTATCATTTCACAGTCACTTAACAGTTCTGTAACGGAAAGTGAGCAATGTGATAGTTTATGTTAGTTTAGGGGGTTTTTTTAATAATTGAGGGAGTTAAATGTAGTTTTTGTAAAAAATAGGTTTTTAAAAAAAAAAAAAAAAAAATGTTTTTAGCCCTTATTAAAAAGAAAGAAACAATAAGAGTGACAAAATTTTGTATGAGCCTCCCCGTGCATGAAAAAACAAGATACAATCCAACCTGTGAGTTGTTTTCTTGAAACGCTTTCTTGAAACATGTTTAAAGAAAACAATTTAGTCTGTCAAAATTCCCCGCAAAATATGTAAACCATATAAAATTTCTAGAGAACATCAAAAGAGAAAGCAGTGTGTTCATTTGATTTGTGAATCTGATCCATGTTGTTCATACTATCGGTCCAGTCGCGGTTTCATAAATAAGTGATGCATTGGAATCAGTTTGATTCATGAATTGGGGTATAAAAAACTAACTCCATCTAAATCTGATCCTATTTGTTACTCATATAGTATACATAAATGTATATAATACTATTTAACCCGAAACATAATAGGCTAACCCCCACCCCTTATAATATATATTTCTATAATATACATAAATTATATTACTATACATTTATATAATTCATGAATCAAAGTTCAGTAACTTGTTTTTGAGCTTATTTTCTGCTTCTCCAATTATGGGAGGCCATTGAAATAATTTGGTGAGTATAAACCACATGATCTTTAATTCTTCATCATGTAGTTACAACTTGCAGTCACTATATTGTCACTATATTGTCTCGATTATATCATTTCAATCTTATATCTTGGGCTAAATTGCCTTATTTATAAAAGTATAATTCGTAAGATCAATCCGATGTTTCACAGATTGGGTTAACGTTATTTATAAAAACGCAATTCGAAAATCAATGTGATGGTTTACTAATTAGGTTGATTCAGATTTAGACTCTCAGTTAGAATTGGTTTTGATTTTTATGAAAGCGTTGGACTTGATTAGTTTAGATTTTAGGTCTAAATGGAACCAATCCCAACCGTCTGCACCACTAAAAAATAGGGATATTGTGAATTTGTGAGAGAAAATATATATGTGTGTGTGTGTGTGTCTGCAAAGCCTATTTGGTATCCCACCTTATATGTTGCATTTGATATTTTCAGCATGAATCTACCTTATGATTCATATGAAGTAAAACAAGCCTCGTCTGGGCCTGGATGCAAATTTGGGCTTCAGGCATGACCCCTTGGCCCGCTAAAAAGTCAAAACCTAATGGGCTCAGGCCTAAGTTCCCTAAACTGTGGACCTTGGATGGACCTAACGCATTATATTCAGCTGATAACAATATATATATATATATATATATATTTCATATCATAAATGACAAGTGTAAATAAAATACTACGTTGTATGCTAGGAAGTACGGATACTTCTACAAAGGAGTCGTATCCATGTCAGACACCGACACTCCGTGTCCGACACTTCATATACGTGTCCATGAATAAAAATTATGTTTTCTTTTTCTTCATTAGTACTCACATGCACATACCTCCACAGAAGCTTAAACCTCTGACTTCCCTTTGGGAAGTAGGAGCCTGATACTGCTGCATGTTTGGTCAACATAATTATGTTTTCATCAACTTTATTCAAAACTCAATGTTTGCCTTTATCCCTCCATATTGTTTCTTTTGAGAGAATCCTATTTCTGTGATTTAACCAAACTTCCATGACACATATTAAAGATATACACGCTAATTTGTGTCTGATAACTAGAACATGGACAGAAGTCCATCTTGAATTGTGATCAGAAGTTACGATCTTGAATTGTGGTTACAACCATCGGCAAAGGGAGTTGTTGGCACCATCACCATGACTGGCCCTGGCCATATATCAGCCTGTCATGTTAAAATTTGAATATTGATACTCTAAACTGTAACTTTCAGTTCTAGTCTAACCAAAATCATGAATGTCCCAAGGCAGAGTAGGGTTTTTTATTTTATATTTAGGACTTAAATTCAAGGAATTTTAAATTTGTATGCTCAATCTTCATTTAAATCTTTCTGGAACTATTACAGAATAGACTCCTACAAGGTTGATCCTTGTAATTAAGATGCATGGCAGCAACTCTGTTTTGCTAGTTTTTGCCTGTTGGTAAGAAAATGATACTTTGGGAATAAGTAAATAACCATGAAGTCTATGAACATCTCTAAGAATAAGTCAACAATGATCACTTTTTAACTACAATTGACACAAACTAAAAATATAATAAAATTACAACTCCAATAAGATTTAGACACGATTGAGTTCAACCCTTTTATAATTTTGGTGGTTGTACGAATAAGAGAGTTTGTGACACTCTTCTATTTTGCGAGGATTTTTTGCCTGTCGTTAATAAAATGCTACTTAGGGCAAAAAAAAAAAAAAAAAAAAAAAAAAAAAAAAAAAAAAAAAAAGAAGAATCATCATGCCAATGAACATCTCCAAGTATAAGTCAACAATGATCACTTTTTAACAACAGTTGATTAAACTTACAACTCCAATAACAACAGTTAGATACGAAATTTGCCGCCTCTAATAAGACTTAGACACGAGACATGGACATTTGAAAAGAATTGAAACCTCTGATAATTTTTATCAGGACTTTTATTATAAAAGTTGGATGGTTTGAAATCTGCAAATCAATTTTATTCTTATAAACCATATCAACAACTGGTATGACTTCAACTACAGCTAGTATCCCCTTGGTACATGCATAATAGTAGAATCTTATATATTTTTAATTTGCATTTTGTAGGAATTGATGATGGTTTTGAAGGTCTAGCCATTCCGTCAACAGTTGGCAATTGAAAAAAGAAGTTCAGATCAGATATCTATCTTGCTCTGTGATGGATTGGCTTGTGGTATTTTAATGCTTTTTTTTATGAGATTATGTATTAAAAGTTTCATTTGTGAAATATGGTGGTTGGAACTATATGTGCACAATGATAAATTATCGCCCACTCTGAGAGGCCTGACGAGGGCCGCTTGATATACGCCAAATTAATGTAGTGAATGTGTGGTTCAAGAAAAGCCTTTTGGGTCAAGTTTAAATTTATAAAAACTACTACCAATACTACTACTAAAGTAGCAAGAGTGAGTAGGGATCGTACCAAGGGATTGGAGTCATACTTGTTTGTGGAATCACAATTAGGGTTAGTAAGACAAAAGGGGTGGTTGGTTAATTAAACTAGAGGGCAACTAAATTAAACTAAGTAATTGAATGTAACAAATAGTAAGTAAGAGAAAGAGAAATTTTGGGGTTTAGAGGTCACCACTAAGCAATGTTTTTCTACACTTCTAACTAGTGACTAATGAGGATAATGTGTGTTGCAATAATGGTGTGTGTGTGTGTGCTTGGTTGATTCAATTAGCAAGTGTAACCAATTAAGTATACATTGTCCAATCAATATGTGAAAAGCACAATATATCTAGCAATTAAGTATATATTGTCTAAATAGTATGTGAAAAGCACAACATATCTAGCAAGTCATTAATCCTTTCATTAAGCTCACAAGCCAAATACACCACAAAGTTAGAAACATATGATACTTGCATTCAAAAGTATGGAACATCAAACAACTAGCATGGATTGTCCTCTCATCTAACAACTATGTTATCCCTACACTATAATTAAGCTAATGACATGAAATTAAACTAATTAAGCTAAAGGAGAGGCGTAATCCATCAAGAAATGAGCATGGACCATCTAAAAAATCACAAGAGCATTCTTTAAAGCACAATGTTTTGACAATCTCTAAATCTATAGCATTAATACACATAGACATGCATCAATAACTTAAGAAATAGAGGCAAACACATGAACATCTATTCTAGCATACATAAACATATGGATAGAATGAAATGATCAATTGGAAGCATTAAACCACATAAATCATTGAATAAACAAGATCTATATATATCAAAATGTCAAAACATTAATTACAACACTAATCCCTCAATAATACACAAGATTAAGATATAGAAAGCATGCTTGGGGCTAACTCTAGCCCCGAGAGGATGTCTAGCCACTCATGGTGATATTGCTCCAACCCTCAAGGGCTAACTCCATGGAAGAGGTTTGCTTCTTGCTTAATGAAGAGTCTCCAATGTTGTCTCTAGCCTCCTCTTCCTCTACGCGGCCTCTCCAAGAGATGGTATAAAAAATAATGTTAGCTCCCTTTGTAAAAAGCAATCCTTATCCTTATATAGTTAGATCAAAATGACACCCAAAATGAGCTGGGGTCGTGCATACCATCCTCCCTAATGATTGGATAAAAGACAACTTTCAATGAGATGGAATTTTTAACTTTTTCGCACTAGAGGAAGTTCGATCGATTGAACCTTGAACTTGGATCGATCGAACTAGCTGAGATCTATCAAACTTAGGCTGGATTGATCCAACTAGTTGAGCTTTTCGGGAAAAGACAAATCCGAGATATTTTGGAGAGATATTTATGGGAAAAGGACAAAAGTGGTTAGTGGGTGGTACAGCTGTGGATATGATCAATCATTTGAATAAGGACAAAAGTGTTCAATCGATCGAAGGATGGTGTTGGATCGATCAAACTTTTGGGACTTTATGCTTTTGGGTCTAGGCTTGGATATATCTTGAAGTGTTGAGATCGATCATTGTTCAATTAATCGAACCTTGAACTTGGATCGATCGAACTTTGCTACTTCCCACATTTGGCTTCATTTGCTTCCTTCTTTCTCCACTTTGTTCCTTTCTTTGTTTAATCCCAGAATTGCTTCAATTAAGCTCTTATTTGGCTGAGTTAGCTTATTTTCGGGATAAATGCCTGAAAAAGGAAATAATATGAAATCAATCTAAAACAGTAAAGTAAGATAGATAAAGGTACTAGAATGCCTAAGCTTAAAGGGTTTAAATATACACTTTTCAACGCTCATCACACCCCCAAACTTAAATATTGCTAGTCCCCAGCAATAAACTAAAAAGTAAGGGAATGAAATAATCAACTATACAAGAATGAATCTAGAAAATAATAAATGGATACCGCCACTTTCATAGGGAACACGATTGCACTTAGCACATGCAACAAGCCTTTTAAACCCCTAGGTTACCCCTAGTGGACGAGTGAAGTCTCGTGAGGGTTTCCAGAAATGGTACCCACAAACATTAAGCTCATTCTTTCAAAAGAGGCACCAATGTTGCAAACAAGCATTGGGAGAAAACTACCTCAAGTATGCAATTTTTCAACCCTTTCCAAGCAATTTCCCAAAATCTCAACATCAAGCAAACAAGTATGGTCCTCCACACATCAAGAAAATGATCATGCAAATCAAAACAACTCTAGAATCCTTTTGAGTGGACCGGCATCAAATGTGTTGCTATCTTAGTCAACTAAAGAATTAATCACATCCTAACCCTCAAAGTAGCACACAAATCTAGTACTGATCATCAAGACAAAAAGTGGACCTTTTATTAAAGCTTTATTCATCCAGGTGCGCTTATTCTTTTCACTCGATATTTTTTATTATTATTATTTATTTATAGGATCAAAGATGGAAGTATGGTGCAATGTGTTGATCTATTAAGCTTTCTAGTGATTCATGAGGTCGAGCGTTAGGTCAATGACTCCTAAACCAGACGGTTTTAGGGCATTAGGCATTCAAATACCCCTACGGACTTACAAGCTCAAATCAACTAGGCTACAAATCAAGACAACAACCATCTAATCATTTCCCACTTCTCACCTTTTGGGAGAAGTCCTCACTTTTTATTACTTTTGCAACTTTTCTTTCCTTTTTTCTTTTTTGTTTTTTTAAATTCAGTTATTAACCTAGAGTTTGGGCCCTCCACCTTTCGGCGTGAGAAGTTCAGTGCTTGATAAGGCTAGAATCCCGGCTACTTAGTGAAAATGGGTTGTTATCCACCTTTATCAAGAATGAAAACTTTCAATGCACTACTAGCCCAATTGGGATATAACCAATTCAATAATCAACAAAGCATGTACCTCACAAATGAATGCTAGTGTGCGCATATGCTAATGTAGAAGACTAGAGTGAATCTCAAAACAATCACAAAATCAGGACGATGTGGACCACAAGTACAAGCATAATATCCATTTTTCGAAAAATTTACTCCTAAATGGCATTCCTAAGGCATACAAGGAGTATTAGACTCTCAAGTCAAGCAATTTTTAAATTTTAAGTAATATAGTCCTCAAAAGATCAAAATCATAGCTAGATATGGACCAATCATAGAAATATCCCTCAAATACACAAGTCATGCTTAAATTTTGAATTTAAAACTAACGCTGTAAAGCACCAGTCCCCCCAAACTTAAATTGCACAATGTCCTCAATGTGTAAAGAGAACAAAGGAAAGAGTATACCAGTGCAACTAAGAAAGAATGATCGGGACTGAAGTATCCGAAGTGGGTGGCATGGCCCCCCCAAACTTAGGATGAACTGTGGTCCTGAAAATTGGCTCTTGGATAAACTCATCAGATAACAAAATGGGATAATCAGTGTACAGTGGACATACAAGTGTGAATGGGATAAACAGATAAAGAAATGAGAGAGGTGTAAGGGTGGTCCTGAAAATTGGGTAGCACTCTCTCACTGAAGTCACTCAGATGCACCTGATGGAATTTAAAGGACATATGTATCAATAAAAGCATACAACATCCATCATAGATAAAAACAATAATAAAGTGTAATACATCCAGTGTCAAAGCCGACAGATCCGGCTGCAATAATAATATCACAAGTGTAATAGACACATAACATAGATAAAGAGCATAAAAAGATAAAGAGACTAGGAATCTCAGGCAGAGGGAGCTCCGCGGATCTCCCTGGCTAAGTCATTAATGGCAGACAAGATCTCCGTACAGAGGCGAGAAATGTCAGCTCGAATGGCAGCCATCATATTCAGACGAAGGGTACTAATGTCAGCTCTAAGGGTAACCAGCATATCCTCCAAGCTTTAAAGGTGCTCCTCTAGCGACATATCTGATCATGAGCCTCAAGTGTAGCTGAAGTAGAAGAACTGTCATTCTTAGTCATGGTCTGCAAAAAGGAAATCTTGCAATGGGAGTTAGTGCTAGAATAATGAATTGAAGGCACAATAGAAACATATTTATCAAATAGGACGGACAAAACATATATGACATGTATCTATGCAAGTGATAGGATGTGAAGTATGCTAAGCAATATAAGTATGAAATGCATCCAAAGTGGAATATCACAGGCATTGGGCATAGATATGATAGTATGAAGTGAATACAAGATGAATGAAGTGTGTGAGTGAGATCTGTGAAATTCAATCGATCAGAAAAAGAAGTGAGATCGATCACAAAAGTTGGATCGATCGAAAATAAGTGAGATCAATCTCACAGATTCGATCAATCCAAGACACAAGTTCGATCGATCGAACTGTGTTCGGTGAAAAATGAAAAGTCACAGATATGTGACTGTGGGAGCACGGGACCCACACAAACATGTTCGAGGGCCCATCAACACAACAATCATCAATCCCAATCACCTAGAATGGCTCACACTCCCAAAAAGCAAAGTAACTCATTATAATGGATATGGCATAAAGACGAATATGGACATATAGACATGAAAAGCTTAAAACTTCATCCATGGCCAACAATCATCATGAATATGGGAGTGGATCAAACACTTAAAGCATACTGTTAACAAATCGAGGTGTGAAATCAATAATGAGGTCTCGGATCTTACCTTGAAGCAAAGAGATGAGAGATGGAGAGATGAAATGTGAAAAAGAAGAAGATCCGAGAAGAGGGAGAGATTGACACCTGGTTCACTATGGAGATCTCGCCGAAGATGGAGGAGATGGGCGACGTTACGGCGGCGTAGAAACTAGGGTTTGGAAATGGGGGAGAATGATATCTTATCCTCTATTTAAAAACTGTCGCTCATAAGTTCGATCAATCGAACTAGAATCTTAGATCAATCGAACTTTTGATGATCTCTTCACAAAGTATTTTTGGAAAAATATATATATATTTTTTTTTATTATATTTTTTTTTTCATTGAATAAACAAGAAAATAAAATAAAAATGAAAAGATTTTTGGATTTTTGAAATTTGAAATTTGAAAAGTCAAAACAAAGTCAAACAATGAAATGGAGAATTGAGATTGATCAGAACAAGAGTTCGATCGATCAGACAGAGAGCAAAAATATGCAGGTTTTTGGCCCAAAAAATTAGCTAAGTGTTGGAACTTGAAGATCGATCAAAGGACTTCTTGATCAATCTTGGAATGTTTCGATCGATCAGACAAAGAGTAAAAATATGCAAGTTGATGCAAGCTCAAAATTTTTCTAAGTGTTGAGTCATGAGATCGATCGAACTTTGAGGTTGGATCGATCGAAGGTCTCTTAATCGATCTAAGAGTTGGTTCGAACGATGGGACAGAGAGCTAATTTGGATGCAAGTTTCTGCAAGTCGAAAAATTTTCTAAGTGTTGGATGCAGAATGGAGTTCGATCGATCGAACTCAAGTTTGAGATCGATCGAACTATATAGAATGCTCATTAATGACATGAAAGCTCATGCAATCCTCACCAAAGTTCTTTTCAATGCATATGAGAACCAAAAACAAGTATCTAAACTTTGCATGAAATGAAATGAAAGATAGAAATGAGGGAGGAATAGGGTTTTGACACCCTACGAATGCCTTTGCTAGTCTTTAACGTCTCTAGCAAGACGTTGGGCTCTTTTAGCCCGGATCAAAGATCTTGTTATGCATCCCCTCCTTATTGGGGTGATGAATGGTTCTTTGAACTTTTCCCAACAAATGGTTTTTTGAAGAACTTGTTGGTTTAAGCTTAAAAGGAGCTCTTGGTTCCTTGTCAATGCAATCTTTTATGTTTTCATACACTGGATCAACTAGATGTGCAGCTTCAAAATGTCTTTGAAAGACTTGACCCTCTATGTAAGGTTTCAATCTTTGACCATTAACTTTGAAAATGTTTCCCTTCTTCAAGTTTTTGATTTCAACCACCCCATGAGGTGCAACAGAGATGATTTCATAAGGACCCTCCCATTTGGTTCTCAATTTCCTAGGAAAGAGTTTCAATCTAGAGTTGAAAAGCCAAGCTTTTTGACCGGGTTCCAAAGACTTTTTCATAATATGCTTATCATGAAAGGCTTTGTTTCGTTCTTTATAGATTTTGGCATTATCATAAGCATTGTGTCTCAAGTCTTCTAACTCACTCAATTGAAAGAGCCTATTCTCTCTAGCTTTATCAAGGTCAAAATTGAGCTTTTTAACTGCCCATAAGGCTTTATGCTCTAGCTTAACCGGAAGATGGCAAGGCTTTCTATATACAAGTCTATAAGGAGACATGCCAATGGGAGTCTTGCATGCCGTCCGATAAGCCCACAAAGCATCATTTAGCTTTCTTGACCAATCCTTCCGGGTGGTGTAAACCGTTTTCTCAAGAATATGCTTAATTTCCCGGTTAGACACTTCAAATTGCCCGTTTGTTTGAGGATGGTAGGGAGTGGTTACCTTATGAGTGACGGAGTACTTAAGAAATAAGTGCCTCAAGAATTGATTGCAAAAATATTTTCCTCCATCACTTATTATAGCCCTTGGCATACCAAAATGAGCAAAGATATTGGATTTGGTGAATTGAATGACCATGGAGTGGTCATTCATTTTGGTAGCACATGCTTCCACCCACTTGGAAACATAATCAACGGCAAGAAGAATGTATTGAAAACCATAAGACATAGGAAATAGACCCATAAAATCAATGCCCCATATATCAAAAATCTCAACAACAAGTATATTAGTCAAGGGCATCATATCTCTTCTAGACACTGTTCCCATCTTTTAACATCTCTCACATGATTTGCAAAAATTGTAGGCATCTCTATGAATAGTGGGCCAAAAGAGCCCACTTTGGAGAACCTTCAAGGCGGTCTTCTTTGCACTAAAATGCCCACCACATGCAAGAGTGTGACAAAACACTAGGACACTTGGAATTTCACTCTCTGGAACACATCTTCTCACAATTTGATCCGGACAATATCGGTATAAGACAGAGTCTTCCCAATAGTAATTCCGGATGTTGGCAAAGAAACGATTCTTTTCGTTCTTCGACCAAGAAGTTGGTAGCTTTCCTAATGCCAAATAATTCACAATGTCGGCAAATCAAGGCATTTTTCCATTAGAAATTTGAAAGAGTTGTTCATCCAGAAAAGAGTCATAGATTGGTAGATTGGGGAAAAGCTCTATCGATAACCTAGAAAAATGATCGGCAACCACATTTTTGGTGCCTTTCTTGTCCTTAATTTCAAAATCGAATTCCTGAAGAAGCAAAATTCATCTAATTAGCCTAGGTTTTGTTTCCCTTTTTGTCAATAGATGCCTCAAGGCGGCATGATCAGAATAAACGATAACCTTGGACCCTAAGAGATAGGAGCGAAATTTATCAAGAGCATATACTACGGCAAGTAATTCTTTCTCAATAGTGGAGTAATTCAATTGAGCTCCCGAGAAAGTTTTACCTGCATAGTATATGGCACAAGGAAGCTTACCTACTCTTTGTCCCAAAACTGCCCCCATGGCATAATCAGAAGCATCACACATGATTTCAAATGGCAATGACCAATTGAGAGGTTGCATGATAGGAGCAGATGATAATAATTCACGTAATTTATGAAAAGCGTCTAGGCATGCTTGGTTAAAGATGAAAGGAGTTTCTTTGGCAAGAAGATTGCACAAGGGTCGAGCAATTTTGCTAAAGTCTGTGATAAAACGGCGGTAAAAGCTAGCATGACCTAGAAATGAGCAAACCTCTCTCACCGTTGAAGGTGGAGGCAATTCAGAAATAAGCTCGACCTTTGCTTTATCTACCTCTATTCCTCTCCTTGAGATAACGTGACCCAAAACAATACCTTCTTGAACCATGAAATTACTCTTTTCCCAGCTAAGTATAAGGTTGGTTTCACGACATCTCTTAAGCACTAGATCTAAGTTTTTGAGGCATGCATCAAATGAGGACCCAAAAGTAGAAAAATCATCCATGAAGACCTCTAGATACTCTTCCACCATATCCAAGAAAATTGACATCATACACCTTTGGAATGTGGCGGGTGCATTGCACAAACCAAAAGGCATCCGTTTATAAGCAAATGTACCGAATGGACATGTAAAGGTGGTTTTCTCTTGGTCTAGTGGGTCAAGGGCTACTTGATTGTACCCCGAATAGCCATCAAGGAAGTAATAATATTGTTGCCTGGCCAATCTCTCTAGAATTTGATCAATGAATGAGCAAAGGGAAGTGATCATTTCTAGTGGCGGCATTCAATTTACGGTAATTAATGCATACACGCCATAAATTGGCGGTACGCTTAGAGATTTCCTTACCCTTTACATTCTCAACCATCGTAATCCCTGATTTTTTGGGAACTACTTGAGTTGGACTCACCCATTTGCTATCGGAGATTGGGTAAATGATTCCGGCATCCAAGAGTTTGACAACTTCCTTCTTAACTACTTCCTTCATGTTTAGATTAAGTCTCATTTGGGCATCCCTAAAGGGTTTTACATCATCTTCCATAAGTATGCGATGCATACAAATAGAGGGGTCAATTCCCTTAAGATCCGCCACACTCCATCCTATGGCTCCCTTATTTTCTTTAAGCACACTTAAGAGAGCATCTTCTTGGTCTTTTTCAAGACTTGAAGAAATGATAACCGGAAGAGTCTCTTTTGGTCTAAGAATGCATACTTGAGATTGGAAGGTAGAGTTTTAAGCTCAAGAATTGGAGAGACTAAAGATGAGACCGGTGGAGTGCTAGAGAATGGAGGAAGAGGTTCTATTGGAGTTTTCCAAGATGAAAAATATAAGCTTGCAACGGATTCCATGAGATTGCTTACTTCATTCATTGAATTTTTATCATCAAATCCACAACTTCCATACATTTCAAGAAGACAAGACGCTAGAGGATCATCGGATAAAAGAGATGAAAGACTATCCTCAATTGGTTGTTTCATTAGCATCGTTGGAATCGATTCCTCAACAACCTCATCTAACACATCTACAAGGCAACACTCATCTCATCCATGGGATGTCGACTTGTATGGAAAACATTAAGTTTGATCATCATATTGCTAAAAGAGAGGTCCATAATCTCGGATCTACAATTAATTATTGCATTTGCAGTGGTAAGGAATGGTCTCCCCAAGATGATTAGGATATGGTTGGAGGGATTAGTAACCGGTTCGGTATCAAGAACTATGAAATCAACCGAAAAGTAGAATTTATCCACCTTGACAAGAATGTCCTCAACCATGCCCCTAGGTGTTTTGATGGATCTATCAGCCATTTGAAGCACCACCGAGGTTGGCTTCAATTCATTCAACCCTAATTGGACATATACGGAGTAAGAAATCAAGTTGACACTTGCACCTAAGTCAAGAAGAGCTCTACGAATTTCATGAGTTCCAATCACACAAGAAATAGTTAGAGCACCGGGATCTTTGAACTTAAGTGAAGTGTTTTGTTGAAGAATGGAGTTCACTTACTCTATGAGGAACACTTTTTTATGGCTTGGTCCCTTGCTCTTCCTCTTTTGTATGCAAAGATCTTTCAAGAATTTTGCATAAGGTGGAATTTGCTTAATGGCATCTAAAAGAGGAAGATTGATATTGACTTGCTTAAAAATTTCCATCATGTCATGTGTTTTCCCTTCTTGCCTCCCATAAGGCAAAGTTTCTTTTAAAGCATAAGGGAATGGAGCTTTTGGCTCACAAGACTTTGTAATTTGAGAGGATGATGGAGAAGATTGAGGATTCAGGTTAGGAACATTTTCATTCAAAGGAGTAGGAGTGGAATTGGAAATTGGATGGGTGACAACTTTAGGTTGCACCGATTCACTATCTTCCTTTGGTAGCTCAACCCTATTGTCCACTTGCTTACCACTTCTCAAAGTGGTGATGGCTTACGCTTGAGCTTGGGAAGAATACCCCGATGTAGGGTTTGCTTCCATACAAAATTGGGCCTTTGGATTCCTCTCGGGTTGACTAGGTAATTTCCCAATCTCTCTTGCATTCAATGCATTAGCTATGGTCCCAATTTGGGATTCAAGCTTTGATATAGATTGAAAGTGGGAACGCAACAAGTTGGTATCCTTTTCTAAGCTACCCAAAGCCATCAAAACCTTGTCTTCAAATGTGGAATTACTAGAAAGTGCTTGAGGATAATGAAAGCCAACTTAGGAATCATACATTTGAGGATGTGAGAAGTCATTCATTCTTTGATGATGGAAAGAAGAAGAAATGAACCCTTGAGAACCTCCATTTCTTTTATGAGGTGGAATGTATATTCTTTGAAGATTTTTAGCTTGATAAGGGCTTTCATTCCACAATGGAACATATGCTTTTGAATAAGGATGTGGCATTAAGTTGTTCAAAGTGTTCATTAACAACATGTCCATGGGGACAATTGAAAGTAGAATGCAAAACACTTAAACATGTCATGCAAGGCTCATAAAGATGAGTTGTATGATGAAAAGGAGATGCATTGGTAGCCGGTTTTTTATTCAACAAAAATTGATCAAGTTTTTGAGAAAGAGTTTTAACCTCGGCTACAATTTCCCTTGAATTTTCAATTTGACACACTGTTACACTTTTCTCCTTTTTAGTAAAACCATGATATGTAATATTTGTGCAAAGAATTTTCACTCATTTTTTCAAAGTGGTGCCAAATGTCATCTTCATGTTTTCCAAAATATGAACCTCCACATAAGGTAACAACTATATCCTTTTGCATGTCGGATAAGCTTTCATAGAAGTATTGGACAACTTTTCATTTTGGAATACCATGGTGTGGACACTTTCTTAGCAAGTCATTCAATCTCTCCCAAGCCCCATGCAACAACTCTCCCTCCCTTTAAGAAAATTCTCTAATTGAAGCACACATCACATTGGTCAAACTTACGAGGTAAAAATTTCTTAAAAACTCATTTTGCATTTGTGCCCAAGATGTTATTGAATTCAGCCCTAAAGTATTGAACCAATGTTTTGCTTTATTTTTAAGTGTGAAAGGGAAGAGGAATAATTTAAGAACTTCCTCCGGGACATCCATGGTGGAACATAGTTTAAGAAATTCATTAAGATGCCTATATGGTTCCTCTTTATCCAAGCCATAAAAGAGTGGACACATTTGAATGGTCTCAGGCTTGATTTCATATTGATTAGCCTCAAAATTAGGCAACACAATGCAAGTAGGTGTATGGTATGCATGAAGATTATAATGATCACGAAGGACCATTGGAGGAATTGGAGCTTGAACTCCGGGGTCATGTTGATTAAGAGGTAGGTTATGCATGAAACGTGGGTCTAAGTAGCCAAGATTACCCTCTAGATTTTCCATGTGAATGCCTAGAATGAATGGTATGACAAGGTCTATACAACACTACAAATGACACACAAATCACCACAAAATAAGCAAGCACTCCTCCTTCGCAACAAATCAACAATCAACAAACTTCCTCTACATACAATGTTCCCATACTCCCATGATTTGATAACAATGCAAAGAAAAGTAAATTGCCTCCACGCGAGCTCACGATTTATCTAAGAATTCAAAAACAAGCCTCCACGCGGGCCGACGATTTAACTAAGGGATTGAGTAAGAAAGTCTCACAAAGGTCCTTTAGCACTACAACTCCAAATTTAAAGCTAAGCTTAGCAAAAAATATATATATTTTATTTATTTTTAGCACTTTTCCTTGCTTACTTAGCTCCTTTACTTGATGGCTCCTTTGCTTGCCTCCTAGCTCAATGCTCCTTGTCAAAGATGAACAAACACAATAAGTAATCTAAAGAAAAAAAAAATAAAAAAATAAAGTAAAGACATGATCAAAAGAGTACTAATTCCTAATTGATTCCATAACTACGACGTTGCCTAATCCCCGGCGGCGCCAAAATTTGACGAGGGCCACTTGATATACGCCAAATTGATGTAGTGAATGTGCGGTTCAAGAAAAGCCTTTTGGGTCAAGTTTAAATTTATAAAAACCATTACCAACACTACTACTAAAGTAGCAAGAGTGAGTAGGGATCGTCCCAAGGGATTGGAGTCGTACTTGATTGTGGAATCACAATTAGGGTTAGTAGGTTGAGTAATCAAACAAAAGGGGTGGTTGGTTAATTAAACTAGAGGACAACTAAATTAAACTAAGTAATTGAATGTAACAAAGAGTAAGTAAGAGAAAGAGAAATCTTGGGGTTTAGAGGTCACCACCAAGCAATGTTTTTCTACACTTCTAACTAGTGACTAATGAGGGTAATGTGTGTTGCAATAATGGTGTGTGTGTGTGTTTGGTTGATTCAATTAGCAAGGGTGACCAGTTAAGCATACATTGTCTAATCAACATGTGAAAAACACAATATATCTAGCAATTAAGTATATATTGTCTAAATAGCATTTGAAAAGCACACCATATCTAACAAGTCATTAATCCTTTCATTAAGCTCACATGCCAAATACACCACAAAGTTAGAAACATATGATACTTGCATTCAAAAGAATGGAACATCAAACAACTAGCATAGATTGTCCTCTCATCTAACAACTATGCTATCCCTACACTACAATTAAGCTAATGACATGAAATTAAACTAAATAAGCTAAGGGAAAGGCGTAATCCATCAAAAAATAAGCATGGACCATCTAGAAAATCACAAGAGCATTCTTTAAAACACAATGTTTTGACAATCTCTAAATCTATAGCATTAATACACATAGACATGCATCAATAACTTAAGAATTAGAGGCAAACACATGAACATCTATTCTAGCATACATAGACATATGGATAGAATGAAATGATCAATTGGAAGCATTAAACCACATAAATCATTGAATAAACAAGATCTATATATATCAAAATGCCAAAACATTCATTACAACACTAATCCCTCAATAATACACAAGATTAAGATATAAAAAACATGCTTGGGGCTAACTCTAGCCCCAAGAGGATGTCTAGCCACTCATGGTGATATTGCTCCAACCCTCAAGGGCTAACTCCATGGAAGAGGTTTGTTTCTTAGTTGATGAAGAGTCTACAATTGTGTCTCTAGCCTCCTCTTCCTCTATGCTTCCTCTCCAAGAGATGATATGAAAAATAATGTTGGCTCCCTTTGTAAAAAGCAATCCTTATCCTTATATAGGTAGGTCAAAATGACACCCAAAATGAGCTGGGGTCGTGCACACCATCCTCCCTAATGATTGGATAAAGGACAACTTTCAATAAGATGGAATTTTAACTTTTTCGCACTAGAGGAAGTTTGATCGATCGAAACTTGGACTTGGATCGATCGAACTAGCTGAGATCTATCGAACTTAGGCTGGATCGATCTAACTGGTTGAGCTTTTTGGGAAAAGACAAATCCGAGATATTTTGGAGACATATTTATGGAAAAAGAACAAAAGTGGTTAGTGGGTGGTACAGCTGTGGATAGGATCAATCATTTGAATAAAGACAAAAGTGTTCGATCTATCGAAGGATGGTGTTGGATCGATCGAACTTTTGGGACTTTATGCTTTTGGGTCTAGACTTGGATCTATCTTGAAATGCTGAGATCGATCATTGTTCGATCAATCGAACCTTGAACTTGGATTGATCGAACCTTGCTGTTTCCCACCTTTTGCTTCATTTGCTTCCTTCTTTCTCCACTTTGCTCCTTTTTTTGTTTAATCCCAAAATTGCTTCAATTAAGCTCTTATTTGGCTGAGTTAGCTTATTTTCGGGATAAGTGCCTGAAAAAGGAAATAATATGAAATCAATCTAAAATGGTAAAGTAAGATAGATAAAGGTACTAGAATGCCTAAGTTTAAGGGGTTTAAATACGCACTTTTCAGCGCTCATCAAGGCCCAACATCATCATTGTCAAAGTCAAGGATGGATCCAATTAAGGCTCGGGGGCACTGGTTTGCCTATATATATTTAGTAAGGTTGAAAACAAAAAGTTTTTTATGTCCTAAATCCAGGATGATTATCATATATGTTACTTGGAGACGATAATTAAATTAGAATTAGGGTTCCAAGAGCATTCCTATTCCTAGTTTGATAAAAATTAAGTTTGTGTTATACACTTGCACATATCAAAAGAGTGAAACAATTTGTAGCAGGAAATTCATTATCAACAGTTCAGCACATATGCCACTTAATCCACCATTATTATTGCCCTTATTGAAAGCGAAGTTACATATTATGCTTATGGATGTTCATTATAAAAGTGTTTCAATATACTTTTTTTGTAACAAGATTTCAATTGTAATAGATCGAAAAATGGTATGCTTATGGATGTTCTACATTTGCACTTCTAGGTATTTATTAAAAGAAAAATGGCAAGTACTAATGAATTGAAAAATAAAATTTTCTTAAAAATTTTAATGTTTACTTAATGTTTGCAAATATGGAAAAAGGAAAATGTAATTTCCATATTTGTAAAAAAAATAAATAAATAAATAAATAAAATTAAAAAATTGACCCGCGAAACTTTCCTGATCCGTCCAAATATTTGGGTTCGGATTACGAACATAACCCATTTTTGGGTAGACTTCAGGCTGACCCAACCCAACCCGATTTCGGGTTGAGGTTGGGTTGAGCCTGCCCAACTTGTAGCCCTAATTCCGGAAGTATATGTATGGAATGGTAGTCTCACCCATACTGGCGCGGTGGTCCATGGAATGGGCAGATTTTTATTGGCATACCTCACATGGTGTCTGTATACCATAGTAGATGTGAAGTCATAGATACAAAGGATATGGAGGAATGGAGTAGAGGAAATTGGACCAGTGGATGCATCAGGAGGAGACAATTACAGTATGAAAGAAACAACAGTGGTGGTGAAAAGCACAAAGAAGATGGGTTTCTGAAGCTAAAAACAGTGAAATTATGGCCTTCGCGGAGTTGCTATTTGCTTCAGAAGGCAACTGCAAGAGGCATTGCTTGAATAATTGACATACAGGAATTTTCCTAAGGTGGGTAGATCTTTACATTCGTGTGGCATATTCAGAACTTGGTAATTTTTTTCATCATCCTTAAATAAATAAAGTAATAATAATAATAATAATATGTGCTTCTAATAATTATTTTTTGTTTCTTCTATTTGTTTTACTTGTTGATTCAAAATAAGCAAATATCAGTTATCACTTGAATTTGAACCATTGCATATATTTGTACTCTAGTTTAGATATGTGTTAGTCTTATTTAAATTACGCAAAGTATAAAACTTTTTCCCTTTTACTCACAATAAAAGAGAGTCATGGAAATTGTCTAACTTTTCATGATTTCTTTAGTCCATATTAATTCAACTCTGTCAAATTTTCTTGTGCTTTACAAAGAAAAAGTGAAGCACAAAACTAATCACAATTGCAGTGCTCTTAGGGTCAGTAACCATTGCAATTTGCTAGACCAAGAGGTATATGCCCACTAAAATTAGTGTTATAAATTTGTCTAAAATTCATTTATGACATGGCAAAAATCTTTTGCCTAAAGAAGTGTGATGGTGAAGCTTCCAAATTAGCTTCCCAAGGAAACTTTGAAACTCTTGGAACAACAAGTGTTATTCTTGGGTGCAACAAGTGTTATTTGGCTTCCAAAGGAAGCTTTGTAATATACTTGGACACCAAGAATATTTTTGGCTATAAATAGCCTTGCACTCATTCGATGAAAAGCATCCGAGAGGCATCCAAGAATAAGATAATATTCGGATCAAGAGAGTATATTGGTTTTGTGTGTATGAGAAAATCTTTTTGTGTGTGCAATCTTCAAGTGACACTTGAAGCTTGTCTTTAGGTCTATAAATAGCCTTGCACTCATTCGATGAAAAGCATCTGAGAGGCATCCAAGAGTAAAATAATATTCGAATCAAGAGAGTATATTGGTTTTGTGTGTATGAGAAAATCCTTTTGTGTGTGCAATCTTCAAGTGACATTTGAAGCTTGTCTTTGGGTGGGTTTTTCTCTTTGTGTAAACCATATCCTATTTGGGGTATTTCTTGAGTGTTGAGTGAGTCTTCTTTGTTGGTGAGTGAGTGGTGTGAGAAGAGAGATTGTTGTGAGGAAGAACCAAAACGTTCTTCGGTTTGTAATCTTCTTCTTTATAGTGATACGAATCATCATCGCCCGTGGACGTAACCCTATTTGTGAGGATGAATCACGTATAAATCCTTGTCTCGTTTGTGTGTGCCTATTTATATTCTTGTCATTATTTTTCTCTTGTTCTCATAAACTCATATTCGATCATTATTTCATAACAAATTGGTATCAGAGCTCGGTTCATGTATTGTGTACAGATACTATTCGGGTACTGTTCACAAATTCGATACTATTTACCAAGAAATTTTTTTGGGGAGTTTTTTAAGATGTCAACAAAATATGAGATTGAGAAATTTGATGGTAAGATTAGTTTCAGTCGTTGGCACATTAAGATACAGGCCTTGCTAACTCAGTAAGGTATTGGCAAAGGAAAAATTAGAAAGAGGAGTTATGATCCTAGTTCTCAAAAGGGTTGTGAAGGGACTACACAATGTGGTGGGAGAATGTAATCCATTTTCAGATGGCAACTGAAATTGCAGCAATCCTTACATGGAGACAGACCTATGAGGACAGGTGTGATATTGACTTGTAATAATCTTGGTAGCAATGAGATAGTCCATTCGAGTGCCATTAAGATGTGTGGAAGGCAAGTAATTGGTCACAATAAAGATGCGAGGAAAAGTCAAGGACGTCCTATTCTCCACAAAGGTGAGAAGATGACTTTTCATTACCAGCCGGTGGTTTGTGGGCAGTTGGAGAAGGTTGCTGAAGGAGATGTCAAACTTGGAATTTCTGAGGTGTTTTTGATAAGCACTTAGAGTTTGACAGAAATACTAGAGGTATGCTTGTGGCTGCGCAAGACATGTATGGGTTGAAGATTGAGAGACCGAGGGTTAAGTTTAAGTATGACTCAAACTTAACAAAAATTCTTAATTAATTTATTTTGTGTTGGAGATGATGGTGGCGTTATTTTTATTACTTGCATTGTGTTGAAAAAAGACTCTTTATGATGTTGTCTTATCATTTCTGCTAAGGCAGAGAAATTTTGCCAAGGATGGAGTTTTGTGGCTCATTCAAAATTTTTGCCAAGGTGGAGAATTTTAGTCAAGGTGGAGATTTGTTATAAATTTGTCTAAAATTCATTTATGACATGGCAAAAATCTTTTGGCTAAAGAAGTGTGATGGTGAAGCTTCCAAATTAGCTTCCCAAGGAAACTTTGAAATTCTTGGGCAACAAGAATTATTCTTAGGCAGCAAGAATTATTCTTGGGCAAAAAGTGTTATTTGGCTTCCAAAGGAAGCTTTGTAATATACTTGGACACCAAGAATATTTTTGGCTATAAATAGCCTTACACTCATTTGATGAAAAGCATTCGAAAGGCATCCAAGAGTAAGACAATATTCAGATCAAGAGAGTATATTGGTTTTGAGTATATGAGAAAATCCTTTTGTGTGTGCAATCTTCAAGTGACACTTGAAGCTTTTCTTTGGGTGGGTTTTTCTCTTTGTGTAAACCATATACTATTTGGGATATTTCTTGAGTATTTATTGAGTTTTCTTTGTTGGTGTGTGAGTGGTGTGAGACGAGAGATTATTGTGAGGAAGAACTAAAACGTTCTTCAGTTTGTAATCTTCTTCTTTATAGTGATATGAATCATCGTCGCTCGTAGACGGAACCCTATTTGTGAGGGTGAACCACGTATAAATCCTTAACTCATTTCTGTGTGCCTATTTATATTCTTGTCATTATTTTTCTCTTGTTCTCATAAACTCCTATTCAATCATTATTTCATAACAATTAGCTAAAGAGATTAGCACATATTTGCTATTATTATTTAGATTATCCATTACTAAAATATGCAGTCTCTTAAGTAAAAGATCTTCCCAACACACCCGAAGGAGATGTTATGCAAACAATGTAACTCTCACAACCATTTAGCATACAAATCCCTTAAGTACACTTTTATTGGATATGAAAGAATAGTTTTATTCAACATAATTGTGTTTTCTTTTTCTTAATTGGTACTCACACACACGTATCTCCACCGAGCTTGGTACTGCTAGGCTACTGATCTGTTGGTTAACATAATTATGTTTTCATCAACTCTATTCAAAACTCAGTGTTTGCCTTTGTCCCTCAATATTGTTTCTTTTGAGAGAATCCTGTTTCTGTGATTCAGGCAAACTTCCATGATACATATTAAAGATATACACACTAATTTGTGTCTGATAACTAGAACATGGACAGAAGCCCATCTTGAATTGTGGTCACAACCATCGGCAAAGGGAGTTGTTGGCACCACCACCATGACCGGCCCTTGCCATATGTCAGCCTGCCATGTTAAAATTTGAATTTTCATACTCTAAACTATAACTTTAACTTCCAGTCTAACCAAAATCATGAATGTCCTAAGGCAGAGTAGTTTTTTTTTTTTTTTTTGGAAGGTTGCTGATATTGATAAAGCTGCAAAATGTTGTTTGATTTAGGACTTAAATTCGAGGAATTTTAAATTTGTATGCTCAAACTTCATTTAAATATTTCTGGAAATATTGCAAAACAGACTCCTAAAAGGTTGATCCTTGTAATTAAGATGCATAGCAACATCTCTGTTTTGCTAGTTTTTGTCTGTTGGTAAGAAAATGATACTTTGGGAATAAATAAATAAATAACCATGAAGTCTATGAACATCTCAAAGAATAAGTCAACAATGATCACTTTTTAACTACAATTGACACAAACTAAAAATATAATAAAATTACAACTCCAATAAGATTTAGACATGATTGAGTTCAACCCTTTTATAATTTTGGCGGTTGTTCTAAGAGAGTTTGTGACACTGTTCTGTTTTGCTAGTTTTTTTTGCCTGTTGTTAATAAAATGCTAATTAGGGGAAAAAAAAAAAAAAAAAAAAAAAAAGAATCATCATGACCACGAACATCTACGAGTATAAGTCAACAATGATCACTTTTTTAACTGCAGTTGACGCAAAACCAAAATATGATTAAAATTACAACTCCAATAACAACAGTTAGATACAAAATTTGTCGCCTCTAATAAGACTTAGAACAGAGACATGAACGATTGAAAAGAATTGAAGTGTTAGAATTTCTCATATTCATAAGAGTGACACACTCAAAACCTCTTATAATTTTTATCAGGACTTTTATTATAAAAATTGGATGGTTTGAAATCTGCAAATCAATTTTATTCTTATAAACCATATCAACATCTGGTGTGATTTCAGATAATATAAAATTATATAATGATTGATACCATTCAACTCACTGTATTATCATATTGCATATTACTATGTATTTATTAAACATAAATTGACTAAAAAGGTAAAATAAATTAATTAAAAGAAAAATAAATAAAATGACTAAAGTTTCTTCCAAGGAAGATGGCATTGTGAATACCCCGAAAAACATACAAGTCAACTTTGTGATTATATTTAGTTGCATCTCTCCATCCAAAGGAAAAATGAAATTAGAAAGAAGAAGAAATTAAGTTAGATCTGTCTTTCCTCAGTTTGAATTTGATCTTTATATATATATATATATTCAGCACCTTCTGGTTCAGAAAATTGTCGCAGTTTTCGTGTCCCTAAATCATTAGCTATGATGCAAAAGTGGGAATGCCCCTGATGCAATTCGTATAAAATTGGCATTGGTTGTATGCAGTGGAGTGGAGACTTAATTGACATACAGGAATTCTCCTACGGTGGAGCAGATCTTTACATCCGTGTTGCATATTCAGAACTCGGTAAGTGTTTTTCATCATCCTTAAAAATATAAAATAACAATAATATGTGCTTCTAATCCTTTTTTTCTTATTCTGTTTGTTTTACTTGATGATTCAGTATAAGCAAATCTCACTTGAATTTGAACCATTGCATATTCTAAACATGTTAGCCACCCGACATTTGTACTTAGTTCACAAATGCGTTTGTTGTCTATTTTAATAGCATAAGTATAATACCTTTTCCCATTTGCCAACCGAAAAAGAGAGCCACGGAAAGTGTCTAAACTCCCAATTCTTTAATCTATATTAACTAGAGTACTCTCTCAAAGTTTGTTGTGTTTTACAGAAAAAAAGAGAAGAACAAAACTAGATATCACAATTGTAGTGCTCATAGGCTCATGAATCATTGCAGTCTGTATCTATCTTTCCTGGATGTGGATGGCTAGACCACAAGGTATATGCCCATTAAAATTAGCTCAAGAGATTTGCACATATTGCTGTTATTATATAGATTACCTATTACTAAATTTTGAATCAGGAAGGAAGAAAAAGAGGGCGAAGTTATTATTTAAAAGAGGGGTAGTGAATCCAGATTGTTCAAATGAAAGAATGCTTGGAGATAATCTTGACCAAATTAAACTAGAAGAGCTACCTCTTTTCAGTTTTGAGAAACTAGCAATTGCAATAGACAATTTTGATGTGGCCAATAAGCTTGGGCAGGGTGGTTTTGGTCCGGTGTACAAGATAATGTTTGTTCATCAGAGCTCTACACTATTAAAATAATAATAATAAAATAAAATAAATAAATTCACTTTCAACTTTAATTTCAGGAAAAACTGTCTAGCGGACAAGATATAGTTGTCAAACGGCTTTCGAGATCCTCTAGACAAGGGCTGGAGGAGTTTATGAATGAGGTTGTGGTAATTTCCCAACTCAAACATCGCAATCTTGTTAGGCTTCTTGGCTGCTGTGTGGAAGGAGAAGAAAAATTGTTGATCTATGAATACATTCCAAATAAAAGCTTGGATGAATTTCTCTTTGGTTAGTTCATGATAAAGCTTTTTTTTGTTATTTCAATTAGCAGGAACTTCATTGTCTTGAGAAAATAGGAAGCCTTTTCTTTTGTAGTGTTTGTGAACATACTGATCTACTATAAGTCTAAAACCATAAATCCTATCTCAACATCAATTTTAATTTTCCAAACAACTTTCACATACTTGTTTCTTCTCTTCTTCAATATTCTTTCAGATCCAATCAAGCGAAGGCTCCTAGATTGGAGAAAATGTGCCATCATTATTGAAGGGATTGGCCGAGGCCTTCTTTACCTTCATAGGGATTCTAGATTAAGGATTATACATAGAGATCTGAAGACAAGTAATGTTCTGTTGGATGAAAATTTAAATCCTAAAATTTCAAATTTCGGTTTGGCAAAGATGTTTGGAGGCAACCAAGAACAAGCCAACACTAGAAGGATTGTTGGAACCTAGTAAGTAGCTTTTGCTTTGTCCAAAATGATTAATTATTCAGGTGATAATTTGTCTTTCTCATGGGATACTTCAACTCAAATAATTTTACTATTCGTGCTGTAATGATGTAATGTAGTGGCTATATGGCCCCCGAATATGCAATGCAAGGAAGATTCTCGAAAAAATCTGATGTCTTTAGCTTTGGAGTATTGTTGTTAAAGATTGTAAGCGGATGAAAGAACACTAGTTTTTACCACGATGAGCACTCTTTAACCCTTCTAGGATTTGTAAGTTCACTCGAACTATTGCCTCAGTTACTCTGTATAGTTCATTTTAATCTTTCTAATTTCAACTTTTGGTGGTTGTGTCACCGTGTCCAGGCGTGGAAGTTATGGAATGAAGATAGGATCGTAATGCTAATAGATCCAACAATTTCCGATCCATGCTTCCAAGTTGAGATCTTAAGATACATACATATAGGACTGTTGTGTGTGCAAGATTTTGCCTCTGATAGACCAACTATGTCAACTGTTCTTTTGATGCTAGTAGTGAAATTGCAAATCTTCCAACTCCAAAGCAACCTGCAGTTACCTAAATATGCAGTCTCTCAAATATACGATCTTCTCAACAGAGCCAAAGGAGATGTTCTACAAACAATGTAACTATTACAACCATGTATGGCCGTTAGCATGCAACTTCTAGCATCCCTCTTACTATCATCCATTAAGTACACTTTAATTGGCTATGCAAAATGTTGTTTTGTTTTACATAATGTGTTCATCAACTCTATTAATTGGTTAGGGTATTTATACTATTGAAATGTAGTCTCCTTCTTGAGATGTGCCTAATGATCGGTATGTTGATCGTGTCGAAATCGGTTTGCTCTACGAAGTTGTGCCGGAAAAGTAAGGTAGGGTTTGAAACCTATGTGAGCCCTAAACCAGAGTGGTTGTGTCACGTGGCTTATGAAGCTAACGAAATTTATGGTGCTACTACGTGGCTTGTCAAGATAAGGGAATTAATAATGATGTTACATGGCTTGTAAAGCTGGCAGAACTAACGGTGATATTAAGCTGGCGAAATTTCGGACAACTACCGGAATTATGTTAGAATATTTGGTTCATGCTTTGGGAATGATGAGACAAGATATAAATTATTTCTTGAATAATTAGAGTTGGAACAGATTAGCCAGTTTTTTTTTTTTTTTTTTCTCTCTAGTTGGGACTCACACACACTGCCTCCACTGAGGTTTGAACCCCTGACCTCCCTTTGAGAAATAAGAGTCTTATACCGCTAGGCCACAGGCCTGTTGGTAGATTAGCCAGTTTTTATTTGACCATGTGATTAATTTTACACTCATAATATGATATCATTGTTAATTACTTATTTTATTGAGACATGTAGTAGCAGGAGATTTTAATTACTTAATTTATTTGATTTTATTTTATTTTGGATAGTTGAATGCTCAATTTTAAATATTTTAGGTCAGATTGGAGTTATATAAATAAATTGGGCATTGAAATGTCAGTATAAATTGCACAGTGAAATGTTTATTTGGCTAGATTGAAACTATTATAGCAGATGAGTAAATTCTTGGATTTATAGAGTAATGGGATTATGTGACCTGGGAAATCTGTACCATCACACATATGAATAATAATATACATGGTCACTTGTATATTTATATCTATGTGTGTAGGCTGCAATCAGATACCATATACAAGGTACAGAAGTTAAATTCAAATATAGAATAATAGAAATAGAAATATAAATATCATAGAATTATTAAAAGGGTTAAAAACATAAAACCTCCTTGTTATTTACAAAAATTATCTACTAAACCTTCAAGTACATAAATTATCATATTACCCCTTCATGTTTTTAAAAATATATCATATCACTCCTCCCCGTTAGTTGGCCGTCTAAAATTAATGGAATCTTATCGTGACCATCACGTGCACCATATATTACATTCCGTTAAGATCGTCCTATCATTATCATATATATCGCTTCGTTTTGATCTTCTCTCTACTTTAACCCCAAAAACATATCCAAATCCCTAAAAATTGAACCTTATTTTTATTTTCCTTTCCCAACTTTCTACTCTAGCTCTATATCGGATTTTCCTATTTACCACTGTCATCCACTCGCCATCACCCCTCTCCGTGCCTGCCGCCGACCAAGAAGAACGTTGGCAACGATGAAGTCGGTAAAGTTGACGACTTCGCCCCACCACCATCAACATGACGAAGACAACTATATCAGTCGATTGCGAAGCTGCCAGTGGAGGCAAAGTCGTACTGGCATCGCCGTCGTGGCGATGGTGGCATTGCTCATTGCCACTGCCGCATGGCTGTCGCTCGTATTCTCCGGGACCACCACACCTCGCTGGCACTGCTTCACGTGTTGGGAAGGAAGCCCTAATGGAGTCAAGGGATTGGGGAAAGTGAGGGATGAAGATCGGCAGAAGAAGACCCAATTGCCTACATACGGGTTTTGAATATGGAATAATGGGTTGGGGTTTAAAAAGGGGAGTGAATAATTGGAGATCGCTTTCGGAGTGCAAGGAATTGTGTTGTCGCCATATATAAGAATTATTATATGTAAAATTTAGAGAGAGAAAGGGACATACAATTTCCATACATATATACCACAGAGAGAGGGAGGGAGAGTCAAGTAGATTACGTGGAAGACCTCCAAAGATGATGATGAAGGCTGCCCAATACTACATCGTTTCACACGGGGGCATAATTGTCATTTTAAATTCACAATTTCATTTTAATATAATATTAATATAATATCAAGGGCATTTTTGTCATTTCACAGTCACTTAACGGTTCTGTAACGTAAAGGGAGCAATGTGATAGTTTATGTTAGTTTAGGGAGTTTTTTAAATAATTGAGGGGGTTATATGTAATTTTTGTAAATAACAGGTTTTTTTTTTTTTTTTTTAGCCCCTGTTAAAAAGAAAGAAACAATACGAGTGACAAAAATTTGTATGAGCCTCCCCGTGCATGAAAAACCTATACAGTTTCAAAATACAATAGAGTCAAAATATGTAAACTATATAAAATTTCTAGACAGCATCAAAAGAGAAAGCAGTGTGTTCATTTGATTTGTTACTCTAATCCATGTTGTTCATACTATCGGTCCGGTCGTGGTTTCATAAATAAGTGATGCATAGGAATCGGTTTGATTCATGAATTGGGGTATAAAAAAACTAATTCCATCTATGAATCTGATCCTATTTGTTACTTATATTATATATATATATATATATATATATATATATATATATATATATATATATAAAATACTATTTAAGCCGAAACATAATAGGCTAACCCCATCCCCTTATAATATATATTTCTATAATATACATAAATTATATTACTATATGTTTATATAATTCATGAATCAAAGTTCAGTTGGGAATTTTGTGTAGTAACTTGTTTTCGAGACTCATATAATATATATGAATATATATATATATATATATATATATATATAATACTATTTAAGCCGAAACATAATAGGCTAACCCCATCCCCTTATAATATAAATTTCTATAATATACGTAAATTATATTACTATATATTTATATAATTCATGAATCAAAGTTCAGTTGGGAATTTTGTGTAGTAACTTCTTTTTGAGCTGATTTTCTGTTTCTCTAATTATGGGAGGCCAGTGAAATAATTTGGGGTTTAATTCTTCATCATGTGGTTTATATTGTCTTCATTATTTCAACTCAATCTTATATATTGGGTTAAATTGCGTTATTTATAAAAGTCCAATTCATAAAATCAATCCGATGTTCACGGATTAGACTGGCGTAATTTACGAAAACTCAATTAAAAAATTATGGTTCACTAATTGGGTTGATTCAGTTTTAGACTCTTATCAGTTCGGTTAGCATTGCTATTAGTTTTTATGAAAGTGTTCGACATGATTGGTTTTGATTTTTGGTCTAAATGGAACCAATTCGATCCGTTTGCACCACTGAAAAATAGAGATATTGCGAATTTGCCAGAGAGAATATATGTGTGTGTGTGTGTGTGTGTGTAAAGCCTATTTGATAGCCTACCTTGTATGTTGCATTTGATTTTTTCAGGATGAATCTATCATATGATTCATGAAGTAAAAGAAGCATCTTCTGGGCTGGATGCAAATTTGGGCTTCAGGCACGACCCCTGGCCTGCTGAAAAAACCCAATGGGCTCGAGCCTAAGTTCCCTAAACTGCAGGCCTATGGATGGACCTAATGTATTACTTATTATCTATGAAGCACGGACACGGATACGGAATACGGGTACAATATGACACGGATACGGCGATACAGCAAATTTCAAAAAAACAGGACACGGACACGGCAAAGATACGGCAATAAAATAATAATTATATATATATATATATATATATTTATTTATTTATTTATTTATTTTTACTCAATTTTTAATTTATATTTAATAAACATAACTTTCAAGCCCATTATTCTCTTGAAAAATATAGGCCCAAATATCTTTAAAATATAAACAAAAAAAAAAAAGAGGTATCACTTCTCTCTTTCTTATAATTTTATTTTATTTTATTTTTTGGAAGTTGAATGTTGTATGAATTAAGAAGCAGTTACAAAAAATTACAATGGCCTTGCCGTGATCAAAGGTCCAGCGGCTCCAGCCCAAGAAGTTTAGACAGCGATTAACAGGTTAGCAACAATACAAGTGTTAGGAGCAAGCCCAGCCCAACTGGACAGCTACTGGAGAAAACCCTAAAGTAATTGCTTCCAAATAGGAATCATCCGGAAGTTAGAATGAGGCGACGAAGACGCCCTACTCTGTTAGATCCGAAGGCTCAACCGGCGGCCTCACAAGACGGCAGAGGGGAAGCATATGCTTCCAAATAGGAATTGATCGCAAACTATTTTCGAAGCTTTTCATCGGACAAAAGTCTGAATATTATTATGACAAAGAACTTAAATAATGGTATATATGATATAAAATTCATTACAATAATAACATATTTCATTTTTTAAATCATTTCAGTGCAACTCTTAGTTTAGAAATTATAAATGAATTAAAGTTTTACTGAATAGATGTATAAAAATAAATTTTTTTATTTATATGTAGTTGTGTTTATACTGTACCGTGTCTTATTATTTAAAAATTTAACTTATAAATGTATTCTTTTTGTATTCGTAAAGGTATCAAGTTGTAGTTAAATACATTATTTTATCTAAATCACACCGTCACGTAACAATAAGGAACTAAAGTTACATGTCATAATCATTAAAATTTATGATTCAACGTAGCAGCAAGAGCCAAGAAAAAAAATTATTAATATATTTAGATACGTAAAGAGACACAGATATAAAAAAAATGCAAAAGACTAGGTCCAAATCCGCTAATTAAATTAATTAGCCGACCAAAGTAATTTAGAATCTTAGTTTACATAGATTTTAAGAGCTCTGCTGTTGGATCTAATAATTCTCTTGTTACACATAAAAAGTAAAGAATCAAAGTAGGTCCATCAGTTGAACGGCTTTGAGCTGTATGTGCGCGCGCGCGCACACATATATATATATATATTATTATTTGATATATATTTATATATGCGTGTATATCACACTTGGAACACTATCAATGTATCTGACTTAGTTCAACACCAACATTGAATGCTATTTTGTCACTCAACAAGATATTAAAATTGAATAAGATATTAATATTATTACATTTAAAAGAATATATTGTATTTAAAAGAGCTGACAATTTTTTTCTTAATTAGTTTTATGTTGCTGCCGATTGTACTTCAAAACGATTACGTTTTGAAACACAAGATTTATCTTGTGATCCTCTCACACGAGTGGATTCGAATCTAAGGTTCCGTTTAGTATGCATTTTGTTTCTACTGTTTTTATTTTTGGGTTGCTATAATATCGATTTTGGCAACAAAAGAATGTTTAATGCGGCCTTGTTTTATTTTACACAGTACTAAAATACTATATTATGAACAGAGTCCCAAAATTAAAACATTAAAAAATTATTTTTTTTTATTTTGACAATTATTCATGATCCAAAATCATATTTTGCATGTTTCTATTTTTGACATTTTTACAGCAAAACATCGTTCCCAAATGTAATTTTGATTTTTTTTCAAAACATTCTTACAACAAAAACATTATTTTTATTTTAATTAAAAACAAAACGTATAAAACAAATTGCATATCAAATGTGCCTAAAAGAAAGAATGACAATGATTAATGAACTGATCTCCAAATACTTAGTTCCACGTTATGCTATCATTAAATATACAAACACAGATACAAAACTATAATTAGGAGCTATGATTTTCTATCATCCCCTCATTCACGGCATTGCTTTTGTTAAAGTGGATATATTGCATAAATAAAACAACAAAGACGTGCCTTCCACATTAGGTCAAATTGATGGTGGTTGCTTGATTGGGGAAAATAATAATGGAACTGATTAATCATCTTACTTTGGACCTTTCTACATGTGAGGCAACCCAACTGCTCCACATGCCATGATTAGGCAACAATAAATCATTTTTAGTCTAAATTTAATCGCACATCACTATTACATCTATCTGCTTTCATTAGTTGAAATTTTTAGTTGACTTTTCAACTTATAATAAAAGCTAAGAGGTGCAATTTGGATGGTCTAATCTCAGACCAACTTTTGTTCTTAAAATTCATATTTTTATTGTTCACCTTCTTACTCCGTTTCTTTGTGGTTGGCATTTTTACAATTCAAGATGGGTCTAATTAATTAAAAAATTTCAACTCGAGTTAAATGCAGATTGAATTCAGGTTTGAAGTGTCACAACTCGAACTCAACACCAATTGGATAAATTAATATGAGATTAATTAATCTAAATTTTTATCACAATTTATATATTCATAATTATATATATATATATATATATATATATATATATATATAATGTACTAATCCTGATCTCTTGCTCCTCATGGAGCAAGAGAATTAGTCCACACTTTTTATATAGGCCGTTAGATTAAATCTAACGGTCATTTTTCAATCTCACGTATGTTTTTTTTTTTAACACAAAACCACTTGGATAAATTAATATGAGATTAATTTATCACAATTTATATATATATATATAATGTACGAGTCCTGATCTCTTGCTCCCTATGGAGTAAGAGAATTAATCCACACTTTTTATATAAATCGTTAAATTAAATCTAACGGTTATTTTTCAATCCCACGTATGTCCTTTTTTTTCTTTGTTTTTTTGGGGTTACCTTGTTTCTAAGATGGATTCTACAATTCCACCATAGTTTACATCATCATCATCCAATAATCAAACTCACAAATTCACAGATTCAATAATGAATTTCAGCCCAATGCCCTACTTCAAATTGAAGTAGAAAGAACTTTTATTCAAACTTTAAATGAAATTTTCTTCAATTTCAATTCCAATGAATCAATTCGATATTCCAAAATGCAACATTACAATATATTTGTTGGTAAATTTATTTATACTAGAGAAGTATATTAATTTCCTTATACAGAGAACAATGAGATGTTTCTTAGGAAAAGACTATAATATCATACTGTTGTTACAAAATTGAAAGATATAGCTCTTGTTTTCTTTCAAACAAACATCTAAATAAAAATATATGGGTATTATTTTTTTTTTCAACGGTTTCTATTTTTATTTTGATAATTACCTTTTATTATTACAGTGGTAATGATAAAATTAAATATATAAATTAAAAATATAATAAGAATAATTTTGAATCCACAAAGGTAAAAGAAAATTGTGGAACAATATGATATATAATAGACAATTGAATAGATGATTCTGCTTTATGCAGATTTATAAGCGTTGATGAAAATTTCAGTAAGATCCGGAACCGGAAGCCTGAAAAGAGAAGTGACTATCAGCATGACGCCCGACAACCGACGGGAGAAGGCTTGGTGCCTGGCGTCCAACAAATGAGAGCTTTGTACCTGACGGATGGGGGTATGCTCGGACGAGGGCTTGGCGTCCAGCGGATGAGAGTTTGGGTGCTCTTGAGTATCATCATCATGCAATGTTATATAATTCAATGTTCCCGTGGATGGGGGAATCTTGATGTGGAGTCCCATCCTGCGGGTTCTATAATGGTAGGGGAGCCGCTGTTTTAATTTTGTTATCAAAAAATTACATCGACTCGTTGCTCCAAACATTCACATCTATCATGTTCAAATCATGATTTTTTAAGGAAATTAGTATACGTTTCTCACAAATGATACCTATCGTTGATGCAAAATTCAGCTCCATCCGGAGCCAGGGACCTGACTTCTCCAAGTTTGTGTTTATTCTATTTTATATACTCACTTTTGGGTAACTCGACACATTATTTGGTGTTCATTGTCTTCGTGGCCAACGATATATGAGTTTTATTTTGGAATCATATTGATCATATCATCATTTATATGACATTTGAACATAAGTATATTATACAATTTTAGGACAGCGTTCAGCACAATTTCCAATTTATGAAGTATCATTATTACGATTTTATTATTATGATTATCATTATTACATCAAATTATTATTATTATTATTATTATTATTATTATTATTATTGTGTTGGCTATCAAATTGGTTACTTTTTAGTTGCAATTACAGGAGTGTGTTTTCTGCATCATTCACATTGTAAGTGTAATTTTTTTTTTGAAAGTGTGAAATTTATAAAATCTTTGTTTATTTGTATTCATGTCCAATCTAAAATTATTGAAAATATGAATAAATTGATGTTGCTATGTTCTCAGCATTAACATAATGTTGCTTGTTTGTCAAAAAAAAAAAAAGTGTCCAACAATTGATAGACAGGATTCAGAGCTCAACTTTCACTCCATATTGGTCTCACGTGCCACTCACAAGAAATGAATTTTTTTGTGTTTTTTTTTTTTTTTTTTTTTTCAAAACAAGAAATGAATGTAGCCACTTCAAGAGTTGGGATACATGCTCCATCAGGTCCATCACACATTGTTAGCAGATGAGTGAACAAGTAAATGTTTATAAATTTTATGTGGACCACTTAATTAATGTTTTGCTACAAAACTTAACGCTTCTCTCAATTTCTTTAGTGTTTATGTTTATCTTTTTGTGGTAATTACAAGATTAATGTTAATGCGCTTAATTGTAGAATGCAATAGCAGTATTCACCAATCAACATTATTTTTATTTTCTATTTACAAATATAAATTGCTTAAATAACACAAAATTAAAGATAAATTGCACTAGATATTCATGTACTATACACGTAATGCTCATGCATATGTATTAGAATATACGCGGAAGCCATCTAATGCCGTCTAAGCACGCGCTAGATGCCCTTGGGTTGCGGGATACCGTGGGGTGGTGTCCAAGTCAAGCACTTAGCTGGAGCGCTTGACGATTGGGACCTAGCGCGTGAGCCCCACGCGTTGGTCCCTTAGCTGGTGTCCAGTGCGTGCTCCCACTAACTGGGGTGTTACGTGAGACCTAGTGTGTTGGTTCCAAGTGCTGGTCTTTGAAGACATGTTGCTCCAAACCTAGGCACTTGCTCCTTACTAAAAAAGAATATGAGAGAGAGTGTGATAATGGTCACCTTGCCTTTTCAAGTCGGGAGGAATGTCTGCTTATTGCAGTTAGCATGAGTGCCTTAATGCTTAGATGTTGAGATGTCCAACAAGTTTGCCCTTCATAACTAGTTCAGTTGTACATGTTCCACTTTTCCATTACGAGCCTCAGCTTTGACCCTTATAGTGTGGAACACTTTGATTTTGATCACTTTGAATGTAGGAAAAATAATTATAAGCTTTACTAAGCTCGGGCTCTTATAGTACATGGCATATCAATCCCTTATAGTACGAGTACAATAACTAAAAGCTTCATTCAGCTCAACTCTTATAATATGGGGCACTTTGATGTCGATCCCTTATAGTACGTGGAAGATAGTTATGAGTTTTACTGAGCTCGGTGTCACGCCCCGCAACCAAGAGGTTACGCCACACAGGCGCCACGCAGACGCCCAGCAGACGATGACATGGCAGCCTGCATGGACCAAGAGCTTTCTAGACTTCTCTACACAAGTATGGGACTTTCTGGAATTCTCCAGAATAGTGTAGAGTTGTCTAGTCTCTTCTGGACTTGTCTAGAGTTGTATAGAATTCTCTAGACTTGTCTTATACATTGTATAGAGTTCTAGAATTGTGTAAATAGTTCTTTGGAGGATTCTAGATACTTGTTCTAGGCTTCTAGAATTGTATAAATAGTTCTTTGGAGGATTCTAGATACTTGTTCTAGGCCACACGTTTGTACACATGTAGAATATTCTTGTAAGGGCCAAAGGCCTATAAATAGGAAGTGGGAGTTCATTTGCTCCTCACTAAGCAACAAGTTGTAATCTCCTCTCAAGTAATACAAGTGTTCATACTTTCACCCAAACTCTCTTATTCACTTGCCTAACTCTCTTCCTACACACACACCTGCAAGCAAAACACTTGTCTAGCCTTAGTCTTTACTAAGCTAGCACACTTAAGTAGGTTGACTTAGCACTTCAAGGGGGCTTGAAAATGTCTAAGGCCGCACGTGAACTTGGAAAGGTCCAAGTCCGTGACAGTTGGTATCAGAACTAAGGTCGTGAGGTGTCACACCTTATGTGACGGAAGTTATGGTGGAGCACTCAGACATAACTAATGTCCACGAGGAGGAGCTACGTGGAAGGGACGAAAGTCACCCTCTAATCGGACCGAGGACGAGGGCTAAGTCGAAGGATATCGTTGCGGGCTTAGAGGCACGCTTGGCAAGCATGGAGGAGTTCATGGCCAACTTAAAGGGGCAGCTTAAGGATGTTCACCAGAGTATGGACGAGCTAGAGTCGAAAGACGTTGAGGTCCAGGATGCTGTCAAAGGGTCACTCAATGCCCTAAGTGGTGACTTTCAGCAGGAGCTTCAAGCACTTCACCAACTTATGTTGGGCGAGTTTGGCATCATACGTGGCTATGTTGATCGGGAGCTTGGCACTTTTCATAAGCAAATGGAGGAAATGCGAGCGGACTAGGCATTATGCAAATGGGCGGTGGTGTCTAGCACAGCTACTATGGGGGTAGTAGCACCCCAGATTGATATTACCAAGCCTAACTGCTATAGTGGGAACCGGGTAGCTAGGGAGTTGGAGAACTTCCTATCCAGTATGGAGCAGTACTTTGAGGCTACGGGCATAACAGATGAAACCATAAAGATACGAACGATGACCCTCTACCTCACAGACCATGCCATGCTATGGTGGAGGAAAAAGTATGGTGACATGGGCAAAGGTACGGTCTCTATTGATACTTAGGCTGATTTCACAAGAGAAATTAAAAAGCATTTCTATCCTGAGAATGCCGAGGAGGAAACCAGGGGTAGACTCTGAAGGCTAAAACAAGTTGGGTCGATTCGGAACTATGTGAAGGAATTCGCTAACCTAACTCTTGAGATCTCGGATCTATCCGACAAGGACTCTCTTTTCTTCTTCATGGATGGCTTGCAATTGTAGGTAAAACGGAGTTAACGCGACGCAACGTGCAAAACCTTGCCATGGCTATTGGAGAGGCGGAGTCCTTTATTAATTTCAGCTCCAAGAAGAAACCCTCGTTGCCAAAGGACAAAGACAAGGACAAGGACATGGGGCGGTATGCCGGCAAAGGTGGGGGAGACAAGGGCGCTGCACCATACAAGGATTGGTCCCGTAAGCCTGGTGGTGGCCATGGTGGGAAAGAGGGAAGAGAGAATAAGAAGGGAGCACCCAAGCCCAAGGGCTCATGCTTCATATGTGATGGGCCATATTGGGTGAGAGATTACCCAAAGAGGAAGACCCTCAATGCCATGACAAGCCATTATGAGGAGCAACAACAACAACAAAGAAACGCAGATGGGTTCACTGCAAATCCTTAATGCCATCAACGCTAAAACTGAAGTCCCTAAGGCGGCAGCTGTAATACCCCTAGTTTTCAAAAGGGATAAAATCGGAATTTAAATTTATTTTATGTGTATTTTGTTTTATTAATGGGAATTTGACTTATGTGTGAAGTTGCGTAATTGTTTAATTGTGGTTTTATGTAAATTAGTTATTTATTTGTTTTGCATGATTTATTGATTTATAATTATGTATTTGTTTGATATTATTTATTTGTTTTAAATGTAATTATTATTTGCGTGACTTTATGTGTTTATTTTAATGGTATTTATTTAAATTCTATTTACAGTTGTGCTTATTGGTTTAGTATAATTAAGTTTAGGGTTTATTTTATAATTAGGTTAGCCGACTGTTACTGAGTCGTGGAATTAGGATTAGGGTTTAGAAGATACCTATATATATATAAGACAGTATGGTCTCCTAGGGTTCAAAACAAACCCTATTCACGTAATATTAACCTGTGAGGAAAACAGAGGCTCTGGGATGTAAAGAGAGATACACAATGAGGGTTTTGAGAGATTTATTAAAGAGTTGCTTCTGGATGAAACCATGAAGCAGTAGAGGAAGGGAACAGTGATCAGAGGAGGAAATACAGTCTTGGAAATTCTGCAATTTAGAAACGGTGAAAGGTTTCAAACTAAAACCTAGAGGCAAGTTTCATTCTCTCATTCCTGTAAACTTGTATTCTGTGCATTCTTTATAGTCTCCAGGGACTAATTAAATTTTTAAAATTAATGGTTGACGCATAATGTATCAGACTCTAATCTGTTTATAGTTTAGATCACTGAAATTTGGTTCTTGCATAAAACTGTGTTGAGTATGGTTTTAAACTTCTGTAAATTTATTCGTAAGGCAATCCAAGGAGTTTCTAGGATGGTTTGGACTATAATTTAACACTGAAAACTTTAAAACGAATTGTTGTTATATGTTTCAGACTTTCGTATGCTTAGTTAAACTGAATTTGGTTTTTCTTGCATAAACTGTTGTGTGTAGTTTAAGTTCTTTGTCAATCAGTTCACACTGGAATATGAGGAGTCTCTAGGGGTTTAAGAACTTTAAATAAACTCTAATAATCTTAAAAAGGTCTAGAATAGGACATTGGACTTCGCCGGAAACACAGAAGGTAACCGGACGAAGCAGAGAAGAAGTTGGAGCAGAGGAGAAGGCTCAAAGGAGGAGAGAGGCGACTCCAGAAGGTGGGAGCCAGCTCCCCCCTTCATAGAGCCGGCTCCAAGGGGTTAGGGAGCCAGCTCTAAGGTAAAAAGAACCTGCTCTTGATTTTTAGAGTAGGCTCCTTTGGTTGGGTCTTGTTTGGGTGCATTCTGGATTTGTTTGGGCACTGTTTGGGCCATGTTTAAAATTCTAAATGGTTTCAAGGACTAGAATGAGAATTCTAAAAGTAATTTCAAGGGATTTTAATTCCTCTAATTGTATATTTTGGTCCATAGTGCAAATGAAATAAACAGTGTAAAAATAAGCGACTTTGTACGCTGCTAACGGATATGAAGGACTAGTGCGCTAAGTTTTGTTTTAAAAATTTAACGGACTGTTGCATGGAATCTAAACATGATATTATGCTATATTAGGACCCACAATGCATAATTTATCCTAATATGTTACGGGTTTTCACAATGTGGGAGTTTTAAGTAATGACACACATTGTTAGCGATTGTAAAGTATCTAGTTGTGTAAATTTAATTTAGCAACTTAGATGACTGGAGGATGGTTTTGAAATCTATGTTAGATACAGAATAGGGTCATGTATCTATTAGACCTTATTTGTGTATAGGTTGGATTTTAATTAAGGAACTAACAAATTAGGTTTCATTAATTAAATGGAGATTGTTATTTTAATGGTTAAACTGTTCTATATGTTTTAGCAACTATTGGTTAGTACTGTGAATTTTCTGAGTTATAGTTTGTCATTCTCAGCTTTATAATTGACTCTTACTATTGTTAATGTTGTCAACTGCTGGACTGTACTATGGGTTAGTTGAAATTTAATTAGATGAATTAAATTGTCAATGACATGGATGGATTCTGGATTTTAACTTAATGAACTATTAAACCTTGTCTCGTTAATTACATGGATGGATTCTGGATTGCAAGTTGATGAACTGTTTAAATTCTGTATATCAACTATTTGGATTACGTGGATATGATTTGATGAACTGCTTAAAATGTTACATCATTCAAGGATCATTTGAATTATATGTACCGGTATAGGGCGGTGACATATCAGGGATGGATTAGATCAAAAAGCTAAGTCCTACCCCTTCATACATAAGGAATGGATTAATTAAAACAGTTAAATCCTACATGGATGCATGTCCTGTCAACTAAAATAGTTGAACGACATAATGGATATTTGTTTTATCTTTCTGCACTAGGAAGGAATTTATATACTTATGGTACCGTGATATGAGCTTGAGTCTCCTGATCACGGTTAAAGTGTGTATATCGCAAAGGTTGGGTAGCTAGATATAGTTGATGTTCCCTGGTAGGTTTCGGTACTTGGCCGTTAGAAAAGCATGTTTTATATGTCACCTTCTACCTAGGCTGAACTATGTTATAGGCTAGTGAGGATCCTATAGTGTGTATATATATATGGACTATTCTAGATATTACCGAGCTATCTAGGATGTATCTGCGTATCGGGTTTATGTACGGATTGTAGTAAGATGGAACTTGCATGTGAGCCTGACCCACTCTTTTTTTTTCAGGTGTTCGTCAGTACCAGGCTTAGAGCTTGTTCATGTTGATACAGATACAGACACTCACTCTTTTGACTACATAGGATTTTCTTTCTTATTTTAGTTTGGGTTTTAAGTTTGTAAACGTTTTATCGGTTGGAATTATTAGGGGTCCACTAGATAGATTCCCGAGTTGTACGAATTTAAAGATTTAAATGATATTAAATTTTATTATTTAAAGTGTGAGGATTTTTATTTTAGTTTTCTTTCAGCGTATTATTAATTTATTTTTAATTCAGTTTTATTCCTGCTTGTTTACATATTGATTATCTGGTGTCCCTCAGATCTGTGCTCGAACTTGATCACACGTGGCTCTAGAATCAAGGGGTATCACAGCAGCTAAGGGGCTAATGTTCGTAGAGGCGAGCATCAACGGGACACCCACACGTGCTTTGGTGGACACAGGTGCATCCCATAACTTTGTGAGCATTGACGAGGCCAAGAGGTTGGGCCTCAAGTATAGCAAAGAAGGGGGCTCCATGAAGGCAGTTAACTCAGCGGCAAAGACTATACATGGAATGGCACACGGCGTTAAGGCATGCATTGGCAAGTGGGGTGGCCAAATGGACCTATCGGTGGTACCCATGGACGATTTCAAACTAGTCCTTGAGTTGGAGTTCTTAGATAAGGTGAGAGCCTTCCCCATTCTTTTTGCTAACACTATGTGTATTATGGAAGGCAATACAGCATGCATGGTACCGGTAGAGCGAGGCGCCAAGTTGGAAGCCCAAGCCTTGTCAGTTATACAGTTTAAGAAGGGCTTCAGGAAGGGGGAGACTATCTATCTTGCTACGTTGATGGAGACGCCCGATGATGAACTAGTCTCTTCCCCACAAGAAAAGGTGCCTAAGGAGATACAAGCCGTGCTAGACGAGTACACGGACGTGATACCTAAGGAGTTGCCTAATAAGCTTCCACCTAGGAGGGAAATGGATCATAAGATTGAGCTGGAACAGGGTTTTAAACCCCATGCTTTGGTACCCTACCGGATGGCACCCTCAGAGTTGGAGGAGTTGCAGAGGTAACTCAAGAGCTGCTTAATGCGGGCTATATTCGACCCTCAAAAACCCCATATGGCGCACCTGTGCTATTCCATAGGAAGAAAGATGGGTCCTTGCGTATGTGCATCAACTACCAGTCGCTAAATAAGGTGACTATCAAGAACAAGTATCCCATCCCTCTCATTATCGATCTTTTTTATCAGCTTGGTAAAGCACGCTACTTCACTAAGTTAGACTTGTGCTCAGGGTACTACCAGGTGTGGATAGCGGACGGGGATGAGCCTAAGACTACATGTGTGATGAGGTATGGCTCTTCTGAGTTTCTTGTTTTGCCATTTGACCTTACCAATGCACCTGCTACTTTCTGTACTTTGATAAAAAAGCTCTTCCATCCCTACTTGGATCGCTTTGTGGTGGTGCACTTGGATGATATTATTGTGTATAGCACCACTCTAAAGGAGCATATGTAGCACTTGAGGGCGGTTTTCCAAGTCTTACGGGAGAACGACCTATATGTGAAGATAGAGAAATGCTCTTTTGCCCAAGAAGAGGTATTGTTCCTAGGACAGAAGATACGGGATGGCAAGCTGATGATGGATGAGGCAAAGGTGGGGGCCATTCAAGAGTGGGAGCCGCCCACTAAGGTGACAGAGTTACGCTCATTTCTTAAGCTTGTCAATTACTACGGCCGCTTCATTAAGGGTTACTCAGCAAGAGCAGCCCCATTGACAAACCTTTTCAAGTAGGCACGTACTTGGAGTTGGACAGAGTCATACCAGGGGGCATTTGATGACTTGAAGAGGGCAGTTACAAAGGAGCCAGTACTTAGCTTGCCCGACCACTCTAAGCCATATGAGGTGCACATAGATGCATCAAACTTTGCTATTAGGGGCGTGTTGATGCAAGAAGAACACCCCATAGCTTATGAGAGTCGCAAGCTTAATGACACTGAACGGCGTTATACGGTGCAAGAAAAGGAAATGACGGCGGTCATCCATTGCCTACGTACTTTGAGGCACTACTTGCTCGGGGCGCAGTTTGTGATCAAGATAGATAATGTTGCCACGAGCTACTTCCAGATGCAGAAAAAGCTTAGCCCCATGCAAGCACGATGGCAGGACTTCCTAGCGAAGTTCACTTATCATTTTGAGTACAAGCCGGGCAAGGCCAATGTTGTGACGGATGCGTTTAGTCGCAAGGCCGAGCTCGCACCTATTAGTTGGCCCTAACACCCTCTTGTGGAGTGGATCAATGAAGGGTTACAGCTTGACCCTCTAGCCAATAGCCTTATTCAGTTGGCTAAGGAAGGGAAGACTCGGCATTTTTGGCTAAGGGATAACTTACTTCTCACCACAGGGACTGACTCTTTGTGCCCAAGTGGGGCAACTTGCGAAAGGAGCTGATACGGGAGTGCCACGACACCAAATGGGTTGGTCACCCAGGTTTGCGGCATACACTAGCACTCCTTGAAGATTTATATTATTGCCTCAGATACACGAGAATGTGGAGACATATGTAAGGACTTGTTTTGTGTGCCAATAAGACGAGGTTGAGCAATAGTATCTCGCAGGCCTTCTGGAGCCATTGCCTATTCCAAAGAGACCATGGGAGAACGTCTCTGTGGATTTCATTACTTACTTGCTCAAGTCAGAAGGTTGTGGGAGCATTATAGTGGTGGTAGATCGATTCAGCAAGTATGCCACCTTCATACCCACACCAGCAGATTGTACAGCAAAGAAGGCAACAGAGTTGTTTGTTAACCATATAGGCAAGTTTTGGGGAGTTCTACAGAACATTGTCAGTGATAGAGACCCGCGCTTCACGTGTAGGTTTTGGACGGGACTCTTCAAAAAGATGGGGACGGATCTCAGCTTCTTTACGAGTTTCCACCCCCAGTCGGATAGGCAAACGGAGCGCATTAATGCTCTCCTAGAGCTTTATTTGAGGCACTATGTAAGTGCCAACTAGCAAGATTGGGTTAAACTCCTTGGTGTGGCATAGTTTTCTTACAACTTGCAGCGAAGTAAGGCTACCAATCACAGTCCATTTAAGGTTGTTACCGGACGACAGCCTATGACACCCAATGCCATTTCTTCGACTTGCGATGGTAAAAGTCCGGCTGCCTATACATTTGCGAAGAGGTGACACGAGCAGTCTGATTTGGCTAAGGTGTACCTCAACAAGGCGGCAAAGAAGATGAAGAAGTAGGCTGACACCAAGCGGAGGCAGGTGGAGTACATGGAGGGAGACTAAGTGATGGTTAAGTTACTAGCCCAACAATTCAAGTCTCTACAGAGCATGCATAAGGAGTTAGTAAGGAGGTACGAGGGCCCGTTCCCCATTGTCAAGCGAGTGGGCAAGGTCTCCTACATGGTGGGGCTTCCACCTAAGTTGAAGATACATCCAGTCTTCTACGTCAGCATGCTCAAGCCTTATCATGGAGACGCGGAAGACCTTACTGAGGGCATATTGTAGAGGGCACCCACGGCCGTTGTCACATCCTTCGACAAAGAAGTTAATTGTATCCTTGCTGATCGTGTAATGAGCAGGAGAGGCGTGCCCAAGTATACAGAGTACTTAGTGAAATTAAAGAATCTGCCAGATAGCGAGGCGAGTTGGGAGTATGAGGATACACTTTGGCTGTTCACAGAATATATCCAACGGTTCAAGCAAGAAGACGCGACGAGGAAGTCGCGAGCTTAGGTATGAGAGAATGTCATACCCCGCAACCAAGAGACTACGCCACACAAGCACCACGCAGACGTCCAGCAAACGATGACATGGCAGCCTGCATGGACCGAGAGCTTTCTAGACTTCTCTACACAAGTATGGAACTTTCTGGAATTCTCTAGAATAATGTGGAATTGTCTAGTCTCTTCTAGATTTGTCTAGAGTTGTATAGAATTCTCTAGACTTGTCTTGTACATTGTATATAGTTCTAGAATTGTGTAGATAGTTCTTTGGAGGATTCTAGACACTTATTCTAGGCCACACATTTGTACATATCTACAATGTTCTTATAAAGGCCAAAGGCATATAAATAGGAGGTGGGAGTTCATTTGTTCCTCACCAAGCAAACAAGTTATAATCTCCTCTCGAGTAATACAAGTGTTTATACTTTCACCCAAACTGTCTTATTCACTTACCTAACTCTCTTCCTACACACACACTTGCAAGCAAAGCACAGTTGTCTAGCCTTAGTCTTCACTAAGCTAGCACACTCGGGTAAGCTGACTTAGTACTTCAAGGGGGCTTGAAAGTGTCTAAGGCCGCACGTGAGCTTGAAAAGGTCCAAGTCCGTGACATCGGGCCTATATAGTACTAAGCATATCCATCCCTTATAATATAAGGACGATAACTATGTGCTTTACTAAGCTTGGGACCTTATGATACGGAGCACTTTGATGTCGATTCCTTATAGTACAAGGACGATAGTTATAAGCTTTACTCAGCTCGGAACCTTATAATACGGAGCATATCTGTCCCTTATAGTACAGGTAACACAAGTTTCACTAAACTTGGGCCTTTAAAATATAGGGCACTTTGATGTCGATCCTATATAGTACAGGGACGATAGTTACGAACTTTACTGAGCTCGACCCTTATAGTATGGGGCATTTTGATTTAGAACTGCCATGGCACTTCATGAATGACTTATAATTAAATAATGCAACTGATATAAAAAAAAAAAAAAAATACTAAGACTAGAGGAATTTTATTTATAGTAAAATCATTAACTCGTAGCAAGGCTCCTCGGTAAAAGTAAATGCTGAAAGAAAAGCTATATATCTACATGAGACTAATATCAAAACTAAAACAACTACTATTATTAACACTAAAAATGATATGTGAACCTTTACTACCAATGTTTCCTCAAATGTTGGACTCTCTAAGGGTAAAGAACTTGTTTTCCCTTCAAGGTCTCTAGCTAGTATGCCCCTGCCTTTAACTACAAGCAACTCTCGATGGTCAATGCTTCTTGAGCCTTTTTCCTTTCAAAGAATCATGCAATAGCTTGGTCACCTCTTAGTTTGCCCATGTCCCATTCAGTTGGGAAGTGCATTAGTACATGCATCAGTAAGATGACGTTGTAAGTGAATGAAAAGTTAACCACCCTTAAATTTTGATGAACAAAGAGGGGGAGGGGTGAATTGGTTCTACTCATTTTTTTTTAGGTTTTCAACACTTTTCTCAACAATGTTAATCACCATAGCTTGTTAGGATTACTCACAAATATCACTGAAACCCTCGTAATGTCACAAACTGTTTGATATAAAACCACAGTCACAATGACACTAAGATTTTACAAGAAAAACCCCTCTCAATAGGGATTAAAAACCTTGGTTCTTAGGTACACACCCAATTCAAATCCACTAGTTGTGTTGCAAGTAGATACACACTCAGCTGTCTCTAATTCTGTACACACCCTAGCTCACACCATGTGTACATAGCACTCTCCCTGTCCTAAGCACCCCTGCTTGGACCAAATAAGCTATCACAGCTCATCAAATACATAATGAAGGATTATTAACAAAAATTCTAAGGCTATTACACAAGACCAAAATGAATATGTTTCCCTTCCTATCGTTCCTTTCATTTCCCTTTCGGGCTTTCATAGCATCTTCGGCATTCATATGCTTCTACGCTTTAATCAGTAACTCAACCATGCTATCCAGCGGATCATTTAACAAGGATAACAAAAATTAGAGGACTACAATCCTCCCATAAAGGCTGTAAGGGCCACCTTGTCATCCACTTCTTCAACCAACGACATCTCGATATTAAATTGACTGATGAAATCCCGTAATGACTCATCTTTATCATGCTTAACATTTAGTAGATAGATAGGAGGTTTCATGTGCCTCTATCTTCCTATGAAGTGCCTAATCTGCTTACTAAGCTAATCGAAATCATGGATGGACCCTTGTGATACCCATTAAATCTGAGACACGGGTTGATCAGGCCCAGACCCAAACCCGAGGGATATCAGACAATTAAAATTTAATGAACAAAGAATACAAAGTGAAATAATAAGAAAATAAGTAAAATGGTTGAAATGAAATCAAATGAAAATCCTCAAAAAAATATAATTATTGAAATCTGTTAAATCCAAATTCCATAGGTTTACAACTCGGGAATCCATCCATTGGACCCCTTATTAAAGATTCTCAAACCGAAACTGAAATAATAGAAATAAAATCTAAAGCTAACATAAAGAAGATTCCTACATAGTCGGAGGAATGAATATCTGTATCTGCTCTGCACGTCCAAGCTGTAACCCTGAAACTGACGAACACCTGAAAAATAAATGAGTGGGTCAGGCCCACATGCAAGTCCTGATCTACTACAATCTAAACAGTAATCCGATACGCAGATACATCCTAAGAAGACTCAACAATATCTAGAGTAGTCCATATATGTATATAGTACACACTATAGGACGTTCGCTAGTCCAGTAGGTCTGTCTCAGCCTGAATAGAAGGCAACACGCAAATATGCACCCTACGGTGGGCATGTGTACCTAGACCTATCAGGAAACAACACCTATGTCCAGTTATCCATCCTAGTGATATACGCGCCCTAACCATGGTCATAAGACTCAAGCTCATACCATGGCACCATATAATAATTATATAAAAGTCCGTACTCCTCCTAATACAAAATATCATCCATCTGTAGTAATGGTCTGACAAATGTATAACAATCCATCCACAATCCAAAGTAGGTCATTCAATTCATTGCTGATATGACATATATGAGTAAGACTGAACCTTTATGGTAAATCCACCCCTCTATCCAGTATAGGTAAGTTATAGTGTTTGAACTAATATCGACCCAGTATGCCACCGTCCCATACCGGTGTATACCATCCTCCATCCAATATAGCTGATAAATCAATAACAATTAACCATCAACCATACTCTAAAATAAGCATAACTACAATCCATTATATGTATGACCAAATTATGCAACCAAATTAAAATTTAGATATCACAAAACAGTTCTTATATTACTGAAATAAGACTGTTAATTTAGTTTCCTCAAATCAAACTTAACTTAATGCAGTTTAATAGAAACTCACTATTAACTTATTCCAAAATATGCACAAATATAGTTTAACATGCGTTTAACAAAATTATGCATCCACCAACAGACTTAGAATACAGGTACCAGTCCTTGAATCTGATAAACTTAGGCTACACAACTAACTCCTCCAAACAGCACCATAACTAATGCGATGTACCGAAATTTTAAACATGTTTAATTCCATCTAAGAACACATATATTTAAACAGTTATATGCTCTTAACACAGCTGAAAACATGATTCATAACTTAAGATCATGCAGAAAAAACCAATTGCTAAAACAGTAAAAAGTTTAAGTTAAATATTCAATTATCCACCTATGAGTCCTCTATTTGATCTTGGATTAATTCCTATCCTCAATAACTAAATGTGAGCTTGCTTCTCAAACACTTAATTACAACATTCAGTAGCTTTAAACAATTCCAAAAAATTCAATTTCAGCCAAATGAACCTTAAAAATCAGTTTCTGGACGTTTTAAAAGAGAGCAGGCTCTAGAAATTAAAGAGCCTGCTCTTTTTCTCTTGAGAGCCGGCTCTAAGCTCTTTAGAGCTGGCTCCACAACACCAAGAGCCGGCTCCAACCTTCTAGGAGCCGGCTCTAAGGGATTTTAAGAGCCTGTTCTATTTTCCCTTAGCAGCCTTCGTCCGTTTCGTCGTCTTCTCCGATTCCTGTGAGTACCAGTTCTCTGTAGTAACTTTTAATACATGTTTTAAGGTCTAATCCAATTCCATATTAATTATAAAACTATGAAATACAATCAAAACTTGAATTGAAAACAAATTGCTACACAACGGAGCAAGGTTACAAAGTTACAATTTTATTACTATCTTTTTGAAATAACCAAGAACAGGTTTAATTCCATGAATTGAAACATTAATTAAACATGCATAAAGGTTATAATTAAGCCTTAGTTTAATCCCTGGAGTCTTCCTAAACATGCATAGAACACAGATTAAAGAGATAGAGCAGAACAAAACTTGCCTTGAGTTTCAGACTTTGAAACTCTAAACTTCCATCTCTGAATTGCTCGTTAACCCGTCGAACATTGTTCTACCCCTCTGGCACTCTTGGTTTAACTTAGAAGCACCCCGTCCAACCTTCCTTGAACCTCTCTGTAGTATACTCAAACTCCCTCTCTGTTTCTCTGCCCTCACCACTCTCTGTATCCCTCTGTAACGTGAAAAGAGTTTATATGTTTTGTTTTCTATAACCCTAAACCCACATAAAGAATATATTTATAGGCTCAATACTCCAACCCTAATCCTTGTATAATTAGAGCCCTAATGAATCTCTTAGTCGGCCCAAGAAAACCTAAGTTTTAACCTATGTCGGCTAAACATACATAAATCCTTTAACTTAATTAAACTACAATTTAATTTAAAACAAGTAATTAAACTAAAACACGATTAAATAATAATTCAATTTAAAACAAATATTACAATTAAATCAATTAATTCAAGTAATTCAAATAATCCAGCAAATAATTAATTAAACAAATAAAATGCAATTTAAACAATAAATTTAGTAAAAATGCACATAAATAATTAAAATAAATTCCAGGACTGTCCTTTTAAAATTAGGGGTATTACATTCTTCCCCCTAACAAAAGAAATTTTGTCCTCAGAATTCGCTCTTACCTTCTTCCCATAATCCAGGAAACTGCGAACGAATGACATCCTACCGTTCCCAAGTGGACTCAGCCTCATTGTGATGACTCCACTGCACACAAACTAAAGGGATAACCTTATTATGAAGGATTTGATCCCGACGGTCGACAATACGACACGATGGCTCCAAATAAGTTGCATCCGGCTGCAACTCAATCTCCCCAATATCAATATGCTGATACCGATCCTCATCTCGCAGAAATTTCCGCAACATGGAAACATGAAACACGTTGTGAACGCGATCCAAATTATTCAGAAGTGCTAATCGATAAACAACAGCACCAACTCAGTCCGTAATCATCAATGGACCAACAAACCGCAGTGCCAACTTCCCTTTCTTTTCAAAGCGCATAACACCCTTTATAGGCGACACTTTGAGTAGAACCTGATCCCCAACCTGAAACTCCAAAGCACGAGTACGCCAATCAACATAACTCTTCTGCCTACTCTGAGCAGTGCGCATGCGATCCCTAATAAGAGCAATCTTCTCATAAGTATCCTTAATGAACTCAGGACCTAAGAATCTTCTCTCTCCAACCTCCATCCAACAAATAGGCGATCGACACGGTCGACTATACAATGCCTCAAATGGTGCCATACCAATAGTCTTCTGGAAACTATTGTTATATGCAAACTCCACAAGTGGCAAGTAATCCTCCCAGTGTCCTTTGAAATTAAGAACACACGATCGAAGCATATCCTTTATGATCTGATTCACCCTCTCAGTCTGTCCATCAGTCTGAGGATGGTAAGCAGTGCTACGATGTAACTTTGTACCCAAAACCTGCTGAAAACTCGTCCAAAATCTAGACACAAAGCTCGAATCCCTGTCCGATATGATAGACAATGGAATGCCATGTAGCTTCACAATCTCTACAATGTAAAGCCTCGCCAACTGCTCCGTAGTGAAGTCAGTGCGAATAGGTAGGAAGTGAGCTGATTTGGTCAATCTATCCACAATAACCCAAACGGAATTATGACCCTTGAAAGAGTTGGGCAATCCCTCCACAAAATCCATATAAATGCTCTCCCATTTCCACTCCGGTATCGGTAGTGGCTGTAAAGCTCCTAGCGGCCTCTGATGATCAATTTTCACCATCTAACAAGTACTATAATGAGAAACAAAAAGAGCAATGTCCCTCTTCATACCTGCCCACCAAAACTGCCGCTTCATATCCTGGTACATCTTGTCTCTTCCTGGATGAACAGAAAACTCAGAATGATGAGTCTCAGTCATCACGTCCTTCCTCAACCCGTTAGCAGAAGGTACCACTAAGCATCCCTTGTACCTCAAGCCTTTGTCAGTCCCAACATAGTAAAATGGAACATTCCCAGCAGTTATCTCTGCAACTTTGTTGATACACTGCTGATCCGTGAGTTGTGCTTGTAGACCCTTACAAATAATAGAAGGTGTAACTACCATGTAAGCCATAAAAGCATCCGACAACTCATCCACATTCCTCAAAGTATTCCACTCAGTGGTGAATAAGGCAGAGAGACTAGCATCAGGTCGGCAACTGAGTGTATCCGCCACCACATTCGCTTTTCCTGGATGGTACTGTATAGAAAAGTGATAGTCCTTTACAAACTCCAACCATCTGCGCTGTCTCATATTCAGTTCCCGCTGAGTGAACAGATACTGCAGACTCTTGTGATTGCTAAATAATCTGAAGGATTCACCCAACAGATAATGCCCCCAAATACGTAAGGCAAAGACCACAGCTACCAATTCCAAATCATGTGTTGGATAATTAAGCTCATGAGGCTTAAGCTTTCGAGATCTATAAGAAATCGGTCATTCCTCCTGCATCAAAACACATCCAAGACCCTGCAACGAAGCATCCGTGTAAACAAGATACTCGATCCCGCTCTAATGAGTAGCCAGAACTGGTGCAGAAGTCAACTTCCTTTTGAGCTCATCAAAAGCTCGCTGACAGTGCTCATCCCACACGAACTGTACACCCTTTTTGGTCAGATGAGTGAGTGGCCCCGCAATCTTAGAGAACCCCTGAATGAACCTCCGATAGTATCCTGTCAATCCGAGAAAACTCTGAATCTCGGTAGGTGAAGTAGGCTGTCCCCACTCAACCACAGCTGAAACCTTGGCTGGATCTACTGCTATCCCCTTTTCTGACACCACGTGACCCAGAAACTTCACTTCCCGCTGCCAAAATTCACACTTCTCGAATTTGGCATACAGCTGGTGCTCACGAAGCGTCTGCATAACTATCCGTAGATGCCTAGCATGATCATCCTCCGACCGAGAATAGATTAAGATGTCATTAATAAAGACAATAACAAACTGATCCAAATAAGCCCGGAAGACTTTGTTCTTTAAGTCCATGAACACTGCTGGTGCATTAGTCGTCCCAAATGGCATGACACGAAACTCATAAGAACCATATCTCATGAGAAACGTTGTCTTAGGAATATCCTGCTCCCTAACCCTCAGCTGATGATACCCAGAACGCAGATCAATCTTGGAAAAGTAGGTGGCTCCCCGTAACTAATCAAACAAATCATCAATCTTAGGTAAAAGGGTACTTGTTACGTACAGTAACCTTGTTCAACTCCCTGTAATCTATACACAGCCAAAGTAAACTGTCCTTCTCCTTTACAAACAAAACCGGTGCTCCCTAAGGTGAAGTTCTTCGGCAAATAAAACCCTGGCTGAGGAGCTGAATCTGATCCCTCAGCTTTCGCATCTCCACTGGCGCCATCCGATATGGTGCCCTAGCAATAGGCGTAGTGCCTGGAGCTAAATCTATTACAAAGTCGATCTCGCGACTAGGTGGCAACCCTGGAATCTCCTGAAATACATCCGGGAAATCCTGTATAATTTTTATACGATACAGTAACCTCCTCCTCCATTTCCTACTTTATCCGAAACAAATAGGTACTAATGTCCCCGTTAAAACGTGGCTTAGCAACGACGTAAACATCCGGACTAGGTATGGTAACCACAATAGACCCATCCAAAACAAATAACTTGAGCATGGCAGTGATAACCAATCCATCCCAAGTATCCTGTCATAAGTGTGCATGTCCAAGACAAAAGATTGGCTAGAAATCCGAGTCTACCAATATCTAGTGTCACAGGCACATCACTTTCATGAAAAATGGCGTATTGCCCAACAATGTAGAAATATAAGGTGGAACGAAATGTTCCACAATCATCCTATTTTTAGATTATTATTCTATCCTGGGAATGCCTCCTTCTAAACCAAACCTACCATATTGATTTACTCAAGTTCTCTTATAAACTTCTTGATAATCAATCTGTCTCCACACCATATATTTACAAGCAACTATTTGCTTGCCTATTCCACAAACCCCAATTACTCCACTGGGATAATCATCTATTAATGCAACATAATCATCCCAATATAGTTTAATAAAACCATATATATCACCAAAATACTATCACACAACATAATAAAGATAGCAAAAATCGCCAGTTCACTTTATTAGGAACTTTTCCAAACCATAAACTGTCAAACGAATAATCATAAAATATTCTTTAATAGAATCCTAATGTATGTGATTAAATCCGTACTACATTCCTACTAATACCTCATCCACTACTAGTAACTATAAGTACTCTTAAAAGAGCAGTCATCCCTGAACTCCGGTGCCCTCTATTTTGGATGCAATGGTATCTCCTCCAACCTGATCTTCTTCGGGGTCTTCCTCTCCGCTTAGCTCAGCTTCGAGCACAGTATGGTGGCCAATCCCGCATGCAAGAAACTTTCCTTGACTTGTACTCCGATGCAACGCCTATTAAAATCAACTCCCTGGTCTCCAATTCCATATTCTTGGTCGGCTTTCGTAGGGGAATCACCGGAGTAACCTTCCTCGGCCTTGGGCCCTTCTTTGCTTTCATCGCGGCCCTCATTCTCTTCCTAGTGCCAAACATTCTGCAATTACAGAATAAACTTGACATCAGTATTTTCTAAACGAACCGTAAAAGAATTCAACGAATCCTAATCTTAAAGCTCTAAACAAGAGAAAACGCAACGCGGAAGTCTTATACAATAGAATCCTAGAGACACTTGAACCTGGAGTGCTCTGATACTAACTGTGTTACCCCTCAAATCCGAGACACGGGTTGATCAGGCCCAGACCCAAACCCGAGGGATATCAGACAATTAATATTTAACGAACACAGCATACGAAGTGAAATAATAGGAAAATAAGTAAAATGGCTTAAATGAAATCTAATGAAAATCCTCAAAAAAATATAATTATTAAAATCTGTTAAATCCAAACTCCATAGGTTTACAACTAGTGAATCCATCCATTAGACCCCTTATTAAAGATTCTCAAACCGAAACTGAAATAATAGAAATAAAATCTAAAGCTAACATAAAGAAGATTCCTACATAGTCGGAGGAATGAATATCTGTATTTGTTCTGCACGTCCAAGCTCTAACCCTGAAACTGACGAACACCTGAAAAATAAAGGAGTGGGTCAGGCCCACATGCAAGTCCTGATCTACTATAATCCAAACAGTAATCCGATACGCAGATACATCCTAAGAAGACTCAACAGTATCTAGAGTAGTCCATATATGTATATAGTACACACTATAGGACGCTCGCTAATCCAGTAGGTCTGTTTCAGCCTGAATAGAAGGCAACACGCAAATGCACCCTAAGGTGGGCATGTGTACCTAAACCTACCAGGGAACAACACCCATGTCCAATTATCCATCCTAGCGATATACGCGCCCTAACCATGGTCATAAGACTCAAGCTCATACCATGGCACCGTATAATAATTATATAAAAGTCTGTACTCCTCCTAATACAAAATATCATCCATCTGTAGTAGTGGTCTGACAAATGTATAACAATCCATCCACAATCTAAAGTAGGTCATTCAATTCATTGCTGATATGACATATATGAGTAAGACTGAACCTTTATGGTAAATCCACCCCTCTATCCAGTATAGGTAAGTTATAGTGTTTGAACTAATACCGACCTAGTATGCCACCGTCCCATACCGGTACATACCATCCTCCATCCAATATAGTTGATAAATCAATAACAATTAACCATCAACCATACTCCAAAATAAGCATAAATACAGTCCATTATATGTATGACCAAATTATGCAACCAATTTAAAATTTAGATATCACAATATAGTTCTTATATTACTGAAATAAGACTGTTAATTTAGTTTCCTCAAATCAAACTTAACTTGATGCAGTTTAATAGAAACTCACTATTAACTTATTCCAAAATATGCACAAATATAGTTTAACATGCGTTTAACAAAATTATGCATCAACCAACAGACTTAGAATACAGGTACCAGTCCTTGAATCTGATAAACTTAGGCTACACAATCAACTTCTCCAAACAGCACCATAACTAATGCGATGTACCGACATTTTAAACATGTTTAATTCCATCTAAGAATACATATATTTAAACAGTTATATGCTCTTAACATAGCTGAAAACATGATTCATAATTTAAGATCATGCAGAAAAAACCAATTGCTAAAACAGTAAGCAATTTAAGTTAAATATTCAATTATCCACCTACGAGTCCTCTATTTGATCTTGGATTAATTCCTATCCTCAATAACTGAATGTGAGCTTGCTTCTTAACATTATTATAAGTCTCAAACACTTAATTACAACATTCAGTAGCTTTAAACAGTTCCAGAAAATTCAATTTCAGCCAAACGAACCTTAAAAATCAGATCCTGGACGTTTTAAGAGAAAGCAGGCTCTAGAAATTAAAAAGCCTGCTCTTTTTTTCTTCAGAGCCGGCTCTAAGGGATTTTAAAAACCTGCTCTCTTTTCCCTTAGAAACCTTCGTCCGTTTCGTCGTCTTCTCCGATTCCTGTGAGTACCAGTTCTCTGTAGTAACTTTTAATACATGTTTTAAGGTCTAATCCAGTTCCAAATTGATTATAAAACTATGATATACAATCAAAACTTGAATTGAAAACAAATTGCTACACAACGGAGCAAGGTTACAAAGTTACAATTTTATTACTATCTTTTTGAAATAACCAAGAACAGGTTGAATTCCATGAATTGAAACATTGATTAAACATGCATAAAGGTTATAATTAAGCCTTAGTTTAATCCCTGGAGTCTTCCTAAACATGCACAGAACACAGATTAAAGAGATAGAGCAGAACAAAACTTACCTTGAGTTTCAGACTTTGAAACTCTAAACTTCCGTCTCTGAATTGCTCGTCAACCCGTCGACAACTGTTCTACCCCTCCGGCACTCTTATTTTAACTCAGAAGCACCCCGTCCAACCTTCCTTGAACCTCTCTGTAGTATACTCAAACTCCCTCTCTGTTTCTCAGCCCTCACCACTCTCTGTATCCCTCTGTAATGTGAAAAGAGTTTATGTGTTTTGTTTTCTAAAACCCTAAACCCACATAAAGAATATATTTATAAGCTCAATACTCCAACCCGAATCCTTGTATAATTAGAGCCCTAATGAAACCCTTAGTCGGCCCAAGAAAACCTAAGTTTTAACCTATGTCGGCTAAACATATATAAATCATTTAACTTAATTAAACTACAATTTAATTTAAAACAAGTAAAAAAAACAAGTAATTAAACTAAAACACGATTAAATAATAATTCAATTTAAAACAAATATTACAATTAAATCAATTAATTCAAGTAATTCAAATAATCCAGCAAATAATTAATTAAACAAATAAAATGCAATTTAAACAATAAATTTAGTAAAAATGCACATAAATAATTAAAATAAATTCTAAGACTGTCTTTTTAAAATTAGGGGTATTAATTCAAGTAATTCAAATAATCCAGCAAATAATTAGTTAACCACCCTTAAATTTTGATGAACTAAGAGGGAGAGGGGTGAATTGGTTCTTCTATTTTTTTTAGAGGTTTTAAACACTTTTCTCAACAATGTTAATCACCATAGCTTGTTAGGATTACTCACAAATATCACTGAAACCCTCGTAATGTCACAAACTGTTTGATATAAAACCACAGTCACAATGACACTAAGATTTTACAAGGAAAACCCCTCTCAATAGGGATTAAAAACCTTAGTTCTTAAGTACACACCCAATTCAAATCTACTAGTTGTGTTGCAAGTAGATACACACTCAGCTGTCTCTAATTCTGCACACACCCTAACTCACACCATGTGCACATAGCACTCTCCCTGTCCTAAGCACCCCTGCTTGGACCAAATAAGCTATCACAGCTCATCAAATACATAATGAAGGATTTATAACAAAAATTCTAAGGCTATTACACAAGACCAAAATGAATATATTTCCTTTCTTATCGTTCCTTTCATTTCCCTTTCGGGCTTTCATAGCATCTTCGGCATTCATATGCTTCTACACTTTAATCAGTAACTCAACCATGCTATCCGGCGGATTGTTTAACAAGGATAACAAAAATTAGAGGACTACAATCCTCCCATAAAGGCTGTAAGGGCCACCTTGTCATCTACTTCTTCAACCAACAACATCTCGATATTAAATCGACTGATGAAATCCCGTAATGACTCATCTTTATCTTGCTTAACATTTAGTAGATAGATAAGAGGTTTCATGTGCCTCTATCTTCCTATGAAGTGTCTAATCTGCTTACTAAGCTAATCGAAATCATGGATGGACCCTGGCTTTAACTTATTGAACCAAACTCGCGCTAACCTTTTAAATATGGTGGGAAAGACCTTACACTTGATTTCGTCTAGTGCAACTTGCAAATTCATGAGCGACTTGAAAGTTTTTAAGTTGTCGAGGGGGTCTTGAGTTCCGTTGAAACTCTTGAGATGTGGCATCTTGAACTTTGGCAATGGGAAGCCCATGACCTAGGGGATCAAAAGTAAGTTAATCTTGTGCACAAGATCAGTGACTGTAGTAGGACCTTTTCCTTGTAGGGCTTGGGCCATACCTTCCACCTTTAGCTTCAAGTCCTAGATCTGTTGGTCAACATAAGTGGCCTCGATGCACTTCCCAACGTAAGACGCATCTACTTCATTTAAGGAACGGGGTGCAGGAGTGTATAACGCCCTCTGTTAATCTCCCGCTTAGCTATGCTTTGCTCCATCATCATCTTGTATCAAGTCATCGTCTTTCTGGTGAACGTGTACATGAGATACGACAGGGATAGTCACGTGTTGCATAATTATCGTATTTTGCTCGAGCAACTGATACATGCCTTAATTATTGTATTTTGCTGGAGAAACATTGTGACCTGGTCATTTAGGGCAAGCCTAGGTGCATCCTCATGATAGGAAGCATGCACCGACTGATCTCCCCTAGCACGAGACTGGGTAGCACGTGGTCGGTCTCCCCAATGATGGGATTGGCTCTCGTCACCATGATGTGACTGGTGTCAATCATAATATTGTGACTAATGACCACCAACATGGTGTGGTTGGCGCTGACACCCATCACCATGTTATGATTGGTTTCCACTAACATGCTATGGTTAGTGTTGACCTCCAATTTGAGTTCCAGATCGCAACTGATCCATTGTTTCTCTCAGAACTAGTAATGTTCCCACATACAATTCCAACTGTTGATGCAAGATTCTGAAATCATCGGGAACAACATCGTATCTACAAAGAAGGAAGAGGTAATCGAAGAGGCACCGGTGTGGTACCGGCCAAAGGATCTCCGACAATCAAGTCAATGTTAAACCATTGGAGGATATGGAAAGAAGAAAAGACTTTGCAAGAGGATTTGCATCGTACCTTTAGAGTTGGCCGACCCTTTTTATTATAGGGGTCTTGGTGGTTGTGTTCGCTTAGGGGATCAGTTCCTTTTCCTTGCCCAATACGAATTAGAAGAGTCGTCACAGAGGGTGGTAATAGTTATCTGTACTTCCTGAGGTTTATCTTATCCACTGGACACATACAAAAAGAACTATACTGGTCCTACAAAACAAGGGGAAAGAAAAAGTCTATTCAAAGAAGTGTGAAATATAATCATATCTACGTATACTTGCATCCAACATATGCTCACAAGTCCATGTATTGTGTTCTAATAACTTGTCCTAAAGTTTGCCTGTCTTTTATAGTTCGAAAAAAAAACTTATCCTAATGGTTGAGGGAAAAAAATGTTGAAATGTACCAGTGCAATCATTTTAATAGTGTTGTAACATTATTAAATTGAAAATTCAACACTTCTATGTTGTTATTAGACCATCAATTTAGAACTGTTGTATTAACAATTTAAAGTTACTGCATTGTCAATTCGAAGACACTTAAATTAAAGGGTAAATTACAGATTTCGTCGAATTTTGCTGACCTCCTATAAGATTTCGTCGAATTTTGCTGACCTCCTATAAGACTTGTCGGATATGCAATATCGTTTTTGTACTTCTATATATACTGTATTTTATTTCTATAAACATGTCTTTGAAGGGTAGAATCAAAATAGAAAGTTACAAAATCATTGTACCGAGTACATACCCCAGGGAATGTAAATGTATTTAGATTGCACTTATTGTGAAAACACTGTCATATGCCAGTCTTGATACATATACTTTTTTTAGTTATACTATAAATGTGTTTGATAGCATAAAATAGAAATTTTAAAATTAAAATTTATAAAATTTGAAAAAAATAACTCACAAAAATTAAATTAAATATTTATAAATTTTTTCCATTCTAATTTTAAAACTTCAATTTCATTATACCGTATGTTATGAGCAAAATTGTTAAAATGAACTATTTCCAGAGGAAACTTCTCAGGAGTGTTGTTCAAAACTTGAACACGTTGAAAACCGAAAACGACGGAAATGGAAGCACTCAGATTTTTCATACGTCACACTATGTCTAAAAGTAGCCATTTTTGGCAGCTGTTTCCATCAAGTAATGTTGATTACTTGTCATTTCATTTAAATTGTCGTGCCAGCTGACATACATTCCTATATGAATAAATAAAGTAGTAATGAGATGCCGCGTTTACACGTATTTGAATCCATCAATTCATCTCCAAGACACACAACTAAAAAGATTCAGAAAATTAAAGATGGACCCCACAACATGTGCACCACAAAACACAAGTCCACCACCAATCAATTTCCCTTTACCCATACACCCTAACGTGGGTCCCTTTTTTCTTGTTCTCTCTCTCTCTCTCTCTCTCTCTCTTCCTTTACCAATCACTCCAACATGGGCCCTTTTTCTTTGTTCTCTATTCCTGTTTTTTTAAATTATATTTATTATTTTATTTTATTTTTTATTTTTTAACCTCGGATCAATAGCTGACAATTAAGTAAACTGTAATTTTATATTCATTTTATGAGAAGTTATTACATTATTTTGGTTAATTAATCTCGATCTAATCACTGAATTGATAGTAAGTAAACTGTAGTTAGTCCCTCTGTCCTTAGGAGAGACGCTCTTTTTTGGAAGAAAAAAATATCTATTTTATTAAAAGTTATCACATGATTTTGAGTCAATTTGAGTCCATTGATGTTAAGCCAATCACTAACTGATACGTAAATAAATTATAATTTTATATCCGATTTATGAGAAGTTATTTTATGATTTCGGTCGATCTCTATTGGACTATTACATAATTTCGGTCGAATTTCATTGGACATACAGTAATTATAAAATGTATAAATTTTATTTAATTTTTTACTTACGTGTCTAATGGTGATTGGTTGGGACCAATACTCCTATAACTATTTTTTTTTTTATATAGGGTCAACATATGTTTTTTCTCTTTTAAAATTTATGTTGTCTCTCAACATCACACGTGAGATATGGTTTTAGAACCTAAACCAACCAAACTTATTGTAGTATTACAAATACAAAAACACTTGTGGAGGGATGAGAAGATGAAATTTCCTTTCTAACCGTCTTTTGCCAGCTTAGGTACAGTCCATTTCTAAGATATTCGATTTCCACCTTTTTGGTCCACAATAAGTTGCTGTCACCAACACAATACTCACTTCTATCTGTTGGACACAGCCTGGCAAACCAGTTAAAGCCTTTACAAACAAATATTAGCATCTTGTAAAAGAAAAAGGAAAAAAATGAATAAATAAAATAAATAAATAAGACTATGATCATTAAAAATATTAATATGGGGATAGAGGCATGTTAAAAGTATTGGTGTATTTTTTTTTTTTCCCCAAGACATATATATATATATATGGGTATTTCTAGAATCACATTAACAACAAATTATGACGATACTGATCTTTGATATAGGGTCGTTAGCAGTGGCTCCGATAAAATCAATGAGTAGTATAAAAAATAGAAATACTTGGCCAAATATAAGAACTAAAATATTGTTTATTAGTTAATATTGTTTATTAAGTATGTTTTTGTATTTTGAAAGCTATGCGTGAAAATTACATTCATTGACTTCATAAATTATGTTAAATTTAACTAAGAATAAATTACATACTATACATATCATTGGTAAGTCAAACAATAATTTTAAGTAGGAAAAAAAAATAAATAAATAAAAATTAAAGGAAAGAAAAATGAGAACTTAGAAAGGAAAAAAAATTAGAATTTGATTGTCTGATAGACCAGGAAAATTTAACCTTTTTTTAAAGGAAATCAAAGAAAATTTAAGAGCAAAATAGAAAAGAAATATTTTTAGAAATTAAAAAACAGTGGCTTATATAGAAATTTTCTTATAAATGTAAAAAAAAATAATAATAATAAAAAGTATATATATAAATATAAAAACGACACTAAATTTTATACTTGGCGGGCACACTGACTCCCTTGTCGTCAGTATAACAAATTTAGAAGGGAAAAAGAAAAAAAAGAGCAGCATAGTTTTAAATTTGAAGCAATTTATTTGTTAGATTTTGAAACAAAAAATACACACCTTAAGATTAGATTTATTCTCTTTCTTCCATTTCAACACATGTTAGCAACAAATTAACTTAGATTTATTATCTCTTCTTCCATTTCAACACATGTTAGCAACAAATTAACATTTGTTGATGCAAGAATCTGCACCATCTGGAGTAAATTACTACAATACACAATACATTTTATACATAATTAAAGAGGATTAGACATTTCATTTAATCACTAAGTTTTTTTTTTTCTTTTTCACTTTATTTAACTAGATCTTATCTAAATTTGTTGGTGGATCTTAGTTATTAGTTTGACATTCACATGACAATTTGGAAGAACAGGCAAATCATGATCTACATAAAACAATAAATATTCAAAATCATTATATGCATTTACTATTATTTAAAATCTTGACCATGATTTACATAGAACAATGAATATAACATCATTGATGAACAATAAAAAGGAATTGATACACACATTTATATTCCATCTTCTTTCTTTACTCTTTTTCTGTTTTTAACCCCCCACCATAACAAACCCAAGTTCTACCTCCTCAAGCTCTCATCAACTTACCAGTCAGCTTTAAAGAATCCAAACATAAAATACAGACAATCTATTGTTTCAGTTGTTTTCACAACACAGATTATGAGAATAGCAGCATATAAGAAAGGCACATCCATGTCAAAAGATCGAAAAAATTGGGAAAAATAAATAAATCCAATAAAACCACAGTACTGTTACTGAGCTCGATCGCTTCTCTGTCATCGGCAATCCATAGAATGAAATGTGTCCGCGAATGGCTCTGAAGGAATGCTTGAATGGGTTCTGCTGTTCGATAGATCATGGATCAATGTGGATGTGCCTTCAGCAGCTTGCCATCTTTGAAGAGCTTGAGGAAGGCTCATGTGGAGATCAATGCCATAGTTGTCTTCTTCTTCATGGCAAGTAGGTTTCCACTGCTCCACAAGGGGACCCAAAATATTAACCGCGTGGCCCATATCCGGTCTCTGTAACGGATCGCGTGCAGTGCAGTGAAATGCCAGCTCGGCCACCTTGCAGATGCTCTCTAAAGTCTCCTCGTCCGGTTCAAGAGTTTGATCAATAGCCTTGGGAATGTTTTCTTTGTTAATTAGGACCCTCCGGAACCATGTAACCAACTGAGATCTCTCATCTGGCACTGTTTCGTCTAGCGCTTTTCTGCCTGTGATTATCTCCATCAAAACCACTCCATATGCATACACATCCACTTTCGTAGTGACCCTTCCAGTTTCTGTTAAGAAATAAAACAAATTTAATCCGAATTTAATTTCACCAGTTTATAACTAAAGCTAAGAGCCTCAAGAACTTGATCAAGCCAAACAATTAATTAGAGTATCTCACATAAAAGAAGAAAATGGGAGGGAACTTCATTTACACAAGTTTTCCTAATAAAAGATCGATCATAAATCTTTCGTGCTAGTACCAGTAGTGGAGTTCATATCATGCAGCGATGTCGGTTTGCAAACACAATCGGTTGGTTGACAAACAATTGCATGTTGTATGTTCTCGACATTAAATTCACAAGGCAGACAGGATCATTAATTTCTAGACTAGAGAAACTGAAGAATGGCATAAGAAAACAAGGCATTGGTTGACAACAATACAATCGATCGACCATCAATGCAATCATGTATCAAATTAATTGGGGAACATACTTATCAAAAATAATAATAATAACTGGGGAACATGTAGATAGATAACAACATGACATTCCCTTAATGTAACTTAGACCTACTAAGTCTTTTGCATTATAGCTCTACCCCTCTTTTTGATAATCTTGACATAAAGTATACTACATTAATTCCAAAGGTCAAAGCTAAGTTAAACATTAATAACAGGTGATTGATGGCTAAAAACATTACTATGCCTAGAACAATTGAAGTCTGTCCAGAAAAAGCAGTCAACAACATATATAACGTCTAGGTATAAAGCAAAAGGTTGAATCTTTCTAAATTTTCCATAATTTTCATAATATAATTAGTAAGACAACAAAGTAAGAAAGCAAAGGTTATGCTTACCAGCATACTCGGGTGCAAGATAACCGAAAGTTCCTGCCAAACGCGTCTCAAGAGAATACTTCCCCCCGTCGGGTGCATTTTTGACCAAACCGAAATCGGCAACCTTGGCTCTCATGTCATCTCCAAGAAGTATGTTGGATGGTTTTAAGTCCCTATGAATGAAACTTTGTTGTGCTAAACCATGCAAATACTCAACCCCTCTTGCCACATCCAATGCTATTGTCACCCTTTGCTTCCAAGTAAGAGGAGGATATCCATGCTTCTCAAACAAATGCTGCGAAAGAGTCCCCTGTGGCATATATTCATATACCAAAAGCCTCTCATTGCCATTGATGCAATAACCCAAAAGAGCCACCAAATGCCTATGCCTAACTTTCGTCAAGACCGCGATTTCTGCTTGGAACTCATTCATTCCTTTGTTACCCATTGCCACAGATTCCATCCTCTTCACCGCAATCTTCGTCCCGTCGTGCAATTCCCCTTTGTACACAACTCCAAATCCTCCTCTACCCAAAATATTATTTTCACTGAAATTGTCTGTCACTTGTCGAAGAACTTGAATCGAAATCGCAACATTCCCACCTTCAAAAATATTCATGTCACCATGATCACCACTGCTCTGGCTGTGCAATTCGCTTGGCACTCCACCATACCCATTGCTATTACCCATCATGCCAATCTTCACCATGTCCTGCGCTTTTTCGGGACTCCCTACCCTCCCAAATCTCTGATGCCGTTTCTTAACATAGCATTTGTATGACACAAACAACACAACCCCAATAAAAACTACAAGAGCAACCACAAGTCCAGCAACCATACCTGCTGAAACAGAAGACCCTTTTGAAGTCCCGGGAGAACCTCCGGACGGCGTAGTAGAATTCGATCCAGAACCCGGTGTTCCACCACTTCCTCCACCCCCGGAGCTCGTGTTCTTCCCCAGTAAGAGATTGCCCGCCGAAGTCAGCTTCACAGTTGATGGAAAAACTGGGACTTGCCCACTTAGATTGTTGTTCGAAACATCAAGTGTTTGAAGGTTAGGCAAAGTTGCCAAGCTATCTGGAATTGACCCACTGAGATTATTATCATTCAAATACAAAACACGCAGTGAAGATAGATTGGCGAAAGCAGCCGAAATTGTTCCTGAAAAATGCTGCTTCCCGAAATTGATAGTTGTCACATTCTTCCCCTGCGGATCACAGGTGATGAATGTCCATTTCTGGCAAGCATCATTCCCTTCCCACGACTCGGCCAAGTTCATCGGATACCCGATAGCTCCGGCGATCTCGAGAAGCGTGGTCACCTGCGAATCACAGGGTCCCGGAGTGCTCTTGCAGAAGCTATTCGTCGTCCCGAGTGCCACTGTAACTCCATTGCCAAACGAAGGCATAGGACCCTGCAATTTATTGTTCTGCAACGAGATATTCACCAATTTGGGAAGAGAACCCAGCGTCGGAGGCACGACACCGGTGAACCGATTGTCCCGGAGCTGCAAATCGAAGAGATTCGCACACTGAGACAGGTCCGGGATCGGACCCGTGAACCCATTTTGCTGTATCCACACCTGAGAGAGCTGGGTCATCGCGGACAACACGTCGATCGTACCCGACAATCCCATCAACTGATTGTTCAGCCAGAGGTTCTGAATCTCCGATGACCCGAAAGACGCCGGCAACGAACCGGTCAAATTGTTGTAAGACAGCCGGAGATTCTGCAAATTGGGGAAGTTACTGAAAAAGTCCGGTATCGAACCGACCAAGTTGGCATTACTAGCATACAATGTGCCCAAACTGCTAGATTGGGTCAAATCTTGAGGAATCGTCCATGGCGACAACCTGGGGTTGTCGCTGAGACTCAAAGTCTGCAAATTGGTGAGACCCACAAAGAAATCTGAGGGAATCGAAGTGAAATTGTTGCTGTCCAAGAAGATTTGTTCGAGGGAAGTGAGATTGGCGAGAGATGGGAGAGACCCAGAGAGGGCGTTCTTCTGGAGAGAGAGGGACTTGAGCTGGGTGAGCTGGTTGAGATCGGAGGGGAGAGAACCGGAGAGAGATTTGGAATTGAGGTTGATGCCGGTGACCCGGTTCGAGCTGTCGCAGTTGAGGCCGGACCAGTTACAGTAGTCGGCGCCGGTCCAGTCGGATGGGGCTGGGGAGAGGCTGTTGGCGAGCTTGGTTATGACGGCGGCCTCGTCAGCTGAGGAGAGAGAGAGGACGGCGAGGAGAAAGAAGAAAAGGGCAGAGAGAGAAAGTAGGGTTTTGGGAGATGTCATTGTTGGAGGTGGAGCTGGTTGTGGTGAGGAGAGAGAAGAGACATATAATCTTAGTTAGAGAGAGAGAGAGAGAGAGTTGGGTTTGAGTTTGAGTTTGAGTTTGAGTTTGAGCTTGTTGGATCTTGAAGGGTGTGTTTTCAGACAGGAGAGAGACAGAGGAAGAAACGGCGGATTTTACGAAAAAAGCTGTGCTAAGGTGACTGACTGTCAAACGAAATAAGTATTCCTGGGAGTATTTTTTTAGAAAAAGTTTATGAAAAGCAGGGTTTAGTGTTCGACAAGAAGAACTATCGTTTTTTAACTATAAAAAAAAAAACTATCGTTTTAGAAAATTACCATAACCATACTTATAATTTTTTTTTTTACAAAAATGTCTTCTTCTTTTTTCTTTATTATAGAATTTCTTGATAAATATGTACATTACTATTTTTTTTCAGTATTACCCCTTATTACTAAATTACCATTAGTTTCTTTCCTTGATAAAATGCAAATTTTGCTATTTATTTCCAATATTTTGTGACTAATACGTATTTAGAAAAAAAAAAAAAAAAAAAAAAAAAAAAAAAAAAACACTAATTGTTACTAAAATTAATACTCTTAAATGATTTAATAAATTATTTCAAATTCACTTTTAGCTAAAAAAACACGAACATGGGACATACGACATGGATATGAAGATACAGCAAATCTTAAAAAAAAATACTAGGATACTTAAGGCGGAATACAATAATTTTTCTTTTTTAAAAATAAATTTATATATAGAAAAATACAATTTTATCAATTCCTTGTAATATTATGAATGTAAATGCACTAATTAATATGTTCATAAATAAAGAAGCAAGTAAAGAAAAAAAAAACAAAACAAGGAAAAGTTCTAATTAAGCATAAATAAACAATTGACCTTAAAAAAAACAATTGTGGGATGAGAATTAAGAACAATTGTGGTGATGATAATTAAGAACAATTGTGGTGATTGATTTGGTAATTTTGGTGTTTTAAATACATTTTTGTTGTATTATAATTTGATCCCATGTGTTTAACTAATAAATTTTTAAATATTATAATATGAACTTCGTCATATCCCAGAAATATCCTCGGTGTATCCTCACGTATCATCAGTGTGTCCAAGCCATATCAAAAATTTAAAATTTTATTATAAAAAATCAATACTTCTCCGGAGTATCATACCCATGTCTGGGTGTATCCTAGACATATCGATACGTATTTGATACTGTCACGATGCCTCCAAAAAAATATCCATACTGTAAGATTATTTATTTAATTGTGGCCCACATGATTTGGACCTGTGACATATTACTTCGTGGCTAAGTAAATAGATATCAATTAATATTATTTATTTATGGTCAACTTATAATTACCTTTTTGGTAATTACTTATTGGAGAAGTGTTTTCCTTTCTTATTTCTTATTTTGATGGAAAGTAGAATTATGTTACTAATAGGAAAACTGGTCCTCTCTCTACCTTTATAAAAGTGCATATACTCCATCAATTATATACGCTAATGAAAACAACACGTAAAAATTTTATGTGTGCAAAAGGTCAAGAGAGAGAAACCAGTTTCCACCTTTGCCTATTGATCAAAGTTGCAGATTAGTTAATGGCCAAAGGATATGGATGTTGGACTTAATCTCAACAAGAATTAATATTCTGAATCGAGGTATTTATATCTAACTAGTATTTATTTATGCATTATAGATATGTGAAAATCATGAAGTTCTAAGATATGGGATTCATGTAAATTTGTGATTAATGGCTTAGCACGAATTATTATAATTTACATGTGGTATCAGAGCTAACGGTTTAGCAACTCATTATTTTTCATTAAAGTTGCATAAATAATATGTATAATTTTAAAATTAAATGATTGTATAATACATTCTTTTAGAATCGTATGTTTAGATCAGTCCGTGTGGTTTTTGGGTTTAGGTATCTCAATTTCTGAGCCAAAATTGAATTATGAAAGTTGGTTACTGATACATAGTTTACATATGTGTAATAGTACAAATGTATGCATAATGTGTGTAAGACAAACAACTTCAATGCTTTAGGTTACTGATTTTCGTGCATGACTAATAAAGAACATTGAATTAAAAAAATAATAATAATAATAGCATTTGTCTTGCAATTGTTTTTTAAAAACAGTAAGTTGTGAAAGGATTAGAAAGACTCGTTATTATTATTATTTAAAAATTAATAAATACATAAAGTTTGTGTATTTATTTATTTTATTAAAGAGGTTTAAATTATTGTTATAAGTATTTGTCCAATGATTTGAAGATTCTAATTTTAATTTAAAATAAATTAAAATTAAAGTTATTGAATACATAAAATATATGTATTGATTTATTTGTTTTAGGAATTTGAATTTCTAGAATAATTTGTGAGTTTAGAAATTTAATCTAATAAACTAAACATGTAAATAACTTATTGTTTCGTACCCAAACATACATACATATTGTAGAATCAATTTTAAATTGATTCAATTATGATCTTTAAGTCCGAAAATAAAATAATATATTTTATGATGTATATAAAATAAAAAGATATTTTCTATGAAATTTCGGACTATTAAGGTTTTGAGATCGAAGTTGCTTAAACTTTAATCGACAATTATGAGTATGTGTGTATAATGTTAAATGGGTAAATTAATAATTAATTAATTACTAGTTAATTTAATACTCATATTATGTGTGAGTTAGTAGTTACCAAAGTGGCCTAACCATAATGGTCGATGAATATTAATTTTAGTAGTAAATATAACTTAATGATGAATTAATTACTGTCTAATTTAATATTCATATTATGTGAAGATTGATAGCTACTAAAGTGCCCAATCATAATTGTTGAGGTTGAATTTCGTCGCGGTCTAGTACGACACCGTTTCCTGCAAAATAAGGATGGCAAAGTCAAACACCGATGTAGTGCCGGCCGTTGACCCTCCGACGATCAAGTCAGCAAGGATTCTCGATAGAGAATTTTAATCGTAATTTGCTTAGTAGGAGTTTTTTTGTGCGTACCTTATCCCTGAGTCGTCTTTGTCTTTATAGTCACTTCCCTTATTCTTGATAAGGGAGTTCCATCGTCCTTAGCCCATGGAGCCTACCTCATGGAAATCATATCCTTGATAAGATTTGAACTTATCCCATGACAAATCCTATCCTAGATACGATTTGTCATCATTCTTATCTAATAGAATAGTTATCCTTAATAACGAGATATTATCGTCTGAGAGTTGGAGAAATCTGGTGGCAGGTCAATATTTAATTCCCTTTTTTGTTAAGTCAAGATAGGCTAGGGTTATTTTTCCCTTTCAGTTGCCCCCTATTTCTGGGTACGTGGCGGACCAAGGAAATACTTTCTATATTCCATTTGTTTCCTTTTTACTACAGGCCCCTTCCATATTGTAGTAAGACTCCTTTACAAGAACTTCACTGTTACTTGAAAAAGAATTTTCTTTCCTATAAATAGATAAATATATATTTATTTATTTACCTTCCTTTTCTTTTTGGTCTGAAATCCTCCAAACTGGATCCTAACTGTGAGTTTATTGTGGATCGTTGTAGATACGTAATTAGGTCAAGTTGTCTCTACCAGGTTATTGGTGTAATTCCAAAGTGGTTTCGCTATTTTCGCGATATTCGATACCTCATCATGTTCGTGCAGAAAAATAACTTGAATACTGAATCTCAATCCGAGGACTCAACCTCTGAAAGTGTTGAAGAACTCGATCCTGACTATGCTGATGAATCTGGTGTTGATTACTCCTCAAGACCAAGGACTGCTTTTTCCAAGCAACCTCCTCGTGAAGGAGAATCCTTAATGAAGGATGAGAATTTACAGAGTTGTAGAGTTAAATATTCCATTCCTTCATCTATTCGTCTTCACAAACCCAAACCAGAAGATAGATGTTCTTCTATTCGTTTGGGTGAGGTATGTTTTTTCGAGTCGACTTTTGCTGTGGGCTTGCGTTTTCCGATTCACCCATTTGTAGAAGAAATTCTTTCTCATCTGAAGATAGCTCCTTCTCAAATTGCTCCTAATTCATGGAGAATTATTATAGGCTGTTTGATTGTTTGGGGAAAGTGTGGCAATGGCCGTCTAACAGTAAATCAATTCCTGCATTTTTATTATCCCAAGAAGAAAAAAGACAATTTTTAGTACTTCCAGTGTAGATCAAAGAAGACCCTCCTCCTTGTCGCAACCCCTAAAAATAATAAAGGTTGGAAGAGTCGTTTCTTCTTTATTTTCGGTGCATACGGGAAATTTCCAACTATTTGGAATAATTCAGATCCAATAGGTAAGATTTATTTGTATATAGTTTCCAAATTAATAATTTTTTTTTTTTTTTTTTTTTTTGCACCCGAGGGAATAGTACCCTCGGGTACTGTTCATGAACAGTACCCTCGGGTACTGTTCATGAATATGATTTTTTTTTTTTTTTTTTTTTTTTGCACCCGAGGGAATAGTACCCTCGGGGTACTGTTCATGAACAGTACCCGAACAGTACCCTCGGGTACTGTTCATGAATAGGAATTTTTTTTTTTTTTTTGTACCCAATGGAATAGTACCCTCGGGTACTGTTCATGAATAGGAAATTTTTTTTTTTTTATTTTTATGTGCAACTTATTATTCTTTTTCCCAGAATTTAAGGACAAACCAACCCTCTCCATTCCAGAAGCCGAGCATGTTGGTAATGCCTCTTCTTACCCAGTAAAGACCTTTAGCGATCTCATAACTGACGAGGCTTTAGATTTGTATGTACGAGCTCATAGCTTAAAGGAAACCTCCACCCACTTAGAGAAAGGTAAGAAAAACAAACATACTTATATGTGAACTTATTGATTTTTAGTTAATATCTCATTAAGTATTTCCCTTATTACTTTTCATGCAGGCAAGAAGCTCAGTAAAAGACTCCTAGCCCAAGTCCGGTCAAGTAATCTCCCTTCTACTCCTGCTTCCAAAAAATTACGAAGGGTAGGAGAAGGGAATCATGGTACATCCACAAGCCCTGGAGTGTTATCAGGTCCTACTCTTGTACCTCTAGGTTTCAGCGGATTTGGTGGGGTTCCTACTAGTTTCGAAAGTTTTTGTTCAGTATCAACCAACCAAGCCTTTTCCCACGGGGAATCGATTCTCGATGACGCTAATGTCGCGAATGACAGGTTACATAAAATGGTAGTAAAAGACGACACTGCCAGATTGCAGAGTCTGCCAGTATCTGAGCTTTCAAAGAAATTTCTTCATCTAATCGGCCAGGTGAGATTTTACCCTTATTATGCGCATCTATTTTTTTTCGTTTATTTATTTATTTATTTATTTTTAACTGTTCGCCACTATTTATTTATTTATACGGCACTACATACTCTGTTGTTATCGCCAAAGAATACGAGAAGCTTTCCTTAGAGATGGCTTCCCTCAAGGCTAAATATGAAGATGTTACTTCTACACTTAAAATAAAAGAAGATGACTTGACTAATGCAAAATTAAACTTTCAAGATGAGAAAGTGAAACTTACCAAAGAATACTCTGATAAGCTGGAATTTGAGAAGCTAGCTGCCGTGGATAATTTTAAAAATTCTAATGAATTCAAGGTGCTCATAGGCAAGGCTTGCTGTGATGGTTTTGACCAGTTCAAAGCTCTTGTCGGCAAAGATCGTCCAGACATAGACTTTTCTAGGTATGACGTTCTAAGTGAGAACGAAGAGGAAGATTGAATTCCATAGTATTAGTCATATATATATATATATATATATATATATATATATATATATATATATATATTAGGTTTTTTGATTTCTCAGTATGTTGTTCCTTTAAAACTTTTCAGAATATCTTTGAATCCAGAGAATAGTTGCTCTACTTTTGTCTTTCATGGTATTGTTCCATACTTGTTGTTTCCTTATACAGAACTCATTTTACTTTCCCAGGCTTCACTCAGCCCGTCCTTCTTTCGAAGGAACATATTTTTACGAGCTTCACCCAGCTCGTCCCTTTAGTTAGGAAAAGTCACTTACTTCTTTTAATAAAGAAAGGGACTTAATGTGTCACTAGTCCTTATGTGACTTATAAAATTTAGTAGAAACACGTGCAATAAATATGAATAACCATTTTATTAAAGACCTATCGAAAATAATAATCGATAGTTGAATATCAGCATCCGTTACACACTGGTCTGCTTTATTGTGGCTGAAAACATTCTATCACTTTTAAAAGTGAGATAATAAAATAAAACACAGCCTGGCATGAGTACCTACTGGTAATATTTCCTTAAATGTTCTGCATTCCACGGGTGGGGAAGCTGGCTCCCACCAAGTGACTCTAACCAGTATGCCCCCAGTCTGTTGCTTTTGGTTACTCGATAAGGGCCCTCCCAATTGGGAGCTAACTTTCCTTCCCCCTTTTCCTTAGTAGCTGGGGTAACCTCACGAAGCACCAGGTCTCCTGGCTCGAACCTCCTTGGCTTGACTCGGGCATTGTAGTACTTGGATATCATCCGCTTGTAAGCCGCAACCTTGACCTGGGCCTGCTCCCTTTTCTCTTCTACCAGGTCTAGGTTTAATCGTAGTTCCACTCCGTTCTGTTGAGGTTCAAAATACTTGGTTCTGAAGGTAGCAACCTTGGTTTCTACCGGGATCACAGCTTCACTTCCAAAAGCTAACCCAAAAGGGTTCTCCCCAGTAGGGGTTCTTACGGTAGTGCGATAGGCCCATAAAACTCCGGGTAGTTGTTCAGGCCACAAGCCCTTGGCCTTTTCTAGGCGTGTCTTGATCATCTTCAATATTGTCCTATTCGTGACTTCAACCTGCCCATTGGCTTAGGGATGGGCAGGAGAGGAGAAATGAACTTTGATCCTAAGTTCATTACAAAAATCGAGGAACTGCTCACTTTCAAACTGCTTCCCATTATCGGTCACAATTACCCTTGGTGCTCCGAACCTGTAGATTATTGTCTTCCAGAAAAACTTTTTTACTTCATTCGCTCTAATATGAGCTAATGGCTCAGCTTCTACCCATTTGGTGAAATAATCGATAGCCACAATTACGTATTTAGTTTGTCCCTTCCCTTGGGGTAAGGGGCCGATGAGGTCTGTCCCCCATTGGGCAAAAAGCCACGGCCCTGTAAGAGGGGTTAACTTTTCTGCTGGTTGTTTTGGGACATTGGCGAATCTCTGACACTTGTCACATTTCTTCACAAACTCAAGTGCATCTGTCCTCATAGTAGGCCAAAAGTATCCTTGTCGGATAGCTTTATGCGCTAGTGATCTGCCCCCAGCATGATTTCCACAAAGGCCTTCATGTATGTCTTTTAGAATGTAATTTGCCTCATCAATGGAGACACAACGCAAGTAGGGTAGAGAAAATCCCTTCTTGTAGAGAACCCCATCAACGAGGGAATATTTTGCCGCACGCATCCTAATCTTTCGTGCTTCCATGCGGTCCTGGGGTAGCTCTTCGTTCTCAATATACCTGATAATGGGTTCTGCCCACTCCATGCCATGGGCCACCTGGTGTATTTTCTGTGGCCAATCCCAGATCGTGCTAGGCTCATCCAAATATCCCACGGGTATGGCTTTATCTTCCTCTGTGGTTGCCAATCGAGCCAGGGCGTCTGCCTGCGCATTCTCTTCTCGGGGAATCCGGTGAATAGAAAACTTCTTAAAAAAGCCCTTGATATCCTCTATCTTATGTAAATAGGTCTTCATCTTCTCATCCTTGGCTTCATATTCCCCCTGGACTTGTCCAGTTATTAATTGAGAGTCAGTATATGCTACTAGTCGTTCAACTTCCAAAGCTTTCGCCATCCTGAGGCCTGCTAGGAGGGCTTCATACTCTGCCTCATTGTTGGTTGCTTTAAAACCAAACCTGAGTGCATATTTGATGCATTCCCCATTTGGGGAGATAATTACTAGCCCTGCCCCACTTGCACGGGCGTTGACAGACCCATCCACATATAACGTCCAAGTAGATTCGGCTTCTTCCTGCTTATCTGCAGCATGCTCGGGCCCATCTTCTAGTGTGAATTCCGCTATAACATCTGCCAGTACCTGGGCTTTTAAGGCCGTTCGGGGTTTGTATTGGATATCGAACTCTCCAAGTTCTACCGACCACTTCATGAGTCGCCCTGAAGTATAAGGTTTGCGGAGAACCTGCCTAAGTGGTTGGTCCGTCAATACTATTATTGTATGAGCTTAGAAGTAAGGCCCGAGTTTCCTCGCGGAGATAACTAGAGCAAATGCCAACTTTTCTATCCTTGGGTATCTTTCTTCCGCCCCCCTGAATGCACGACTAATATAATATACCGGTTTCTGGTTTCCATCCTCTTCGCGGACCAAGGCTGAGCTTACTGCCGAGGGAGAAACTGCCAAGTACAAATACAACTGTTCTCTTTGTATCGCCCGCGACAATAATGGTGGTGAAGTGAGATACACTTTTAGCTCTGTAAAAGCTTGCTCGCACTCAGGGGTCCATGAAAAAGCTTTCTTGAGCACACGGAAAAAAGGCAAACACCTATCGGTCGCCCTGGAAATCAACCTGTTCAGAGCTGCGATCCTTCCTGTCAATCTTTGAAGTTCCTTGGTCGATGCTGGAGACTGCATGTTGAGAATCGCCTGGACCTTCTCAGGGTTAGCTTCTATCCCTCTTCTACTTACCATGTAACCGAGGAATTTCCCAGAGGAGACTCCGAAGGCACATTTACTTAGGTTGAGCTTCATCTGGTGTTTCCTGAGGACTTGGAACATTTCCTGTAGATCAACCAGATGGTCTTGAGCTTTCAAGCTTTTTACAAGTATGTCATCCACATACACTTCCATATTCCTTCCGATTTGGTCCTTAAACATCAGGTTTACTAGCTGCTGATATGTTGCACCAGCATTTTTTAGCCCAAAAGGCATCACCTTATAGCAATATAAACCTCTGTCCGTGATGAAAGAGGTTTTATCTCTGTCTGGCGTGTGCATTGAGATTTGGTTATACCCTGAGTATGCATCCATAAAACTGAGCAGCTCATGGCCAGCTGTCCCTTCTACCAACATATCAATTCTTGGTAGAGGGAAACTATCTTTGGGGCACGCCTTATTTAAATCCGTAAAGTCTACACACAACCTCCATTTTCCATTGGCCTTTTTTACCAAAACAACATTGGCCAACCAGTCGGGATAATGAACCTCCTGGATGAAATCAGCTTTCATAAGCTTATTCACCTCTTCTGATATAGCCATGTTCCTTTCCGCGGCAAATGTTCTTCGCTTTTGCCTGATAGGTTTGAATGTAGGATCTGTGTTTAATCGATGCTCAATCGTAGTTGGATTAATACTGGGCATGTCTTCATGTGACCAAGCGAATACATCTTGATTCTGTCTGAGGAACTGTATAAGAATATTTGTGAAATCTGAGGGGAGCAGAGACCCTATCTTCACCTTTTTTGTTATGTCAGTGTCATTCAAGCATATCTCCACCAAGTCCTCGATTGGCTTAGCCCGGTCTTGCTCATTCTCTTCAACTTCATCCACAATCAAAGCCTCCTGCTGTCTCTTTTCTTTGAGAGATGCAACGTAGCATTCTCTGGCAATGGACTGATCTCCTCTTAGTTCGCCCACGCCATGCTTGGTAGGGAAGCGCATTAATAGGTGATAAGTCGAAGTGATAGCCCTCATCGAATTTAAGGTCGCTCTTCCTAAGATGACATTGTAAGCAGATGGACAATCCACCACCAGGAAGTCGACCATGACAGTGACTTGCTTTGGGCTGGTTCCTGCAGTGACAGGAAGGATGACTGCTCCTAGAGGATAGACTTTATCTCCCGTGAATCCTACCAATGGTGATCTGGTAGGTCTGAGTTTCTCCTTACCAATCTTCATCTTGCTGAATGCATCAAGAAAAATGATATCAGCTGAACTTCCATTATCTACCAAGATTCGCCGAGTATTATAGTTAGCGATCATCATGGTGACGACAAGAGGGTCGTCATGAGGTTGCTGCACATCTTTCATGTCTTCATCTGAGAATGTAATAACTGGATCACCTAAACGAGGCATCTTTCGATGTTGAATCTGTACTCCCACTTCGCACACCTCAGATGAGCTTCGCATTCTCCTTGCATAGGCCTTACGGGCTGAGCTCGATTCTCCACCTCCTGCACACCCCCCGGCTATGACCCTGATCTCTCCTATTGGTTGTTGATCAGGAGGGTGGTTATCTCGGCCTACTCTTAGTGGGTTAATGTCGGTTCTGTCATTCCCCACAATAAATTTTCGCATGTGCCCCCTTCGGATCAGAGTCTCAATTTGATCCTTAAGGTCGAAGCAATCCTCTGTAGCGTGCCCATGGTCTTTATGGAACCTGCAATACTTATCACGAGGTCTCCTTACCGGATCTGACTTCAACTTCGGTGGCCACTTCAAATATGGTTCATTCTGGATCTGTAGGAAAACTTGATCTATCGGCATTTTTAAAGGAGTGTAATTTGTATACCTCTCCATGTTCTTATAGCGAGATGCCCTTTCATTCTGGTTGACCATGGGTTTCTTATACTTGGTTTCCTTTTCATCTCTGATCGTCAAGGCCGGCCTTTTCTTGTCTGACTTCTTATCATCCCCTTCTTTTCCCTTTCTCGCAATCATTGCATCTTCAGCATTCATATGTCTTTTAGCTCGAACCAATAACTCGGCCATGTTGGTAGGAGGTTCCTCTGATAAAGAGAAGAGAAATCTTGAGTTTTGAAGTCCTCCCATGAAGGCGGCTAGGGCCACCTTGTCATCCGCTTCCTCCACCTGTAACATCTCCGTGTTAAAACGACTAATGTAATCTCGCAGTGACTCTCCCTTCTGTTGCTTCACAATAAGGAGGTGGGTAGCCGGCCTTCTATGCCTCTGGCCAGCAATGAAATGGCCCACGAAGCCCTTACTCAATTCTTTAAAGGTTTCGATGGTTCCTGGCTTTAGTTTGTTGAACCATACCCGTGCTGATCCTTTAAGAGTAGTTGGGAAAGCCCTGCACATGATCTCATCCGGCATCGCGTGTAGGTGCATAAACGCCTGAAAAGTTTCCAAGTGGTCGAGGGGATCTTTAGTTCCTTCAAAACTCTCAATTGTGGGCATTCTAAATTTGCTTGGCAAAGGGCATTTCATAACTGAGGGGCTGAATGGTAAATTAGTTTTCTGCACCAAACCATCTATGGCTGCAATGCCTTTTCCCTTCATGGCCTACATCACACCCTCCATCTTTGCCTTGAGATCCTGTATCTCTAGGTCAACGTGGGAAATTTCCTCAGTCTTTTCAATGACAGTCGTGTCTTCATGGGGTCGGGAACTCCGTGGAAGAAAGGGGTGGATCACCTCTCTATGTCGGTTTCCCACCTGGCTTTGTTCAACTTCGGTCTCATGTCGGGGAGGATGAGTATCCTGCTCTTCCAGATTCCCATTACCCCTGTTTGGATTCGAGAGGTCTTGGCGTGGTAAGCCCTGTTGAACCGGTGGAACAAGGTGTTGCAGGAGTGCTGCATTTTGTTGGATCAACTGGTCCATACCCTGATTCAGAGTTTGGACCTGCAGTTCCAACGCTGCAAATCGTGTCTGGTCATTTGGGACGTCTAGATTTTCACCCGACTCTTCCCTTTGACCAGATCCCTGCGACGGTGTTCCTTCGGTAACCATACCGGTCCGCAAACGTCTATACCCAACGAGTAATAAATCGATTCAAGGGAATCGTTTTTCCCACAGACGGCGCCAACTGTTGAGGTTGAATTTCGCCGCGGTCTAGTACGACACCGTTTCCTGCAAAATAAGGATGGCAAAGTCAAACACCGGTATGGTGCCGGCTGTTGACCCTCCGACGATCAAGTCAGTAAGGATTCTCGATAGAGAATTTTAATCGTAATTTGCTTAGTAGGAGTTTTTTTGTGCGTACCTTATCCCCGAGTCGTCTTTGTCTTTATAGTCACTTCTCTTATTCTTGATAAGGGAGTTCCATCGTCCTTAGCCCATGGAGCCTACCTCGTGGAAATCATATCCTTGATAAGATTTGAACTTATCCCATGACAAATCCTATCCTAGATACGATTTGTCATCATTCTTATCTAATAGAATGGTTATCCTTAATAACGAGATATTATCGTCTGAGAGTTGGAGAAATCTAGTGGCAGGTCAATATTTAATTCCATTTTTTGTTAAGTCAAGATAGGCTAGGGTTATTTTTCCCTATCAATAATGATTGATGAATATTAATTTTTGTAATAGACATAATTAATCATAAATTAGTTACTATCTAATTTAATATTCATATTATGTAAAGGTTGGTAGCTACCAAAGTGGCCTAACCATAATAGTTGATGAATATTAATTTTAGTAGTAAACATAATTGCAATATTTCATAAATTATGATGCTTATAATTTTTTGTGATATTCATGAATATTGATTTTATTTAATTATTAGAAATAATTCCTCAAAAGGAATTGAATTTCAAGTGATTAAATAAAAATTAAAGGGTCGTATGTATTTTTTTTTTAATTAGGTAAATATAGGATATCCAAAAGTAACTTATTTGTTTAATTAAATAATGCATCACCAATAAAGGTATACATATAAATACATGTAAGCATCATTATTAGTATTTTATAGTTGCCACCCAAAGGGGTACTATAGTTATACATTGTATTTATATTTTTAAGTTATACATACATGTTGTTAACTCAAAGCATTATTGTTATTAAGATTTTATCTTATTATATTTGTTTTATTACATCATTTAATGTGCATGCTATATCTGTTCTGATTCTCAATATTACTAACTTCTCATAATAAAATGAGTAAGTTGAGTTCAAAATTTAGATGTGTTAAATCTTAATTTAACGTTTTAAATTGAGAAACTTACTGTTATTACTGATAAAAACAGTGAGGAAGAAAATATTATCCATAAAGCTTGGGAGAGATCGAACAGATTAAGCATTATGGTTATGCGAATAATTGTTCCTCATAGTTATAGTGCTAAGGAATATTTTGACTAGAAGAATGTTTTCGTATTATAAATAAATATCTAAAACGAAAATTATTAATTGATATCACTACTATGCATTTTTGTTAGTACTCTTACCATGTATGGGTATGTTCTTAGGATGACTAATGTTGCTACCAAATTGAGAACCTTATAGATGATTGTGGATAAGAATTTTCTTCTTCAATTTATTCTCAATTTCTTGTCTATTCAGTATGAGTCATTTTGAATTAACACTATTAAGATAAGTGGAAAGTGATTTAATTGCCCATTATGTTAATTTATGAGGAGACAAAACTTAAGTAGCAAGGTAATCATTATGTTCATCTGACGATTCAAGAAGTTAGAAAGAAATTTGGGAATAAGTCAGAAAAGGCAATAAGTGAGCAACACCCAAAATTAAAAGATTTAGGTCAATCTACTAAAAGAAAGTAATGTAATAATGAAAAAGTGTCATTAATGTATTAAACACTTTTAGAAAGATTACATGGCATATAAAGAATGATTCGAAAAAGAAAAGTACGCTTTTGGCTTTTATATATTGCGAATTACTTGTTGAAATTCTTTTTAATACATGATAGGTTGACTTAAGTACTAATATTTATATTTCTAATATATGCAAGAATTTTTTATGGCTTAAACCACAAATTCAAATAAGAATTTCTTATTTATGATAATTGGGAAAAAGTTTTGTTGAAACCATTGTGACACTATGTTTAATGTTAGATAATGAATTTTATTTAAATTATTTTAAAAATTTTATGTTTATTCAATTTTCCATAATTTGATTTTATTTCAAAAACTTTATGTTAATGGTTTTTCATTTAAATTTGGTAATGATATTTATTTAAGAAATTATAATTTGTGAGTTATGGCATTATTGTTGATGATTTCTGTAAATTCAAATTTGATGGTTTATTTATTAAAATCCTTTTGATCTTGTATCATAATGTTAGAATTAAGCGTAGCTCAATTAATAGAAAATTCATCTTTGGCATAAAAGACTAGGTCAATATCTAGTGAAATGTTAGGAAAATTAGTAAAGGATGTGATTCTTCTGAATCTAAACTTTACTGATTTTGATGTGTGTGTAGATTGTATTAAGGGTAGACAAACTAAACGCATAAAGAAATGAGCCACAATAAGTACATAACTTCTTGAAATTATTTGTAGACCTTCTGATGTTCCATCTTTTGGAGGAGAAAAGTATTTTATCGCCTTTATAGTTGATTTTTCACGTTATGGATATATCTATTTGTTGAATGAAAAATCTCAAACAGTGGGTACTCTTGAAGTATACATAAATGAGATTAAAAAACAACTAGATAGAAAGTGAAAATCATAAGGTCATATAGAGGTGGTGAATATTATATAAAGTATGATGAAACAGGTTAATACTTTAACCGTTTGTTAAACTCCTTGAAATGTATGTCATTTGTGTCCAATACACTTTGTTATATATGCCACAGTAGAAGCGTGTAGCTGTAAGGCGTAATCGTACTCTTATGGAATTGGTTAGGAGTATGTTAAGTAATTCCTCGTTACCCATAATGTTGTGGATATTAAGTAATCTAAATGGTACAAGTTTTACTATCCGAAACATAGTACGATAATTATTGAAACCGGTAATGTCAGATTCATTAAGAATGGTGAAATCAGTGGGAGTGATAAAAATAAGAATTTGATCATTTCAGAAGTTAGGGTACAAATATCTTTACCCATAACTTATAAGGAAATAATTGTTTCTTCAGTTGTTGAACCGTATAACAACGAAGAACAATTAAATGATCAACAACTCTATAATGAGATTGTCACCAATGAATAGATTGTAGAAGAATCATAAGAAATAACATTAAGACGATCTCAAAGAGAAAGGAGATCTGCTATTCCGGATGATTATGTGATATATCTGCAAGTATCTGATTTTGATATATAGTGAGATATATACGGATCCGGTTACATATTCACAAACCATTAACAGTAGTGATTTTACTAAATGGATCAGTGTCATGAATGAAGAGATTATAAAGAAATCTTCTCTCTAGTATTTAAGAAGAAATCTTTTAAAATATCATGACATTAGTAGCTTATTATGATTTAGAGTTACATCAAATGGATGTGAATACAATTTTTATGAATAGGAGTTTATAAGAGGAAATCCATATAGAACAACTTGAAGACTTCATATTAGAGGGTAAAGAATTCATGGTCCGTAAACTTAAGATGTCAATATATGGATATAAACAAGCTTCCTAACAATGGTATATTAAGTTTAATGATACCATTATTTTTTTTTGGTTTTAAGAAAAACACTGTTGATCAGTATATATACTAGAAGGTTAGTGGGAGTAAGTTTATATTTCTGATTCTATATATTGATGATATTTTATTTGTTAGTAGTGATCTTAGTTTATTATATGAAACTAAAAATTATCTTTAAAAACTTTGAAATGAAATATATGGATGAGACATCCTATGTGATAGGAATAGAAATATTTCATTATAGATCACATTGATTTGTTTTTAGAATTGTCTCATAAAACATATATTAAAAGAGTTCTAGAAGATTTGGTTGGAGGAATAATATTATGAAAAAGTGCAAAGTAATTTATGATTACTTTGTCTATTATGAAATTTTAATTTGTAGCATGCTTTGAGGCTATAATTTATGGTTGCAGAATTTATTTCAGGACTTGGAGTTATGGGTACCATTTTCAGATTGCTGAAAATTTATGCTGCAATTGTTGATCTTCTTATATGAAAAATGATAGGTATTCTAAAGTTGAAATACTTTATCATTAATGAAGATATTTAGAAACAACAAATGTCTATTGAAATTATAAGCACACAACTTATGATTGAAATCCATTAATGAATGGACTACCACCCAATACATTTATGGAACATGTTAAAAGAATAGGTCTTGAACGTAGTCAATGATGATTATTTTTTAATTGTGGATTGTTTAACAGTGCTTATATATATTTGACATCTTGCGCTCATTAAATGTGTTTATGATATTTCCTATTAATTAATGTACATGTACGTATTACTTTAATAAGTGGTAATAGGAATAGTCTTGGAAAAGACATTATTGTTAGATCATTATTGATACTTCTCATTTATAGACTATGTTGAATAGATTACTAGTGTTGTGGTACATGGAAGGGACTGTGTCATTTAAGGACATACAACCGCCATGACTCATATTAGTAGTTTATTTACCATAGTATTTATGATGACCAACTTAATACCTTAATTTGATTTATGGTGCACACTAATGACTATTTTACTAAACCACTACAGAAGTTATCATATGTGCCAAGTGGGAGAATGTAAGATTATTTATTTAATTGTGACCCACATGATTTGGACATGTGACATATTACTTCGTGGCTAAGTAAATAGATATCAATTAATATTATTTATTTATGGTCAACTTATAATTACCTTTTTGGTAATTACTTATTGGAGAAGTATTTTCCTTTCTTATTTCTTACTTTGATGGAAAGTAGAATTATGTTACTAATAGGAAAACTGGTCCTCTCTCTGCCTTTATAAAAGTGCATATACTCCATCAATTATGTACGCTAATGAAAACAACACGTAAAAATTTTATGTGTGCAAAAGGTCAAGAGAGAGAAACCAGTTTCCACCTTTGCCTGTTGATCAGAGTTGCAGATTAGTTCGTGGCCAAAGGATATGGATGTTGGACTTAATCTCAACAAGAATTAATATTGTGAATCGAGGTATTTATATCTAACTAGTATTTATTTATGCATTATAGATATGTGAAAATCATGAAGTTCTAAGATATGGGATTCATGTAAATTTGTGATTAATGGCTTAACACGAATTATTATAGTTTACACATACTTCCTAGACTTTTAGTAATAAACTACTCACAACTTTTTAAAATGTGATTAACATTTTTCATGCATCGTGTTACATTTACGATCTCCTATGTAACTCATGTTCAAAGGAAAGATATTGGAGATATTGTGATAGTGTGTATTTGTTTGAACTATTAATAATAAAATAAATATAAATAAATAATCTATTATAGGATTTTTCTTTGAGTCAAAAGTAGGACAAGTCTAAAATTTTCCTTTATTCTAAGGTGTAATTTGATAATTAAAACCAAAATCTAAATACTGCAAATTTTAAGAAATGATTTTTAAATGGTGTTTTGCTTAAAATGGTTATTAAAAGTTAAGTTTTTTTTTTATTATTACTATTTATCTTTTTAAATTTTAAGTATTCAATGATAATTGTTAAGCTAATTTATTATCACTTGTGCTATGTTCGGTAGGAGGGAAGGAATGGGTTTGGAGCAAAAATAGGATGGAAAGAACAAACTTTCTTAGTTCAGTAGAGATTGTACAAGGAAAGAAAATATAATAAGAGAAATGAATCATCCTTCCTCCTTTATAAATTTTTATCCATCCAAAAATTATACAAATTTTAAATTACAATACCAACCTCTATAAATTACAGTACTCCCCTAAAGTATACTCTGTATAGCACTTTCATCCTCTATTTTAAAAAGTGTGCCATTAACCCCCATCATATTTTTTTTTGTAGAGACCAGACATAAAGTAATGATGTAATATCCATTCTGCGCACCATTTTATTCTTCCAAAAATGGCTAATGGGGTATACATGCTAATAATTTCATAGTAGAAGAGTCTTATGCACACATTAAATATATTTAATCCACTTTTAAGGATTTTTTTATCACCTTTAAAAATAAAAAATAAAAAAAATAAAAAAAAAACTCCTTATATATTTCTTGTAACAATGTATTATCTCTATGTAGTAACTCTCTTTGAGTTGACTCTTTTACATTTCCTAGGACTTAATGTCACTCATGAGTTAAAAAGTTCTAATATATCTATTTATTTTACTTGTCAAATGGAGATAATATATATATTTCAAAAAAATAATAATAAAAAAAAATGTTCTTATAGTTGTCAGATTAATGTATAATATATCATATGAAATGAAAACCTTGGTTCTTTCTATAATTATAAATAAAAAAAAAATATTCTCAATTAAAATTTAATATAGTTATTATTTTTCATTAAATATATAATTAAAAATTAAATTAAAGATATTTATTCATTATATATATATAATATACATTTAATTTTTTAAACTTTAGAATTTGGCAATAAATTTTCACAAATATATATATATATATATATATATATAATTCATTACATAGCAATAAATAGGTGTTCAATCTTACACTTATGAGTGAGCTTGCATAAGGAGAGTTTGTAGCATGTCTTCCTTGAAAAAAATAAAAATGGATGTGACATTCTATAGTGTAATGTTAGTTTATTTATTTATTTATTTATTTTATTTATTGGAGATTCCTTCTTACCAATGTAAAGACAAATGTTGTTCCATTTTATTTATTTAGTTAATTATTATTGGAGTACGTCTTGGCGCAATGGTGATTAAAGTTACTTCATTAGGATTTGAAAGTTCTTGTATTCGAAACAAGAAAATAATCTCTCTACACGTGAAAGTAAGAAGCGTACATCTAACCCTCCCCTACTTCACAATAACCATCTTTTATGATTTTATTTAAATCATTACACTTTTGAAATCTTTTTTTTCTTTAAGCTTTTAAAATTCTCAACCTTTCATTTACCCCTTTTAACCAATTTTTTGCAATTATAATTTTTGTCAAAAGTTATAGTTGGTTTGTTTTAAAAAATTTAAATTAACTTCTTCTTCTTCTTCTTCTTCTTTAAACTAATCAAACATGTATAATATTTTCTTTGCAATTGGAATTATTTTGGTCAATTTCTTCATTTTTACCGTTAAATAATTAGTTTAATTTCTAATAATATAAAAAATTTATCCAAACACTTCTAAAATAAAAAGGCACTATTTAAAGGGGTAAATTAAACCATTTTGAAAAAATAAATGTGATTATGAAATATTCAATAAATTAAAAATATACGATAACAAAATTAAATCAAGAATGTAATAATAATGTACAAGTGTCGCTTTCTCAATTTAATAATGTTACAAGGTTACAACTAAATGTAATATATTATATAAATTTTGTATTCTAGATGTAAATGTCATATGAGTATTGCATGAGTTTTTATTCCCGGTGTAGCTTGTTGTATTGCATGACTCAGCAACAACCTTAAAATGATTTAAAAAATATTAAGAGAAAAAACTCATGCAATAATGAGTATTTGTTTTGCACGCATTTGGACTCACAATTGGATCAAAATTATCAATGGATGTTAGTTTAGATGATATTTTTTTCGTATCCACAAATGAGAGATTAAGGGCCACAAATGGGAGATTAAAAGCCTGTTTGACAGACGTTTTGTTTTAGTTAAAATAGAAATAATATTTTTATTGTAGGAGTATTTTAGAAAAAATTATAAGCATGTTTGAGAACGATATTTTGCTGTAAAAATGTCGGAAACAAAAATTAAAAAAAAATAACTTTTATGTGGTTCACAAAGTATTTTAACACTGTATAAAATAAAATAAGACCGCACTAAATATGATTTTATTACCAAAATCGATACTGTAATAATTTAAAAATAAAAAATAACATAAACAAAACACGTATCAAAGCCTAAATGTGAGGAACTTCCTAGGGATGATAATGTTGTTCTTGTGTGCATTTTGTTTGAATTTTGTTGAAAAAAATAGAACAAGCAAAAAGAAGAAGACAAAAAAAAAACTCGTTCGATCACAGGGTTATTATCAAGGCACATGTAGGTGAATCTATTTAGGTCACTGGCTCATCATGGTGCTTTAGTTGAATGGATTAACGAGTTGGAAACAGTGGAGAGGATAGAGGACAACTCTCGTTTGGTCAAATTCCCGACCGTAGGTTTGAATCTTTGACAGAGTCCGTTAATTCTGTGGGAAAACGTGTGGTTTGAAATCTGTACTGACCAAAAAAACCCGTGCATTTTGTAAATATAAACTCTTTTTTTTTTTTTTTTTTTTTTTTTTTGATAAAGTCCAGTCACATCATAAAATTTGACAAAAAGATATTCAGATAAAATTTACCTGTTTTTTAGATAAAGATACTCTTTGAAGGTTAAAAATGGACCAAGATACCCCTTTACATGAAAAATTGACCAAATTACCATTTGACCGTTTATAGGACTTTTTTAACTTTACAATTTAATAAATTGGACCAATATACCATCATGAACAATTTATGCATAAAAAAAAAAGTAGCAAAAAAAAATTGTTATTTACTTTATGAATGTCCCAACTTCTTAAAAATGTAGACGGTTTATTGAATACATATATTTCAAAGAAATTATATTTTGTTATTACTTCTTTTCTTTTTATTTTTTATTTTTAAATTAAGATGCTTAATTCTTTCATCTAAAAAAATTAAACTAATTTCTTTTCCTTAAAAGAAAAATATATGATACCAGTATAACTTTATGCATCTTAAATTATATATCAAATATTATGCATTTCCCAACATAAAAGGGTAAAACAATAATAATAAAACAAAGGGAAAAAAAAATAAATAAATAAAGGTATGCATAAAGTTAAGATACATAAAGTTATACTAGTACTTATTTTCTTTTATGTTGGGAAATGCATAATATTTGATATATAATTTAAGATGCATAAAGTTATACTGGTATCATATTTTTTATTTTTAAGGAAAAGAGATTGGTTTAATTTTTTTAGATGAAAGAATTAAGTATCTTAATTTAAAATAAAAATAAAAAAGAAAAAGAAAAGAAGTAATAACAAAATACAATTTATTTGAAATATTTGTATTAAATAAAAAAATTATTTTAGACTTCTACATTTTTAAGAAGTTGGGACATTTATAAAAAAAAAAAAAAAAGTGAACAATATAAAGTTTTTTTTTTTACTTTTTTTTTTATGCATAAATTATTCACGAACGTAGATTGGTCCAATTTATTAAATTGTAAAGTTAAAAAAGTCTTATAAACGGTTAAAGGGTAATTTGATCAATTTTTCATGTAAAGGGGTGTCTTTATCTATTTTTGAACCTTCAGGGAGTGTCATTGTCCAAAAAATAGGTAAATTTTCTCTAAGTATCTTTTTATCAAATCTCAAGAGGTGTGGCTGTACTTTATCCTTTTATTTTTTTCCTTTTTCTTTTTTCCTTTTCCTTTTCCCAGAAACATCAAATCTAAGTCTACCCACCCTTTCTAATTTGCTGTGTAACTTGGTTGGCCGATATACCGCAGTTGAAAAGTACTCCCTCTGTTCAGTTTGGTGTGGTGAAATGAATTGGAATGGAATGAGAATGAAGGTGATAATGGAATGAGAAAAGAATTGAATGGTCATTCATTTTGTTAGAAGGTGGAATGATTTTGATGGAATGACCATTCTCCAAGAATAGTGGGGAATAATGATTCCAACTTTAAAATTGACACCAAACACGAGAATGAAAAAAAAAAATCATTTCATTCCATTTTCTTTTATTTCATTCCACCACACCAAACTAGCTCTAAGTATCTTCATTGAGACGAAAGGAGTAAGAAAGAGTCGCCGAGTAGAGAACCTTAGGGCTTGCCAATAAGAAGGCTCACAATTTTTTATTTCTTTATATATTATAATTTTTTTAAAATAACTACAATATTTCTCTTAATTATTAAACTTCAACTAGTAGAGAGATTTGATAGTGGAGTTAAGTGATTTATATACTTCATCATTTGTTTTTGAGTGATCCCAAATTTTGCTTTTTTGTTTTTTTTGTTTTTTAATAAAGTATCTTTTAAAATTAAATCTACCCATATATTTATGTTAGTAATAAGTTCATTATTTGTGTCCAAAAAATATATATATGCTCATTATTTGTTTTGTGACTTTTAAACTTAGCACTAAATTTTTTTCAATATCTAGTTTCATCATTAGTTGATTGGCTATGTATTTTCTAATTGACATATTCATAGTGTAGATAAAAATTATAAACAAAATATATAATTTTATGATAATAAAAATTAATAATTAGTTATAAATAATAAAAACTGATATCGAAAAATTTGGTCCAATGTTCTAATAAATTCTTTAATATAATAAAATTGTATTAAAAAATTTATTTATATTATATCATACGAATCAGTAAAAGTTAATAGTGTACATTAGACCAAAAAATAAGAGTGTAAAATTTAGTTATCATTCAAATAGTTAAATTCATGTCTTAATATTTGTACATAATCATGACAAAAAGAAAAAAAAAAAAAAAAAAACTCTTGAGAAACCTCAGGAGGTAGACTTCCTAAAAGCATTATTCTATTTTTAAAAAGTCAACTCTTGATGTAACCTCTCAAGTGCCAACCCAAAAAAAAAAAAAAAAAAAAGGAGGAGGAAAAAAAAGGAAAAGAAAAAAAACAGAGAGATGTGACCTATCAAAAGTCAAGTATATATCAGAGTAAGACAGCCACAGCTAGCCCCCGCTAAAGAAAGCTTACCAAATGGAGGAAAGAAAGACACCAATGGGCAACTGCCCTTTTTAAAAGAGTAAAAGGAAATCCTTGAAACAACACAATGCAACAACTACCACATGGTGGGCAAACAAACAGTGACCAAAGATGGAATCTGAAGCAACTAGAACAATAAAAAAGAAAGCAAGGGGTTGACTGCTACTTCTCAAGAATTGGGTTCTATTAACAGGGCCACCACAATACATGTTAAGAATCTTTCCTTTGGGCCCTATTATGTACCAGTTCCCGCCCTCTACGTTTTTACTTTCGAAGATGAAAAGTTTTCATCGCTACATTACGAGAAGTTCTACAATACTTTTTTCGGGATTTGATTTTAGGGGATACAAATTATATATTTATATGTATAAAAAAAATGTAAGGCACGTGACTGTTTTAGAAAGAAAAATAAACTTTAATGCGGTACAAAGTAATATTTTATAAATTATATATATATAGTACTAATTCGTTCTTACAAAATAATATATATATATATATATATATATATATATATATAGTACTAATTCGTTCTTACAAAATAATAAGGAAAAATTATATTTTGGTGACCACAATTAAACATAATTGCTATATAGTGACTTTAAAGTCAAGAAAAGGTGAATAGTGACTAATCTTGAAACTTAATTGATATTAAGTAACCATTTAAAGATAATTTGGTCAAAAACACTTAAAAGTTTAACAAACATTTTAAAAATAAATTTTAGATGACAAAATTGCCATCCAATATAAATAATAAGTCATTAAATTCATCCTCCTCCTACTCTCTCTCTTTCTAATCCAACGTTTTCTTTTTTTCCTTTTTAGTTTATAATTTACTAAAAAAAAAAATTAAGATTTCTTTACCAACATTATCTATTTTTCACCCTTTATCTATTTTTCAAGGCTCTCAACCATCTAATATTTTCCTTTTTAGTTTACAATTTGCCAATTTAAAAAATTAAAATTTCTTTATCAACATTATTTCTTTTCCATCCTTTATTTAATTTTCAAGGCTCTCCAACATGAACGCTCATAACATTTACAGTGGCAAATCATACTTTTGAAACACCCTTTAACAGTCAGTAAAATTATGAAATTAATCAACAATAGTCATTATTTCTTGAATAATAACTAAGTAGTATTAAAAATTTCTAAAAATTACAATCTTATATCTTAAGGAAGATCCCTCAGACAAATCAACTCGTAAAGTATAATAACTATACCTTGAAAATAATGAATAAGAAGAAAATTTACAATTTTTTCGTCATGTCTCTTAGAATCTTGAAGAACATGATGTATAATATCCATCATCAGTTTTCTCCCATCTTGATCTTCTCTTCAGAGACTCACCATAATAATTTGTTGTCTTTTTGTTAGTTAATTTAAGTAAGTGTTTATTTAGGTTAATGTAGAGGGTAAATTTGTCTACTTACATAATAATATATTATAAGAAGGCTATTTAGGTAATAAACCATCAAATGGTCACTTAATATCAATTAAGTTTCAAAATTGATCACTATTCACCTTTTATTGACTTTAAGATCACTATATAGCAATTATGTTTAATTTTGGTCACCAAAATATAATTTTCCCAAATAATAAACACTTTAATTATTAAGTTTAAAATTTTAAAGGTAAGACCAAAAGGTTCAAAAGAGTTATATATAATTTATTTCATTAAACATCTTTAATTTACATAGATAAGTAAGTATAAATGAGAACTTTATAAAATTTTGGGAGATAAATTTTAATTTTCATATATAAAATTACCTTAATAATCATGAATAATTACTTTTAATAGAATTTTGAAAGATATTTAGAGGGCCAAATTTAACATTTTATACAAAATTAACATTAACAACTATACATTAGTACTACTAAAAAATAAAAATAAAAACCCCAGCCCTCCTTGGCTCCGCCCCAACGTCCTTGGGTGTCCCAAATTATGGGGGCCCCTTGGTTCTGCCCGATGTCTTTGGGTCTCTCAACTTTTGAATTATCCATCAAGTGAGTTTTATTGGTTAAAATACCCGCCAAGAAAGTGATTACAAGCTTTGACGAGGGAGTGATTAACTTGATTGGCCAGAAGGAGAGACTTCAAAAGCAAAACAATGTGGGATTTGTGAGTGTGACAATTGCAGACAGCCAATACCAAAAGCTAAAGTCTAATCAGAGAAGACAATTAAAGCTGAGGGAAGGACCAGACTAGATCATAAAAGAGTTTGAAAGAAACAGCAGGCCAGTCATATGATCAAGATTGAGTTTGGAAGGTGCCAAGTGGTGGGAATGTGCTTGTAAACATTTGGAATAGTTCTTAATTCAAGAAGTTTTGCTAGTGTTTTAATATAATTAGGCTGGCTTTTAATTATTTGATTATGAATTTTTCAATAAAAAAGTTATATACCAAAGTAAAAATAAATATAAAATAAAATAAAATAAAAGATGTAGATGTATAACTAAAGTTTGGGTACCTTTGGATTCATGCTCTCCTCCTCAACTACTCTTAATGGTTGGAATCATATTTTTTAATAAATAATTGTTTTCACCATTATTAAGGATATAACTTTAGCACACTCTATGATATAACATTACCATAACTTTTAGAATTACCAAAGAAAATTACAACTAAAAAAGGTTTGCAATAACTTGGGTGTGTTCGGTTATATGGAGGAGCTTTGAAATTGTAATTGAAAAAATTTTTGATATAATTTTCTTAGTTATTTTTTCAAAATTTTTCAAATTTTAATTTTAAAGTTTCAATTTCATACAACCGAACACAACTTTAATATATTTAGATCTTTTCATTAGCCCTTATCAGCCATTCAGCCTTATCAGACTATCAAAGAATTGTGAATTGGAGAAGAAATCGTTGAGTAACAGCTAGAGAAACGGAATGGAAACAAAATGGTAGGATGGTGGCTCTTAGAGAAATCATTGAGTGAGAAAGAATTTGAGATGAATTGGAAATATATATATATATATATATATATATTTGTCTCGTGACCCTTAGAGACATCCAAAGGAGTTTATATAGAATAAAATCAAATAAAAATATTAATATATGTATATTAATATAGGTATTTTAATTTTTAAGAGGTGTAACTTTATGAACATATTTATAACTAGTTGATATTAAGTAAATATTTCAAGAGGTGTAACTTATGCAATGGTATAAAAACATATTTATAACTTAGTGAAATTAAGTGGGTATTCCAAAAGGTTTTACTTATTAAATAAAGTGATAAATATAAAAAAAAAAACTTAAACTCTCTTTTTTATTTAAAAAAAATCAAAAAAAAAATTGAAAATAAGAAAAATTCCTTAGACTTTTAAGAATAGTATGATTTTTTATTTTTGAAAGGTAAATGTAATCGTATAAATAAGTAATATGTACTTAGATGCTACTACCAGGCCATATAGCCCAGAGCCAGAGGCAGGCAAGAAGAGTCTTGGACTTAGATGCTAATACCAGGCCACATAGCCCAATCCAAAACCCCAACTTGATGGACTTTGAAAAAAAAAAACCAGTTTAATGGATTTAACAAAAGAGCCCTAACTTTATTATTTATTTATTTATTTTTTGTGACGAAACAGCCCTAACTGAGAGATTTCAGATTTCTTCACACATACATACATGCATGTAAAATTATTGAGAAACTTTCCTCTTTTTTACATAGAAAAATTGAAAATCTATTTACACTTTTTATTTCTCTTTTTTAAAAATGATGAGCACTCTAGTAGTTGGCTTTATTTTGGTGCAACAAGAGTTGTAAAGAAAAGTTGGAAGCTAAACATGATAGTCATTTTATTCATATAGAAAGTTTTATGTTACATGTAATCAAAATGTTTTACATTCATAATCCAAATTTCACTTCTTAAAGGAATGCACTTTTAAAAAAAGCGCGAAAATTAAGAAGGTAATGTTTACACCCTAATTTTTAGCTGCTGGCAACGAATCAAAATAATCGAACTTCCATCAACATTCCGCGTGGCCATAAATGGAGGGATGGATGAAATCTTAAAGTTGTGGAGCAACCAAAACGTGACACGAAGAAGGAAAGTTTCAATCAATGGGATACGTAAAGAAAGTTGACTTTGTCAAATGGAAAAAAGGTATGATAAGGATGTATTTTTTTAAAATTTTTTATTTTATGTCAGATTATAAATTAGTGGATGCAATGATTTTGATGACCAGTTTGTAAGTTTAATAATTAAGCAAACAACTCTTAACAAAGAAGAAAATGTTAAAAATTTCCAAGGTGCCAACTAAGGAACTTGCTCCAAATAAGCAAATAGTCTCCCAATATGGAGTATTTATGAAAGAAAACTGAGCAAAAGATGGAAGGTCTGGTCCATTGCATTTGTCGGTCCAGAATTTGGATAAAATAAACTTATTTCTCAGTGAACGTCGTTCGGTGAGTATCTAACTGTGGTTATTAAAGCTACCCTTTTAATATATTTTTGTCATCACCAAGCAAATAAAAAAAGAAATTTATTCAACTACGCTTTGTTTTACAATATGTAATCTTATCAAAAGCTGAAGAATGGTTAGTATCAAAGAAAAAGATTCACAAAGTTACCTTTTATCAAAATAAGAATTCCTTTTTTAATTGTCATTCTTCTAATCTGCATCGTTTTCCTGTAATTCTTTTTCTATTGTGAATCTGTTTTTATTTATTTTATTTTAGGATTTTCGTTATTTCTTTTGGGATGTTCAAATTTCAATCAACCAAGTGAAAGTCAAATTCATTAAATAATAAATACATTGTATACAAAAGTTGTATGTATACATTAGAAACTTGGTAAATTAACTCAACTGTCAACTCAAATTTTTTATCCCCTCACTGGACCAATCTAGTGAGCAACATGCATTCAACCACCAAATATACTCCTCAGAAGCTGGAGATCATGGGAGAACATCTTTTTAAATATAAACACTATGGGTATGTTTGGTTAGAAAGAAAATTTTATGGAAAGTGAAAGTGAAAGAAAGAAAAATCAAGTTTCCATTGTGCATTTAGTTAGTAGGAATTTTTTTTAAGAAAGTTGGGAGAAATAATTATTTTGTTAGTTTGGATGGTATGGAAAGGAAAAGAAAAAGATTCTACTTACCCAAAATACCCTTATAATTTTAAATAGTAAAAAAATAAATAAATTTATGTTAGATGAATATTATTTATATTTAATTATTTATTTTAGGAAGGAAATAATGAAATATGGAATAGAATAATATGTGATATCATAATATAATTTTTTTGCTTTCTCCTCTCTCTCTCTCTCTCTCTCTCCCTCTCTATATTCACTTCTCGTGTAGACTTGAATTCTCGATCTTTTATGGTAAGAAAAATAAGATTGTGGTAAAGTGGACAATTAAAGTTCAAGTATTTGTTTTCTCTTTTATGTTAGTTTTATTTTTATTATTGATTATTTATTTATAAATGATGTATTTGGATACTAATTAAAAGTTATGAACGGATTATGTAGACTATTTAAGAATCATCAATTATTTATTTTAAGATAATGTTTGATAATTGTGTTAAGATAATGTAAACTAATTTTCACCTAACACTCTTGCTATCAATAAATAGTTATGTATGTATATATAATAACTCTTAATCATTATCAATTATAGAAAGAAAAAAAAAATATCTTACTTATTTCCGACCTTTCAAATAATAATAAAAAAAAATTAATAATAAAAGGACAAAATTAATTAATTTTGGATGCACACATAACAAAAAAATACAAACAATTAAATAAGTAATATATGATTATATAAAAAAGTAATTTACAAAAGAAAGAAACTCTCTTTCTTCAAGGAAGTCTATGTAATTAGGTGAAGAAGAAGAAGATAGACAACTAACATAGGTATAATCGGAAATTAAAATATAAAATGCACTACTTCAGTGAGAAAGTGAATTTTCGTCTGTTTTTTGCACGAAAAATTTTGAGGAAAATTTTCTAATGCAGGAATCTTACTTTTTCCAAAACTCTCACTTTCCTTCTAACCAAACATTCAAAAAGTTTAAATATTTTCCTTTTCTTTTCTTTTCTAGTTATTTGATGCTAACCAAACGGACCCTAGGAGAAACACAAGAAAGAAGTGGTACACTTGGCACAAATCAAACATTCCAATTGGAAGCATCTTGGTTGATGTTGGAACTGCCTCTAGTAACTGCCACCTAAGAGCAACTCCACCAGTGGGTTTTTGGGCGAAAGAGGCCCAAATTTTGAAGATGCAATGCTTCAATAGCAAATGGAAAAAGTGGGCCCCATAAAGAGGCTCTTGATCCAAGTCTCCAAAAATCAAGAGCCTATTGGCGATTTGCGGGCCTGCCATGCGAGCCCACGTCAGTTTTTTTTTTTAATTTTGATCCAAATAGTGTTTTAGCCCAGAAGTCAGAACACTGTTTGATAAGGCATATTTGGTTGAAAAAGAAAGGAAAAAATCAATTTTTTGGCAAATTTTGGTCTTTTTTTTTTTTTCCTTCAAAATAATTGAACCAAAGAGTCATTAAGGCACTGTTTGGTTGACACAAATAGTGCCTTAAAAGCTTTTTTGGGCAAAAAAAGTTTTAAAAAAATAAATTAAAGTGTTTTTTTTTTTTTTTCAAAAAAAAAATTTGCTTTTTAAAATATTCCTACTGACATATAGCCATTTTAGGCACTGGTTGGCAGACCCAAACAGTGCCTTAACGGCTATATTGGCACAAAAACCTATTTTTTGTATTTTTTTTAAAAAAAATAATTATATACATATTTATTTATTTATTTTTAAAAAAACCTTTCATTGTTTATATAATATGAAAAATATAGCCGTTATAAATATAGTTGTTAGAAATATAGCCATTAGAAAAAAGTTAAAAAATAAATTTATTTTAAATTTTAAAAATATTAAAATATTAATATTTTTGGAGAGCGAAAATGCATCATTGGAGTACATCCGATAGCTAAAATTTGGAAATTCTAAAACGCTGACGTGGCTATGAAAAGTGCTGACGTGGTTATGGGAAAATGCTTTTTAATTTCATTTGTACTTGCTTTTTAATTTCTTACTTTTAGTCCAACACTTCAATTCCTTTCTTTTTTTTAATATAGTAATAAGAAAATCTTGAATTTCTTTGTTACTAAAGGCAAAAAAATAAAAATAGAAAAAATAAAAAATAAATAAAAAATTAAAGTTCATGAGTCATTTTAGACTTTCTTTCAATCGCCTCCAGAGACTTCAACTTCTCACCTCCCATAATAAGAGCATGATACGGCTGGTAGAGTGGTTTGTTAACACTCCTTAAAAAAACACTCTAATACTCCTAAAAAAATACTTTAGTGTGTTTCTTTAAAAAAAAAAAAAAAAATCCAAATTCAAGGTGATAATTTCACACTTACAAATACAACTAAAATTTCTATTTTTTTTTTTTTTCCGAACAGTTAAGCAAATTATATTGATATGTATAAAAATTACAAGAGGCCCGAGGAGGGAAATCTAGCCCAACATAGGAGAAGCAGGCTTAAGAAGTAGGAGCCCAACCAGAATACAATGTAGCCCAAAGTAAGACCCTGACCCATCTCAACCTAGCCAACAATGGAAACAAGCAGGAGCCCATGAAGAATACAATGTAGCCCAAGGTAAGGCCCAATCCGACTTGACCTATCCAACAATGGATAACCATTTATAACGACTGAGTAACCGTTAGAGGCATTTGTCTACCTTGAATCCGGTAACCATTACAGTCCATTCAAAAACTGTTTTAGATTGTTGCATGAAGACCCACCCTCCATCAAAGCTTCCATAGCCAAACCCTTCCACTTCAAACAATTCCTTCTTATCTCTTCCCCTTTCTCTCCCCCTCCCATCACCTCATCCAAACACCTCCTAATCTCCTCCCTCTCCACCAATCCCTCTCCATTCATCAACGCCCTCACACCCGTCCCCCACACCTCCTCCACCATCTTCGCATTAGTCATCTGCTCCGCTATCTGCGGGCACGCCACCACCGCCACTCCCTCCACCACACTCTCCACCGTCGAATTCCACCCGCAATGCGTCACAAAACACCCGACCGACCCGTGACTCAACACCTCCAGCTGCGAACACCACGGCACTATCATTTCTTCTTCACCCAAATCACAACCAATCGAACCCTTCACCTCTTCAACCTCCGGCGATCGGACGACCCACAAGAAAGGCCGGCCACTTCCGATCAGTCCCCGCAACATCTCTTCCACTTGCCTCTTCGTCCACACCACAAAGGTCCCGAACGAGACGTAAACCACAGAGCCCTCTGGTTTTTTGTCCAACCATTGAAGATAATCTCCGGAGCTTTCGAACAAATCGCAATCATAGGACTTGTTTGGTGGAATCAACGGTCCGATTGGGATCACGTTCACGTTGTCGATTGCTTTGATCGATTGTTCTTCTAAGCGATGAAAAGTGTTCATGAGTGCACACGGATTTGGGTCTTTTTCTAGGGCTTGTATGTGTTCTTGAAACAAAGGAATCATAGCAGAAGAGTATGGATTGGTGGGTAAGAGAAAACTGGGTAGTTCATCGGATGTGAACAGTGGCATTTCCGGTAATTCAATGGACATGGAGGGGTTAATTTTGTTGTTGTCATGATGGTAGAGACCATCCTGGCTGTTGAAGAACCGTTGGTAGATAGCAAATGAAGTGGCTGAGTGAATACAGACGAAAGCAGAGGGCACGTGCATGTCACGCGCCACCTCAGCCGCCCAGGGGAGGAGGAGGGTGTAGATAATAAAGGTGACGGGGCGGTGGTCTTCAGAGAGGGTGTGGAGGAGGTTGGTGAGGGTTTCGGAACCCACGCGCTTTAGCTCGGTCAGTGAGGTATCGCTGGAGGGTTTGGTTCCGTCGTCGTTGCCATTAGAAAAGGAGGCATAAGATAGTCCGGGGAGAGTGGGGAGGGAGTGAATTTGGCGAAGGCCGTGGACGGTGGTGGCGAAGGTGGCACGTGCTCCGGGTTTGTGAGGAGCTGGGCTAGTTGGAGGACAGGGTTGATGTGGCCTTGGGCAGGCAAAGAGATTAGAAGGAAGTGATGATTGTTCATGGTTTTGGTCTTTCTTGTTTGTGTCTAAAAGTGTTTTAAGTTGTTAATGGAAATGGGAAGATGAGAGTGTATTAGTAATGCATAGGGAGAGTGGTCAAAAATGGAGGCTTGAGGAATTTACAAGGAGGAATTTGCATTCTGAATTTACAAGGCATTTCTCGTATAGACGTCATGTTATCCATGGAATCTATATTATGATTGAGTTTTGACAAAAATTTTTGTTTTTATATAGCATGTTTCAAACGGTCAGGTGCATGTCTTGACATTGGTAGATCATTAATAATTTTGAAGCGTCAACTTCATTACTGTTGTTCATAGTCACACTTGACATTGGTAGATCATTAATAATTGAAGCGTCAACTTCATTACTGTTGTTCATAGTCACACTTTAGTGCCATTATTGTTGGATTCTTTAGTGGCGCCGTTTATTCAGTGTGGCTACTAAAAACTTGATATGGATACCGCGATAAGTTATACAAAGTTACTAACCAATCTTGTACGGTATTGAATTAAAATTGAAAAAAATATAATATAAAACTTAAATTAAATTTTTTATCATTTTAAATTCAAGATATCAATTGGAGACTCCAAACATATTTGATGATGTCATTCGGGACGGCCTTGGTGTCGTTACTCCGTGGAGATAAATGGGCGAGCTGGAGGATGAGGTTCATGTGATCATTTTTTTATATCCAGGCCGTTTGCTCAGAGTGTCCATGTTCGAAGTGATGTAAATGAAGCTTTCGAAGGTTCATGTGATGGAGGATCAGGTTCTACAATGTTTTCTTGGGCGGCTGTTTTTTAGTGTAAAGCTTGGGACAACCCTCATGCTTCTTTGTAAATTTCTGGTTGTGCTGTTGTTGTTTGTTGCCTTGTTAAAAAACACATTTGTGCCACTATTGTGGGATTTTTAGTTGGTGTCGTCCGGTGTTGGTATCTTTTATTCAGGATCAAAATCCTCTCTAAAGAAAGAAAACGGCTGTTCGGTGTGGCGCACAATTAGTTATTCTAATTGTGCTGCATTAGCAAAATTGATATACAGTGTCGGGATCCATAATAATATCAATAAAAGACAATAAAAGATCTTTGAAACGTTGAGGGTCCGTTTACTAACGCTTTCACTTTCTTACTTTTACTTTCTTCAAAAGTAAAATCATATTTTTCATTCCTAAAAATGAAATATAAAGTAAAATTATGTTTACTAATTTTTTATGCTTTTATTATTTTCAAAGTAAAAAATTAGAAACAAAGTTTAATAATTATAATTTTGATTTTGCTTTGTATATATATATATATATATATATATATATATATATATATATATCATCAGTCTCCGTCATCGCCCCACTCATCACAGACCCATCTCACCCCGACTACATCTTAGTCTCTCTCATCGTTCTCCACTTCCGTCTCTCTCTCTCACCTCACCCCACCCCACCCCACAAGACACCAAAACTTGGTTCTGTCTCTCTCACCTCCCCTTAATTTTAATTTTGCTTTCCCTGCTATCTCTCTCTCATTTTATTTTATTTTTTCCCGGATCTCTGCAACTTCCGGCGAGCCCTCCGATCACCACTTCCGGCCACGGTTTAACTGGAATTCTCTGGAGTTCATCCCAAAGTCTCTCTCTCTCTCTCATTTTATTTTATTTATTTATTTTTTTTTCCTGGATCTCTGCAACTTCCGGCGAGTTTCTGCAGATTCCGGCGAGCCCTCCGATCACCACTTTCGGCCACGGTTTAGCTGGAATTCTCTGGAGTTCATCCCAAAGTCTCTCTCTCTCATTTTATTTTATTTATTATTTTTTTTTTCCGGATCTCTGCAACTTTCGGCAAGTTTCTGCAAATTCCGGCGAGCCCTCCGATTACCACTTCCGGCCACAGTTTTGCTGGAATTCTCTGGAGTTCATCCCAAAGTCTCTCTCTCTTCATTCCATCTATTGGGGTTTCAAGATTTGATCTCACAAAACTTATGAGAGAGGAGAGAGATGGTTGTGACAGTGGCTATGGTGGGGAGGAGGTGATTGTAATACCCCTAATTTTAAAAAGGATAGTCTCGGCATTTTCAACATATTTATTGTATTGCCTTTTAATTTATTTTATTATCTTTATCGCATTTTTATTTAATTGGTTATTTGAAATTTGAATTAAATTGTTTTATGTGATTATTTGGTTTAATTGTTGTTTACCTATGTGTCATGTGTTTTAAATTGAATTAAGTGTTTTTAATTATTTAATTGGGTTTTTAATTGGAATTAATTAGTTAAGCGGATTTAATTATTTAATTATTTTTTATTTAATGCGGTGTTAAGTTACAGTTAACTTTGGGGTTGGAAATTTCACATTTAGGTAAGCCGTAACAAAGGTAGTTTCATGGGCCGACTAGGTTTAGAATTAGGGCTCTGTCTCTGATTAAACACGGATTAGGGTTTATGTTTTTACACCTATATATATATGGTTACTCTGTATCAAGGGTTGGAAAAAAAACCCTATTCACGTACCAAAGATACAGAGAGGGAAACAGAGAGCAGTTGTGGGGAAAACAGAGTGAGGCTTAAGAGGAAGTATACAGAGAGGACCAAGGAGGTATTAAGAGGCTAGACAGTGTTGCAGTGGTTACCGGACGTTGGGAAGACGGCGACAAGTTTTGAGTCCAAAACTTCAGGCAAGTTCTTTTCTTCCTCCTTCCCGTTGGCCTGTGTTCTGTGCACCTAGACATACTCTAGGGTTCTAATGGATCAATAATTGAATAAAGCATGTTTTTATATGTCAATTTAACCTTATCTTTGCCTTGAATGAATTCGGTGATGGTTTTTTTAAGTTCATTACAGTAGTTGTTTTCCTAAGCGTGATTTGTCTGTGGAACTTGTAGTTTTTGTTTTTGATTTCAACTGTTGTAAACACTCCATGGGGATTATATTGGACATAGTTAGGACCCTTGGGAACAGTCTAAAACTAAATAAAACGGATGGGAAGCGGCCGGCGTTGAAGAAGAAGGTCGCAGAAGTCACAGACGGACAGACGGCTCTCAGAGAAGGAGAGAGCCGGCTCCATGGAAGAGGGAGCCGGCTCCCCCCTAGTGTAGAGCCGGCTCTAGGAAGTGTAGAGCCGGCTCTACCCAAGTAGAGCAGGCTCCAATGAAAATTGGAGCCGGCTCCCCTTTTGTTCATAACCTGTTCTCGCTCAGTTTGCTTCTAGAAGGTGTTTAATGCACTGTTTGAAGCTGTTGTGTGTGGGAACTGTTTAAAAAAAAATATTGGGACTTGCCATAGTGATTAAGAAGTTAACTTTGGGTATTAAGAGGTCTTTTAATTGATTAAATTTTACCTCTAAATTAACGGAACAAACTGTATAAAATTTATGCACATTGTACACGATTAAGGGATGGAAGAAGACTTAATTGCTCAAGCTTATTTTTGAGCATTCCAGTGGGATCTAATATGTTTATAAATTGTTCTAAATACATTATAGGGTCATTGATGTATTGAAGTTGACCTATGCATGCTTTGGAGGCTAATTGTTGAAATAGTAAATACTTTCTGCAATGATATGGATTATCGTTTGGACTTTTAATTGCTAGAACATCAAATATCTTCCTGCAATTATTTGGATAATGTTTTGGAATGTAATTTACTAAATTATGATTTCTATATTGTAATTGGCATTGATATGGAGGATTATATGCACCGGTATGGGACGGTGGCATACTAGGGATGGTTTAGCTTCAAAACGCTAAGACCTAACCTAATGGATTAATGGAATGGATTGTAAGATATCGAATCCTAATTGTGACTAAGTCAGATCAGCTGTAACCAAGTTGGATGACTTCCTGGATTAACGGATGGTAGTTTAGTCATATCCACTGAATAAGTTGAGTGACTAACTAGTTGGTTTATTGTAGGTCAGTTTAATAAATTGTTAAACTGTTTACCCTGGATTTGGACGGATTTTATATATATGTTTATGGTACCACGAGTTGAGCTTGAGTCTCAGACTTGTTGGTTAGGGTGCGTATATGCAGTGGATGCGTAGCTGGTTATAATAGGTTGAGGTGTACCCTGTTAGGTCTAGGTACTCATGCTCACCTTTGGGTGCGTATTCGCATGTTGCCTTCTATTCAGGTTGAGACCCCTATTATAGACTAGTGAATGTCCCTTAGTGTGGATATATTTATACGTATGGACTAGATAGATATTGTGAGGTGTCTACGGTGTATCTGCGTATCGGGTCACTGTATGGATTGCAGTTAGATTAGAACTTGCTCGTGGGTCTGAACCACTCCTTTATTATTCTTTTCAGGTACAGAACAGTTCCAGCCTTAGAGCTTGATCGTGCTTGTCGAGGACAGTCTCACTTTCATCTGATTACGTAGGACTTCTCTCGATGTTTCTAGTATTATCTATTTTCAGTTTCATTCTCAGTTGAACTTTTAGTTAGGGGTCCATCAGTGGATTCCCAAGTTGTAACTTTGAAGTTTTGGAGGATTGGAGTTTCAATTTTCAGTTATACATGGAGGATTTTATAATTAATGTTTCTTTCAGTTTTATTCTATCTTTATTGTTCTTTTTGTCATCTGTGTTCGTTTTAAAATACTTTAATTGTTTGATATTCCCTCGGGTTTGAGCCTGGGCCTGATCTACCCGTGTCTCGGATCCGAGGAGTATCACGATGGTGGCGACGATAGGCCGGCGGCCATGGTCGGGGACGCAGCGTGGACCGATTGGTGATAATATTTTTGGAGGGTTTATTTATTTATTTATTTTTAATAACGCTACAGTAGAGAAAACACTTCTTGTGAACAGTGTAGAAAGTAGGGAAAGTAACAAATCCCCACTTTCTCTTTCCTTCATTAAATCTGAAAGTACTTTCTAACAGATAAAAAGTAAAATTATATTACTAAACATAATTTTCACTTTTACTTCACAATTTTAGGAATTGGTAGTAGAAATCAGAAAGTAAAAGTGTTACTAAACAGGCTCTTACAAACTTATATAAACTTTCTTTTTTATTATGTGAGATATGATTTTGTAATTAGCAATTATCATAAACCAAACAAGTTCTAATCGAGTTGTAATTCAAGTTGCTATATCAAGATCGACAGCGACTACGGAATTGGAAGGTTGTTCAAAGTTACCATTACTGAAGATCATTCGAAAAAGGTAAGAATAACACATTAGGAAAGAGTCTAAAAAGGTTAGGATACATTCTACCCTTTATATTTATTTCAAACTTACCAAATACAGTGTTTTTAGGTTGGGAAGGAGTCTAAAAAGGTTTAGGACACATTCTATCCTTCGTATTTATTTCAAACTTATCAAATACTGTGTTATTTAAACCGGTTCTGCCCCATTGAACCGGTTCAAGAAGTCCTTCACAGTCCAACTTCAGTTACCTTTTCCAGATTTTTTTTTTACTTCTTTTAGAATTGTACCAAGTCTTACGCACGAAATTTTTTATATTTTCAGAGGGATTAAATCATTCTGAACTCTATATAAACCTTGTTAGTTTTCTAGGTTTATTTAGCGGCTTTTGCATTATCAAGTCATTATTCATAAAAGCCTTAGGAAGATTATTTTTGTAGAAAATCTAAGAGATTTATCTGTCATCTTTCTAGAACATATACACATAAATACATAGTGAGTTTAGAGTTGTGTTGTTCAAATCCTGATCGTGATCACACAATTGCATCTACATCGATCAAGGGAAAGCAAATCTACTTCTACATCGAATTCAGAAGTTGAAGAACAGAAGTATAAACAATCATACTTTGAAAGGGTTGGAGCATTTGAGGAGTGTTGTCTGATCTACCTGCTACTCTTCTACAAAGATTAAGTATATATCTGAGGTCAAGTTGCTATTGGATGGAACGTCACAAAGCCAGAGGATTGTCAGCTATTGGTATTTGGTAGAATAATAGGATGTGAGCCAGAGTCAAAGTTCAGCGTACTTTGTTTCAAAATAGTGGATTGGTTTACTTTGGACTACACAGCCCACGAGATTTTTTCCGCACAAACAGTTAACGTATTTTATCAACTGGGGTTTCCTCGCTAAAAATCTTAGTGTCATCTCTAACTTTTACTTTACTTATTTTATCTGCATGTGATTAAGTATTTAATTATTAAAACAAGGAAAGTTAGAAAAGCACAAGATTTGTTTTTAAAAATACAAAACTGTCTAAATATTCCACTGCGTACAACTCACAAATTGGTATCAGAGCCAATCTCTACACATTGAGTTGATATCTTGTGGAAAGTTTTGTTTGATTTCAAAAATTTGTTTTCATTATGTTTTTTGCATTGAAAGAAGGTGGTTTTAATCAACGTGGTCCTTTATTTGAAGGAGATAATTACAATTTTTGAAAATCAAAGATAAGAGCCCATTTGCAAAATTAAGGAGGTAAAACTTGGGTAATTGTTGAATCTGACTATACACTACCTATAGAGGATAAAACTGTATACGGTAAAGAAGTTAAGGTTTTAAAAGATACTTTTGCTTTTACTGCTGTTGAATCTAAGCATAATGATGCTAAAGGAAAAGCTTTATATGGAATTATTAATTCTGTTGTTTCATCTGAATATGTTAGAATTTTTTATTGTAAAACTGTTACAGAAACTTGGAATATTTTGCAGGTTACTCATGAAGGGACTTCAAAAGTGAATTTATCCAAAATTCAGATGATTTCTTATAACTTTGGGAATATCGTTTTGAAAGAAGATGAGTCATTTTTTTGATTTTTATTATAGTCTTCTTGAAATAATTTCTGAACTGCATCACTTAGGAAAAATAGTTAGTGATAAGAAAATCTGTGAGGAAATCTTAAGGTCATTACCTAAAAGATTTGAAATTAGGGTGGAAACTATTACTGAACATTGGGATTTAACTTCCTGTAAAGTAGATGAAGTTGTAAGTTCATTGAAAACTTTTGAGATGCAAAATTTTGATTTAAATTAGAAGGAGAAAAATCTTGCTTTAAAATCAACACAGGTTAAGCATTATGTCGATGACAACTCTGATGATGGTTTTGTTTTTTTGTCAAGACAATTTAATCAGATATTGCAAAGACAATAGAGGAGAAAGAATGACAATATGGCCAATTCTCAAAATTTTGATAAGACGTCGAAATTTAGGTTTAATGAAAAGAAAGTAAAAGAATCAAAAGAAATTGAATTCACTTGCTGAAATTGTAATGGCAAATGTCACGCGTCCAATGTCTGTCTTCGTCCTAGGAAAGGAGAAAATGATAGGAATAAAGGAAAATCAATGAAAGTTTCTATTTCTGAAAATTTTGTTTAAGTGATAATGATTCTCCTTATGATGATTCGAATGATTTTTCTTATGTCGTTTTTCTTGAAAAAGGTCCCCATGTCATCACCTTATCTAACTCTAATATTTCAGATAATGAAGTTCATGAAGAACAAGTGCAAGAGGCGACAAGGACGATGAAAGATTGAAGAAGATGGTCGGGGAAACCATGGAGGTCAAATAGGCTATCAATAAGTTAGCAAATGAGCTTATCCAATCAAAAGGGGAGAATGAAAATCTAAGAAAACAGATTGATGAAAGAAATAAGGAAAGCTTTTGAAAGCAATTCTGTCATCACTAAGCTTAAAGAAAAGATGATCATTCTTAAAGAAAAGAAAAGATGATCATTCTTAAAGAAAAGGTAAGTAGTGCTAACCTTGGAAAGAATATCATGGTATGAGAATAAAAGGTTTTAAAATTGATTTGAAAGTGGCAGAATATAAACTGAGAGGGTTTACCATAAGTAAAAACAGTTTGAATAAGATAATTAACATGGGTAAGGATGTGAATGATAAAACTGGGTTAGTATTTGTTAAAGGCTCTTCTAGTAGTCAAGGTAAAACAATATTTGTTAGACATGCTGATATGCCTAAACCATATTTGCCTGATGCATTACATTCTGATATGTCTTCTTTATCTAAACTGTTGCATTATACCTTTTGTGGTAAGAATGGACATAAGAATAACTCGTGTTTTCAAAGGAAAAAGAATTTTTTTCTAAAAATCATTCTCATGATGTTCATGCTAAGAAGAAGGTGAATTCTAAGAAGAAAAAGAATTTTGTGCCACCTAAATCTTCTAGAGTTGAAAATTTACCTAAGAAAGATGTTTCATATGAAATAAACTTCAAGCAAGTGAGATTGTAAAAAGTTTGAATCAGAAAAGAAGATCTGATCAAGTATGTACCTATTAAGTTCCAAAAGGACTTCACCTTCAAACTAAGTCATAATATATTCAGTCATCATGGTTTGTGCTTAAATGAATATTTTGTTGCCATTGGATCATTTGTTAGGATTTGGTTTAGGTTTAAGTTTTTGATCATATTCTTCATGATATACATGTGAAAATCCTTTCGAGAAATTTATGATTTATCTTTGAATGAAAATTATGACACATCATAATTTGATAAAAATAGATTCTTAGTTTGTAATCTATACAATGAAAGATGATTTGCATTGATTAAGGGATTTTTAGAGTTGAATCTCTTAAGTTCATAGACTTTTGTGCACTAGTCCATTTCTGAAAAACTTGATTGAAAATCTTTTGATCTGTTGACTAGGGTTTATTAATTACAAAAGTTATAAAGGTTATTGTCCTAAAAAAAAAAAAATTGCTTAAAAAGAAAAATTGAAAGTAAAATTCAGTTTGAAAAGAAAAGAAAAATTTTAAATTGAATGAATAATTTGCAAGTTTGATTTCATGTTGGGATTACTTTCTGAGATTTGAAATTATTTGAAAAGTCCGTGGAGTAAAAAATTTGCTCTCTGAGATACTTTTAAAATTCTCTGAAAGAGTTTTGAATCATGTGTTGATAGGATAATTTTAATGATTGGTGAATTGATGTTTTAATTTAAAAATAAAAAATAAAGAAAAATTTGAAAAATTTGAAAATTTCAAAAGGATTTTTGATTTTTAAGTTTTTAGTCTTTCTTTATGTTTAGTTTAATCACCAATGTGTTAGAACATTTTCTGGAAGTTTAAAAAAGTTTTTTTTAAAAAAAAAAATTGACACTGTGTGTTTTAAGACTGGATCTCTTGAATCGGTTCAAGGCTGTCCATTAGCCAAGCCAATGTTGACTACCCTTCTTGAATCGGTTCCACAGTGCTGGACCGGTTCAAGGCCACGGGCTGAGGCTTTTTAAACCTAATATTTGCTCATTTGTTTGGCAATTTGCTATCTCTCTACATGCAACCTTGCCATCTTCACTTCATAAATCATTCATCTATATATATACACACATCATCTATATATAAAATCTCATAGCTTGCTCATCAATTCATGCTATATAAATGGATCAGTACATGATAATCTTAGAGATTGAAGACAAGAATTGAAGAAGATTGTGAAGATTGAGTTTGCAATTTGGGTTTAAATGAAATTGAAGTTTAGGATTGAAATACTCAGAGGATTGGTTAAGTCATTTCATTCTTGGGCAGTTGAAGCTTCTTGTTTGCAAGTTAGGATTACAATCTTGTTTTTGGTTGTTGATTTTGTGAAAAATTGAAATCAAATCAAGCTATTTCTATAATACCTTTGGGGTTGCACACCGGTGTTTAATAAAATTCCCATAAGAAATTAAAGGCTTCAAAGTGAAGAATTTTGTGAAGAACATGAAACCTAAATTATCCAAGGGAGCTAAACCAAAAGTGTTGCACAACCAAAGCCTCCCAAAAGGCCCCAAACTAGTATTGTCATCCAAGAACCTCAAAGTGGTTATAAATGCTTCAAGAGACACTCCAATTGATTATCTGTTTGTTTCGAGCACTGGAAGGATTGAATTTGAAGAATCACACTTCTATAACGAACTTGCTTGGTAAGCTTATGTCAGCGTATAGCTATGGGTTGATCGTAGCACACTACAAGAATAATACGAAGAAGAAGTTATCTCCATTTCCTATGATCTTCACGGGTTTGTATAGGAAGTTTGAGATTTCACTTCCACCCGAGCTCATCATGTTAACATCATGACTAAGTTAGATCATCGTGCTCTAAATAAGTCCAAATGTGCAATAGAAAATACAAGAAAGGCTCAAAGAGGTGCTGATGAGGGATCTTCACAAGCTCTAGAGATTACTTAGTTATTTCCTCCCAAAGGAAATTTTACAAGAGCATATGCAAACATCGTATATTCTCATCTTCTTTAGCATCAGAATTTGATGTTTGATATGATGATGGTTGAGATTCAAGATCTCAAGCTATAAATGGGATAGATGATAGGACAGCAGCCAGGGGTTCCAACAGATAATGTATACAAGCCTGCACTTCTAGATCCTTCTATGAAAGCTGAGGATGAAGATGACGAAGATAAAGATGATGAGTCAGTTGGAGATGAGGATGAGGATGATGAGGAGGATATTGGTGAAGATTAGAGTTGACGGATTTTTTGACTTTTTGTTAAATAATGATGCTAACATTTTTGTGTTATTATTCATGCATCATGACATCATACTTCTTGTTAACATAGTTATTAGCTTTGGATATTATCTTATATGCTTTAATGACATGTTTAACTGTTAAATCTGTTTCTCTTGATTTTCTCTATACTCTGCAATTATTGCTTTGTCAATTTGTTCCAAAAAGGGGGAGAACAATGTGATCTTTTGGGGGAGAAATTTACAAATTTTTGGATATTTATTTAAAGAAAAGTTTTTATAATTATTTATTTATTTATTAAACTTCATTGGTAGTTTTGCTTGATATTGTGCAGGAAATCAGGTCAAGTTGTTTATCCAAGAAGAGAAAAGAACAGAGATGGCATTCCGTGTTTTTGCCTTTGAACAAAATTATAATTTACTTTACTGCTTTAGGTAGATTGCTAAATTGTTTTTAGGGTTTTGTCACGAAATTGCCAAAGGGGGAGATTGTGAGATAGTATAATATAATTGGCAATTATCAGAAACAAAATAGGTCCTAGTCGAGTTGTAATTTAAGTTACTATATCAAGATCGATAATAACTACAGAATTGAAAGGTTGTTCAAAGTTACCATGACTGAAGATCATTCGAAAAAGGTAAGGAAAACACATTAGGAAGGAGTCTAAAAAGGGTATGACACATTCTACACTTGGTATTTATTTCAAACTTACCAAATATAGTGTTTTCAGGCTGAGTGAACCAGAAAGTCAAGTTTGCTTGACTTGAACCGGTTTAGCCCTATTGAACCAGTTCAAGGCTTCAAGGTTAGGTTCAAAATTAAGTTCTGCCTACCTTAAACAGGTTCAGCCCTATTGAACCGGTTCAAGAAGTCCTGTTCACAGTCTAACTTCAGTTTCATTTTCCAGATTTCTTTCTTACTTGTTTTAGAATTGTACCAAATCCTATACACAAAAAATTTCATATTTTCTAAGGGATTATGTCATTATAAACTCTATATAAACCTTGTTAGTCATCTAGGTTTATTTGGTAGCTTTTGCACTATCAAGTCATTATTCATAAAAGTCTTAGGAAGATTATTTTGCAGAAAATCCAAGAGATTTATCTGTCATCTTTCTAGAATATATACACATAATCACATAGTGAGTTTAGAGTTGTGTTGTTTAAATCCTGATCGTGATCATACAGTTGCATCTACATCGATCAAGGAAAAACAGATCTACTTCTATATTGAATTCAGAAGTTGAAGAACAGAAGTAAAAACGATCACACTTTGAAAGGGTTTGAGCATTCGAGGAGTGTTGTCTGATCTATCTACTACTCTTCTACAAAGATCAAGCATAAGCTTGAGGTCAAGTTGCTGTTGGACGGGACATCGCAAAGCCAGAGGATTGTCAGCTATTGGTGTTTGGTAAAACGATAAGATGTGAGCCAGAGTCAAAGTTTAGTGTACTTTGTTTTAAATATAGTGGATCGGTTTACTTTGGACGACACAGTCTACGAGGTTTTTCCCGCGCAAATAGTTTACGTATTTTATCAACTGGGGTTTCCTCGCTAATAATCATAGTGTCTTCTTTAACTTTTACTTTACTTATTTTATCTACATGTGATTAACTATTTAATTGCTAAAATAAGGAAAGTTAGAAAAATAAAAGATCTGTTGTTAAAAATACAAAACTTTCTAAATATTCTGTTGTGTACAACTCACATATTGAACTTCAAAGCAAAGTACACACTTAGAAATTTTACAAGAGAGGGAGAAAGAGAAAACTGAAAGATAATATGAGGGTAAACATTGTCCCATTTTTATACATAAAACTTCAGACTTGAAAATTAAACTTTGAAGTTCGTATAATGAATGGATGGCGTGTGCTGGATCATTGTGCAGTCGAATGGTCCACCACTAGTTTCTGTCTCTTTGTCATATAGAACTGATAGACTTCTGACAAGAGTAAAGTCATAATGGTTGATTGGCTATGAACTGTAGAATCAAAGACTTTCTTAAAAGTTCTTTATCTTTTTCTGTCAGCAAGATAAGTGAGAATATTACTTTGAGGAGATTTCATCCCATCTTCAGATGAATTGTAAGGGAATCCCAGTAATCTTCGGTGTTGGGCTCCACCTCTTGATCTAAATCATGATTTGGATCTTGAGCTTCTCCAATCAAACAATGGAATTGATTTTCTTCTTGACTAGTAGCAGACGTCATTGACGAATCATCTTGAATTTGAGATGCGGAAGAACAAAACAAATTGACAAACTTGATCTTCATAAAATCCATACATTTCACCATTAAATCGGTTTCTGTGATTACTGGATTTTGTTTCCTGATCATTTCTTTAATCAAATCAAAAGGATTAAAGGTACCAGGGGCTGTTGGAAACTGAGCCAATGTCAATTTAGGAATGACATCATGATATGCTAAACTTTTCTGCCTAATAATAAACTTAAGTTTTTGAATAGGTTGCTTGGTCATCCCCGGCCACCAACTGTAAGAAAAAGTTCTTTCCAGTACTGGTAGTTTTGCTGTATTGTAAGTACAATGAAAATCCCATTTCCATATCCATAGAAATAGTAGGGCAGATTTCCCTACAAGAATATTTTCCTGTCCTCTAAATTGAGGATGAAACTGTTGCTAAGGGAGGAATAATTGCCTCACTGATTCAGGTAGAACATCAAGATCGGGTCCAAAGATACTCCACCATGGAAAAATCCAATTTAGAAATTCAGTCTTAATTAATTGAGGACATATCTTGAAGAATCAAGAATGCTTCTTTTTAGAATTCTGATAAAAAAAACAAATTCGTCCATGCTAAGATATAATCCTAGTAATTGTAGCTATACCCGAAAGAAAGCTTCCAGGAGTGGTTAAGATTTGAACCCCAGTCAAATGACCTCATAATTCTCTTGAAGATAGCTTTGTTATAAACAAGAAAGCGTTCTTTCTAAGTAACAATTTGCCTCGTGTGGGTAATTTTCACAGAGGCTGATTCTGTAAGCATGGCTTCATAGACATATCTACGTCATCCATCTAGAGCAGCATATTGCTGAGATTGAAAATATCTGGATTTGACTTCCCATGGATCTGGCATCCATTGTTCATCTTGAGAATCCAAATTTAACACGGTTTGTTAATACCTTAAATTAGGTAAATAAGGAGTATCTTCTTTAAGAACATCTTTAATTGTTTTCTGTGAAGAACCCAGCACTTTATATGGTATTTGAAGCAACTAAGATAAATGCTTTAATACTGGATATTAATCATCCTCAAGCGATATAACTGCTTTAGCTTTTGCCTTTCCGCATTTATTAATTTCTTGATTTTAAAATAACAAACTATATGTGCATATGCGATTAGACCACAGTCGCTATCAGTAGAGATAGTATATTTACCGTTGAGTAGGCAAGTATTATCCATGTAATAACTACATTTTCTTTCTTACGTAACAACTTTAAATCATTAACTCGTTTTGCATAACCAAGGTATTGTGTTTAGTAAACGGTATATATCGCAAGTACAAAGTATATATCGCAAGTACAAACCCCTATACAGGAGGTGATCCTAATTTAGTCAATTAACTTATGTTATTTATAAGAAAATAACATCTAAAGTAGGTTAAATTCGAGCCAAAGCTTGACAGAAATCATTTTAATCTTAATTTCTATTTAGATTTGTCAGATTGTACGGAAAAATTTCTTACTTTGCAAGAACAATGCACCTAAATGGTAATAATAAAAAGCAATTTTCAGGTGGCATATTTAGCAAATAAATATAATCTTGATTAAAAATAAAATAACCTCTCCCTCTCTAAACCCTAGAGAGACAGATACCAAATTTCCAATAGATCTTTCCAAATTCCTTCAACTTACGTCCAACAAATTTGTTCTCTATTCATCAGAGATTTGATTTACTCTCCTTGTAGAGGTCCTCTGTCAATTAGAGTTTGGATTTCCTCTCTGTAGTGGTGTGCTCTGCGTGGTCTGTGAAGATTGTGATGACTTTCGCCTCCTCTCTATTCCGACGACACTGTGGGTTGTCTCTCTGGAGAGGCATCTATGGATTGAATGTCAATTTGGGGTTTTTGAAAATTAGAAAGTTCGCTAATCCTTTTGTTAGACTTTTTTCTTTTGATCCAGGTATTACTAAGTTGTCTTTGTTATCTTTGTTAGTGTTAACTTTGTTTCTTTACTTGTTTGATTTTAGTTCTCTCGTTTTGCCTTCCTCTTTCTCCATGGTTTTTTATCCATGGATTTCCGGGGAGGGTCAACCGATTGGTAGTAATGCACCTATCCCAGTTGCAAGATCTCTATATCAGAGTAGCGCTATTTTGGTGTTTGGATCCGTTGGTCATCGCTCTACTCGATGATGTTTCTCTGTTGGAGTTATCATTGCTATTGAATCGTCGCCGCCGTCCTTGCAGTGCGATTACGTGATTAAACCTTGTCCTTATTCAGGTTTCCAAGTGTACGATCAAGGTTTATTGAGAAACCACTGGATGTGGCCATTTTCTCCTTTTGCAGGATTTCAAGTTCTGTTCGTTTGGCTGTGGAATTTGGAAGAGGCTGTTATAGCTTTTCCTGATCATGATTATAATGACTTGGGCAACTGATCGGGTAAATTGATCAAGAATCCCCAAGTTTGGAGTTGGGTTTATGATTACGAAAGTGATTTTGCAAAGCGATTGTCCAAAAATCCTCCATCGTCGCCGTTGAGTGCACCGGCGTGTAGGGGTCCATCATCATGATGAAACTGCGATGATGCGCTATCCAACACATCTTCTGTCTTCTGGCATCATGATTGTAGGGTAGACTTTGCGTGTTGACTAAGAGGAGAAAGGAAATTTGGGCTCCAATGAAGGATCTTGTGGTTGCAAGAGGGTGCAGCACCAACTGGGCCCAATCCATTGCATGTGTTTTGGGTCTGCTTTGACCCCTCTCGGTTCTGCCAATCACAGACTCAGCCCAAGGAATGGAAATATTTTACTTTTTAACTTTCAGTTTGATGTTATCTTCCTGTGTACTCATGTGGATATTTGGATCCTTATTCTACTGGTGTGTAAGCTTGGATCTTCTTAGTGTGTTTTTGTTGCCAGGAAAAAAAAACGATTAAAAATAAAATAAACATTTTGCAAATAGACATTTTTGAATAGCTATCTTAAGGATATTGACATTTATATGATGTAACAAGTAGGTTTGTGGCAAAGCGTTAGGACCACAAAAAAATATGCAAGTTGTGTAAGTCTATTTTTGGATTTAAGTAGGTGTATCATTCCAAATATTTGATGCGATCAAGAACTAAATCTTGTGACTTTGAGTAAATCCTTGTCAACTTTTTGTATATATTTTTGTCCAATATGTTGATGTCATATACTCATTGAAAATGACTAAATGAGTATTAATAAATAATGAAAATCTAACCCTCCGTTTAACATTTATTTTTGGATTTAAGATGTGAATTATATTTGAGGTATCAAATTACTTTATTTAAGAAATAATATTTCAAAAGACACCAAAATAAATAAATATAAATAAATGTAGTTTCCTTCTCTAATGTAAGTAGGGGTGCAACTTGGACAGCCAAAAACAATTAGTTTTATAATTAAGGTTGGACTAAGATTGAAAATTTTCAACTCTAACTTAATTAGAACTGAGCTTGGGTTAAGGGAAGCCTGACACTCCGAAATTTATCAAGGGCACTAACTGTAATGCTTCGGTCATTTTCATTCATTTCCCTTTCTTAGATTTTTCACGGATATTTTTTTTTCCGTTGATCTTTTCCTTTCTGAATTCGGTTTCTTGTCACATAGTGTCATCTCGAGTGCTCGAAAATGGTTTTTGAGACTCTTTCGTGTGGATTGACAACTTCCTTTGAGAACCGAGTCGTTTCCACATTTTTCGTTTTTCGACACTATGCACTATTTCGTCCTTTTCCTTATTTTGTCTTTTCCCCGTTTGCCACTTTATTGGCATAACCTCACTTCTTGTGTTCGGAGTTGGTTTTTGACTTAACGTATCTTCATCTTGAGTAGTCTCCATGAAATACGTATCTTTACTTTTGCAAGAAAGTACTCTGGTTGCTCCCGGTGTCCATAGGGGCATGGATGCAAAGTTATTTGGAAACTTTTTCTTTTCTTGTGGTATTTTTCATAAATATCTTTTGGAGATATTTTATTTCAGGTGTATCTAAGAAAATATCTTTTGGAAGATATTTTCATTCTGGGCCAGTTTCACAGTTTTCACTTTTTGTAGGGGCCATTGTGCAATTAATGGAAGTTATTGCAAAATGCCTCATTTTGAGTCTAGATCCTTGTACGGGATTCATTTTTACTTTCCGTCGAGTCGTGGACTCTTACAATTTCCTCCTGGTCGTTATTTTACAATTTCTGGGTTTCTGGCCCCGGTTTGCGCTAGACTTGTTTAGGGCATAACTTTCTACTCGGAACTCAGTTTTCAATGCCGTTTCTTCCGTTGTTTTTATTTTCTCATTTAGAATCTTTTTCATTCACAGAGTTTTGCTATTTAAGCGCGTTTGCTCAAATTTTACTTTTTCAGACCCGGTGGGGCCTGTTCGAGGCACTTTTTAAGATTTTTTATAAAAAGGGGGTGAGATATTTTATTTTTCATCTTCCCTACTCACTATGCACAACCTGAATCTTCCATGGCAGCCCAAGGGAGGCTGCCATCTTCTCTTTCCTCATTTGAGCTTCATTTCTTTGTTAGAACATAGTAGTGCCTTAGTGTTTGTTGTTTGTCTTGACGACGCGCACATTTTGCTCTTATTAGAACCTATTTTTGGCCACATTTTGAGTTCAGGTTTGAGGTCAAGTTGGGATTTTGGTAGGTCCTCTTTGGAGTTTAATGTTCACGGCATTGTCCGCGACAAAACCCCGAAGTATCGTCGGATTCGGAGCTGTTTCATTTTGTTAGGGATTTGAGATTTCATCTCAAATGGAGGTAGGGGATGTTTTAGAATTATTTGTGTGTTGTATTATGTGTTTCCCATGATTATACAACTTATATGTATGTCTTGTATCAAATCTAGAAAATTAGTAATATTTAATTCTTTGTGTAAGATTTAAATTTCATGATGATGTATAACTTGGATTTGAATTGTGGCATGCTAGAAAGTTTAGTTTTAATATATTTGTTAACATATATTAAATTGGGATTTATTGAATAAGAATTGCACATTTTATTTAATATTTATCTTTTGTGAAAAATTAAATCCTATGGCCGTACTTTGCATGAAATTGACATCTGATATGCTTTTAAATTAAGTCTTGGCATGTTGTTTAACATACTTTAATTTGAGAGCATTTGGTTAAGTATGAAAATCTAGAGATTTTAATTTCTAGGATTAATTAAAATCTATTTAAGAGTTCCATTGGCTAAATTAGGATTTTGAATGCATATATGTAATGATTATGATTTGTCCTTTAACATATATTAAATTGAGGCCATTTGGAAATATTGTGAAATCTAGAGAGTTTAATTATTTTAATTTAATTGAATTCTATCTTGTTTATCCATGAATTTAATCATGTTTTAGAAGTTGCTTCTATGTTGAGATCACGGATTTGGACTTGTTAAATATTCACTTGATTGTGTTTTAAGCATTGAAGAGCATTGTTGTTAAATTTATATTCATGAGAACTTGTTCCCAATATTGAATATATGATTGACTTGTGTAAGGAATGGTATACTTTGTGTTGACATTATGTATGTTATTTTAGAATTGAAACTTAAGGCATGGATTGTGTGGTTTCAACCTACTTGTGTATTGAAGGTGGTTTTCGTGCATTATATAAATTATATATAAGTTGTGAACTTATTTGGATTATTTTGGAGTCTTGGGACATTGTTGTTACATGTGAAATGGCTAGAGTTTGGCTTTAGTATGGGAGTTATGAGTTCTCCCTATTTGATAGTGCGCACTAGGGTGGTCTTCCCAGTGGGTTAGTGCCCGGAATAACCATTTTGTTTTCGGCGGAAATCCGAGATGTGATATCCAAGTCTTCCACTATTTGTTTTCGCATTCAATTCTAAGTTAACAATCATGTTTATATTGTGATTTGTGGTTTTAGCTATTGGTGAATTGACGTTGTTAAGTACATCCATACTAAATTGTTATATTTAGTTGCTTACACACTTTTAGATTTCTAGTTGATAACTTAGAGAATCTATATCTTGATGTGTGGTATTAGAAATTCTAATTGTACTAAATGGTTATATTTAGTTGTTATTGCATTTTAGATTTCAAGTTGACAACTTTGATAATCTATATCTCGTTGCTTTGTATAGCATGCTTCTATGTTGGTTAAATTGCATAGATGTTGTGATTTGTGATTTATTGTTCAAATGTGACTTAGGAATGATCCTATAGATTCATTTGGAATATAGACGTTAGGTGGCATAACTTACTTTGGCTATTCTAGCATTTTAGATTTCAAATTGGTTACTTTGAGAATCTATATTATGTTGTTCGTATAGCATGCTTCTATGTGGTTTAAATTGCATGGATGATGTAACTTATGCTAGAAATGATTTAGAGTAGCTTAGGATGCTCCCTGAGTCTCACCTTTAACATAAACGTTAGGTGGCATAAACCCTTTTACATGTTTCACCTTAAGGTGATATAATGTAAAACGTAGGTCGATGCATGATCATTTCCTACGAGTAGCTTTATGTTGCTCACCCCAAAGTTACTGGGGCATATTTCAGGTACAGGGATCAAGATTGAGGTTCACATTATGCTTGGATGGGTTATGGACTTGAAGTTTTCCATTCTTGTGTAGGTTGGCTTGAAATGCCAATTTTAGCTTTATATGCCAAAATGTATATATTTGAGCCAAACATGTAAAGTGTACTTAAACACACTCTTTTCTATGTATTTGATATGTATGACATGAGGCCAAGGGCCATAGACTTTAAATTTCAAGTGTATGTACTTAAATTCCAAGTCTTGTCTTTGAAATGTAAACTTTATCAACATTAGAGGTTTAGCATGTCAAATCTTGTAAATGGAATATAATGGGGCCGTATGCCATTGCAACATGTTTCAAATGTTATATTACACTTGCGTGCATGTTCACATCATCACACACTAGCATATTATGTGAATTGAACATGCCATGGGAGATTCCAAGTAGGCTTTCAGCCTTGAGTGCATAACATGAAAATTTTGCACTTTCTCGAGTCATTTCGGTCGACCGAAGCCTTTTGGTTTTTGATTGCACTTCAAAGCATGCATTTCTAGTAGCCATTTTCACTGTTCAGGACCATTTCGGTCGACCGAAGCAACCACACCTCAACATCATGTTTTTGGCACAATTTTTGTTCATTTCGGTCGTCCGATGGGTCATTTCGGTCGACCGAAATAGCTAGATCCCGAGAGTAGCTTCAGTCCAGTTTCAGCACTGTTCTTCCGACTTTAAATGACCATAACTCCTTTATTTTAAATCCAAATGGGGTGATTCTTCAGCCTAAACACAGTGGGACCAATGCCATTCCCAGATTCCAAACACAGTGGGAGTTATTCATGTTTTAGTGAAGTAGTGTCAGTTTTCACTTCAACCGGGATAAGGCATTTTGTGGGATTCTTGTCCAATGTTCTTAGAACCTCTTGGAATGCTATAAAATGAATAAATTAGGTTGTTTTCACCTTGTTTGACTTGTTTAGAGTCAAATTTCTCCTTTTAATTGTGAGTTGACCATTTTACCCCTTGGTTCACGGCTTTTGGCCGTTTGACCTTTGTTTTCGCTTTTGCTTACCTTGAACTTCGTGGCTTCATGGAAGGTCACATTAGTATCTTAGAGATGATTTATATCTCTAAAGACTTTGGTTTCATCTTTTACTTCCGCATTTCGGATCCGTTACCGGGTTAACTTTCAGCTCATCACTGACGCACCGGGTTGAAAAATCCGAGTCGTTACACTAACCCACTGGGCTATCGAGGCATCTGCATTACACTTTCTCTAACTTTATAATACCATAATCACCCTTTATACTATAAATGTATTTTTTTTTTTTTACCTAATTTATTTATTTATTTATTTTTTTAGGTTCCATGTAGATAATTTATTCAATAAAGATGACTTTTTTTTTGGGGGTCCTTTTGTTTTTCTTTTTTTTTCTTTTTTCTTATTGCTATTAAATGAGAGAATTTATTCAATAGAGGTACCTTTCAATATTTGGGTGGTTGTTGTTGTTGTTGTTGTTTTTTTTTTTTTTTTCCTCTTCTCTTCTCTCCTTCTACACTTGCACTCCACTTGCCTTTTTCTCTTCAAGAAAATGACAAAAAGGCCCCTTAGCAGCTAAGCTCATTTATCCATCCTCCCTTACTTTATAATACCATAATTACCCTTTATATTATAAATGTATATATATATTTTACCTTATTTACTTCCTTTAATCTTTTTTTTTTTTGGGTTCCAATAAAGATGACTTTTTTGGGGGAGTTATTTATTTATTTTTCTTAGTGGTATTAAATGAGAGAATTTATTCAACAGAGATACCTTTTAATTTCTTGTTTTTTTTGGTGGGGGGGGGGGGGGGGGGGGGGGATGGGGGGGAGGATATCTTATTTTTTGAATCCTATCAAAAAAGGCGAAGACATTAAAGATTGAAGTGCGACTAAAAAAAAGAAGGGTTAATTTCACTCACACCCCCTCAGATTTGGTCAAATATCACTCTCAAAAATCTTTCGAAAATAACTATCACTTAGGCCCATTCTCACTTTTTCGTTACATTTTCTGTTAAATATATATAAAAGATAATTTTACCCTTAAATTTTTAATCTCATTTATTCCTAAATATTAAATTACATAAATGACCAATATACCTTTATCATTACACCTAACCACACATCCACCATCAGAAATGACAACCACCGTTTTCCATCTCGCCAGATCTTCTAGATTACAGAGACCCAATTTGAGGAGGTTAGGATATCTAGCTTTCACCCAGGGGACCCAGGTTAGATTCTCGACAACAGAAATTCTTTTTCGCCTTTACCCTCTGCCATTGTTATGTTTAGTCTAAAACTCCTAAGATCTGATTCTTAAGGGTTGACAACTTCTTGGTGGGTGGGCATTGAATGCTAATCATGATGAGAGAAAGACATTGACTTGAGGTTGCCTCTATTTTCTGATCTATTTTATTATGTCTGTGTGTGTGTATATATATATATACATATATATATATATATATGTCTTTGTTGTGTATGTTATTATATCCTTGAGTCGAACCTTCGAGACTGTACTAGGAGAATAAAGGCTGGGATTAGTACTATCTGAGCGATAGAAAGCCCGGCACGGGGGATTCGTTGACCTAATCAGACACGAACACCCTTTACAGAGAGCATATTCGAATTTGTATTATTCGTTTTATCGCTTTAAGCTTTGGAGTGTACTGATCTTTCAGTTAGGTCCATGTATATGTCTGTGTGTGTGTGTGTGTGTGTGTGTGTGTGTGTGTATATGTCTCTGTGTATGTGTGTGTGTATATATATAATTTGCAAATTTATAAGTTTTTATGGGTATTTTAGTCTTTTAATCTAATTGTTTAAGCTAAAGGGTTGGTTTGACAAATTCAAAGAGTGATCAAGTTATTTTACATTGTGTCAGAATTATTCAACTAACGATTAGGGTGTTAATGAAAAACGGAACCAAAGTTTATGATGTGAATGATAGTTATTTTTGAAAGATGTTTGAGAGTGATATTTGGCCAAACCTGAGAGAGTGTAAGTGAAATTAACCCAAAAAAGAAAGAACTTAAATGGTACAGAAAAATATGTTACTTATATAAAACCTAAATGGCGAAATATATGTTTAATAAGTTTACCATTTGTATTAAATTTTTTATTTTTTTTATTTTTATAAATCAATATATTAATAAAAAGGAAAAGTAGGATATACTGAGGATGGCTAAGCCCAATAAAAGGCGTAAAGTCATACAACCACAAGGTTAACCCAGCTCACCCCCAACATGAACAAAAAATCATTGCTACAATAACAAAAAACTGTTAAAACAACAAAGATAAGAGAGAAAGAATGCAGAGGGCATAAAACATAAACCAAACACTAAGACGTAAAAGCATTATCTTCCATGACTGAACTTGGCAACCTCCAAGAAAAAGCAATGGATCTTATACTCATGCAATTTGAAAATCTAATATTCATGTGTTTTAACCTCCTTATAGCAGAGAGAACAAAGGTTGCGTGTATTAGCATTAGAGTTGAACATCATGTCTCTGGTTTGTAACCTGTTGTGTAAAGCCAATTAACCAGGTGATGAAAAAGTGGTAGGGAATGTGGTTAGAAACCAGATTAACTGCGACCAAGAAGATAGGGGAGCTGGATCAAGAAGGGCAACGTATGTTTTTGTGAGGTTGTACTGGCCTATGGAAGATAAGTGTGATACCCATCGGATCTGAAACACGAGTTGATCAGGCTCAGGCCCAAACTCGAGGGAATATCAAACAATTAATATTTTAAACGAACACAGATTTCAAAATGAAATAAGAATAAATATATAAAAGCGGGAAGAGACTAAAATAAAATCCTTTCAAAGTAAAACTTACAATCCCAATAATCCAAAATCTCCAATAGATTAAACAACTCAGGAATCCATCTCTAGTGGACCCTTAATAAAAAAATCTAAACTGAAATAAAACAACTGAAAGAACATCCTGATATAAGCTATAGAGAGAAGTCCTACATCGTCGGTAGAATGAGTAGAAACCTCTGCTTAGCTTGAGCACGTCTAAGTCTGGAACTGTCGTGTACCTGAAAAATAGAAATGGGTCAGGCCCATGCGCAAGTTCTAAACTACTACAATCCAAACAGAGGCCCGATATGCATGTACATCCTAAACAATTCAACAATAGCTAATAGTCCATAAGTATATATATAATCACACTAAAGGACTCTCACTGGCCTACTAGCCGGTCTCAACCTGAATAGAGGTAACATGCTAAAACACATCCGAAGTGGGTATGTGTACCTAAATCTAGACAGCATACACCTCCAACCATCGTAGCCAGCTATGCATCCCAATGCATATACGCTCCCTAACCATCGATCCTGAGACTCAAACTCATATCGAGGTACCATAACAATATATATAAAATCCGTCCAGAATTCCTAGTAGTGCCGCTCAACTAGTTGTTGCCATGACACTACAATTTAATAGGACTTAACTTTTAGTTAATCCATTCCTAAATCCAGAGTAGGTAGGTTTTGGTATTTTGAATCTAAACCGTCCCTAGTATGCCACCGTCCCATACCGGTGCATACTCCAACCATCCAACAGTTGATAAAGCATTAACAATATAAAAATCAATATCAACTACTCTATACTAAGCATATTAGAGTATATTAACAATCATGCTTAAATAAAACCATCAGTTGATAAGCGTTGACAATATAAGAATCAATATCAACTACTCCATACTAAGCATATTAGAGTATATTAACAATCATGCTTAAATAAAATCACTACACAGAAGCCATCACTTGCCCACGCAAACAGTATCTATCCATATCAATCTACTCCCAGTATCCATATAATGGACAAGGCCTAAATAGATTTTATATCACTTAATTCCATGGCATGCATAACAAATATAAGCAATTTATCATACATCTAAATTACATGTCCAACAACTGATGCACTAACTACTAAAAAGTTAGTCATTAATTAATCTTTAACAAAGTATAGATTCCTAGCATGTTTTTCCATACCACGGACATGTAATTAGCAGTGGACAAGCCCTCACATAAATTTCTAACATAAATAAGAAATTAAAATATCCAAATCCATAAAATTTGCGAGATACATAAAATCCCATATTATTTTAACGATTAACATTCTGTGTCTAATTCTACATTATTCTATCATTTGAGACTTTAATCTTGTTCTGGACAACCTCTAAAACATCCATTACGGTATTTATTCTCCTCAGAAAAACATAAAAGTTCAATCACCATGAAGCTTCCTCACTGAAAACTGGAAAACAAGCAAACAGAACGTAAAAATATTGAGGGAAACAATATGAAGCCGGCTCCCCAAGCATTAGAGCCGCCTCCAATGGCCTTGGAGCCAGGTCCAAAGGTCTTGGAGCCACCTCGAATCCAATAGGAGCCGGCTCCCTCCAAGGGAGAGCCAGCTCTATCCCTCTCTGCCTCCTCTCTTCGTCTTCCCTCTTCTTCAGACGCCTTCTGCAACTTCTCTGCCCTATGCTATGGTTTCCAGAAGTTGTAACTCAATCCCAGTAGGTTCCCAGTCCATGTTTAAGTCTTTAATACATTCCATACATAGGTTTAAACAGAGAATTAAAGAAGCAAATATCACGTTTTAACAGGTTTAGCAAGCATGCAAACATACTGTTATAATTCAAGTTTTAGCATAAACAGATAACGTTTTTATTAATTCAACTAATCCTAGAATTATTTAGGAATGCAAAGAACACGAAGCCTAGATTTGGTTCAAAAATCTCTACGTCTTTCTTTTAAGTTTTTCCGGCGATTCTTTATTTGTTCTCTGTTTTTTTTCCTAGCCGTCTTCAAACTTTCTGTGTCTTACTATGGTGTAATATTGTTCTAAGACCCTAGACAGACATCTTAGATGAGTATTTATAGGCCACATTAATCATAGGCTCAACTAAACCCTAATCTGATTTACTCGGCCCATAGAATAACCTAAGTTATATTCCAACGTCAGTTGAACTGAAAACCTAATATAACTATATGTGTGCCACCTTCCATACAGTTACATTGAAAACATAATTAAATGTAATTAAAACAATTCAATTAAAACAATTAAAATAACTAGAGTAAAACAATTAAACAAGTAAAACAATTAAATCAATTCAATTAAAACATTTAAACAACCAAATGCAATTAAATCAATTCAATTAACTCATATGCACGTCAACAACTAAAAATGCAATTAAAACAATAAAATAAATTCCAGGACTATCCGTTTTAAAATTAAGGATATTACAATAAGGTCCAACAGGACTTGTTAACAGCATGACCAGAGATAAGAGGAAGATGTTCACCATTGCCAATAGAAGGAACAATGTCTCGAAAGTGTGGTAAAATTCTCCACTAGCCATGTTTAATTAGGCAACCAACCTTTGCATGATAATCCCAAGTAGAATAAGTAATAACCATATGGTGAACTTGTTTAAGAGGTCCAAAAGGGAGCCAATTATCATACCATAATGAAATATTTTTACTATCACCCACCACATGCATGTTGAAAGGCCTAGCAAGGTCCCTGAGTTTGATAATCATTCTCAGAGCTCAGTTTGAAAGGCTTAAGAGTCCAAAAGTTTCTGTCCATAATCAAATTAGCATGCACCCAGTCAAACCAGTGGTAGGATAGAAACTTTATTGAGGGCAATCAGGTTTGGGAGACCCAGACCACCATAATCCTTAGGCATATTAAAAACCAGTTAACATTTGCACCTATAGCTTTCACTTCAATGCCAGTCCATAGAAATTTCATTAATATGCAAATCACCTTATTAATGACTTGAAAGGGAAATAAAAAATAAATTTTTTTTTCTGGAGGTAATTTTAGCCTAACCAAAAAAAAAAAAAAAAATTTTTTTTAGTAGCATTAGTCCACCGCAGAATAGGTTAGCCCACCGCATTATGCAATTTTGGATCTGCCCTTGAAGGGAAGAATGAAGTGCCTACTAGAGTAAGAAGGAATGCTAACCAACATAATTTTAATAAGTCATAGGCTGCCAGCATAAGAAAAAAAACCCAGTGGTCCAATTGTTAATTCAAGCTGTAATCTTTCAACCAGTGTCCTAAAGTCAGTACTAAGCAGCTTGGAGGAGGAGAGAGGAAGTCCTAGGTACTTGAAGGGGAGTTGTCCCACCTCCAAACCAAAAGCATTGATTATTAAGGTCTAAATCTCACTAGGGATATTAGAAGTATAGATATGGTTTTTACTCAAATTAGGTTAAAGACTTGAAGAGAAAAGAAAGTTTGTAGCCGTATAAGGAGTACTAAGAGAGAGGAAACATCAAATCATCTGAAAACACACAAGTGGGAAATTTTGTTTGCTTTGTATCTCCAATGGTAGATGAATTGAGGGTCATTAGCAATAAACCTATTGATTATAGATTAGAGGACATCCATAACAATAATAAAAAGGTATGGAGAGATGGGATATCGTTGCCCTGGACCTTTGGTACCCTTGAAATACCTAACCAACTCCCTATTGAATGATACAACAAATATAGATATTAGCAATGAAATTTTTAGCTATAAAAGGAAATTTGTTGCAAAAGGCTGGAATTTGCACAAATTTTGAATTTGTCGCCGATTGTTTTGCTTTTAGGAACAAGCTTATAATTTCGTTGCAAAATGTGTAGCCTTTTATGAAAAAAAAAAATGACTTTAACGTCACAGAAGACCATATTTTGGGCGACATCAACTACTTTTGTTGCAAAATCTTTATATTTAGCAAAAAAAAAATTTGATTTGTGCCAAAAAGTTTAACTTTTAGCGATAAATTTCTTGTTGCAAATTCTAATATATATTTTGGCAACAAAGGCTATGTCACAAATGCTTGTTTGTTTTTGCAACAAATTTTGAATTGTACAAATATTTATTTCTTGCAACAAATGTGTAAGTTAGTCGCCTAATGTATATTTTTTGTTGTGAAAAAATGTTTAGTTTGTTGCAAAATGTTCATTTTTCGCTACAAAATTGTGATTTGTTGCAAAAAATGTTTATTTTTACAATAAAAAGTTTTGTTGCGAATTACTAAATTGCGAAAAAAAAAATTAAGTTTGTTGCAAAATGTTTGTTTTATGTGACAAAATTGCGAAATTTTTTTGTTGCTTAAAATTTTTGGTGACAAATTTAGTTGTTTAACAACAAATTTTTTTGTTGTAGAACACCAAAAAGAAGGCAGGAGTAGAGATGTAAGCTTTAATCCACTAAATAAATATATAGGGCAATTGGAGGGTGACAAAAGTATCCAGCAAGAAGTCCCAACACATAGAATTAAAAGCCTTCTGAAGATCAATTTTCAAATCACATTTAGGGGTAGGGGATGCAGAATGATACACTTGTTGGAGTTGCTCTGCATAATCAACTGGATTTGATACCAGTTATTGTAGCGGAAACGCAAATCGAGGAATAATCACAAGCAATCATAAAAAAAGAAAAAAAAATTCACACAGAAGAATACAAGATATATATGGTTCACCCAAATCTTAGGGCTACATCCATGGAGCATACCAAACAAATTCACTATGAAAAAATGAAAAATTACAAAGGAAATTTTTCTCTCAATCTCTCTCTGTTGCTCTCTCTTGTATTGAGACAAATTAATCAATCACACAACATGTATAATGATTCATTCTTCTTTTCTTCTCATTATTTTTACCACACCTTAAAATCTCAATAGAGTTGATATATATAGCCCCAAATAATTTGTCCAACAAGAAACTACCTTTTGTAGAATCCAAAACCAATAAGGAAGTTAAAATAAATCAGAAAACTAATTTTTTTCTAAAATTCAGTAGTTTTGAACCGGTACAGAAAGTGGCTATCGGTTCAGGAGTTAGCTACCGTTTCCAATAGACAGAGGCTAATCTTCAAATGTTGAACCTGCTCCTTGATTAGCTATCACGAGTTGTATCAGTTAGAAAAATTCTGAACCGGTTCAAACACGCCTGTAGCCAAAACAAAGAAATAATTTGCTTTCTAAATCCTTCACCTAATTAACAAATGATTAAACTCCATAAAAAATACAACAATCTCCCACTTGGAGGCTGGAGCACTTGTAAACCCATTCCATCTTCTTCTCATGCATGTCCTATGCATGTCGGTGCTCTTCTCTCTGTCTACAAGCTAAAAGACCAACTGAAGCTGCACATAACTTTGATTTTTCCACGGTCACTGTCTTGGTTAATATGTTAGTCGGATTCTTGGTGCCAATTATTTTCTCAAGTGTTAACACCCCATCTTCTAACAAATATCTGATGAAGTGGTACCGAAGTCCTATATGCTTGGTCCTTGAATGAAATGCTGAATTCTTTGCCAGATGTATCGCACTCAGATTATCACTGTGCAAAACATTCTTCACCTGTTCGAATCCCAATTCTGTCAACAAACCTTGTAATTGAATCATCTCCTTGTTGGTTTCTGTCATCGCCACATACTCTGCCTCTATAGTAGATAACGCTACATTCCTCTGTATTTGCGAAACCCAACTAACTGCCGTTATGCCTATTGTGAACATATACCCGGTAGTACTTCTTCTGTGGTCCACCTCACCAGTAATGTCTGAATCTACAAAACCATGTAGCTTCACCTCACCTCTTCAAAAACATAGGCATCTGTCTGTGATACCCTGTAAATATCTTAATATCCATTTCATTGCTTTCCAGTGTAGTTTGCCCGGATCTTTCATAAACTTACTTACAGCTCCCACTGCATTTAAAATGTCTGATCTTGTGCACACCATGGCATACCTCAAACTTCCAATGTCTGAGGCATACAGAATTTTAGCCATGAAGTTTTTCTCATCCTGTCTTCGGAGACTGATTTTGAGCTAATCGGAAGTGATTAGCTAAGGGAGTATTCACCGCCTTAGCATTATTCATGTCAAACCTCTTCAGAACCCGTTCAACATACTCAGCCTGAAACAACTGCAAAGTAACTTTTTGCCATGTCTCTGCGAATCCTTATCCTAAGAATTTGCTTCACTACACCAAAATCCTTCATCTCGAATTCACTAAACAGCTGCTTCTTCAATTTACTGATTTCTTCAAAATCAGAACCTACTACTAACACGTCATCAACATTAAGTAGAAGGATAATGAAACTTGACTTGAACCTCTTGAAGTAGCAACAATGGTCAGCATTGCACTTGTTATAACCATGTCGCTTCATAAAACCATCAAACTTCTTGTACCAAACTATACAAGCTTTTCTTCAACTTGCACACTAGTTCTCTTTCCTTTGGGCTGAGAAACCTTCCGGTTGTTGCATGTAAATCTCCTCCTCTAGGTCACTATGGAGGAAAACAGTTTTGACATCTAACTGCTCAAGGTGCAACCTCTTTGCTGCAACAATGCTAAGAACTGGGTGAATGGTACTCAGTTTCACAACTGGGGAAAAATGTATGTGTAGTCAATACCTTACTTTTGCTGAAAGCCTTAAACCATTAATTTTGCCTTGTATCTCTTGGAACCATCATGTTCTTGACGTAAGCGGAAGCGAAAAATTGTTCACAAAAGAACGAGGGTGCCTTGAATCCACAAGGAAGAAAAAAGAATTTGCAGAGGAATCTGATAATATATTAACAATTGAATAAATGATCTGTTCTACAATACATATATTTATAAATAAAAACCCTAACAGCATGAAAATCCTAAAAACGTAAGGAAACTAGCCGTGCAAGGAAAATGCTCAAAAACAAACTTGATCTAAATATTCTGTAAAAATAAGGAAAAAAACCTAATTACTAAAACTATTAAATACCAAAAAAGAAAACAAATCGAATCCATTTAGCCTTCTAACGAAAATCCCAAAATATTCAAAAATTGGAAAACGTTATTCCCGAGCCCTAAATGATTGAATTCGGGCAAAAGGCGCCCTACCTTGACAGTGAAGCTCTCGTCATATGCGAGTTGGGCCGTTTATGATAAAACTAGACTCTTTTCGGGTCAAAAATAGATTTCTCAAAATCATCTGATAAAAACTGATTAACCTGCCCGTTTAACCTTTTGATGGTCCAAGCGGATTTCAAAATCTTCAGCTATTTGTCCTACATCAGTTATTTTTTTACCCTGTACACCCATTTGTCATGAAGAACTTCTTCCCCATAGGCGACTTGGCTAGTTCCCATGTTTTGTTGGAGATGGGACTTCATCTCATATTCCATTGCAAGCTCCTACTTGCTAATATCTTTAACTTGACATGTTTCATCATAGCATTCAAGCTCACCATCATCTGTGAGCAATATATAATCCATATACTTCCGATTCGGTACATGAGGATGTGTGGACCTTTTGGGTGTAAGCTTATGAGTTGGACTCCGCAGTGAACTATACTCTGTGAGTTCTAGCCAAGAACCCTCATCTGTCTGCTCCGCGACAATACTCTCTGGATCATCATTTAACTTAACAAACTCAAACTTACTCTATATAGGACTAGTTGACTGTGCTGCATCTCTATCCTTATAAATCACTTTCTCGTTGAAAGCCATATCTTTACTTCTGATAATTTTTTAGTTCTGATTATCCCAAAGTCGATAACCAAACTCATCTCAGCCATACCCAATGAAGATACATTTTAGTGACTTGAGGTCAAGCTTTCCTTTAGTATGGTCGCTAATATGCGCATATGTAATACAACCAAAAACTTTCAACCATGAAAGATTTACCTATTTGCCACTCCATATGTGATGACCCTATGGGCGGGTGCGAGAGACAATGTCAAGCTACCACACTGGCGAGCTACAGGTGCCCAAGTCCCACATCGCCTGGGGAAGGAAAATGTGAAGTGCTTATATGTGAGTGTGTCATCTCCAATTGATATGAGGCCTTTTGGGGTGAAGCCTAAGAGCAAAACCGTGCGGGCTCAGGCCCAAAGCGGACAATATCATACCATGTGGTGGAGTGGATCGTTACAAATGGTATCAGAGCCTGACCCAGCAAGAAGTGTGCCGACGAGGACGTCGGGCCTCCAAGGGGGGTGGATTGTGATGACCCTGTGGGCGGGTGCAAGAGACATTGTCAGGCTACCACATTGGCGAGTTACGGGTGTATAAGTCCTACATCGCTTGGGGAAGGGAAAGTGAAGTGCTTATATGTTGTGTGCGCCTAAGAACAAAACCGTGGGGGCTTAGGCCTAAAGCGGACAAAATCATACCATGCAGTGGAGTGGGTCATTACATCATACCTCTTTCGGTATTTGAAACTCCAAAGGCACCGATGGTCTATAATTAATTAGGTTGGATGTTATATTGACTGCTTCTACCTAAAACTATTTGGTTAGACCTGAATGTATGCGCATGCTTCTGGCTCTCTCTGTCAATGTCCAGTTCATCCATCACTACAACAAATATTGGTATTAAGGACAAATTTTTTAGCAAGAAAATTAAATTTGTTGCAAAAGGATGCAATTTGTGACAAATTCAAATTTTGTTGTGCCTGATGTATATTTTTTTGCATTAAACATGTAAATTTGTCGCCTAATGTGTAATGTTTTGCAACAAATTATGAGTTGGTTGCCAAAGGCACTATTTTAGGAGACAAATTCTGGATTTTGTCGCCAATTGTTAAATTTTTTGAGACAAATATTTATTTTGTCTCAAATTGTGAATCTTTTGTCAACAAAAATATTATTTGTTGCAAAAGACTTGACATTTAGTAACAAATACTTTGTTGCCAAAAAATACATTTTTAGAGACAAAAGTTTTTGTTGCGAAAAGTTAATTTTTTGCAACAAATCTCTTTTTTGTCTCAAATTGTGAATCTTTTGTCAACAAAAATATTATTTGTTCCAAAAGACTTGACATTTAGTGACAAATACTTTGTTGCCAAAAAATATATTTTTAGAGACAAAAGTTTTTGTTGCAAAAAGTTAATTTTTTGCAACAAATCTCTTTTTTGTCTCAAATTGTGAATCTTTTGTCAACAAAAATATTATTTGTTGTAAAAGACTTAACATTTAGTGACAAATACTTTGTTGCCAAAAAATACATTTTTAGAGACAAAAGTTTTTGTTGGGAAAAGTTAATTTTTTGCAACAAATCTCTTTTTTGTCTCAAATTTTGAATTTTTTGTCAACAAAAATATTATTTGTTTCAAAAGACTTGACATTTAGTGACAAATAGTTTGTTGCCAAAAAATACATTTTTAGAGACAAAAATTTTTGTCGCCAATTGTGAACTCTTGGGTGACAAATCTTTATTTTGTCTCAAATTGTGAATCTTTTGGCATCAAATTTATTATTTGTGCTCAAAAAAACTAACTTTAGTGACAAATAATTTGTCGCAAATAATCGATTTCTTTCTAATTACTGTAATTGGTAAAAACTTATTACTTATGCTCGTAGGTGGAACTATTCATGGCCTAACCTGAGCTATAGCAAAGGTCCCAAAAAAAAAAAAAAAAGTTTCTTATCAGCCATTCAGTTCAACCTAATCCATAGTAAAACAAAAAGACCCAGCCTAGCAAACCAAAGTTACAAACAAAATTTATAAGGCCTCAAAATTGATAGGCCATGGATGATGGGCCACCTAAAAAACAAAATTTAGGGCATATCATTTAACCTTGCGAATTGCCTCCAATCTGATCCATTCTTGTTCCAAACCATTTACCACACACGCGCGTCCCGCTCGCCCGGTCCAGTCTTGATTGTGAAGTTCGGTTAATTTTTTATTAAACGGAATTGGGCTTGCTGTGTGGACTAAATTTAATTTTTGACTGGGCTTATTTAAATTGGTTTTTCATTGAAAGGGTACAGTGTGACTGGTCCAACCAGTGCATTAAAGGGTTGCAGCTAGTTATTTGAACCAATACGTACGTGCTTCAGTTTGAATTTGAATTAAACCAGTTTAATCTAAAGGGATGCACCTGGTTCTATTTGAATGAACCATCATGTCCCATGGTTGCACACACCCGAAAAGGCACGTACCTTGCTGCCTATAAATACCCCCATTGGGATCATTTGCAAAACAATACATCAAAATTCAGAATACTTCTCTTCGATCTTAATTTAGAAATTTCCTTTTCCTCCTCCTCTCTTCTTGCATACATGTATACACATAGAGCATAATGTGAGTATGAGTTCGGTCTATAGGAGAAAGTAGTACATTAAGTCGGTTCGCCCATTTCTCTGGTTCGCAGTGCTGTTACTAAAGAAAGAAAGGTCGTTGCATCTTGAGAGATAGACGCCACTGAGTCCGTAAGCACTATAACGGGGCGAATCTGTCTTAAGGATATAGAATCAAATGGCCAAATTGAAAACATAAACTATAGATTAATTATATACAATAATTAATAATTAAAAAATAATTAAAATTTTCATACTCTAATTAATTAAACTTATTTTAAAGGCTCAAAAAATCTATACGATTATTAAGAGTACAAAGTATTCCAATACATTAGATTGTCACATTATTAGATAGAGTTTTAGTACATTGTTTATTTATTTTTTATTCATAAAATATTTTTAATAATAAAAATTTACTTTTTTCTATTATATTCTCTTTCTAACTATTTTAGAACTATAAATTATTTATTTACCTTTTCCCCTAATTTTATTCTCTTCATGTCTGTTTCCCAAATAATAATTTACTTTTTTTTTTAATTTTATTATATTTCTAACTCTTTCCTAAATAATAATTCATATATTCTCTAAATTTATTTCTTCTTTCTATTAATTTTTAATAATATATATTTTATTTATAATACATTATTAATAATATAAATTTATGTTTTCTATTTTATTCTCTTTCTAATTCTTCCCTAAATATAAATTTAACTTTTTGCCTTATTATACTAGTTTTCTAACTTTTCCCTTAAATAATAATTTAGCTTTCTTTTTAATTATATATATATATATATATATATATTTTTGAAAAGTATTAATTATATTATCTTTCTAAGTCTTTTCTATATAATAATTTATATTTCTCTAATTATGTTCCATCTCTTTTGACAAGACCCCCCTCTCGAAAAAAAAAAAATCCCAAAATAAGTTATCTCGATCTGCCGAATTGATTATCACAAATGTCTCGATAGTCGGATTAGTGCATCCGGTGAATTTTGAAGTGTTAGGCTTTGACTCTTTATATCTACTAATTTAACTTCTAACCTTTTTGTTTTGTAAAAATAATAATGATTATCTCTTTTGATAGGATCCCAAAAAAAAAAAAAGAAGTTATAAAGAAAATAAATAGGGTATAAAAAGTTAAAGTTTATGCTATAAAGGATAAGTTATGATATTTTAAAATAAAAGATGGTCCATTAAAGAGTTTAGGGATTTTTTTTTGTCATTTTATTTAAATGAAATAGTGGTCGGAATGCAAGTGTAGAAAAGTAAGATGCGATTTCGCCACCCATTATGAAATTATTTTATGAAATAAATTATATACTAATTAATCACGTTGAATTAGTATCGAGATCATTCGAGATGATTTTTAGTGAACTTAATTACGTACTTATCAAGCAGTTGGATACAATGATTAATATTTGTTTTTAAAACATTAGAATTACAGGAGTATTAATATGTAAGTGAAGTTATACTCTAATTCATTTATTGGTCACATGATCAAAATTTTCTTAATCACAACAGTTTACGACATAAAAAAATCAATTGAATTATCCATTACCATGGAATTAATGGGAGATTATTTTAAAAGAACTAATTAAACTTTTTATTATTATAAAAATTAATAATTCTAAAAGACCAAGAGATTAAGTTTGGGTCGTATCTCATAAGTTTTGTCTGGGTTAAAATTGTTGCATGACAAATAATGGAGTAATTGTAACTGTTAAAAATTAAGATAATTTAAAATTATAATGAAGAAAAATAAATATAAAAAATTTGTTATGTTGTTTTATAAATAGACTGATATTTTTTCATTAAATTGAAGAATGAATATATTTATTTTGAAAGATAGATTTTTAATAATAATAAATAAAAAAAAAACACAAACTTCCTATTTTGTGCTAAAATTCTAAAAAAAATCCGAACTCCCGCCCAACTTTGGGCGCCAGCGCTTATTGGAAAAGGAGAACCAAACAGGTGCAATATCTTAAAAACCTTATACCAAACAGGTGCAATATATTTTTAGGTTAAATCATTTCAGCCGCCCCCCAATCGCCTCCATGTCTATTCTCGTTCTCACTGAACTTCGGGCCCCCTCTCTCTGCAACTGCAAACTACAAAATCTACAAGAATCAGAAGTTCAAAATCCAAATATTTCAGTTTATCTATCTGTCTGCAAGAATCAAAAGTTGAAAACCTATTACCTATATCAAAACCCATATCGGCATATCATCTCAGATTGTTCAAAAAATCGAAACCTCCATCGCCCACTGTTCCAGTTCGGGTTCACCGTTCGCAAGCTTCAGCCGCTGGCCCGCTGTCTCTCAACTCTCTAGCTTGCCCCCATCTCTCTCTGCAACCGCTAACTTGTATGTATGGGTTTTGTTTTAATTTTTTTTTTTTCTAGATCAACTAATCAAGGTCTGTAATTGTTGTTTTGCAAACTAAAATCAAGTGTAATCTTGAGGCATTCAGTGGTTCGATTGAAGCCCTAACATACCCCAGTTTGATTGGTGGCCCTCACCTGGTTCGATTCCCCTATTTTACTTTTTGTTTCCATATACACTGTTTTTTTCCTTCTTTATGTTTGTGTATTTGTTAGAAGATTTAACTGGTTTTTTTTTTTTTTTTTTTAAAGAGGGCTCTCAGGAAACCTAGCGGCCAACTTCACCTCTCAACTCTGTCCTCTCGCCGGCAACAATCATGGTAGCATCTCTCTCTATCTCCACACACCCACACACACATATCTATCTCTGTTTTGTTGAACAATCTGCCCCCTCGTTTCTTTTGGGAAGGATTAGACTAAATTTGGGCATTTTCTCTTAGAATAAATTTGGGTGTTGTCTCTCTTTTTTTTTTTTATTTTTTTTTATTCATTCTTAGATCTGATATACTAGTCTTTGGCATGGGCAGGTGTATTCTTAAGGTGCCCTATTGTGGAGCTTGTGCATTAACTTTACATATACCCAATTGAAACAATTTAAGAGTTAAAAGAGACCTTAATGTAACTGTAATACTCAACATTTTATGTTTGAAGAGGATAAATTATAATCATGAGAGTGAAGTTGGAGATCAAATAGGAACAAGAGGAAGAAACAGGGTGATGGTAGGATGAAATTATAAGTTAACTCTCTCTCTCTTTGTCGCTCTCACTGTGTGTGTCACAAGACAGTTGCACTTATTTTCAGTTGGTGAATTGAAACTCCCATTTTGATTTAAAAAAAAAAAAAAATTGTGGGGTAGCTACACTCACTGACCATAAGGTGTCTTTGCCACTATCTGTATTTAAACTTTGTTTACTATTTTGCTCCATAATGTTCATCCTTTAGCTTGTGATCATAGGGAATAAACTAGGATGAATGTAAATTAACTTCATGATGCTCATCCTTTACTATACAATACATACATATATATGATTTTGATTATATTTTCTTTGAATTCCAATTATGATCCTTTTTTTTTATGTTTCATGTTCTGATATTGTTTAGATTTTTGTGATAACCTTCATCCGCAATCACTTTGATAATAGGACTTGTTTGAGCTTACAAGGGTCATAAATGACTTCTTCATCACCATAGACAAAGCTGCTGCTAGGTTCGGATTTTGTTAGTAAAAATCAGAATATGCTTAGTTTTTCAAAGCACTTAAGAGAATATCAGTTAAGCTATATGGTGCTAATTTTTTCAACCTAACTATATTGTTACTTCACTACGTTCAATATTTAAAAAAAAAAAAATGGATCTGTTGTGGTAGATTGATGAATAGATTGGTTGATCGTTTTCTTTGTCTTTGACTTGGTGATATATGCTGTTGATTCAGGTTGGAAACACAATCAATAAGTTGACTTTATTTTCAAGTTTCAACATAGTACAGTTGTAGCAGTACACTTCACTAATAAACTTGAATATGAATATAAGTAAGGTAGAAAGAGCACCTCAATTAGAAAATAAGTGCAATTAAACTCAAGGAAAATAGAAAATATGGCAATGACTCAATGAGGCTCATCTGATCATCTAAGTGAGAATGATTCCATTTGAATGCTCCATAAAAAATAATTCTAAGCATCGAGTTTAACTAGCGATGCGTCCTGCTATGCTTGTATCAAGGAGACTAATATATGGAAATATTGAGATTTTTATAATTGAGAAAAGTATAGAAATATTTTGTCCCACTATTTAATTTTTTTTATTGAAAGGAAATAAAATTTTTAGAAAGATTATATACTAGATGAAAGTGAAAAACATTTTGGAGCTTTAGCCAACCACCTACCTCTTAAGGTTTGAGCTGGCCCAGTTAAGTAACTTTCTTTTTCACTTAAAAAAAAAAATATTTTTTCCAACATTTTAGATAGGTGTTCGGGCTCTGGTGGACTTGGTTAGGCTCGGTAAATTTTCAAAAAGCTTGAACTTGACTCGAGCTTGGTTAATAAGGCTTTAGGCTTATAAATGAACCAAGCGGAGCTTTGGTTCCTTCATATTTTTTATGATCTTTTTTATATAATTTTTATTTTATTTTATGAATTTTAGTTATAAATATTTGTGAAGATAATAACTGAAATAGGATCTCCCTTTGCAGGATTTGAAAGACTAATTGGTAAATTTGGGTTGAACTTGAGTCTTGAACAAGCTTAAGATAAAGTAAATCAGGGTGCTAAGGAGAAGGTAAAGGATACGGAAGAAAATACGGAAAGGCCAAGGCAGATTGAATGCAAGGTTATTATTCTTACAATTATATATATGCATTTCTCTTTTAAAATTGTGAAGAATCATAAGATTTTCTTTTATGATTGGTTCTTGCTAACTTTGATGATTGTGTTTTTTGTGGCTAGCTGAGAATTAGTTTTTGCTGTTTCAGCAGAACACTTAATGGGAGGATTAAGAGGTTTGATTTTGAGAATCTAGAAATGTGCCTTGTAACCGGAGTTGCTTTATTTTTTTTTTTTTTGAGTATAACTGGAGGTATTTAATTCTTAATCAACTTTAACCATAAAGCACAAAGTAACTGGGTTTTCAGGTTACGCCTTTGTCATATACTTATGTACCCATACCTCATGAACTCTTATGATTATGCTGGGGCTGTTTTACATGCTTGCCTTTGATGGCTAATTAGTAAAGTTTTTAGCTGCATGCTGAAACTTAATAATGTTAAAGAATGGCTTTACCAATTATGGGCTCTGTAATCAAGTTTGCTGGGAGGAATGAATGGGTACACACCTATATTTTTATTTTTACTAAGTGGTTGCTCGAACTGAAATTCAGTAATGTATTACTCAATATAACAAGTACAGTAAGCATGTTTGGGTATCTAGGAGTTCCTTTAAACCCATGGCTCTTTTAGTAGTAGATTAATAGTTTTGTTTACTGCACAACTTTTTTCTATGACTATTTTTGCTTGTGGAAAATAGTTTCAACTCAGTTAATATATATTATTTGGTTTATAAAGTAATGGAATACATGGACGAAATGGAATTTGAAAATTGGTTTCATATAGCCAACTTTAATAGTTGAAAATAGAGTTGGTTTGTTGAGTTGAGATGTTATAAAATATTTAACTAGGAAAAAAAAATGTTATAAAATATTTAGTATTGATAAATTACTTGCTTTTTATTCCAATCCCAAGTATTATTCTAAATTTTATTAGGAGAAAACTTTGACAATCTTATGCTTTACTATTTGTTTGAGGACACATACCTACACCCAATACGTGCAGCTGAGTCCAGGTGACATAGCTTAAGTGTAGAGAAGAAGTTGGAAGCTTCAGCAAATATTGTGGGAGAGGGACATCTTGTTCCCTTATAATCAAATCCTAGTTAAATGCTCATATTGGAAGTATTAACTGCTAAGGCTAATTTCTAGCCAAGTAGCCAGGCATGAACCCAGAATACTGGAAATCTTCAATTGTTATTATTACCCCCATTGCCATCTTTTCTTTCAGCTTTCATTGGTCTTCTTTGTTGGTTTTATTAGGTATTATCTTTGAGAAGATTTTTGTCCTTTACTATTATTCCTTCTTCACTTTTTCTTGACAAGTGAAATTTCTAATAAGAATTTGGCTGACAATTATTTCAAATGCACTCTAGAACATACAAGGGGAGAAAAATTATACCAAAATGCAAGGATGCATACAAAAATACAGTAGGATAGAAGTGGGTTATGCGTACTCTCGACCTTGATTGAGCCTGGGAATAACTAGAGCAATCAGTTCACTTCATTTTCAGTGTCTTTTTGAATGCCTTGTTAATCTTTATGTCTATACAAAGGAGCTAGTATTTTTAGTTGAAAGGCAAACTCATACCTCTAAATTTTACTGACTAGCTCCAAGACTCAAATGACAACTGAAAGATGCGGGTATGTGGAGGCCTTAGGATATCACTAGGATGCATGAATTGTTTTCAGACAGAGGAATTTACAATCGTCATGCCCCTCATGCTTTCGCACTGAAAAGTTTTTTTTTTTTGGGTATTAATTTTGTGAGCAAACCCCTCTCCTTAACTGATGATTCGTGGGCAAAACATAATAAAGCTTGGATCATTTAATTTGGGATCATGAACTTAACTCAATAAAGCCTTAGCTCCCAATTACTGGGGTACCATTTAATTTGGAATTGTGTACTTTTGGAGGGAGGTGTGTGAGTATCAATTAGGAAAAAAAAAATAGAATTGTGTACTTAATTCAAGAAGCCTCGGCCAATTGATTGTGTTAAGCTGCATAAATCATTTTAAACCCAATCTAGAGTGATATCCTACATTTTTATGGAACCAAATATATGGGCAAATGTTGATAGAATGTTTCAATAAGGTTTTTCACGTTTTCTCAATTATTTTTCTTTTTTATGTTTGAATATGCAATGTAAAAGATCCATAGGCATTAGTTCATCCCTCAGACTAGTTCATCTATGTTACGGTAGTTTTTAGCAAAGGGCTAAGGAACCTTGGACTTGGGGCAAAATTTAGTATTTGTAATCATTCCAAACATGTTGGCTTTTGTATTAATGTGAATTGTTTAAGATATTTTTTTGTGCTTCTTTAATAATTATTTGTTATCTTGTGGTTTGTTATTTGGTTTGTATTTTTGCATTCTTAGTGTGTAAAAAAGGCCTTAAAAATATGAGAAGACCTTGTAGAAACTTAAATTTGTTGTAGTGGTTTGAATTAATCATAATTTTTCTATTTTTTTGACAGATTGCATGTGGCTGGGATTATCTTTTTGACTTTTTGTTGCAGGCCCATTAACTATATTTTTTGTTTCATATTGGCTCAGGATAAATTAACTTTTGTACTTTTGGTTCTTACATGGGATTGGATTTATGGATCTCCCATCTCCCCATTGTTGGCAGATGACATGTAGATGGTATTAGTTTTTGTTATAGTCCCATTGATTATGTTTTTTTTGTTTCATATGGGCTTAGGAAAAATTCACTTTTGGATCTCCTAATATTGTTGGATATAGGTTTAATCATTCTCTATGTATATGAATCTTGTCTTGATGTCATATTTGGATTATGTATGGATGATTGGATATATGAAATAGTATTTTATTTTTTCATTTGTAAAATATTAGATTATATATTTTGTAATTGATAATTTGTTTAATTGATATGTTTGGTATTAGTGAGAAAAAAAGACGTCTTATAAATTAGTTTATTGAGTGGAAGAAAAACATTATTGAGAACAAAAAAAATAAAAACCAAAATATGATTTTTAATGCATTTATTCACAAATTTAAAAAAATTGAGAATTAAAAATATTTGTTATTAAATATCAACACTTGTGAAAAAGGTAGTTTTGTTGCAAATTCCACTACATGAGGTGATAAATATATTTTTGTTGCAATTGTTTTATCTTTTAATGGCGAATTCAATTTTGTTGCAAATAGATATATTTTTAGAAACAATCTAGTTTTGTTGCAAATAAATATATTTTTTAGAAACAATCTAGTTTTGTTGCAAATAGATTCATTTTTAGAAACAATCTAGTTTTGTTGCAAATTATTGTATATTTAGCAATAAAATTTCTTGGATTGGAATTGTATTAAGTAACAAATTTGTGAAGAAATAAAGACAAATTGTTTGTTGTCAATTGTCATCTCTTTAAGGATAAGTAAATTTCTTGTTGCAAAAAGATTAACCTTTTAGCAACAAAAGTCCTTTAGTAACAAAAGTCCTTGGAATGGAGTTGTATTAAGCAACAAATTTTTGGAGAAATGGAGACAAATTATTTGTTGCTAATCATTGTATCTTTCCTGACAAGTAAATTTCTTGTTGCAAAAAATTGAACTTTTTGCGACAAAAGTTTTTGTTGCGTAAAATCTTTTGTGACGGCCTTATAGGGACAATCTCGCCACAAAATTTTTTTGCAACAAATTGTATGTATTTAGCAACAAAAAGTTTTGCCTCTAATATCAATATTTGTTGCAGTGCATTCTGCCACCCCATTCTGTTGCGGGGTTCCTTGTATGGTCCTCTCTAATCTGATCCTATTATCAAAATAGAACTTCTTAAACCCGGTGTCATTATACTCACCACCATTGTCTGATTTCAACCTCTTGATATTCAAACTTGTCTCATTCTCCACTATGACCTTCCACTTCTTGAACACATCAAATACTTTAGATTTATGCTTCAAAAAATAAACACATACCTTCCTCGTGTGGTCATCAATGAAAGTCACAAAGTAGGATTTTTCGCCAATAGATGAGATTGTGGCTGGCCCCAGACATTTGTGTGAACAAGTTCAAGTTTCTCCTTTCTGAGATCTCTGTCACTCTTCTTGAAATTGACTCTTTTTTGCTTGCCCATTACAAAACTCTCACAGAAGTTAATATCAATTACTCGTATACCTGGTAGTTTCCCCTTTGAGTGCATAATCTTGAGCCCCCTTTCACTTAATGACATAGTCTCTATTGCAAAAGGTTGTGAACTTTTTTTTTTTTTTTTTTTTTTTTTTTTTTTTTTTTTCTGTAATTGCTATAGACCCACAAACAGTGGTAGTTGTGTAGAGAGTTCCTGCGTGTAATGGTCATAGCGTCTTTGGAAACTTTCCATGAGTCTTGAAGGTTGTAACAAAACGTTCCTTTGACAATTGTCCCACCGAATCAGATTCTTCCTCAAGTCAGGGATGTGTCTCACATCTTTCAACTTCCTAGTTAACTCATTTAACTTGATTTTCATTTCACCTTTGCCAACGGCATTGCAAGGCTAATCATCACCAAGATATACCTGTTGGAATTATATATATATATATTTAAATTATAAAATTATTTTATGGTCCTATGTACTACGTTTTCTAAATTATGATTGCAATGTAATTATTGATACTTGATGGATTGGGTTGTACTTTCCAATTTGGTAGTCTAATTGGGAGTATGGTTTTATACCGTTGGATTGTGGTTTTCTAACTTATTTGGTGTGATTTAATTCTAACCATTGATATCTAAGTTTCCATGATAGGAAGGGAGACTTAGATATGCTTGTTTGTAGAAAAGTCGTCCCCCCCTGTTGTTATATATAGGGGTTTTAAAACCCTTATTCAGTCCTATCGTATCGACAACTTTCAGAAGGGGGTAATATGCTTTATTTTTCAGATCTATCAAAGGGCGATAAAGAATTCTCAAAAAGGTATCTCAAGTTTAATTTTCTAATCAGGTATGAGATCAAACCCTCTCTTTAATTGATGATCAATTTTGATTTCTACTTGTTGTTTGTTAATTAAACCTAACAATACCTTGCCATGGTTATCCGGTTCATAGCTATTAAATAGCTCTTTGCTTGAGGTGCCGTAAAACGATACGTCGGAATCTAAAGCCCCCGACTCCTCCCTGCTCTCCAAAAAGCATATTAATGCATCATCTGATTCTTCTAATACAACGTTTGCTTCAGTTTTATTTCGGTTCCCTTCTTTAGAAGTCTGTAATCAACAAGGTAATGTCCATTCTTTCCACAATTCTAATACTCAACGTCACTAAGATTTGTGAAATTTTTAGAATTTTGAGACTGTGTCCTTCCATTCCTTGACTTGGATTTGCCTCTGTTTCTATTACCGTTGTCCTTCTTCTTGTTTGAACCCTTGCCCCTGCTTTCAACATTCAATGCCGAACTACTAGTGAAAACCCCTTTCTGTTTGCCTTCTGATTTCTTCAGTTAGAATCATGCTCACAGCTTCATTAAACTTTAACTTGATCTTCCGAGTTACTGATTGCTGTAACTGTGCTATTCCAACTCTCAGGTAACTGCCCTAGAATTAGCAGTGCTCGGACCTTGTCTTTGAAATTGATATCAACAGATCATAATTGCCCAACTAGCTCGTTAAATGCATTTAGATGTTCGTTGAACTTACCACCTTCAACCATCTTTATGTTGAATAACTTCTTGATCAAGTACACCTTGTTCGCTGTAGAAGGTTGTTCATACATATTAGAAAGGGCTGCCATAAGAGACTTCGTCATCTTCTCTTCTTCATGTTGAAGGCGACTGATTTTGACAACGTCAATCTAACGGTGCCAAGAGCCTTCCTATCAATTAATTCCCATTCTGCATCATTTGTACCCTTTGGCTTCTCTCCCAAATGGTGGTACAGATTTTTCTAAAACAAGAGGTCTTCTATTTGCATCTTCCGGAAACTGAAGTTTGTGTCATCGAATTTCTCGATCATAAATATGAATGTCTTATCTTTTGATGCCAATACTTCCACTCGAACAGACAGATCTGATCAAAAGATTTTTAGAATTTCGTCAAACACATTCCGTGCCTTAGGTGCTCAACCAAAGGCTCTGATACCAGTTGTTGGAGTTGCTCTGCACAATCAACTAGATTTCATACTAGTTGTTGTGGCAAAAACGCAAAATAAATAATATTGTTCAAGAATAATCACAAGCAATCATAAAGAAAAAAAAATCACACACAAGAATACAAGATATATATTGTTTACCTAAATCTTAGGGCTACGTCCATGGAGTACATTGAACAAATTCACAATGAAAAAGATAAAGAATTACAATGGAGAATTTTCTTTTAATCTCTCTTTGTTACTCTTTCTTGTATTGGAATAAATTAATCAATCACACAACACGTATGATGATTTACTCTTCTTTTCGCCACATTATTTTTACCACACCCTAAAATCTTATTAGAGTTGATATATATAGCCCCCAATAATTTATCCTACAAGAAATTGCTTTTTATAGAATCCAAAATCAATAAGGAAGTTAAAACAAATTAGGAAACTGAATTTTCCTTAAATTCAGGAGTCTTGAACCGGTACAAGAAGTGACTACCTGTTCAGGATGACCAAAGAAGATTCCTTCGTGAATTGGCTACCGGTTCAAGAGTTGGCTACCAGTTCCCAAAGGACAGAGGCTAATCTTCAAACGTTGAACTTGTTTCTTGATTGGCTATCACTCGTTGAACTGGTAGAAAACTTCTGAACCAATTCAAGCATGTTAGTAACCAAAACATATAGATAATTAGCTTCCCAAATCCTTCACGTAATCAACACGTGATCAGACTCCATAAAAAAACACAACACCACCTTCAAGAGCTCTTGGACTAGGACAATTCCATCACCAATCCTTTTATGCTTGATGGAAGTAGTTTGACATTTATCAATGATGGTGGGTAGAATAGGCTACAGTCAAGGCAGGCAAATTAGATATGACTTTATAGATGGTGTTATTACAACAAGTGATAGGTTTAAAGTCATTTCATGCAAATTGGGTTATGGACTTTTAGGAGTAAGGCAAGATATGTTGAGTTAATTTCTTTTAAGCAATTGGCCATTGCTAAAGAACTCTTGGACTGCCAAAGCTACATCATTGCTTATAATAGGCTAGGCTTTCTTTAAAAAAGGAAAAACATTATATCCATCAGGCCCTCGGGATTTAGAGTTGTTTAGGGAGGGAGAGAGAGAGAGAGAAAGTCATAATCTCATTAAGGGAAGGAATGGCAGCTAGGGACTCAAGGAAATGTCTTGGAACAGTTTTCTGAAACTTTGTCCTAAGCATTGCAGAGCCTGGATAATCATGATGATTACTTCCAAAGATGCTCCATCTGGAAGTGATTAATAGCTTCAACTATGATGATAGCTAAGGATTCTAGTTTCTGTTAGGTAATATAGAACAATTACGATCGAAAATATTAAATATAAGAGTAATTGTGTAATGTAAAAAGTAATAATGATTGACTTGTAAAGTCAGTGTTATAGATTGTCATTTCCTTTCAAATGAGAGTGCAAATATAAAAAAATGAAATGAAAAAGTTTTATATCTTTTAATTATTTCAATTGTGAAAAAGTTAAGATTGTTCATCTCTTTTTCACAATTGTGAAAAAATTGTGAAAAAGTTTTAATTATATCTTTGCCTAGTGGTTATGTGCCTGAGAGAGTAATTTTTATGTTTCATAAAGCTAATGTGGTACAAGATATTTCTATCATAAAATCATCAATTTGGTAACTCGAAGTCACAGTTGGCGTTACAAACTTGAATTCAACTTGAGTTAAAAAAAAAAAAATTGAAGAATGGATTTGAGTTTGGATTGATTATTTTAGTTAGATTAGGATTAAAATTTTCGTATGTAGGGTAAACCCAGCCTCCAACCCATCCAACTCACCATAATTGCACCTTAGATGTGAGTGTGGGCCAGAACAAATAAATCCTTATTAAACTATACTATGTGAGTGTCACAATAAGGTTGCTATTAGTCATCAACCTTAAGTGTGGGCGAAGCAGTGACTGTTATTGCTATTAATCATCAACCCTAAGTCAAAATCAAAATTTGTACCGCGCAACACTCTTTTTTCAACCAATTCGTCAATCATCTTAGTTATTAAATTTCAAAATGAACTCTTAACACGAATAAAAAAAATTCAAATATGACTAGTATGTCAGTTGTACATTGTGAAAGTTGCCGCTGTATGCTAGTGTATTATCACACGGAATCTCTAGTCCAATTTTTTGTTTTTTTTTCTCTGATAATTTAAGTGTTCAGAATGTTGTCCCGATTAATGTATGGAACTCGTTTGAGGTACATCTCTCTATTTTAAAACAAAACTTGAAAGTTAAGTCTTATTAGAGCTAGGCATATTGAAAATAAAATTGTGTTTGCTTCTAACTTTAAAAAGATAAAAAAAACCGTTTGGATAAAATAGTTTCTGCAGTGAATCCATGTGAAACAATCAATCATGTAGTACTCCAAGTGCCTTTACAAATTATGTGCACACATTTGGGTATTGCATGTCTCATCTCTTTTGCCAAAAAGATTATGTGGTCTCTAGTTATATTCTTCATGATGTCTTTAGAATCTTCAATGGTGATCGATCCACTGCCTCATATCTAAAGATAACTCGTAACCAATTAAAAATGGTTTTAGGGAAGACAAGTCTCTATTTTTGTTTCATATGCACAGGAAGAGAAATATGTGGATGATACTGGTGAGTCATGAGTGTGTGCCTTAAATTTCTCACAAGTTCATTTTCATATTATAGTGATATATGTTGACTAATATACTAGTGAAAGAGAAACAGAGTTGCATTCTTCTAGTGGTCCTGACAAATAGTTAGGTCAATGTTTTTGGAGTATTATTGATGACTACCTCATCTCAATCATAATTTAGTTGGTAGAGTGCAGTCCATCTTTTTGAGAGAGTGTGTCCTGTTCGAATCCACTTCTCTTAGTTTGTCATATAAAATAAAAAATAAAAAAAATCCTGCAACGGGGAATATATTAGGATTCAAAACTGAAATACAGAGCAAAATAAAATATTAAAAATCATAAGAAGCAATTGAAAACGAAAATAAAGAAAGAATTACTTCCATTGCTGCTTCAATATTGGCTAAAAAACTGTATTTCCTTTTAAGTTTGATTTGAAATGTTGAAATTAACATGTATTGATAAGTACTTATGCCACTAGGTGCATATGACACGACTTTGCAAATGTGACTAAGAAATCAATACAAGAAACTAAAACAAGCTAGAAATCAAAATGAAATGAAGAAAATAACTTCCAAAAAAAACTATTTAATAGAACAAACACCTTTCATAAACTAATTAAAGATATATATGCTCCTAGCCTCCTACTAACAAACTTCTTCTCCAACCTCATCCACAAAAGCCTGAAGATTAGTAGCTGAAGATCCACCTTCCTTCACAGCCTCCCTTGCCAATTCCTTCCATTTCTTAGCATTCCCTCTCAGTTCATCCCCTCTCTCTCCACCTTCCATCACCATATCCAAACACCTCTTGATCACATCACCCTCAACTACCCCTTCCTCATTTGCCCTAACCCTCACCCCCGTCCTCCACACGTCCTCTAGTAGCTTTGCATTTGTCCCTTGATCCGTCCAATGTGGAAATGCCACCACCGGAACCCCACAAACCAAGCTTTCCAATGTAGAGTTCCACCCACAATGTGTCACAAAACATCCGAATGATGTGTGTGATAGAACCTCCACTTGAGCACACCATGGCACTATCATCCCTTGTTGCTCCAATTCATCCATGCAACTTAGCCTATCTTCTTCTTTCTCCTCTTCCCCATTTTCTTTCGCTCTTATCACCCACAGAAATGGCCTGCCACTCTCCAACAAAGCTTTTGCCATCTCCTCTTTTTGTTGCTTCGAAAACTCCAAGAGACTTCCAAATGATATGTAAACGACGGATGATTTTGGTTTGGAGTTCAACCATTCGATGTAGTCCTTTGTTTTCTGAAACAAGTCTCCTCCAAATGAAGTATCCGATGGATCCTTTCCACCCAAGAAAGCTGACGGAATCAATGGTCCGACCGCGATCAACTTGAGCTTGTCAATGGCTCTTAGAGCTTCGGGTTCTAATGCATCGAATGTGTTCACGAGTACTTTAGGGTTGATCTCTTCATCAAGTGTATCAAGCTGTTCTTTGAAGGATGGGAGTGCAAAACTGTAGGTGGCTGAGCTTGAAGGTAGGAGAAAGGAGGGAAGGTCATCACTTGTGAGTGATGGCAGTCCCGGTAATTTAATAGACCATGAGGGGTCATTACAGTTGTCCTTTATGGCATCCGCATACCCATTAAAGTAATAGTAGTAGATGTCCAAAACAGTGGCAGGCTGAATCCAAAGAAGGGCTGATGGGATGTGCATGTCACGCGCCACCCTGGCGGCCCAAGGGAGGAGGAGGGAGTAGACTAAGGAAGTAATCGGGCGGCCTTCGTCAATGCTAGCCGCGATGATCTCCTTTAGGGTTTGCGAGCCGCGGCTCCTCATCTCCGACACGAGGTGTCTGTGATCATCACCAACTTTGAAGCCGTCGTCAAAGCCATCCGAGAAGGCGGCGAAGCTTAGACCTTGAGGGATGGGGTCGCCGGCCTTGGTTATGCGACGGTGGGCGAACACGCTCGTGGCAAAGGTGACCTCCACCCCTATGCGGATGAGACGCTTCGCAAATTGGAGGGACGGATTTATATGACCTTGTGCCGGAAAAGTCACTAGGAGGATACGACGGTGCACCATGTTATCTACGTTGAATAGGTTTGATATAATGAAATGTGAAGTGAGATTGAAGAGTTCTCTTACTTACTAATGGCTTGAATATTTGTGTGTTTGTAGCAGAAAGCTAGATATGAGATATGTGGATTGACATGCAAAGAATTTAGGGTCTTATATAGGACTAGATCTTGAAAGGCATGACGTTGGTGGTGACCAAATTTATGTTGTTGTCTTTGATGCTGTGCGCAGAAGCTTGTGATTGTGTGCTATAGAATGAAGTGATTAGATATGTGTTTTTTGGAACTATGTATGACGTATGCAGTGACGAATTAACTTTATATAATTAAATTTGTTATATTCCCTGTAATATGAAATATGTATTTATTACCTACACTATTACTCAATATATATATATATATTAATTAATTAAACTTTTTGTGTGCTCTAATTATATGGCATTGCTATACTATATATATATATATATATTAATTAATTAAGCTTTTTGTGTGCTCTATATATATGTTTGAAAATATACTACTAACCGAAGAATTTTACAAATAAATTACACATTTATTAGTGAAAAAAATTAGTTTATTTACATATATCATTAATGTAATAAATAATAATAAATATATTTACATATAAATTTAAATAAATATAAAATATATATGTCATTAACAAATTTATGTTGTTGTCTTTGATGCTGTGCCCAAAAGCCTGTGATTGTGTACTGTAGAATGAAGTGATGAGATATGTTTTTTTTTTTTTTTTTTTTTTTTCTTTAACTATGCTCGACGTATGCATTGTCGAATTCACTTTATACAATTAAATTTGTTAGAGTCCTAGTAATATGAAATATCTATGTTATCATATATATGCATATATTACCTGCACTATTATTCAATATATACATTAATTAATTAAACTGTATGTGTGCCCTAGCTATATGGCATTGTTATACTATCTCATATATATATATATATATATATATATATATATATATATATATGTTTGAAAATATACTACTAAAAAACTTCTCAATTAAAAAATATTACAAATAAATCGGGCATCTATTAATGAAAAAAGTTAGTTTATTTATTACATATATCATTAATGCAATAACTAATAATGAATATATTTGCATATGAATTTAAATAAATAAATATAAAATATATATGTCATGAACAAATTTATGTTGTTGTTTGTGCGCAAAAGCTTGTGATTGTGTACTATAGAATGAAGTGATGAGATGTATATATATATATATATATATATATATATATATATATATTTTAAAGTATGTATGATATATGTAGTAACGAATTCACTTTATATAACTAAATTTGTTAGAGTCCCAGTCTATATATGCATTTATTATTTACACTATTATTCAATATATACATTAATTAATTAAACTCGATCTATATGTGCATTAATTGTATGACATTGCTATCTTATCATATATATATATATATATATATATATATATATATATATATATGATAGAATAGCAATCTCATACGCATATAATTAATATATATATGTTGTGCACTATAGAATGGAGTGATGAGATATGTGTTTTTGTTTTTTTGCGGAATTATGTATGACGTCTGTAATGACGAATTTAGAAGAGGTTGGGAAGTTTGTTCAATTTATAATAAATTCGACGGAACATGGACTGGTAGCTAGATAACATTTGTGTGACAAATCTGGCAGTTATATGCTATTATTATATCTAACTTTATCGGAAGCAAAGACTACATTGACTTGTTCTTGCATGCATGATTGCTTTTGTACATCTGGCAATTTTTCGTTATATCTTATCCACCAGAGTACTCTGCCCCACACGCACATGCATACATCGTACATACACAGACTTAGCTCATGTCATCTTCCGATTACTAAATTAAGCGAGCTTGGCAGGACCAAGTAAGAATTTTGAATTGTTTGTTAACAATGAGAAAGAAAAAAAAAAAACATAAAACTTTCAACGACGGAGAAATTCATTTTTTGTAAGCCTCTCCGCGGACCATTGGGCGGAATCTTATTTCTGAAATAGTTACGGAATTATGATATGGTTGGGCTACGTCAGACTCTTTAAAAGGTAAAATCAAGATAATAAAAGAAAAAAAAAAAAAAAAAAAGCTGCTTAATGATCAAGGATATAAAAAGGCAATGGTGTGAATTTAACACGGATCTACATATATATACATACAAAATTTATATATATATTATTATAAAAGTGTAGAGAATTTCTTAACAATTTTGATTTATTTTTTTAGTGTATATACATTTAAACCACTTCACTTTAATGAGATAAAAAATATTCACAACACATAATGATTCATACATAATTTATTATTATAATTTATCTATATCTATATCTATATATTATTCTAAAAGTGTAAGAAATTTCTTAATATTTTTAGACTTTAAAAATATATAAAATAATTTTTATTAAATATTTTAGATTAAATCTTTTAATCATTCAACAGTTATGTCATTTGAGTTGCCCCATCCAGCATTAATACTACTTATATAAAAGTGTATGCATTTTTTTCTACAATTATTTGGATACATTTTCATTAATTATAAAATATTTTATATTTCATTAATTATTATATATTTTATATGAATTAAAACAAAAAGTAATACCTTTAAAAACTAAATTACCTTTATTAATTTTTTTCATAAATCACAAGTCTATTTTATATTTATTAAAATCAAGAATTAATACATTTTAAAGTTAAACTACCTTTATTAAATTTCTTCTTTATATATATATATATATATATATATATATATATTATCTTAATTTTATTCTAAAAGTGTAAGCCATTTTGTGAATTTCTTAACATTTTTAGAATTTAAAAAATACAAAATAATTTTTATTACATACTTTACATTAAATCTTTTAATCATTCAACAGTTATGTCATTTGAGTTGCCCTATCTAGCATTAATACTACTTATATAGAAGTGTAAACATTTTTTTCTACAATTATTTAGATACATTTTCATTAATTAAGAAATATTTTATATTTCATTAATTTTAAAATATTTTATATGAATTAAAACAAAAAAGTAATACCTTTAAAAACAAAATTACCTTTATTAATCTTTTTCACAAGTCTATTTTATATTTATTAAAATCAAGAATTCATACATTTTAAAGTTAAATTACCTTTATTAAATTTCTATTTACTATATATCTTATCTTAATTTTATTCTAATAGTGTAAGCCATTTTGTGAATTCTTTAACATTTTTACATTTTTTTTATATCAAAAAAATCTTTCATTTATTTCAAGAGTTGCTTGACTTTCTATCTCTCTATTTAATTTTTATAAATTGCCTTAAACTTAAACACGAATATCATTCTCTCTCTCTATATATAATATGATGTTTCTGATTTTTCAGCATTTTCATTTTTTCCAATAATTCGTGGAGATAAGGGTATTTCTGTCTTTTCGTATGTTATGTTCGGGATTGTGGTTCGGTCTAGTTGCATTTTTGTGCATCTTAATTATGTGAATTATGTAGCATTTTGATGTGTAAGAATTGAAGTAAAAGAAAAAGGGAAAAAAAAAAAAGAAAATCTGGTGGGGCCCACCACTCACACTTAAAATGGTCTTGAGACCACACTTCTTGCTCCACACATTCTCTCTCTCCCGTAGCTTCTCCCCCTCTCTCATTTTCCTTTTCTTTTTCTTTCCACTTGAAAGGCAATCTTTGAGCTTTGATTATTCTCTCAATTATTGGCGGATTAAGGTGCCATTTGAGGCAAAACGAAGCCCACTACGAGCTCTACGCACTCATACCAACAATTTCAGTTTTGAGCCTTCCTTTGGAGTTCAAAATTGAGACCCATCTTTAGGGTTTTGGTGCAAACTTGAGGTAGGGACCCTTAATTCATGATGTTCTTGCTCTTTTGTGAATTTTATCTCCTTTGTGTGATAAACATGCTTAATTTGAGAGTTAATTGTTTCAATGTTGTGTAATAGATGTCTAGAGAAATTCATGGTTTTGATTATGATTTGTTCTATGTGAAAAGCATGTTGTGGTGATAGTTTTGTTGTGTTTAATGTGTCGATGACTCAATTGATGATGTTGAATGTGATATATGCTTAGTTGTGAAGTAATTATGAAATGTAAAACTTTTACATGCCATAATATTGTAAGCTTGAGACACATATACATGTATATGCCATTGGGTTGCATGAAATGGGAGAAATCAGTTTTTGAAATGAAAACGGTAATTTTGGGAGAAGAGTTTTTGTGAAATGGTTTTGATAAACCCGGTCGTTGCGGGGTTACCAACGGGCTGGAGGTTAATATAGCCTAGAGGGGACTAGGGAGTCGCCCTAGCGTGGTTGAGCTAGCTGGGCCCCATAATGACGCTGCGGGGTTACCAAGGGTCAGGGACACTAGCTAATCCTCCTCTCGTGTCGCGGCGGGGTTACCAAAGGGCGGGCTGTATTAACAGTTGGAAAGTATGGTTTTGAGAAATGAAAATGGGGAGTGACATATCATGCATTGCATTGCATTGTTTACACTTGGAATTGACATTGAAGTTGTTTTAACCTTACATTGCATGATCCCCATTTCCCATTGGCCTATTTTTTGATTGGATTTACAAGGACACAAGATGTGTGTCTTAAGTATCACCTACTGAGCATATAGCTCACCCTACTATATATTATTTTTTTTCAGGTCTTGGAAAAGAATCGGCGGATGCCAATCCACCCCAAAATTGAAAGTTGTTAGAAGATGATTTTTGCTATCTTGTATTTTGCTTTTTCATGTGTAATTATAATTTTGGGAATGTAATTAAGTTTGTGAATAATCCTTGAGAAAATGTAATTAAGTATTACTCACTTAAAAATCAGTTTAGTGTATTTTAGTAACGTGTTGTAAATTACGTTACCAACGTGGTGATTGTTATTGCAATTTATTGTTGAAATGTATTAATTTTGCACGTAAGTGTTGTGACGTGGGTGGTTGAATGATCAAAAGTTGGTGTACAAGGATTATACAGGATCGTGGAAAGTGGGAGTGAAGATTTTCAAGAACCGGTCGATGTATAACCCAAACCGGTCGACCGGTATCTTCACAATATATGTTTGAGTTGTTGACGTCCCAAACCAGTCGACGTATGGACCGGTATCCTGAACCAGTTGACCGGTATCCTAAACCAGTCGACCGGTATCATGGCAGTGGGTTTTCCCACTGTTCATAACCCAAACCAGTCAGACGTGTAAGGTGTATACATGGACCTGTTCATAACCCAAACCAGTCAGACGTGTAAGGTGTATACATCGACCGGTTCTGCCTTTTCATGTAATTACCAATTTAAGTTCTTAAAATTATACTTTGGCATCATTTGGAGTTGAAATTAATTATTTTTATGACCCAATTAAATGCCATAATTATATTTTTGCCCCAAAAGGACTATTTTGCCCCGAACCTTATTTTATTTACTATGTGATTCAAGTTAAGGACTATTATACCCTTGAGTCTCAATTTATGGATTCATGGCAAATTACCAATTTGCCCTTTTTAGACCTTTTTATTTAATTTTGACGTGAAATGACCGTTTTACCCTTGGATGTTTTTGGGTCGGGTTAGGACCCGTTTAATGATCCAGATCCATGAGGATTTAGGTCGTTACAGAATGGTATTAGAGCAAGGCTTCGAAAACCTTTGGGGCGACGGGTAGAGGCCTACATAAAGTTGCGTGGTGTATTGTTTACATTGTTTATGTGATTCCTTGCTACGTGTTTATTTATTTGAACAAGTATGTTTAATTGTCTATGTGCTTATGTGCCTAAATGTTACGTTAAAGTGTTTCTTGTATAGTTGTGCATGCTAAGTGTTGGTATGTCATCATTTTATGTTGAGTTGTCCACGGTGGACTTTAGCGTCATGTTTTTGAACCGTTCTCTCGTTTTATCGCACGATGTAACGACGTGAAAAGTTAAGGGAAGTTGGCCCTAGGCCAACAAGGGGTGACGTTGGTGAAAGCTCTAGCTCCAATCTAGCGGAGCTAAATGATGAGGACATGCTTCTTAGGGACTTGATTCCCTCAAGAGTTGTTTCCCCGAGGAGGAAAAATGTTAAAGCACCCGTAGAAGTGGGTGAAGGTTTTGTGGCACTGGAGTTTAATCGTTTGTTGTAAAGTGCCGTGAGGGCAACGATTGCTGCTTAGTCGCAATCGGCACCACAACCTATAGTTCAAGTTGAGGAGACGCCAGCTCAGAAGCGTCTTAAGATCATTAAAGGTTTTTCTCAGTTGATGCCAGTTATATTCGAGGGCGGTGCGGATCCAATGGTAGCAGATGACTACCTGGATCAGGTTGAGACTCAGTTGACCTTAATAGATGTGATGGAGGATCATTTTAAGATCATCCTAGCTACTTACAAGTTTGCTAAAGATGCCAAGGTTTGGTGGAAGTTAGTCACCAACCAATATAAGGTGGAGGAGATGAGTTGGGACAGGTTCAAGGAACTGTTCTATGAGAAGTATTTTACGCTTTCCAAAAGATGGGAGTTACAAGACCAGTTTCATAACCTTATTCAAGGGAGCATGTCAGTGGCAGAATATGAGAACAAGTTTACATCGCTCTCCCGTTTTGCTCTAGAAATGGTGAGAGATGAAGCTTACAAGACTCAGAAGTTTGTTTCTGGTCTTAATGATCGGATGAGGCCATTGATCACAGCACAATTCATTAAGGTTTACTCGGAAGCAGTAGAAAGGGCATTAATGTTGGAGGCCGATAATAAAGAGAAGGATGTAAGAAGAGAGCAGTTGGAACAAAAGAGAGGTGTAGGGCCATCATCGGAGGGATCTCCTTGGAAAAGGAGCAAGAGTGGTTCGTTTCAGTTTCAGGGGCAACAGTCTGCACGATCTGCTCCTACCACTCCTATGCCAGCTACATCTGACAGGAGTGGAGTTGTTCGTTATCAATGTTAGCAACCTGGGCACTACAAGTCTAGTTGTCCCATGAGATCGTCTTCAGTTTCTTCAGTTCTAAGGACTTGTTATGGGTGTGGCCAGCAGGGTCACTTGATTCGAGACTGTCCTAGTCAGGGAGCAGGTACTGGTAGTGGCAGAGGGTCACGACAGAGGCCGTCACAGTCGGCTACAGTTCAGTCAGGTTTCAGACCACCGCCACCACCTCAGCCTACCATGTCTTCTCAAGGTTCTCATCCAGCTAGGAAGGAGACTCCTACTATGTCGGCACAGCAGTCTGGTGTTCAGATTGGTGGTTCTTAAGCACAAGCACTGCAGGGATGTGTCTTTGCACTTGCACTGACTGATCCATTTCCTGGATCGTCAGTAATCCGAGGTATATTTCCAGTGTTTGGTTTTTGGGCCCGTATTTTGTTTGACTCTGGTGCATCTCACTCTTTCATTTTATCATCATTTGCACTTATATCGGGGTTAAAGGTCAGTTTCTTGGATCGGGCGTTATGTGTTGATACGCCAGTTGGAGTTTCAGTGTCTTTGAGTCGAGTTGTTGCCGGATTGTCCCATTGTGATAGCTGCGCAGACTTTTGTGTTTGACCTTATCCTCCTGGAGATGACTAGCTTTGATGTCATTCTCGGGATGGATTGGTTGGCTTTCTTTCATGCCACAATTGATTGTTTCAGAGGAAGAGTCACGGTTTGCACTTCTGAGGGAGATTGTTTCTTTTTCATGGGAGATCGGAGTGATTCCCAGCCTTCATCATTGTATGGAATTCGTGGACGGAGTCGTGGTGATTACTTCTTGGCTAGTCTTCTAGCCGAAGAGGAGGATGTTGTGGGAGAAAGTTATCCGGCGGTTGTTTGTGATTTTCTAGACGTGTTTCCAGAGGATCTGACGGAGTTGCCTCCACACCGAGAAGTGGAGTTTACCATTGATTTGATGTCTGGTACCGCGCCGATTTCTATGGCACCATATCGCATGGCACCAGTTGAATTGGAAGAGTTGAAAAAGCAGCTTGATGATTTGAGGATGAAGGGTTTTATCCGACCGAGTGTGTCACCATGGGGCGCACCGGTCTTGTTTGCTAAAGAGAAAGATGGTTCTTTGAGGTTGTGTATCGATTATCGGAAATTGAATCATGCCACCATCAAGAACAAGTATCCTTTGCCAAGGATAGATGATTTGTTTGATCAGTTGAAGGGAGCCAGTTGTTTCTCGAAGATTGATTTAAGATCTAGCTACTATCAGTTGAGGGTTAGGGATGAAGATATCCCAAAGACCGCGTTCCGTACACGGTATAGACACTATGAGTTCCTTGTTATGCCATTTGGTTTGACTAACGCGCCAGCGGCATTCATGGACTTAATGAACCGCGTCTTTCACGATTACTTGGACCAGTTTGTGGTAATCTTCGTGGATGACATTCTTGTGTATTCACGGACTCGGGAAGAGTACGAGGTCCATTTGAGTATTATTTTGCAGATTTTGCGGGAGCACCGATTGTATGCCAAATATGAGAAGTGTGAGTTTTGGTTACAAGAGGTGAAGTTCTTTGGGCACGTTGTTTCAGAAGGCGGAGTGTCCGTTGATCCATCGAAGATTGAAGCAGTTTTGACTTGGGAGCAACCCAAGAATGTGTTTGAGATCCGCAGTTTTCTTGGTTTAGCGGGTTACTGCCGGAGATTTGTGAAAGATTTCTCCCGTTTAGCAGCGTTGATGACCCGTTTGACCCGGAAAGTAATTAATTTCCATTAATAATTCCTTTAAAATATCGGGGTATTACATTCTTCCCCCCTAACAAAAGGAATTACATCCTCGGAATTCACGAATCCATGAAATGAACACTTTAATTATTAAATTTCAAATTTCCATATATATATATTTTTTTCTTGTGGAACTAACCCATCCACTCTTATTCATAATTAGCAGACATATCTCGTAATAACCCGCTTCCCATTTTCAAACTCTAATATACGAGTTTACGATATTCTAACTATTTCGCCCTTTCTGGCAGTGCACATAAGATCTCTAAAAGAGTAATCTCCATAAATATATCTTGAATTAATGTAGGACTCATAAGTCAACTATTTTTAAACAACGATGCACGAATAAAAAAAAAAAAAAATCTTAAAAGATTATCCAGACAAATCCTTAAGCAATGCCATACCAACGTGTAACCCCGAAAGCTTTATTTAATGCTCGCAATCGGTTTTGGTCAAACTACCATTTATGACCCATATGGAAATAAAAATCTCATCACAACGTCGATACTCCCATACTCTATTGTATGAAAGTACCATCTCATATTCACTTTAGTATATGAAGTGACAACATTAACTCCGTGATTTTCTCCCGCCCTCCTGAATAATCGAGAACCAAGAATTAAGTTCCTCAGTCAACACTACTTTCTTTAAAATTACCACAAATACCTATTAGTCATTCCTTATAAGCCATACCCTGTCGGATTCTACCAAGTAAAAACAATTCATTCGAAAGTTAACTCGTTATTTTTAAGTTAACCAATAGTTTCCTTATGAGTAATCACTGGTGTATTAGCGTTCCCACTATACCTAAACCAGATAACTTATCAACAGACTAACCATTTAGATCGTGTTGACATTTGAGAATATCTGCAACTACTTTCATCATCCCTGAACAATACTGAGTGTACAAGTAATAACTTCCTACTATTTACTTATCTCCTCTATCTCTCACTTGTGTTTACTATATGAACGTAAACTATCGACCTTCGTAATCTATTCAATCAATTTCTACAATAAATATTGTCTATCTCCCCACATACTGATCTAGTATACGATCCTGGCATTTACACTATTGCCTCCTCAAATACCTTCTAAATCGGTGTCCTACCATTTGCTGATAAGACTAAACGATCTAACGTTAGGACGCACTAACGGACCTAATATAGAAGATAATGAATCCTAACTTAAGCTCTAAGTAAAAGAGTATACAACGCGGAAGTCACACAATGAAAGACACCCTAGGGACACTTGAACCTAGAGTGTTCTGATACCAACTGTAATACCCCCTAATTTTGGAACACGGTTGGATCAAGTCCGCGCATAAAATTAAGGGATATCAACACAATTAAAGTATTTCAAACAAGCACAGAGTACAAAAATGAATATTAAAGAATAAATAATTCGCTGAAGCAAAATCTATTAAATAAAATTTTCATTAATTAATAATTCTTCAATAATTACAACTCGGGAATCCCGTAACTCCAGGACCCCTTAAAACATTATCCAATAATCCAATACAACTTATAAGTACACTAGATGAATGACAGTCTCCCAGCTGCGGATCCTCAACCTCGAGACTCGAACTTCTAATAACCTGAAAAATAAATTGTAGGTTAAACCCTACGAGTAAGTTCACTCTACCAGACCTCTGAAAACCAATAAAAAGATCATCTCTGATCAAAACCAATCCTAATAAAGTTTTAACTTTAATAAAGCACGATATACATGTCTATATATAATTATATATACTATACTAATCACATCCATTAATAGGTTTATTAAATTTCCATACCTATTAAATAATTATTAAAATAATATTCATACCTAAACCAATCTACCATTTCATTTAAAAAAAAAACTCATTTGACCTTAATCCCATCCTAGTCAGTTGTTTAATCATTTAAATAATAAATTATAATAAAAGGCATATTATAATTAATCCCAAAACCCGATGATGATTTTAACTAAATCACATATCTAAAATCTCAGCTTTGACAAATCATCCATGTCTCCACCAATATTATTTTATTAATATAAAATAATACACTAACCAGTAAGTACTAAATTATTCTAATTTAAGAATATCTAATCCTAATCCAGTCTATACATACAATAACCATAGATGATATTTTAATTATTTAATATATAACAATTTAATTACGCTTTGGCAAATCAACCATGCTATTATAAATATTTTCATTGATATATTGGTAACTCAACCATGCCTTTTTAAATATATTTATTTATACATTGGCAAATTAACCATGCATCCACAAGTATATTTATTTACACATTTGGCAAATTAATCATGCCTCCTTTACGTATATTTATTTATACATTTAAACCAGCAACTCATCCGTGCTTCCTATGTATGTATTTTATTCATACAAATACTTTAGGTACTATATTTAAGCCTTTGACAATTCATCCATACCTACAATTCAACCATGTACTGATTTTAAACTTAACGATGAACTAAATCACCCATAAACATCTCATGCATATCATACGCATAACATAAATTTAAAAATCAACCTATCCGGATATACCGATTAAATAAGAATAATTAACATTAATTATCTTAAATACTATATACATATACACATATATTATATAATAAATATGTGTATAATACCTTCCATAATATATATATATATATATATACTCTCTTCCATCCTAATAACAAATTAAGTAAACCATATATACATATATATAATTATATATATATATACATTTCCTTCCATCACGTAATAATAATTAATTATATATATACATATTAAAAACCTCTTAGAACATTAAGAATATTTTCTTTAGTGGTTGGTTCCAACCCTAACAGGCTTTAAATCAAAATTGGAACCTCCCCGAACTACACAGCAACCTCCCGAAACCCCAAACAGTGCCTCACGCGCCCCTACGTGCCGCCAAACTCTACAACACTCACTGCACGCGCTTCCACGCGCCACCATAAGCAGCCACATAGCTTCAAGCGCTCTCACGCGCCTTATTCTTTTCTGGATGACGTGGCGATCTGTTATTCGCTGAATGTAACTTATCCCTATGCGCGCGTTACACCAGATCATCTCACCGCACCTCCATGTATCTGCGCTTCACCATATCAATCTCTCTTTTGATCCAGCCGCATCTAAGGCTCAAATCCATGACACACCCATTCCCCATAAGCCGCATCACACCGGATCAATCTATTTAAACTAAATTAATCCTATGGCTCAGATCAGCGGTTGCATCAACTTCCTATGTACACACCTACATCAAATCATCCGCATATCATCAGGACCATCCTAGGGTCCTGATTTGGGCGCACCGAATGGGTTGTGTGCCGCACCGCATAGAATCAAATTCCTTTTGTTTTAACGCCGGCCTCCAATAATGAATAAAGTAAAACCAATGTAGATAATGCCCAGAAAATTAATTTAAAATAAATTCAATTAATTCTCTAAAAATATACAATCAGTTCAGAAAATTATAGAAAATTCCTAGAAATTCTAGAAAAATTCCAGAAACCCTAATTAACCCTGACCAAGCATAACAATGATTTTAAATATATACAAACTATATATATATAATTAAAATCCCACAATTCAAAAAAAAAAAAATAATAATAATAACAAAACATGCTTTTACTAATCCGATTTAATCCTAATTAAATCAAATAAAATTAACTTAATATTTTTGATTAATCCATTCTAACCAAGATTTAAATTAATAACTTAATTAAAACTTGGATACTCAAGGTGAAATCTTTACGGGTTTTAAGAGGAAAGTTAGAGAAAACTTGCCTGAAGGTTTCGAAACGAAACCAACGCTTTAAGCCTTCCAATCCAAACGTCCTCTTTCTCAGATTCGGTCTCCTCCTTGTCAACCCTTCTTCTTCCTCTCTCTCTGTCTCCCTTATTTTTTCTAACGTGTAAACTTTTAATCCTAAAACCTTATGTGTATATTTATACACATTAAAACCTAAATCCTATTCCTAGTAGGATTACCAAATAAAATAATACTTTTTAAATAATATAATATATATATAAATATATATTATATTACATATACATATATATCTCCCATAATTAACCATTGGTTAATTAAATCATAAATCCTATATATATATATATATATATATATATATATATATATCCATAATTATAAATCCTTCCGTAACACTTATTAATTAATTATATTTATATATAATTAAATATATACATTTATAATTATACAAAAATGATAATTTTAAATAATCATATAACCATGGGCCTTTATTAATTAACCCAACTAGGCTTCATCCAAACCCAATACCATATCCTTTGATCCAACTTTTCTTAAGCCCAATCTAATTAATTTAAATAAATAACAGGCTACCACATTGGCGAGCTACGGGTGCACAGTCCCATATCGCCTGGGTAAAGGAAAGGTGAAATGCTTATATGTAAGTGTGTCACCTCCAATTAGTATGAGGCCTTTTGGGGTGAAGCCCAAGAGCAAAACCGTGCGGGCTCAGGCCCAAAGCGGACAATATCATACTATGTGGTGGAGTGGGTCGTTGCAAATGGTATCAGAGCCTGACCCAACCGGAAGTGTGCCGACGGGGACGTCGGGCCTCCAAGGGGGGTGGATTGTGATGACCTTGTGGGCGGGTGTGTCGTGGGCGGGTGCGAGAGACACTGACAGGCTAACACATTGGAGAGCTACGGGTGCACAGTCCCATATCGCCTGGGTAAAGGAAAGGTGAAATGCTTATATGTAAATGTGTCACCTCCAATTGGTATAAGGCCTTTTGGGGTGAAGCCCAAGAGCAAAATCGTGCGGGCTCAGGCCCAAAGCGGACAATATCATACTATGTGGTGGAGTGGGTCGTTACACTACTCTTGTCGGACGAGTGATTGAGGCACAGAGACAGGATCCAGATTTGGATGCCATTCACATTTTGATCTCCAGTGGTGAGACAGTGAAGGATTGGACCTTACATGCAGATGGGGGTCTATGGTTTAAAGATTTGTTGGTTGTCCCCACGGTTTGTCGTGAAGATGTTTTTCTGGAGTTTCACACTTCCTGCTTTGCAGTTCATCCAGGTGGTATAAAAATGTATCACAATTTGAGACGTCAGTATTGCTGGAACGGGATGAAGAAAGATGTTGCGCAGTTTGTGGCTAAGTGCCTTAACTGTCAATAGGTGAAGGCCGAGCATCAGAGACCGACAGGGTTGTTGCAACCATTGCCTGTAGCGCAATGGAAATGGGAGCATACTGTTATGGATTTTGTGATAGGTCTTCCAAGGTCACGAAGGGGCAATGAGGCCGTATGGGTCATCATTGACAGATTGACCAAGACGGCTCACTTTTTGCCTATTAAGGCAACAGATGATGCAGAGAAGCTTGGTGTTCTTTATGTGAAGGAGATTGTAAGGTTATATGGAGTTCCAGTAACCATTGTTTTGGACAGGGATGCTAAGTTCACTTCGAAGTTCTGGGAAGGACTTCAAATAGCGTTTGGTTCAGCGTTAAATCTTAGCACGACATTCCATCCACAGACAGACGGCCAGTCGGAGCGTACTATCCAGATCTTGGAGGATATGCTCCAGGTATATGTACTTAACTGGCAGTTGGGAAGATCATCTACCGCTCATTGAGTTTGCCTACAACAACAGTTATCAAGCAAGCATAGAAATGGCTCCGTTTGAGGAGTTGTATGGCAGACCTTGTAGGTCTCCAGTTTGTTGGACTGAGGTAGGTGAGACAGCTGCCTTAGGACCCGACATTGTACTCAAGACTACCGAGAAGATTAAATTGATCAGACAGAGGTTGCTCACAGCTCAGAGTCGACAGAAGAACTATGCAGACAAGCGGAGACGACCGCTAGCTTTTGAAGTGGGAGACCATGTTTTCTGAGGGTTTCTCCATGGAAGGGTTTGATGAGGTTTGGGAAAAGTGGTAAGTTGTCGCCACGATTCATTGGACCATTTGAGATCTTGGACCATGTAAGAGAGGTTACTTACAGACTCGCTTTACCACCGCAGATGGACAAGGTTCATAATGTTTTTCATGTGTCGATGCTACGGAAGTTTGAACCGGATCCATCTCACATTTTGGATTGGGTCGATGTGGACATTGATGAAGATATCTCCTATCAAGAGGGACCAGTGCAGATTCTTGACACATGGCAGAAGGTGTTAAGGGGTAAAACGATGCATTTAGTGAACGTTCTTTGGAGCCACCACGGAGTCGAGGAGGCTACTTGGGGGCTTGAACAGCAGGTTCGCTCCAAGTATCCAGAGTTTTTCTCTTCCCCAGGTACGGCTTGATTTCGGGGACGAAATCCTTTTAAGTTGGGGAGATTGTGATGTTTCTGATTTTTCAGCATTTTCATTTTTTTCAATAATTCGTGGAGACAAGGGTATTTCTGTCTTTTCTCATGTTGTGTTCGGGATTATGGTTGGGTCTAGTTGCATTTTTGTGCATCTTAATTATGTGAATTATGTAGCATTTTGATGTGTAAGAATTGAAGTAAAAGAAAAAGGGAAAAGAAAAGAAAATTTGGTGGGGCCCACCACTCACACTTAAAATGGTCTTGAGACCACACTTCTTGCTCCACACATTCTTTCTCTCCCGTAGCTTCTCTCCCTCTCTCATTTTCCTTTTCTTTTTCTTTCCACTTGAAAGGCAATCTTTGAGCTTTGATTATTCTCTCAATTCTTGGCGGATTAAGGTGCCATTTGAGGCAAAACGAAGCCCACTACGAGCTTTACGCACTCATACCAACAATTTCAGTTTGAGCCTTCCTTTGGAGTTCGAAATTGAGACCCATCTTTAGGGTTTTGGTGAAAACTTGAGGTAGGGACCCTTAATTCATGATGTTCTCTTTTGTGAATTTTATCTCCTTTATGTGATAAACATGCTTAATTTGAGAGTTAATTGTTTCAATGTTGTGTAATTGATGTCTAGAGAAATTCATGGTTTTGATTATGATTTGTTCTATGTGAAAAACACGTTGTGGTGATAGTTTTGTTGTGTTTAATGTGTTGATGACTCAATTGATGATGTTGAATGTGATATATGCTTAGTTGTGAAGTAATTATGAAATGTAAAACTTTTACATGCCATAATATTGTAAGCTTGAGACACATATACAAATACATGCCATTGGGTTGCATGAAATGGGAGAAATCAGTTTTTGAAATGAAAACGGGAATTTTGGGAGAAGAGTTTTTGTGAGATGGTTTTGATAAACCCGGTCGCTGCGGGGTTACCAACGGGCCGGAGGTTAATATAGCCTAGAGGGGACTAGGGAGTCGCCTTAGCGTGGTTGAGCTAGCTGGGCCCCATAATGACGCCGCGGGGTTACCAAGCGTCAGGGACACTAGCCAATCCTCTTCTCGTGTTGCGGCGGGGTTACCAAAGGGCGGGCTGTATTAACAGTTGGAAAGTATGGTTTTGAGAAATGAAAGTGGGGAGTGACATATCATGCATTGCATTTCATTGCATTGCATTGTTTACACTTGGAATTGACATTGAAGTTGTTTTAACCCTACATTGCATGATCCCCATTTCCCATTGGCCTATGCTTTTATTGGATTCACAAGGACACAAGATGTGTGTCTTAAGTGTCACCTACTGAGCATATAGCTCACCCTACTATATATATATTTTTTTCAGGTCTTGGAAAAGAACCAGTGGATGCCAATCCACCTCAAAATTGAAAGTTGTTAGAAGATGATTTTTGCTATCTTGTATTTAGCTTTTTCATGTGTAATTATAATTTTGGGAATGTAATTAAGTTTGTGAATGATTCTTGAGAAAATGTAATTAAGTATTACTCACTCAAAATCAGTTTAGTGTATTTTAGTAATGTGTTGTAAATTACGTTACCAACGTGGTGATTGTTATTGCAATTTATTGTTGAAATGTATTAATTTTTCACGTAAGTGTTGTGACGTGGGTGGTTGAACGATCAAAAGTTGGTGTACAAGGGTTACACAGGATAGTGGAAAGTGGGAGTGAAGATTTTCAAGAACCGGTCCACGTATAACCCAAATTGGTCGACCGGTATCTTCACAATATATGTTTGAGTTGTTGACGTCCCAAACCAGTCGACGTATGGCATCCCATACGTCGACCGGTATCCTGATCCCAAACCAGTCGACCGGTATCATGGCAGTGGGTTTTCCACTGTTCATAACCCAAACCAGTTGACGAATAAGGTGTTTACGTCGACCGATTCTGCCTTTTCATGTAATTACCAATTTAAGTTCTTAAAATTACACTTTGGCATCATTTGAAGTTGAAATTAATTATTTTTATGACCCAATTAAATGCCATAATTATATTTTTGCCCCAAAAGGACTATTTTGCCCCGAACCTTATTTTATTTACTATGTGATTCAAGTTAAGGACTATTATACCCTTGAGTCTCAATTTATGGATTCATAGCAAATTACCAATTTGCCCTTTTTGGACCTTGTTATTTAATTTTGACGTGAAATGGCCGTTTTTCCCTTAGATGTTTTTGGGTCGGGTTAGGATCCGTTGAATGATCCTGATCCATTAGGATTTGGGTCGTTACATATAACATTTATACTTTTTTATTTATTTCAAATAAAAAAAATATCTTGTAATTATTTCAAGAGTTACAACTCTTGACTTTCCATCTTTCTATTTAATTTTAATAAATTGTGTTACACATATATGCAAAAGAATATATTTGCTCTGATTTTCCGTTTGAATTTCTCACTTACATAATTATTATTTTTTGCTATTCTTACTTTTTTATTTATTTCAAATAAAAAAAATATCTTGTATTTATTTCAGGAGTTAAACTCTTGACTTTCCATCTTTCTATTTAATTTTAATAAATTGTCTTATACATACATGCATAAGAATATCTTTGCTCTCATTTTCCGTTTGAATTTCTCACTTACATAATCATTATTTTTTTCTACTCTTACTCTTGAAAAGAAGACGTTTGAGAAAGTCTTGGGTTTGAGAAAAACTTTATTCTAGTAATGAAATCATAAGCTTAGTTCTAACATTTTTTTTTATTTTTTTATTTTTTTTCTTTATAAAAAATATTATGCAGATATCTATGTATGCATATCTATGTTATCTTTGTATTTCTTTTATTTTTCTTTTATATTGTGTAGATATCTATGTATACATGTCTATGCTATCTTTGTGTATGTGTGTGTATATAGGGCGCACAAATATAACACAAGATATTTTATGAAGATATTATTGTCAACTTTATTCTGGTAAGGAAACCGTAAGCTTACTTTCACCAATTTCTTTTATTTTTCTTCTACAATATAGATATCTATGCATGAATGTATATGTTATCTTGTGTATGTGTGTGTATATAGGGCACACAGATGCGACACAATATATTCTATGAAGATATTATTGTCAATAATTTTTATGAAGTAAAGATCACAGGGGTAGGTATATATATATATATATGTACATATACTGAATTTTTGTACAAAATTTGTTAATTTGGAATTTACATTTTTTGGAATAAGAAGATTTTTAATTGATTTTGCAGATGCGGAGCAAGTGGAGATCCTTATTAACAGTGCTATAAATGACAAACAAAAATTGGGTGACTCCACGAAGCAAGGCTTTTGAATGACACAATTTGTCAATTCTTTTGTGATGAAGATGAATTGTGAACAAAATATTGAAGTTTAGAGTATTTTTGATTTATAAATTAGTTTAAAGTTATGGCTGAGTTGGTTGTAATGACCCGTTCATTTTCATTTCGTTCCATTTTTTCAAATTTTACGGATAAATTTTTTTCATTGTCTTTTCCTTTTCGGGTTCGATTTCCCGCCTCTTAGTGTCGTCTCAAGTGCTCAAAAATGGTTTCTGAGACTCTTTCCTTTGGATTGACAACTTCCTTTAAGGACCAAGTCATTTCCACATTTTTTTGTTTTTTTGATACTATTCATTTTTTCGTCTTTTCCTTATTTCGTCCTCTTCTCGTTTTTCACTTTTACTTGCATAACCTCATTTTTTGTGCTCGGATTTGATTCTGGTTTTGCATACGTCCATGATATTTAATTTCTATGACATCTACATTTTTACTTTTGTAGAAATGTATATTAAATACTTACTTTCTTTGTAAAAATCATGAAAATAAGACTTTTTGTAATTATCCATAACTTGAGGGGTTTTTGGGTAATTAAGTAAAGTAATTATTTTTCGTCTTAGGTACTATTTTGTAAATTAATTTGAAAGATATTTTCAAAAAGGACCTTTTTGCAATTTTCGAAAAATGTGACAAGTGCCACATTCCTATGGTGCCATTTGTTGATTTTGTGGTGGAACCATTTGGAGGCTTAATCTCATAACACATGGAAGGTGGAGATTCATCCACTTGTTGACCTAGGATTGGACCACTAGTTGGCTTGGATGGTTGACAAGTGTAAGTTTAGGATTAATTCTAGAAGGGAACCTTAGGATGATGACAAGTGTAGGGCTCACAATTAGTCTTGCATTTTGTGTGTGTGTTGACCATGGTGTAGGTTCACCTAGTGAGTGGAGGACCTCTAAATCCTCCACTCACATTTCATCTTTTTCATTTTCACATTATCCTACACATAAGAACCCTAGACTCCATTGAAGAAAGCTTAAAACCTTAAGCTTTGACTTTAAATTTTGAGGCCCTTCCACTCACCTTAGATCATTGACTTTGGAATACTTTTTGTTCCTCTCCTTTTCTTCTACAAAACCCTTGTTTGGTTTTCCATTTTTAAGCTTGCTTCCCTTGGATTCAAGAGGAACAATCCTCTTGTGAGGTAGGGGGTGTTATCATTTATCTTCCAAGTGATTTTATTTGTTCCTATAGTGATATCTAAGTTATATGTTTGTCTTGTATTAAAATGAGAAATAAATGATTAATTGTAACTTGTATGTAATTCACTTTAGACTTGATAAATAACATAACCATGGCTTGATTCATAATTTATGTTAATTTGATGTTATTTAGAATTGTTTTAAAATCTAGAAGGATTAATGAATTAATTTAATTAATTTTTATTTATATATTCCTATGACTTAAATCAAGTTTTGAAGTGATTTATATAATAACCATGACATGTACTACAACATATATTAAATTGAGCATGTTTGGATGAGAAGTGAAATCTAGGGAATTTAGTTGTTTTATTTAATTGTTTAAATTATGATTTTAAACTTATATGATACTTGTGAGGCTATTTTCTTGTTGTTGAATGATATTGTTGTAATTAGTGGCAAATTGCATAATAATTATTCAATATTCTTCATGCCATTTTAGTTGAGAACTTAGGGCATGTATTGTGTTTTCAAAATTGATTTGTGCATGTTGATGGCTTTACATTATATATATCTATGTTATGTTGATATATATATGTAATGTGCACAAAATGTTGATTTTGGAAACTTGGGGATGTCATTGTTATGACTACGGCTAGGGCATGGTTCTAGTACGGGGGAAAGTCCCTCTACAAGTCTAGTGCGTACATAGGGAGGTTACGCATGGGCTAGTAACCCTAAAGTAACCACATTGTCGGTTTGATCCGGCGTGACGTCCAAGTATCCACTTTGGTTTGATTTCGCATTTAAATTCCAAGTTGTTAACTTTGTGAAATTACATCTCATTGTGTTATATTGAAAGTTCTATTGTCACTTGATAGCATGAATTAAATAGTATTGGATTGTAACTTGGTACAAAGATAAACCCATGCATTCCCTACGAGTAAACTTGTTTACTCACCCCTAAGTTAATGGGTGTTTTGCAGGTAAAGAAGCCTTAGTGTGGGATGCACATCATTCTTAGACTTACTAGAGTTCTTGAAGTATTTTTGATGACATAGAATATGCATATGTTAGCATATCTTGTCCTACTTTTGCTTACTTTAATAAAACTTGTACTTTGTTTAAGTTATGTAATGTGCACTTAAGTGCACCTTTTGACACTTTTAGAATGTGGTTGTAATGAGGTCAAGGGCCAAAGACACTTATGTGAAATGTATGTTAACATTGAACTTCATTGTTGCCTATGGAAGATATGTGGATTAATGCATTGAAGGGTTCTATTTTGCATATGACATGCCATGAGGCCATAGGCCATTGCAACACATCTATTTTATCACATTACATATGCTTGCATGCTCACTTTGGCAAACAATACCATCCTTGATGAAACAAATACTCTAAGTAGCATTTTTAGGGAGTTTTACCATATTCTGTTCTAGGGGCATTTCGGGTATTTCAAAATGCGTTTTTTTTCATTTTTCCTCATGAGTCACGTAGAAAACTCAATTTTGAGGGGGGTTTCTTCTTGTGTTTTTCCATAAAATGCTATCTTAGCCCTCAAAAATCTATTTTTTTTCGAAAAATCATTGCTACCAGGTTTTTGCCGACTTTAGTGCAAATGTACTTGGTATTATTCATCGATTTTTTTTTGAAAAGTGTGACGACCGATCTGAAACTTCCAGAGGTCTTGTGGGTATATTTTAAGATTGCATTTTCAATTTAGGCAATTTAAAAACCTTCCGAAGCCCTATTTCCTTTCTTTGGGCAGTAGCTTGAAACAATTTTCAACTTCTAGACCTGATTTTCTTGAGGGTATTTTGGCATTTTACAAGGCATTTTTTTGGTTTCCGTTCGTGAGTCGGGTAGAAAACTTGATTTTAGGGGGGGGTTTCTTCTTTTAGTTTTCCCAAAAAATGTCCGTTTAGATACCCGTTTTTACTCTCAGTTGCAACAGTAGTGGGTTGACGGTACTGTAGCTGTCACGGCCTTCGTCGGGCTACAGCGACGTCGATTTTGTTTTTGACCTTTCTCCCTCATCTGGACTCCAAATCAAGTGATTTTTTTTTTTAAAAATTGATTAATTTTTCATTGTCTATCCAACGGTGTGCTCGGTTACACCTGGATATTTTTGGATAATTACCAGTTTACCCTTTTAGCTGTATTGCTCGTTTTTCTTTATTTTGTCGTTTCTCCTTCGTCCGGACTCCAAATCATGCTATTCTTGAGTCCATCTCGATTAGTTTTTCGTTGTCTTCCCAGTGGTGTGCTCGATAGTACTTGAATCCATTTTTTTTCTTTTTGCAAAATGACCACTTTGCCCCTAGGTTCCTTTTTGTTCGTTTTTGGAACGACACTTCTGCATTTGTTTTCCTTTGGGTTCTGTGACCTCATTGAGGGTCACATTGGTGTCTTAGAGACGCATTGTATCTCTAGAGACTGTTGTTTCACCTTTCGCTTCCACATTTCGGATCCGTTATCGGGTCATCTTTTGGTCATCATTGACGCACCGGGTTTACAAAACTTGAGCTGTCACATTGGTAATCTTAGATTTCTTCAACTTGTGATAGTGTAAGAATTTATTTTTCTTTCGGTAGGACAACCCGTTCCATCTAAAGTTATAATTTTTTGTAATTTTCTTTTTATTATATGTAAATACAACACTTGAGTTCTCTTGAGAAATAGATAAGGATATATAAATGTATATATTATGTATGACCTAATATTTTATAAAAAAAAAGAAAGTTGAGGAAGATAGACCAAAAGAACATGTTTTTTAATCCAATTAATTGCACTATTTGATTGTTCAGATTCTTCAACCTTTTTTTATATATGTATATATTTAAACCATAATTTTTATATTAAAAGGATAATAAAAGTATTTTTAACTCAAATTAATTATACTTTTGATTATTCATATTAGTGTAAAAAAGGAAAAAAAACTTGAAATAAAAAAAAATTATAATATTCCCACCAATTCTAAAAGTATAAGAAATTTCTTTAATTTTTTTTCCTCACATAAAAAAAATTCATTAAATTATAATAATTCATGCCTCATTAATAGTATAGATAATGATATATACATACACACACACACATATTATATATGACCAAATATTTTATGAAAAAAATTGAGGAAGACCAAAAGAACATGTTTTTTTAATCTAATTAATTATTCTATTTGATTGTTCAAATTCTTCAACATGTACATATTTAAACCATAATTTTTATATTAAAAGGATATTAAAAGTATTTCTAAATCAAATTAATTATCCTTTTAATTCGTCACTATAAAAATAAAAAAAATAAAAAACTTACAAGGAAAAAAAAATTATAATATTTTCCTTCCCAAAAATTTCCTGCAAAATAATTCTAGAGCCTAATTCACATTATTTCAAATAAGAAAAAAAAAAAATTTTAAGGAAAAAAAAAATCGTACCAACTTTGTTTGTTTTTTTTTCTTAAAAAAAAAAAAAAAAACACGCACACACACAACAAAAAGAAAAAGAAAAAGAAAAAACATAAAAAGAAAAGAACAAATTGCACCATTTTTTTGTTTTAGATTTAGAAAGTCTACCCAACTTGAGAAATTTTCTCTATTTCCATTTTCTTTCATTTTAAATTTAGAAAATTTATTAACATATATATCAACTATATATAATGGTTTATAATGCCTCCAAAAAGGTTAAAACAAAAAAGAAAAAAAAAATGTACAAGGAAAAATAAAGTACCATTTTTGTTAAAAAATAAAATAAAATATACGCAAAAAATAAAGAAAAGAAGAAATACAAAAAAGGCCGAGAAAAAAAGAGACTACTATTTTTGTTTTTAAAATAGACGTCTATCCAACTTCAGTTTCATAGTCACTTATATTTTCAATATAATATTCTTATATACTACTTATAAAAATTTATAAAAAATTAATTATTTCAATACATTTTTATACTATTTTAAATTAAAAAAATATTATTAATAGTATTTTAAAATTATGTGATGGTTCATTGTCTACAAAGTTTTCAAATATTTATTTTTCTTAAATTATGTGATGGTTTATTGTTACAAGGTATGTCTTGTGACTTACCTGAATCTTCATCTTTTTATTTAGTTGGGGTTAGATGATGCATTACTACCTTCTATAGCAATGGGAGTAATGCATTTGGCATCCTCATTTGGAATATATATGAAAAATGGAAGAAGAATGCTATATATATATATATATATATATATATATATATATATATATATTCATTTTCATTAGCTCAATAACATTTGTACATGTTCATGTGTTAGTACTAAAATAAAATATCTCATTTCTTTTCCTTTTTCTTTTGGCAAAAACAAAATACCTCCCATCACTTTTGCCCCAGTACATATTCTTCCTCCATAAAAAATAGGATATATGATTTAAAAAATGCATATAGATTCATATGGATCTCTAACCAAGTTGTTCCTACAATTAAAATTGGAAGTTTTGTTACCTAAAACAAAAAATTGAAGAAAATAAAATTTTATTTGTTGCAGGATATTTTTGAAGAACTCTCCAACTATGACATCAATATTAGGTAACTTTAACCTTAATTCAAGTCATATTTTATATATGTTATTTATTAAAACTCTTCATAATTTTCTTTGATCAGTTAGTGTCTTTTAAAAAATTATTCATATGATATTGTTTATGGAAAAATATTGGTCATGCAAGTGAACGGTGTTTGCCTTTTCAATTTATTATCGAATTTGTGATACTTGGTTGTTACAGATTAATTTTTTTTAGAACTGAATAAATTAATTGTCCAATTATCTCGATAAGCCTTTAGAAAGTTAGGTTCCATTCAATATTTTTTCATTTATGCTTGAATATAACATTTCTTACATTAAATGTGAATAACATTCAAATGGATTAGTTCCGACCAATGGATTCAAGTCAACCCATCAACATGAAGTTTGCTATAATCAGCTTTAAAGGTACTAAATTTATATATAGTTATATATATATTTTTAATTTAATTATTTATACGCATTTTAAATGTCTATATGAATTGAAATCAGAACATCATTGTATTGTATACGTTTGTGTAAATTTTAATCGAATAGATTGATTTCATTTTGGAGCTTATAGTTTAAATATTTCATGATGGTAGTTTTTGAGCATTTAAGTGTGTTTCAATTTATTTTTAGTATTTGTAAAATAAAATATATTTTTTTAGTGCATGGTGTGAACTAGAGTCAATCCCATTGCATTTGTTATTCACAGTTTAAATCTTTTATATAATCATATTCAATAAGTTAGTTATAATCAGTTCCAAAATACTCAATATGCATATGTTTGTATTTATTATTAATATATATATATTTTTGTGTATTTACTTTAATTATTTATACGAATTGAAATCACAGTATATCATTGTATTACATGGATTTGTGTAAATTATGATTTGTGTTCAATTTCGATTTTATACTTCAAATATTTCGTAATAGTGTTTATTTAACGATTTAAGTATATTTAAATTTGATTTTAGTGTGTGCAAAAAATAAAAATCATAATTAATTCACCACGTGCATCACACGTAAATTTTGCTAGTATTATTATAAAAGTGTAGAGAATTTCTTAACAATTTTAATTTTTTTTTTTTTTTTTAGTGTATATACATTTAAACCACTTTAATAACACTTTAATGACATAAAAAATATTATTCTAAAAGTAATTCACAGCACATAATGATTCATACATAATTTATTATTATAATCTACACTATTATAAAAGTGTAGAGAATTTCTTAACAATTTTGATTTATTTTTTTAAATGTATATACATGTAAACCACTTTAATAGCACTTTAATGACATAAAATATTATTCTAAAAGTGATTCACAACATATAATGATTTATACATAATTTATTATTATAATCTATACTATTATAAAAGTGTAGAGAATTAACAAGTATCCTTTGCCCAAGATAGAAGGTCTTTTCGATCAATTGAAGGGAGTTACCTATTTCTCTAAGATTGCGTTGCGTTCGAAATATCATCAACTTCGGGTTAGAGAGCAAGATATTCCTAGGATAAACATTTCTCACTAGATATGGTTCTTATAAGTTTCATGTCATACCTTTCGGATTGACTAACGCACCAGCTAACAGTTTTCATGGATTTGATGAATAGGGTTTTCAGGTCTTATTTAGATCAGTTTGTCATTATATTCATTGATGATATTTTGATCTATTCTAAGTCGGAGGATAATCATGCTAGACATCTTCACACAACGTTGTTGACGCTTTGTGAGCACCAATTGTATGCCAAGTTTGAGAAGTGTGAATTTTGGCAATGAGAAATGAAATTTTCGGGTTACGTAATGTCAGAGAAGGGGATAGTTGTGAATTCAGCTAAGGTCTCAGCAGTGGTAGAGTGGGGACAACCTACTACACCTACGGAGATTCGGGGATCTCTAGGATTGGCAGGATACTGTCGTAAGTTCATTCAGGAGTTCTCGAAGATACCAGTTGGATGATATGCCATTGAAAGAATATGACAGATAATTTACTTTATGCTTTTAGGTAGGATGGATTTTATATATGTATAGATATGTTCCATGATATGAGCTTGATTATCAGGATCAGTAGTTAAAGAGCGTATATTGCCTGGGATGCATAGTTATAATGGATAGATGTGTGCCCTGGTAGGTCTAGGTACTCATGCCTACTTTATGTGCGTTTTGCACGTTACCTACTATTCAGGTTGAGCCTATCTTATAGTCTAGTGAGTGTCTTTTAGTGTGTGTGTGTGTGTGTGTATATATATATATATATATACATATACGGATTACTTAGTTATTGTTGAGTTGACTAGGATGTATATGTGTATCGGATTTCTTTTCGGGATGTAGTAGAGTAAAACTTGTTCGTGGGCCTAACCCACTATTATTTTACAGGTGTTCGTTAGTTCTAGATTTAGAGATTGTTTATACTGAGTAGAGATAGTCTACTTTACTCTTTCGTTTCTACGTAGTATTCTTCTTTATGTTTTAGTATTGGATTTGGTTTTATTTTAGTTTTTTAGTTGGGATTTTTATTAGGGGTCCACATAATGGATTTTCGAGTTGTAATCAAGATGGTTATTGGTGTTAGAGGATTTGGTTTATTGGAAGATTATATTATTAGATTATTTTAATGGATGATTTATTATTTAGTTTTCTTTTCATCTTTATTCTTATTTCCTTTTGTATTCTGTATTCGTTTAAATACTTTAATTATAGATAAAAGTGTGATTAAGCTAAAAAAAATATTTAATCCTAGTAACAAAAATGCAAATTAAAAATAGAAACTCATTTGTGATATAGATGACATATGAAGATATATCATCATATTCCTTACTTCACATCAAATAAATTATTGTTTATCAAAGTTTACTTAACTACTGATCAAATAATTTTTTTTTTATAATTTATTATAATCTTATCAATCACTTGGATTTACACCACGTGCATTTGCATGTGCTCTTTTGCTAGACATTCTCACAAATTTATATATATATGTAAGTTCTCATAAATTTAAAAAGTTAAATGAGAGAGAACATTCTCACAACAATATCGATCTGGGATTCACACTCCCTCTAGACTCTGTAATGAATTTTCTTCTCCCATAACTATTCAATCGGTACTATCTCTCAGTTTTTGAAAGCAAAAATTAGGGCAAAACATGAAACCAACATTGTGACGGTAGAATCGAAGAAATTAGGTTTTTTTTTTTTTTTGTTTTTTTTAATTTTTATTATATAGTTTTGATAATGTTTTGTATAAATCATTGTGGTCTATCAGATGGAATCCCAAGTCTACAAAGTCTAGAGAGAATGAAAGTGGTAAAAGTACTAGATCTCCAAATTACTTACAAGTTTTGATTTACACCTTGACGAAGATAATAGCATCTGGAAGATGGAGTCTTGGTTTATATCTAAAAGGCGGGGTATTCAAGCAGGAATTTTCTTTTTCTTAAAGGTTTGACGTAGCCAATCCACCTCATGATTCGGTGATTATTTCGAGGATATTTTTTTGGGTGTTCTATCATTATTATTTTATTTTATCCATACGATGTTCATTTTTAAAAAAAATTGCTGAGTAGCCTTGACCATCATTGAGAAAGAGGGTGATCCGCCAGACAGAGGGACAACATTACATACCCAGAGGCCTTTGATCAGTCGATTGGCCCCTCCGTGCCTCATTATGAAAATTCACTTCATTTGGCTCGTTGGTTTGATGAATTTTTATGTGAGCTTTCAAGGTTTGGTTCCCTTCGATTTAAGGAGAAAACTTCTGTTCAAACAACATTATTGTTGCAGTCGACTCTGCATGAGCAAGTGGCTACTGTTATTGAATTCTTACTACTGGGCAACAAAGTTAGAAATGAAGGTGTAAGCTGGAATTTCTTGTCTAAGATGTTGTGGGACATGACTTTTATTGAAGGATACTAGGAATGGTTAGAAGACATTCTAAGTCGTAACGGAAATTCTCTCAAGGAGGCAAAGCTATATGATGCGGTATTTGCCTCTCTCTTTTCTTATGATCGACATCCGGGTATGTTGAAGGCATTTATTGAATCTTGGTGCCATGGGATTAACACCCTCCATACCTCCAAATCTTTGTTGAATCTTGGTTAGGAGGTGTTCTTTGTTGATGTCCTTAGTTAAGAGGTGTTCTTTGTTGATGTCCTTCTGCCATGGATGATGTTCTTTGATACTGTGGCGTGGTTTGAAGGAGCAGGGGCGGCCGTGGTATTCGTTTCTCTACAAAGACAATTTTGCCATATGCTTTTGCACTTCCTGAAAAATGCTTAAATAATGTGGCTGAGTATCAAGCCATGACAATTGGTCTCCAAATGGCAAATGAAATGAAGATTTCAAACATTAAAGTTTATGGTGATTCCAAGTCAGTAATCAACCAACTGCTTAACGATTATGAAGTCAAGAAAGATAACTTGATTTCATGTTTTTAGTACGCTTCCAATCTACTTAGTAGATTTGACAACGTTGTTTTAGAATGTGTCCTAAGGGAAGAAAATCACTTAGCAGATGATTTGGTTAACTTAGCCACAACAATGGCATTAGGAAAAAATGTGGTAATTACCATCCTAGTATGCCAATAGTGGGTATTGCCGAAGTTGGTCAAGGGCCAGTTGGAAAAAACAAATGTAATCTTTGTTTGGATTGATCATGGAAACTGAAGACTGGAGACAACCCATCATTGACTAGTTGGAACAAGGGAAGCTTCCTGAAGATCCTCGACATAGAACCGAGGTATGCCGAAGAGCACCTTGATTTATCTTTTACAAAGATACATTATTTCAGTGGTCAAATGAAGGTCTTTTTCTTAGTTGTCTCGGAGAAGATGAAGTAACTCAAGCAATGGTGGAAGCACACTCGGGGCTCTGCGGGGCTCATCAATCAAGTCTTAAGCTCTACTTCCGAGTTAAAAGAATGGGATACTACTGGCTAACTATGGTTAAAGTCTGCATGAATTACGTAAAAAGGTGTCAGGCTTATCAAGTCCATGCCAATTTCATCCACTAACCACTTGAACTCTTACATCCTACGATTGCATCTTGGCCATTTGATGCATGGGGATTAGACGTGTTCGAACCTTTCTTGAAATCTTCCAAGGGTCATGTATATATCCTTGCTACGATAGAATACTTCTTGAAATGGGCAGAAGTAATCCTAATCAAGCAACAAAATAAAGAAACTGTGGTGGACTTCGTTAAAACCAGTATCATCTTTTGATATGGCATGCCTCGTCACATCATCACTAATAATATGGTTTACCTTTCAAAAACAAGTTGATGAGGGACTTATGTGAAAAGTTTAGTTTTAAACAACATAAGTCTTCCATGTACAATGCGCCAGCAAATGGACTAGCGGTTGAAGAAAGTAGTCTTCAAATCTAAAAAGGACTAGCATTAAAGAATTAGGGAACCTCTTTAGGCATACCGAACAACATATCATATCCTCACTTAAGCAACGCCTTATTCGCGTGTATATGGTGCATGTTGAAGCGGTTTTATCCCTTGAGCAAAAAAATCCCTTCACTAAGGATTGCCATCTAAGAAAGACTAACAAATGAAGAGAACGCATAACTTTATCTTCAAGAGTTAGAGACATTTAATGAAAGAAGACTTGAAGCTCAGCAACGATTGGAGTGCTATCAAGCTCTGCTCTCAAGCGCCTTCAACTCAGCATTCGAGATCAAGCCCCTGTCGGCTCTCATTTGGAAATCTGTTTGTCTTTTTCAACTTTGAAGAAATCAAGAGAAATTCAACCACCGGTTTAAGGATCAAGCTATCATAATCCTTGCATTGACATTTCCAAGGAGATTTAATCAGAGGAAGATTTTAGTTGTAATAGAATCGAACACAAAGAATTGTACTCCATTTTTTTTTGAGTATTTAATAAAATTATTATTTGTGGCATTTATTTTCCTTCCTAGGTTTTCGGAATCAAAATCTGTGTGTACAAATTTTTGGCATGCTCAGTGGGACCAAGAACACCTCCTAACCAAGGACATAAAAAATTTTGTACTGACAAATTTTTATTCCAAAAACCTAGGAAGGAAAATAAATGCCACAAATAATAATTTTTAATTTTAATACATAATTTTTAATTTTACCAAATTACTAGTTTAGTTCACTTGTATAATGTTGCTTCACATATGATTCAGGGTTTATGGTGTGACAAATATGAGTCTAGAACTAATCATACATTGTGTATTCTTACCATCATTGGAATGAAAATGACATAACTGGTCGGAGATATCAGGCAGGAATCATCTCGAGTGATGCAATAACTCACTACCAATAATATAGAGTTGGCTTATCAAAGCAAATACTACTTTATATAACAAATGGGCAATAATAAACTTCTCAACCATGAAATAAAATATACTTGTAATCTAAAAGCGAATGAGCTATTATCTTTTTTTTTTTTTTTTTTTTTTTTTTTTTTTTTTTTTTCGTGAAATAAATATAAAATTTAGAAGTAAAAAATCATTTGAGAGTAGCCTTATTTTTATTTGTAGTCTAAAAAACATATTTTTGCGTACTTGTGCATGGCTTTATCTTTATAATATATATTTAAATTGTTGTTTATTAAAATTTAATATCTCTATATATAATATATATTTAATTTATGGTTCGGTTCAGTTTACTTCCGTTCTAATGGATAGAGAATCAGAACCGGAACCGTAAACTAACAGTTCCTCATTTCAGAACCGGAACCGGAATCGAACCATAAAAGAACCGAACTTGTGATGGTTTGGTATGATTCCTACCCATTTCACGGTTCCAATGATTCTTTGTGCAACCCTAAATTTATAGATGTTAACAAAACTACATTGTGGAAGGGGCATAACCAGAAGTAGAGCAACTGTAAATTTTGTAGTAATAATATTAATAAGAAGGAGGTCCGAGCCAACCTCATTTGGGCTCTATGGAAGGTGTGGGCTGCCCACAGATCATAGACCGGGTCAGCTCTTCTTACAAATTCTGGGTCAAGCTTAGCCCAACAAATTGGAGGGAGTCGATCTAGAACCATATTTAGCCAAGTGCAACCTAAGCATAATTTGTTGAGAGAGAAGACGTATGGATATGCTATCAACTCTGGGAATCTCCTGCAAAACGACACCGACATGGAAATTCAACGGCAGCAGCGGCAATAACAACGGCCTCCCCAAAAGCCCATCCACAAAAACCCTAAAAACACCACCCAAAGTCCTTTCTTTGTCTATAAATCCTTCTTCTGCTTCGCTTCTATTGAAAAGGAAATCATATAATGGAAAGCCTAACAAGAAGAATTCCACTAAACAAACAACCCCCCTCCTGGAAAAATCCCATGAAAATCAGAGAATCAGGACCTTACCTGAAAGGTTCAGAAAGGAAGATTCAAACCCACTTCAGACACTCAAAGATGATGGAGATTGGACCAATCACCAGTTTTGGGCTGTCATCAAATTTCTCAAACGAACCGCAAGATCCAAGGAGGCTCTTCAGGTCAGCACCCCCCTCTCTCTATAGATGTATGTATGCATGTATAACATTATATATTTGTGTATATATCAATATAGTTGACTTCTTTGCTGGAAATTCTGGTAGTATATTTTTTGGGTTTTTCCAAGATTCTGCTCTATGTGGTTGTTGGGAGTTTTACATTGTTTGGTTGCCTGGAAAACTTAGGGAACGGATAGAGAAATGAAATTATTGGATCTTATACTTGTTTGTTTGGTTTCTGAAAAATTGAAAGAGTAACCACAATTCATCCACATGTTGGTACTTACTATGAACTGAACACTAAACAGAGATTCTTGTTTTCTCTGGCGCCAAATAAAGAATAAAATTTTCTGCCTTAGATTCTTTTACTTTCGCACATTTACTCAGCAATCAAACAATGGAAAGAACACAATGGGTTTTTGTGGGACTGGCAGTGTTGAATAGAAGTCTGAAGTATGTTGTGGACAGGTGTTTGGTTTATGGAAGAACACGAATGAATCGCGAATTAACGAATTGAACTATGAGAAGATTATAAGGTTCTTAGTTGAGGAGGGACTAATGGAAGATGTGGTATTGGCATATGAAGAAATGAAGAATCATGGACTTAAACCTTCGGTGGAGATCTATAATTCATTGATTTATGGCTTTGCCAGAAAAGGGAGGTTTGAAGATGGTTTGTTTTATCTGAAGCAGATGGAGGAAATCAATTTGAAGCCAGATACGGAAACCTACGATGGGCTCATTGAAGCTTATGGGAATCATGGAATGTATGATGAGATGGCCAAGTGTGTGAAGAAGATGGAATCCGATGGGTGTATACCTGACCACATTACATATAACTTGCTAATCCGGGAGTTTTCACGAGCTGGGCTGCTCAAAAGAATGGAGAGAGTGTATCATATTTTAATTTCAAAAAGAATGGATTTGCAGTCATCTACGTTAGTATCAATGCTTGAGGCATATGCTAACTTCGGAATCTTGGACAAGATGGAGAAGGTATATAAAAGGGCTTTGACCTCAAAAACGCTTTTGAAAGAGGACTTAATTCGGAAATTGGCTAGATTTTATATTGAGAATCACATGTTTTCTAGATTAGATGACTTGGGACTTGATCTTTCTTCTAAAACTGGCATGACTGATTTTGTTTGGTGTTTGCGCCTGCTTTCTCACGCTTGTCTTTTGAGCCGTAAAGGGATGGATTCGATTCTTCAGGAGATGGAATTAGAAAAAATACCATGGAATGCAAGCATTGCAAACATCATCTTGTTAGCTTGTTTGAAGATGAAAGATCTAAAGCAGTTGAAAGTCGTACTCTCTGAGCTGCCTGCTCGATATGTGAAACCCGATATTGTCACCGTTGGAATCCTATATGATGCATTTAGGGCCGGTTTTGAAGGAAAATGGGTTCTAATGATATGGAGAAAAATGGGATTTCTTGATGAGGCTGTTGAAATGAACACTGATGTTATTGTTCTTTCTTCGTTTGGAAAGGGGCATATCCTTAGAAGTTGGGAAGAGAGACACTCCCTTGAACCCAAAGGAAGACAAAAGAAAATATGGACATATCACCATGTGATCAATTTGTTTTTCAAACACGATAAAAGGCCTTCTCAATTGGTTGGTGTTGAATAAAGTTAGATACCTGGCCTGTAATGAATTTTGTACTAGACCCTTAACTGGCTAGGGTTTTTGTAAATTTTGAGACCTCTCTAGGTGGACCAGAACCAATTTTTACAACTGGTATCATTCAGGACTAGAAAATCGAAAGCCGGAGGAATTTTTTAATTTTTATTTTTTCTTCTTGTGGGGTAATGCCAACTGCCATGTATTACTTACTAAATTCTTAGTATTGAAACTCATGTATTGACATTTTAGGTTTCTATGGAAATTTTTATTTCAATTTTCAGCCTTGCTGCTGTTGTATTTCTCCATGTCGTTCTGATATCTCTTATGTTTTAGGCTCCATTGAATGGATGGACATTTGGAATAAGATAGATTAGACTTCGAGGATTTGTGGGGTGTAGCTTAAATTTACATTTGATAACTCATATTTCAATAAGATATGTGAATAGATTTGGAAGACATTTGGATTTGAAAGCAAAAGGTGAAAGACATTAATTGAAATCTATGCTAAGAAAGATTACAATTGTTGAATTCGGAAACAGGAAATGATTTACACAAAATGATCTAGAATTCCAAGTAAACCTAGTCCAAATAAATTAATAGATTTTCTCAAGGCAAACATAAAACTTAATAACCAGTACAACAATACTTACAACTGAGGTCTTAAGCCAAATCAATACATTCTATGCTAAGTCTTCATACTGATTTAAAGAAAAATGGAAATTTACACAATTAGCATATAGAATGAACATTGGCATGCCTAATGTTAACTGAATTTGAGGAGCTTCTTGGTCACCCTTGCCATGTCTTACATCAACTGAACTTGACGCTTTTCTTAGTCTGCGAATAGCTACGAAAGCTAGGATAAGAATGATCGTCAGAATGCAGGATCCCATGATTAGACAAACTTTACCAGCTTTATGAACAATTTTCTCTTCTAACTTATCTCGAGTAATTGTGGAAATAGAAACTGCAATAGTTACCATAACTGATATAATTGTCAAGCACATGATCCCAATCAAAGCCCAAAATGTAGCACGGTTCTTGATGGCGGATTCAGTAATGAGCATAAATATTGTGGTTAGAGAAATATGCCTATGGTCCTGGATGGTTATAAGCCATTACAGCATCCCCTGCCTTGTGTGGATTTGGCACAGGGCTACCCTGGAAATTTTCGGGTGAGTCATCTTGCCACACACCTCCTGGAGGGTTTGTAGCAGTTTGGAAAGTCATTATCACGATTAGCAACGCTACCAACATCATCAAATTCCACTTCTCCGCCAGCCACTCCTTCATAGTACCGCCACTATGTTGCAAATCGTTCATCAATGGTGTACTTTCAGCATGTACACCCAAGAGCACTGAGGTTGGGCTAATGGTTTCAATTTCATTACCAGACAGCGTTCCTTTGGCTCTTAATGCTCCAGCTTGTCAAAGTGATTCTCCAATGTCCCAACTCTTTCACATCTCACCGACTCTGCTAAAATGTCCAATGCTGTCAATCTATTGACATTGACCTCATTTACCTTATTTCTGGTGCTCGAGAGCAAATACTTTACTATCCGCATAAATCGATTTCCACATTCACGAAAGAAATTCAAATTTAAACTAGCAGCACAACATTTTGGCTCAACGAGATGGAGTATAAATAGCCTAACAAACTTGCAAGTAAGAAATGTAGTGAACTCTCACTCGTTGTATAACTAATCCTCTAAAGTAACATTTTTACTGTATTACACCTTATATAAAGAAAAACACTTTAGGCAATGGCTACATTGTGAGCAAGAAACATTACATTCATACCTCAATTTGTTTATCTGCCACTGCTTGATGTTTCCTTACTCATCCTTAGAATTAGCGAACTCTTCATCATTCATCTTCTCCACTAATAGCTTCAACGTCTCTGACTGATTGTGCTGCACACATAGATGCATTATATTGGTCTTTCCATGGTCCAATGGTGCTCGAGCCGCATTGGGACTTGTTTGAACCAGCTCGTTTAAGACATTGAATCGGCCATCCATTAATGGCAGCAAGATGAAGACGGGTTCTGCCATCTTGATCAAGAAAACCGCACATCTCAGGTTTGGCCAGCAATAATGCTTTCACCTCCAGCAAAATCTACATGCCCGTGCAGTACTGCCACTTGCTAATTGTGAATTTAACTCTCCAGCAAGCTCAGGTTTTCGTTCTAGAATTTCTTTAACAAAATCTACATGCCCGTGCAGTACTGCCACTTGCAAGATAGTTTCGTTGAAACAATTGATCTCGATAACTTTTATCAAGAACCTCTGAATCTTCTCCGAATAACTCATGCAACGATGGTAATACTCCCTTCTACTGCTGCTTCATAAAGTCTCTGGTCCATTCTGTCTCTCTCACACACATTTTTCTTTATGAACACGACAATGTTCAGAAGAAGCTTAAGCTCGGCTTAGAGATTTTGTATGTAGATACAAATATATAAGCAGTCCTATATATATATATATATATATATATATATTATGTATATATCTATAAACAAATTCATATGTAAAAACTAACCGATCCAGAAATATATTTAAAAGGATTGCAGGTGATTGTTGTTGAATCTTTGTCGTGATTACACTGGAATTCTGATCTTCATTTGCTGTGGCAACATCAATATCCTCTTAGTCATGAAAGAAAGAGACTGGTGTATGTGTGTGTTATGGAGAGAGAGGCTGGCGTTGATACATAGGCTTATTTGGTTGATGGGCGTTAGCTCTAAAGGGTGTGTATGTATGTGTGTGTGTGTGTGTGTGTATATCCACATTTGAAAAACATGTGGATTTGAACGCGAAAGCTGGATGGAATTAATTCAAATCTATGCTCCTTTGCTCTGTCCTTTTTCTTGTTTCTCCCAATCTAACTCCACAAGATTATCCTCATCCACTCTTGTGATGATTCTCAACTGAAACAATAACATTATTGGATCACGAGTTCTTTTACTTAGGATTGCAGATGAACCAAGTCGAGGCGTGTCGAGTACTAGCTGTTCAAGCTCGAGTCCATCCATCATTCTACATGATTGTTCGATCAAACTTCGAGTCGACATTCTACATTACTCTCGAGCTCGAAATGAAGAATGTCTGTCAGAAAGAGAAGCTAACCAGAGTAGTATTGTGTGGCATAAAGAAATAGGAAGCTGAGAAATCCTCTAATTTTGGCAATATCTATTTTTCAGTTTGGGAACTTCTGTGATTCCGAGAAGGATGATGATTATCTAAAAGAAATTTACAACCACTTCAATTATTTTGCAAGAGTCATGTCCTATATTTAACAATCTCACACATTAGTCCTATATTCACTTGTTTTTGAGATGAATGAACAATCCCAAACATATCAACATATCTCCGACACTATTAAACTTAAATGTTGCATTTGGGAACACGAAATCTACGTCTTAGAATTGGATGGTAAGTTTGAACTAAATTTTACCATTTGAATTATGATGATGCCGTGGTTAAAAAAACATAGACTGAGAAAGGCTTAGCAGAAGCAATAAGGATTGAATAATCTGCAAAATTCAATTGAACCGGGCAATGCTTTCCAGCTCTCATGGAACTTCAACCGGAATCCTTTAACGTTTTCCGTCAAAAACCGATAAAGCTTCTATTCCCATAACAAACAGGTAAGGGGACATGGGGTCTCCATATCTAAGGCCATTTAAGTTGATTCTGATTCGGGGAAAAAGAGAGGCATATTCATGGAATGTTTGGCAAACATGAAATTGGAGTTTTGGAATTGGAATTGGTGGAATTGAAAAAAACAACTCAGAAAATTAAATCAAACACAGTTTTTCATTTTCAAGGCTCCAATTCCATGCCGCCAAACACAGTTCTCCATTTTCAGAGGCTCCAATTTCATTCCGCCAAACATAGTATCAGTGTAAATTCATTGCGATTAGTATGAATGTTTTTGGTAGAAGGAACTCCAAAACTGTACAAGTTGCTTATGAGATACCATATGGATTGCTTCATCATCTAAACTTGAATTGCTCTTCTGTAGCATATTTGTTGAACTTGGAAGCAGGAATTCCTTTTCTGAGTGATTTACACAAAATAACCAAGATTTCACAACAAACCAAGTTAAAATAAATCAAGACAAACATAAATTTTACAAGCCAGTACAATTGAGGTCTGAAAGTGCTGTTTAAAAGACAAATGGAAATACACACACTTGACAAAAACAATGAAGTTTTGACATTCCTCACGTTAACTGAATTTGAGGTGATTCATGGTTTACATCAACTTGAATTTGAGGAGCTTCTTGATCTCCAGTGGCATGGTCTACATCAACTGGAATTAAAGGAGCTTCTTGGTTTCCATGGGCATGGTTTACATCATCTGAACTTGAACGTCCTCTTCGTCTGAGACATCATAATGATCGTGTATAGAGACATAAGAAAACTCATTGTGTTGGGTATCCAGAAAGCTGTGTACTGTCGTGGATGGTTATAAGGCATTACAGCTTCCCCTGCCTTGTGTGGATTCGGCACAGGGCTACCCTGGAAATTTTCAGGCGACTCATCTTGCCACACACCACCTGGAGGGTTTATAGCAGCTTGGAAGGTCAATGTCGCTGTTAGCGACGCCACCAACAATATCACGTTTCGCTTCTCCACCAGCCACTTCCTCAGAGTACCATCACCATGTTGCAAATGTTTCATTATCGTGTTCCGCATTTCTCTCAGCCACTTCCTCAGAATACCACCTTGTCGAAGTGAGTCCTCAATGTCTTTGACTCTAAAGGCTCCGGCTTGTCGAAGTGAGTACCCAATGTCCAAATCCTTTACATCTCTCCGACTCTCTGCTAAAATGTCCATTGCTGTCAATCCAGTGGCATTAACCTCGTTTACCTTTATTTTGGTCGCGCTGCATTAGGACTTGTTTGAACCAGCTCATTCAAGACATCAACGCCCAATAATGCTTTCACTATCTCGACCTGCCCGTTAGCAGATGCCAAGTGAAGAGGGGATGATTGTTGTGAATCTAACTCTCTAGCAAGCTCCGGTCTTCGTTCTAGAATTTCTTTTACAAAATCTAAATGCCCTTGCAGTATTGCCACATGCAAGATAGTTTCGTCGAAACAATTAATCTTGATAAATTTATCAAGAACTTCTGGATCTTCTCCAAGTAACTTATGCAATGATGGTATACTACCTCCCACTGCTGCTTCATAAAGTCTGCGTTCCATTACTCTCTCTCTAGATTCACATATTTTTAGTCATGTTTCTGTTTCTCCACTAATTCACATATTTGTAGGCACTTTCAGTATAATAATAATAATAATAATAATAATAAAAGCAACTTAACAAAAAAAGCAACACGTGTCTATATTGCATTGTGGGGCTACCATTCATCTATTGTTTTCTTTTTACCGTCTTGGTGGGTCTCACCATTGTTTTCACTTTGTCAAGGTACCTGCGGTTTTTTGCCCAATTCAAATTTCAGCCCAATTTTTCTCAAAATTCGACATCCAATGTTGCTCCAAATAAGGATAAGGTCTTATCAAAATGGAGCCTTCAACGAGCTTGTCAACTTTGCCTTCAATGGCAAAGTTGAAGTCTCAAAGATGAAGAAGAAATATAAGCTTAATTGATGGAAAAATAAAAGACAATAAAAATAAAAATATGGAAGCTGTGCAGAAGAGAGAGAACTGACGAGATGAGAAGTGAAAGAATGTGATCGGTTTATGACCTTGTGGTCGTTAAAATTGATAAGGTGTAGTGGCGGATTCCACCACAAAAAAAAATTCCTTTAACATAATTAATTACATATGCTCAACAAGATGGAGTAAAGGATCAAAGATTGCCTAACTAGACACACAAAGTTCAGAGTCACACAATTCTGCTATCTTTTTCCTTGCGTAGTGAGCAAGAAATGGAAATAAAAAGCAAGGACTAGTGTGATACCCCCAATTTCGGAACACGGGTTGATCAAGTCCGCGTACAAAATTCGGGGATATCAAAACAATTAAAGTATTTAACAAGCACAGAATACAAAGATGAATAATAAAGAATAAATAAACCGCTGAAGAAAACTAATAAATAAATATTACTTAATGATTCTCCAACAATTACAATTCGGAAATCCCATAACCCAAGGACCCCTTAAAACATTATCTAATAATCCAATACTATTTAAAAGATAAATAGATGAATGACAGTCTCCCAGCTGCGGATCCTCAACCTCGAGACTGGAACTTCTAATAACCTGAAAAATAAATCGTGGGTTAAACCCTACGAGCAAGTTTACTCTACCAGGCCTCTGAAAACCAATAAGCAGATCATCTCTGATCAAAACTAAACCTAATAAAGTTTTAAGTTTAATAAAACATGATATACATGTCTATATATAATTATATATACTATACTAATCACATCCATTAATAGGTTTATTAAATTTTCATACCTATTAAATAATTATTAAAATAATATTCATACCTAGACCAATCTACCATTTCATTTTATAAAAACTCCTTTGACCTTAATCCCATCCTAGTTAGTTGTTTAATCATTTAAATAATAAATTATACTAAAAGAAATACTCTATTTAATCCCAACCCGATAATGATTTTAATTGTTTAAATCACATATCCAAAATCTAAGTTTTGACAAATCATCCACGTTTTCCCCAATATTATTTTATTAATATAAAATAATACACTAACCAGTAAGTACTAAACTATTCTCATTTAAGAATATCTAACCCTAATCCAATCCATATATACAACAACCATAGATGATATTTTAATCATCTAACACATAATAACGTAATTATGCTTTGGCAAATCAACCATGCCATTACAAATATTTTTATTTATATATTGGCAATTCAACCATGCGTCCACAAGTATATATATTTATACATTGACAATTCAACCATGCCTCCGTGTATATATATTTATACATTGGCAATTCAACCATGCCTCCACAGGTATATTTATTCATACATTTAATTAGCAATCCATCCATGCTTTCCATATATGTATTCTATTCATACAAATATTTAAGTAATATATTTAATCAATTGATAATTCATCCATGCCTACACTTTAACCATGAATTAACTTTAAAATTAACAATACGCTAAATCATACATAGCCATCTCATGCATATTATACGCATATCATTAATTTAATAACCAGTCCAGCCATATATACTAAGTAAGAATAATAACACTAAATATCTTAATTTACATATATATACACATATATTTTATAATATATATGTGTATAATCCTTCCTTAATAATCCATAATTATTTCAGATCACATATACATATATATCAATAATTATATATATATATATATACAACTATCCATACAACTCATAAATTAAATAAACCATATATACAAATATATAAATAAATAAATAAATAAATAAATAAATAAATATATATATATATATATATATATATATATATATATATATATATATCATCCATCCATAACCAATTATTAATTTTCTATATTACACAAATTAATGCTTCTTAATATGTCTGAGATAGTTTCCCCTAAATACTCCATATCGGTTTAAATAGTTTTTCAACACCGTCTCACTAAAATGTAAATATCTTCTAGTAGGATAGGAATCTGATAATGAAATTGGTATCATTGGAAAGAGGACGAAAAATTCTTGAATTTGAGCTCAAGAATGACCCAATTTCGATTTAAAATGACTAAGTTATGACCATTTTAATTTATAGTGTCGAAACAGGCCAACAGTGGTTTCCCATGCGCGCCCACGCGCTTACTATGCACTTGCACGCGCTGGATTCAAGCCTCCTTGTGTGCTGGTATTGGCTAAGCTCTTTCAGCTACCGTGAGCTCACCACACTGAATCCATCACTTCCTTTATGCCGCATCCAATGGTCACAAATCAGTGCGCAAATGAACACGCTCACACTGGATTATTTTCTATTAACTATAATAGATCTAAGGTCCAGATCAGTGAGTGCACCATCTTCTCATGGTCTGCGATACACCAAATAATCCCATAGTTGACCAGACCACTTCTATGGTCCAGATACACATGCGCACCAAATATCTATGCGCCGCGATGCACCATATCAATTCACATAAGTTTAATTAATCAAATGGCTCTAATTGGCGTATACACACTATTATCCTACACCGCGCCGCGCTGGATCAATTCCTTATTGTGCCGCCGCTCCACATGCGCCAGTTACGCAGTATATATATATAAATATATATATATATATATATATATATATATAAAATTATTTTCCTAACAAATAATAGGAAAATAAATCCTAATAAATTCCTAAAAATATCAGAAAAATTCCAGAAAATTGCAGAACAATTCTAGAAAATAAAGAAACCATAATTAACTCTCTTGGGTCACAAATCCACCTATAGATTGATTTTAAAATATACATATAACACCTATATATATCAATTAAAATCCAATAATCTAAAAAACAAATATAATAGTTTATACTTTTTAATTATTCCGATCTAACCATAATTTTTAAATAAATAAATTTAATTAAAGCCTTGATACTCAAGGTGAAATCCTTATGAGTTCTAAGAGAAAAGTAAGAGGAAAGTTTTATGTGTATTTTTATACACCTTAAATTCCAAATCCTATTCCAACTAGTATTATGAATTAAAATAATAACCTTTAAATAATTTATATCTATAAACATATATTATATTACATATATATTCCTTCCATAATTAACCCATTAGTTAATTAAATCATATATACATATATATATCAATAAATATATAACTATATATATCTTTCCATAACAATTATTAATTAATTATATTTATATATAATTATATATATATATATTTATAATTAATACAAAAGTGATCATTTAAATAATTAAATAACCACGGGCCTTCATTAATTAACCCAATAAGGTTTCATACAAGCCCAAGACCACATCTTTTGGTCCAACTTTCCTTAAACCCAATCCAATTAATTTAAATAAATAAGATAATTAATTAAATACTGAAATTAAAATAACTAATTACATGAAGCACATAAACAAACAAGAATTTACAACTAAGTTACACAATACCAATAAAATCAACACACCAATAATTCAATCAATAATCAACCACACAAACAATCATTATATCAATAATTCACGAAATATAAATAAAATAAAACAATTAATCTCAGCACTCAATAAAACAAATCAATTAAAAATTAAAATAAACGAAATTAATTCAAATTAAATCAAATATATCATTTAAAAATAAAATAAAAGTAATTAATTCTAATTAATAAATCCTTTAAAATATCGGGGTATTACAACTAGAAAGCAGATACTTTTACAAAGTGAAAATAATGGATGAGGGAGGAGACTGAAATCTCCAGATATCCGTGTCTTGCTTTTTCTAAAATGCTTCTTCTTCTTTTTTCCTTTCTTTTTCTAAAAAGCACACTTTCTCTTACATCTCATCCATCGGGGTTGTTGTATATAGGATTGTGTATCAAATCCGTTACATGTCATGTGTTATTATTTAATGCATTTTTATGTGGATACATGTTCATTTGTGTGATGATAGTATATGCATATATAGATAAACAGAACTGATTTGGGTATATGGTAAACTATTACCTTTCAAGCTAGGTTAAAGTCAATGGGTTAAATTGTGCCAACCTGGATTTTTAAGAATTTAGATTATATTTATAAGAATTGACTTTTAGTTGTCAAAAATTGATTATTTAGTTTTAAATTAGAGACTTCAGTATATAATCTTGTTACATATTTTATAGGGTTAATTACAATGACACCCCCTAAATTTTGCCATATTCATTAATATTTAACTGTAATGTCTTGTTTAATAATAGTTACACAGTTTCACTTTTGCATATTTCGGTTTTGAATCCTGCATTATTCTTATGATGGAGAATTTTATTTTATTTAATTTATGATAAATTAAAAAAAAATGGACTGAAACACTGATACACCCTCTTGGAGAGAGGGACAATACTCTACCAACGAACTAACTAAATTATGATGGAGATAAGGTCGTCATAAATAGTACTCCAAAATCATTGAGCTAAGTATTTGTCAGGACCACTAGAAGAACGCAACTCTCTTTCTCACTCACTAGTACATAAGTCAACATATATCACTAAAATATGAAAATCAAGTTGTGAGAAATTTAAGGCACACACTCATGACTCACCGGTATCATCCACATATTTCCTCTTCCTGGTGAATGAAACAAAAACAGGGACTTGTCTTTCCTAAAACCATTTTTAATTGGTTATTTTGCTATATGATGCTTCTTTTCTTTAAATACTACATGTTTTGTATTTCCCTTTTCATTAATATTTAACTGTAATGTCTTGTTTAATAATAGTTACGACATCTCATTTTTGCATATTTCAGTTTTGAATTCTAATATATTTCAATTTTATGATGGAATTTTTTGTTTTTATTATTAAAATTATATTTTTGTGACAAATTAGGAGAAGTGGACTGGAACACTACCAACTAAATTATGATGGAGATGTAGCCATAAATAGTACTCCAAAAACATTGGCCTCACTATTTGTCAGGACCACTAGAAGAATGCAACTCTCTCTCTTTCACTAGTATATCACTAAAAATGGACTGCTTAGCCTAAGGTTCTGTAATGTTTGTGCCTTTATATATATATATATATATATATATATATATATATATATATATATGTTTGTGTGTGCGGTGTGTATTAAGAAAAAAAAAAAGAAAAAGAGAAAACAAATTAAAATTTTGGTGGGACCCACCACCACACCCAAAAAGGGTTTGAGACCACAATTGGTCTCCATTTTTCTTCTCTCCCGCTGGCCCTTCCTTCTGTCTCTATTTCTGGATTGTTCTTTTTCTTTTTGAACTCAAACTTCATTCTTAGATTACTCCTCCACCTTTTGTCGGATTGAGGTGCCATTTGAGGCAAAACGAAGCTCGTGGCAAGCTCTACACATCCATACAAGCAATTTTAGATTTTGTGCCCCTTTGGATTTCGAATCTTGAGACCCATTTTCTAGGGTTTTGGTGCAATCTTGAGGTAGGGGCATCTTAATCCACTCTCTTCTTGTTCCATTGTGAGTTATGCTCTTTTGTTGTGCTAGACATGCTAAATTTGAGAATTAATTGCTTCAATGAGGTGTAAGTGATGTTTAGAAAAAATTCATGTCTTAGGGTTATGACTTGTCTATGTGAAAAGCATGTATAGATGATGGCTTTATGGTATTTTTTGTGAATTATACCTCTTTTATGTGCTAACATGCTTTACTTGGGGATTAATTGTGTTAATGATTATTTTAATGTTGTTTAGAGAAATGTATGTTTATGCACATGTGATGTATTATGTGAAAAGCTTGCCTATGTGTTGAGTTTATGTCTACTATGTGTAAACTTGCTGAAAGTGATGTATGAGACCATGCTTAATTGTATTGTTCCAAAATTTCACATTGTCATGATATTGAGATTATCTGTACATTCTTGGACATGTTATTGGGATGCATGAAATGGGAGAATTTGTCTTGAAATGAAAATGAGGAATTTTTGGGAGATGATAGTTTTTGTGAAATGGTTTTGATAAACCCGGTTATTGTGGGGTTACCAACGGGCCGGAGGTTAATATAGCCTAGAGGGGATTAGGGAGTCGCCCTAGTGTGGTTGAGCTAGCTGGGCCCCATAATGATGCCGCGGGGTTACCAAGGGTCAAGGACACTAGCCAATCCTCCTCTCGTGTCGCGGCAGGGTTACCAAAGGGCGGGTTGTATTAACGTTTGAAAGTGATGATTTTGAGAATGAGAATGGGGAGTGTCATTGACATGCATTGCATTTCATTTCATTGCATTGCATTGTTTATACTTGGAATTGACTTGTATGTTGTATTTGATCCCCTACGTTGTATGATCCCTATCTCCCATTGGCCTATGCTTTGATTGGATTCACTAGGACACAAGAATTGTGTCTTAAGTGTCTCTGCTGAGCTATATGCTCACCCCTATATCTATATATTTTTTTTCAGGTCTTGGAAAAGAATCGGTGGACGACAACCCACCTCAAGCCTGAGCGATACTAGAAGCTCACTTTTGTGTCTTTTGTATATCTCCCATTATTTTTGCAAAGCACTAAAAGTGTGAAGGTGTATATGTATATTTTGCAAAACTTTGTCATATAATGTAATTAAGGTATTTGATGATATTTTGGATGTGAATTTGATAACATGTAAACCTTATTGATGAATGGGGAGAGTAATACTAGTTTGAAGTATTATTGAGGTCATTTGATTGTGTATTATCATCTACTATTGCCGTGAATTCGGAATTTGAGCCATGATAAGTTTAAAAAATGAATTTAAACAGGTTGCGGTAGGTCCATTTTTAGGGGAGGTTATACGGAATGTTTTTTAAAAAAAAAAAATTCTTGGCATTAGTTTTGGGATCGTTACAAATTTGGTATCAGAGCCAAGGTTCGAAAACCTTTAGGACGACGGGTAGAGGCCTACATAGAGTCGCATGGGATGTTTTTTGTATTGTTTACTTGACTACTTGCTACGCGGTATCTTATTTAAATGAGCATGCTTAACTGCCTATGTGCTTACTGCTTACTTGTTTATGTTAAAATGTTTCTTGCATAGTCTTGCATGCTAAGTGTTGTACGGTATCAATTCTTGTTGAGTCGTCCACAGTCTTAGTGTCATGTTTCTGAGTCATTTTCTCGTTTTATAGCACGATGTCACGGCGTGAGGAACCTAGAGAAGTTGGCCCTAGGCCAACAAGGGGCGATGTTGGTGAAAGCTCCAGCTCCAATCCGGAGGAGCTAAATGATGAGAACATGCTTCTTAGGGACTTGATTCCCCCAAGAGCTGTTCCCCTAAGAAGAGAGAATGTTGAAACACCCGTACCCGTAGAAGTGGGTGAAGGTTATGTGGCACTGGAGTTTAATCGTTTGTTACAAAATGTCGTGAGGGCAACGATTGCTGTTCAGTCGCAGTCGGCACCACAACCTACAGTTCAAGTTGAGGAGACGCCAGCTCAGAAGCTTCTCAAGATCATAAAAGGGTTTTCTCAGTTGATGCCGGTAGTGTTTGAGGGCAGTGCGGATCCAATGGTAGCAGATGACTACTTGGATCAAGTTGAAACCCAACTAACCTCAATGGATGTGACAGAAGATCACTTGAAGATCATCCTAGCAACTTACAAGTTTGCTATGGATGCCAAGGTTTGGTGGAAGTCGATCACTAACCTGTACAAGATTGAAGAGATGAGCTGGGACAGGTTCAAGGAACTGTTTTACGAGAAGTACTTTCCCCTTTTCAAAAGATGGGAGTTACAAGATCAGTTTCATAATCTTAGTCAAGGGAACATGTCAGTGGCGGAGTATGAGAACAAGTTCACCTCACTTTCCCGTTTTGCTCCAGAAGTGGTGTGAGATGAAGCTAACAAGACTCGGAAGTTTGTCTCGGGTCTTAATGATCGAATGAGGCCGTTGATCACGGCACAGTTTATTAAGATTTACTCTGAAGCAGTGGAAAGGGCTTTAATGCTGGAGGCTGACAATAGAGAGAAGGATGCAAGAAGAGAGCAATTGAAGCAAAAGAGGGGTGCAGGGCCATCCTCAGAGGGATCTTCTTGGAAAAGGAACAGGGGCAGTTGATCGGTTGATCAACTATACATCAACCTTCGCAATAGCACGAATCATTGTAAAATAGGGCTATTGGTCGGGTAAGTCGAACCACTGGGACTGCGCTAATCTATGGCAACCTAAGTGTCTAGAGTCATTTTAGAGTGATAAGGTGTAATAAAGAGTTGTTGATTGGTTTGTCACTAAGTTAGAAATGTAAAGATGCATAAAATAATAAATGGAAGGAGATTAAAATGAGTGAAACTTAGGTGGAGAGGACTAGGGAAATAAATCCACCACACACCTCATAAACATGCTAGCTTGCAACTAACTTGGGGAACTACTTATGTAAATGACCATGATATATAGAGATGCGTGATAACTACACTATCTTCAAGAAGTTCATACAATCAGAGCTAAGTATAAACCATCTAGGTATAATCCCCTAGGAATGGCCTATCAAATCCCTTACTTTGTATGGTAAATGCACATGTAATCAAAGACTAAGTATAATCCATCCACAGTTGGTATGAACCATCTACCTAACTACATTAAACTATGGGTGTAGTATGGTTCATCGTTCCTAGGAATGGACTATCAAAACCTTCACAAGACATACCAAGAAAACCATTTCATATTCTCATCTCCATTCTCACTATGAAGATATAAGCCCTATAATCATGAAAACATACAATCTAAGACAAGATGATACATTTAACACAATCATTTATTGAATTGAAGAACATTTACAACATGTGTAAGTCTCTAGAATATGAAAAGATCATAAATACACTTCATTCCCCAAATTAAAACAAGATTATAGCATGCTTACAAAGGAGGCTTCATCACCTCCCTAGATGGAGGTTTAGTTATCCATTGATGCACTAGAGGAAGGAGGAAGCAAAGCCTTGACCTCCATTTTCGAGCTCCCCTCTTCTAGCTCCAAGAACACACCTTTCTTGCTCTCTTCTCTCTCCTCTATCTTGTAAAAATGAAGCTTAATAATTTTGTGTGGCTCTCCCCCCTTTATCTAGATAAGAAATCCATCCCAAAAACCCTCTCTCTCCTCCAAGAAACATCCCCAACCAACTCATAAAGGAGAGCTTCCAAAGTAGGTAAAATCTGAGCACAAGTGGGCTGAGTCGTGTAGAATTCTGCCCTAATTTCGAGTGCTCGAAATAGGGCCTCGAGCACTCGAAAATTGGGCAGAATGCCCTATGTTTGGTTTACTCTGCCCGGACCTACTTTGGTAAAATGGCCATAACTTTGAGCTCCGAACTCCGAATGATGAACCGTTTGAAGATTTGGAAAGCTGATTCAAAGCTCTAAAAACTTCATGTTTTGGTGGAGATCCAATTCTCAAGTCTGGTTGGTCGAAATTGAAGATCAAGGCAGAATTTCATTGCTGCCAGGCAGTTCTGCGCACCTCTGGTAACAAGGCCATAACGCTCTGCTCCAAGCTGTGAATGACAAACCGTTTGAAGATTTAGAAAGCTAATTCAGAAATCTAAATCTTTCATGTTATGATGGAAGTCCAATTCTTGAGTTTGGTAGGTCAAAATGGCGAACAAAGTTCGGGCTTCACTGCTGCCAGAAATTCAGCTTTTGAGCACATTGTTGATCAAAAATCCACAAGGGCTTATATTTGCTCCCTTTTTGCAATTAAACCTGAAAATGCCTAAAAACACACAAATGAAGATAATCTACAGAATTAAACAAACATCAGACTTAACTAATGCAATTTAGGGCGCTTGAATATATACAGTATTCGGCGCTTATCACACCCCCAAACTTACATTTTGCTAGTCCCTTAGCAAAACTATAATAAAAAACTTAATGAAAAGACAACCATGGGCATGCTACTACAAAAATATCATCCATGGTAAAATGAGATATATACATAGCTCAAAAATAACTTGAAACAGAAAAAGAGTTGGAGATGGGGTCATTGGGAAGACTACCTTGCATATATGAAGCATTGATACTAAACACATTTCAACATGCATGTATCAACATCATAGTCCATATAAATAACTCAATTGTCATCTCTTAAATGGAAGTCAACTCTAACTTTAGTGAAAGTAGATTGGATTCTCAACATGCGGCTTTTACTTTCTTTTCCAATTTCCAAGCACAAGTTTTTAAATCATTGAATTCCCCTTTAAATGAGGTCCCTAAGGCATGATTTTATTTATAAGACAACTTTTGTTGCTTGTTAACAATTTATTGTAACTGATAAGCGAAACATAGAATGGTTGTGCAATGCTGAAGTCCCTTAAGCTTTCTAACCAACCTATGTAGCAAGCGTTAGGCCAACAGCTCCCAAACCAGATGGCTTTAGGTTGTTAAGTGTAGAGACACTCCAAAGGGCTTAATAGCTCAAGTTGGAAAGGCTACGAACTCCAGCAAACCATGTTTATTACAATTTTTTTTTGATTGACCGTGCAATGTTTAAGTCCTTTAAGCTTTCTAACCAACCCTTGTAGCAAGCGTTAGGCCAACAACTCCCAAACCAGACGGCTTTAGGGTGCTAAGTGTAGAGACACTCCTAGGGCTTAATAGCTCGAGTTGGAAAGGCTATGAACGTCAACTGGTCATTATTTTCTTTCTTTCTCAGTTTTTTTTTTTTTTTTGTTTTTTTTTTAGATAACTTAAATCATGCCAAAGATATTCATTTATCAGGTTCATCAAATCAAATTAACTAGGCCAAGGTCAAGGTCGATCAAGTTGCATGCCTCACAGTTTAGTTTCCAATGTGCATATGTGCATTGTGAAGCTTAAAAGAGTGTCGAATCTAGCAAGAATCTAATTAAAACCTTTATACAGACTAATTTGAATCCACATGATCATTTCAACTCAAATTTTTCTTTATTTTCAAAAATGTCAATTGCTTCTATACACAAGGTATTAAACATATGCTTCATCTCCAACTAGTGTCAAGTTATACTATCATTGCTTAGCAAAAATGCAAAACCAAAAATGCATAAATGCACCCCCAAACTTGAATAACACAGTGTCCTCAATATGTGAAGACAAGCATACCAAAATAAGAGCAAAGGGGGGAAAAAAACAATAATACCAAGTGGAGTGACGACGACGTAGATGTGCAGTCATGTGAGTGCGCAACGGCGTCCCCCAAACTTGGACATGAAGACCTAAATTTTAGTGCAAGATAAAAATCCAAACAAAACACAAATGCAGACATTAGCCACAAGTTTAAAATAGATAACAAAATAGGGCCAAAAGTGGGGAATTTAGAGAGATGAAGTTGGCTCAAGAAATTCATCAAACACGTGGTGTGCAAGACAAAAAGGAAGAGGGCCAAAGGTTGATTAGAGATGAGAAAATCCAAAAATTTGCCCTGCAAATGCAATACACAACTTCCAAACAATCACAAATCCTTCACACAAGCAATCCCATTCTCCATTGATCAAAAATGGAAAGAAAAAGAGGGTTAGACACTTACCCAACAATGGAGAACACAAGGCCCATTATTTGTGGTTAATAGAAGATGTGGATGAGAGATTGATGGATGGGTGGGTAAGCATGCATGGGGAGTGGAAGGAAATGGATAAGCATGTATGGAGAGCTGCATGCATGCATGCATGGTGGAAAATGTGGGGTGGAAGTGGCGGTGCATGCATGAATGCATTTCCTTGTGTGGTGGTTTGGTTATGGAGGGATGGAGTGGTTGAGTTGCAGAGAGGGAAAGATGAGTTGTGTGTGGGTTGGTTGGTTTGTGTGGATGTTGGTGAGGCTCGGTTAAGAGGGATGAGTGGTTGGTGTTGGGCTCGAGCACTCCAAATGGGAGTTGGAGTGCTCGAGTTTTGGGCAGTGGGTTCGGGATTGTGAGGATGGTGAAGTTGGTTCACACTTCGAGCACTCGAAATGGCCATAACTTTACGCTCCGAACTCCGAATGATGAACCGTTTGAAGATTTAGAAAGCTGATTCAGAGCTCTAAAAACTTCATGTTTTGGTGGAGATCCAATTCTCAAGTCTGGTTGGTCGAAATTGAAGATAAAGGCAGAATTTCATTGCTGCCAGGTAGTTCTGCGCACCTCTGGTAACAAGACCATAACTCTCTGCTCCGAGCTCTGAATGACAAACTGTTTGAAGATTTAGAAACCTAATTCAGAGCTCTAAATCTTTCATGTTATGATGGAAGTCCAGTTCTTGAGTTTGGTAGGTCAAAATGGTGAACAAAGTTCGGGCTTCACTGTTGCCAGAAATTCAGTTTTGAGCACATTGTTGATCAAAAATCCACAAGGGCTTATTTTTGCTCCCTTTTTGCAATTAAACCTGAAAATGCATAAAAACACACAAATGAAGATAATCTATAGAATTAAACGAATAACGGACTTAACTAATGCAATTTAGGGCGCTTGAATATATACAGTATTCGGCGCTTATCAGCAGTCCATCTCAGTTTCAGGGGCAACAGTCTACAAGATCTGCTCCTACCACTCCTATGCCAGCTGGACCTGACAGGAGTGCAGTTGTTTGTTATCAGTTGTCCGATGAGATCGTCTTCAGTTTCGTCAGCTTCGAAGGCTTGTTATGGGTGTGGCCAGCAGGGTCACCTGATTCGTGATTGTCCAAGTCAGAGAGCAGGCACCATTAGTGGCAGAGGGTCACAGCAGAGGCCATCACAATCGGCTACAGTTCAGTCAGGTTTCAGACCACCACCACCACAGCCTACTATGTCTTCACAGGGTTCACGAGTAGTTAGGAGGGATACTCCTACTATGTCAGTGCAGCAGTCAGGTGTTCAGGTTGGCAGTCCTCATGCACAGGTACCACAGGGACGTGTTTTTGCACTGGCACAGACCGATGCATCTTCTGGACCGTCAGTTCTTCGAGGTATATTTCCAGTGTTTGGTTGTTGGGCCCGTGTTTTGTTTGACTCTGGTGCATCTCATTCTTTCATTTCATCATCATTTGCGATTGCATCGGGGTTAGAGGTTAGTTTCATGGATCGGGCGTTATGTGTCGATACGCCAGTTGGGGTTTCAGTGTCATTGAGCCGAGTTGTGCGGGATTGCTCCATTGTGATAGCCGGGGGGACCTTTGTGTTTGACCTTATCCTCCTGGAGATGACTAGCTTTGATGTCATTCTCGGGATGGATTGGTTGGCTTCATTTCATGCCACAATCGACTGTTACAGAGGAAGGGTTACAGTTTGCACTTTCGAGGGAGACTGTTTTTTTTTCGTGGGAGATCGGAGTGATTCCCATATTTCATCGTTTTATGGAGTTCGTGGACGGAGTCGTGGTGATTACTTCTTGGCTAGTCTTATAGCCGAAGAGGATGATGTTGTGGAAAAAGAGTATCCTGCAGGTGTTCATGATTTTTTGGATGTGTTTCCAGAGGATTTGATAGAGTTGCCTCCACATCGAGAAGTGGAGTTCTCTATTGAATTGATGCCAGGTACCGCACCGATTTCTATGGCACCATATCATATGGTGCCAGTTGAATTGGAAGAATTGAAGAGGCAGCTTGATGATTTGAGGATGAAAGGTTTCATCCGACCGAGTGTGTCACCGTGGGGCGCACCAGTCTTGTTTGCTTAGAAGAAAGATGGTTCTTTGAGGTTGTGCATCGATTATCGGAAGTTGAATCATGCCACCATCAAGAACAAGTATCCTTTGCCAAGGATAGATGATTTATTTGATCAGTTGAGGGGAGCCAGTTGTTTCTCAAAGATTGACTTGAGGTCTGGCTATTATCAGTTGCGGGTTAGGGATGAGGATATTCCGAAGACAGCATTCCGTACACGGTATCGACACTATGAGTTCCTTGTTATGCCTTTTGGCTTGACTAATGCGCCAGCGGCATTCATGGACTTGATGAACCGCGTCTTTCACGATTACTTGGACCAGTTTGTGGTAGTTTTCGTGGATAACATTCTTGTGTACTCACGGACTCGGGAAGATCACGAAGTTCATTTGAGTATTGTTTTATAAATTTTACGGGAGCACCGATTGTATGCCAAATACGAGAAATGTGAGTTTTGGCTATAGGAGGTGAAGTTTTTGGGGCATGTTGTTTCAGAAGGTGGAGTATCAGTTGATCCATCAAAGGTTGAAGCAGTTTTGACTTGGGAGCGACCGAAGAATGTGTTTGAGATCCGCAGTTTCCTTGGTTTAACGGGTTACTATCGGAGATTTGTGAAGGATTTCTCCCATTTGGCAGCTCCTATGACCCGTTTGACCCGGAAAGGGATCAAGTTTGTCTGGAATGAGGCCTGTGATTCATCTTTTCAGGAGTTGAAGACGAGATTGACTACAGCGCCAGTGTTGGTGATACCTGAGCGTGGCTTGGGTTATGTGATCTATTGTGATGCTTCACGTGATGGGTTGGGATGTGTGTTGATGCAGGATGGTAGAGTAGTGGCTTATGGGTCTCGACAGTTGAAGACTCACGAGTACAACTACCCTACTCATGACCTGGAGTTAGCGGCAGTTGTATTTGCCTTGAAGTGTTGGAGACATTACTTGTATGGTGAGAGATTCGAGGTATTTTCAGATCACAAAAGTCTCAAGTACCTTTTTTCCCAAAAGGACTTCAATAACAGACAGAGACGATGGGTTGAGTACTTGGAAGATTACAACTTTGATTTGCAGTATCATCCGGGCAAGGCAAATGTTGTAGCTGATGCCTTAAGCCGGAAATCTCGTGGAACTTTGGCCAGTTTAGCTATTCGGAAGTGGAAGATACTTGAAGATCTGGCAGAGATGGGATTACAGTGTTGTGATGATGATGGTTGCAGTGAGTCGGCATTCTTATTTAGTCTTGTAGCTCAGCCTACTCTTATTGTACGAGTGATTGAGTCACAGAGACAGGACCCGGACTTAGATGCCATCCACGCTTTGATCTCTAGTGGCGAGACAGTGAAAGATTGGGCCTTGCATGTAGATGGGGGTCTATGGTTCAGGGGTTTGTTGGTGGTTCCCATATGTTGTCGTGAGGACGTCCTACGGGAGTTTCACACTTCCCGCTTTGCAGTTCATCCAGGTGGTACCAAGATGTATCACAATTTAAGACGTCAGTATTGGTGGAACGGGATGAAGAAAGATGTTGCATAGTTTGTGGCTAGATGCCTTACCTGTCAGCAGGTGAAGGCCGAGCATCAGAAGCCAGCAGGTTTGTTGCAACCATTACCTGTAGCGCAATGGAAATGGGAGCATATTGCTATGAATTTTGTGACAGGTTTTCCAAGGTCAAGAAGGGGCAATGAGGCCGTATGGGTCATCATTGACAGATTGACCAAGACGGCTCACTTTTTGCCTATTAAGGCAACAGATGATGCAGAGAAGCTTGGTGTTCTTTATGTGAAGGAGATTGTAAGGTTACATGGAGTTCCTGTAACCATTGTGTCAGATAGGGATGCCAAGTTCACTTCGAAGTTCTGGGAAGGACTTCAAGCAGCGTTTGGTTCAGCGTTGCATCTTAGTACGGCATTCCATCCACAGACAGACGGTCAGTCGGAGCGTACTATCCAGATTTTGGAGGATATGCTTCGGGCATGTGTACTTGATTTGGGAGCTAGTTGGGAGGATCACCTTCCACTTATTGAGTTTGCCTACAACAACAGTTATCAAGCGAGTATCCAGATGGCTTCATTTGAGGCGTTGTATAGTAGACCTTGTAGGTCTCCTGTTTGTTGGACTGAGGTAGGTGAGACAGCCGCCTTAGGACCCGACATTGTACTCGATACTACTGAGAAGATTAAGTTGATAAGACAGAGGTTACTTACAGCCCAGAGCCGACAGAAGAGCTATGCAGATAAGCGGAGACGACCGTTATCCTTTGAGGTGGGAGACCACATTTTTCTAAGGGTTTCTCAATGGAAGGGATTGATGAGATTTGAAAAAAGTGGCAAGTTGTCGCCACGATTTATTGGACCGTTTGAGGTTTTGGACCGAGTAGGAGAGGTTGTCTACAGGCTTACTTTGCCACCACAGTTGGATAGGGTCCACAATGTTTTCAATGTATCGATGTTACGGAAGTACAAACCGGATCCATCTCACATTTTGAGTTGGGTAGATGTGGACATTGATGAGGATGTTTCCTACGAGGAAGGACCAGTTCAGATTCTTGACACACAACAGAAGGTGTTGAGGAACAAGACGATACCAATGGTGAAAGTCCTTTGGAGACACCACGGAGTCGAGGAAGCTACCTGGGAGCCTGAACAGGAGGTTCGCTCCAGGCACCCAGCGTTGTTTTCTTCCTCAGGTATGTCTTGATTTCGGGGACGAAATCTTTTAAAGTTGGGGAGAGTGTAATGTTTGTGCCTTTATATATATATATATGTCTGTGTGTGCGGTGTGTATTAAGAAAAAAAAAAAAGAAAAAGAGAAAACAAATTAAAATTTTGGTGGGACCCACCACCACATCCAAAAAGGGTTTGAGACCACAATTGGTCTCCATTTTTCTTCTCTCCCGCTGGCCCTTCCTTCTGTTTCTATTTCTGGATTTTTCTTTTTCTTTTTGAACTCAAACTTCATTCTTAGATTACTCCTCCACCTTTTGTCGGATTGAGGTGCCGTTTGAGGCAAAACGAAGCTCGTGTCAAGCTCTACACATCCATACAAGCAATTTTAGATTTTGTGCCCCTTTGGATTTCGAATCTTGAGACCCATTTTATAGGGTTTTGGGGCAATCTTGAGGTAGGGGCATCTTAATCCACTCTCTTCTTGTTCCATTGTGAGTTATACTCTTTTGTTGTGCTAGACATGCTAAATTTGAGAATTAATTGCTTCAATGAGGTGTAAGTGATGTTTAGAAAAAATTCATGTCTTAGGGTTATGACTTGTCTATGTGAAAAGCATGTATAGATGATGGCTTTGTGGTGTTTTTTGTGAATTATACCTCTTTTATGTGCTAACATGCTTTACTTGGGGATTAATTGTGTTAATGATTATTTTAATGTTGTCTAGAGAAATGTATGTTTATGCACATGTGATGTATTATGTGAAAAGCTTGCCTATGTGTTGAGTTTATGTCTACTATGTGTAAACTTACTGAAAGTGATGTATGAGACCATGCTTAATTGTATTGTGCCAAAATTTCACATTGTCATGATATTGAGATTATTTGTACATTCTTGGACATGTCATTGGGATGCATGAAATGGGAGAATTTGTCTTGAAATGAAAATGAGGAATTTTTGGGAGATGATAGTTTTTGTGAAATGGTTTTAATAAACCCGGTTGCTGCGGGGTTACCAACGGGCCGGAGGTTAATATAGCCTAGAGGGGACTAGGGAGTAGCCCTAATGTGGTTGAGCTAGCTGGGCCCCATAATGACGCCGCAGGGTTACCAAGGGTCAGGGACACTAGCCAATCCTCCTCTCGTGTCGCGGCAGGGTTACCAAAGGGTGGGCTGTATTAACGTTTGAAAGTGATGATTTTGAGAATGAGAATGGGGAGTGTCATTGACATGCATTGCATTTCATTTCATTGCATTGCATTGTTTATACTTGGAATTGACTTGTATGTTGTATTTGATCCCCTACGTTGTATGATCCCTATCTCCCATTGGCCTATGCTTTGATTGGATTCACTAGGACACAAGAATTGTGTCTTAAGTGTCTCTGCTGAGCTATATACTCACCCCTATATCTATATATTTTTTTTCAGGTCTTGGAAAAGAATCGGTGGACGACAACCCACCTCAAGCCTGAGCGATACTAGAAGCTCACTTTTGTGTCTTTTGTATATCTCCCATTATTTTTGCAAAGCACTAAAAGTGTGAAGGTGTATATGTATATTTTGCAAAACTTTGTCATGTAATGTAATTAAGGTATTTGATGATATTTTGGATGTGAATTTGATAACATGTAAACCTTATTGATGAATGGGGAGAGTAATACTAGTTTGAAGTATTATTGAGGTCATTTGATTGTGTATTATCATCTACTATTGCCGTGAATTCGGAATTTGAGCCATGATAAGTTTAAAAAATGAATTTAAACAGGTTGCGGTAGGTCCATTTTTTGGGGAGGTTATGCCGAATTTTTTTTAAAAAAAAAAATTTCTTGGCATTAGTTTTGGGATCGTTACAGGTTCACTGTAATTATATTCTATTTATGTTAGTTGCTCTAACTTTCGGGGGGGGGGGGGGGGGGGGGAAGACATATATATATATATATATATATATATATATATATATATATATATATATATATATATATATATGTCTTTCCCCCCACCCCCCATATATATATATATATATATGTCTTCCCCCCCCCAATATATATATATATATATATATATATTGAACTATAACATTTTTCTATATTGAACTATAACATTTTTCTCTAACTTTAAAATTATAAATGTGGTCCTGGAGTGTCATTTTGTTGTCTTGACGTATATATCTAAAAACTCATTGTGAGACATGTACCGCTACACAACAAATATTTGATTGTTAGGCTCTTTTTTCATGTTAAAGTAATAGTACAAGTATAGAAAAGTGTCACGCGCCCAAAATACAAAGATTGTGGCCTTGATGTTTTTTTGTGGACCACAATTATATTGAGACATATGCTGTGAAACACGGATACGAAATATAAGTATGAAACGATACGAATACGACGTCATGGCAAATTTTAAAAAAATAGGATACGAACTTGGACACGGCAAGGATATTATATGCTTATAAAATAATATATATATATATATATTCAAAATTCACAATACCATAAATCTAACCTCCCTAAAAAAAATACTACAATAAAATAAATACTTCAATTAATTAAGAACAAAGTAAAGTAATCAACAACTTTACGGTTTACATTTTACACACATCCATATATATAATTGTTCTGATTTCTCTCTATTTTTCTTGCTACGGCCTAAAATTTTATTTAATTCTAGTATTGAGATGAATGAATAAAAAATAAAATAAAAAAACATAATGGAATCATAAAATTTAATAAAAGTAGAAATTCAGAATCTCAAACAAAAGAGTTAAACTTTTAAAATTACATTAGGTACTCCATTTTTTTTTAAAAAAATTACAAAATATATCCTGCCGTGTCCGATATGTGTCTCTCGCGTGTCCTAGTCGTGTTCAATAAAAAATAATTTCTAAACACTTGAAGTGTCGGACATGTATCCACATCGGTTACGTGTCCGACACTAGTACGGAACCCCTAGGAGGGGTGTCTGTGCTTCGGACACGCGTATCCGTATCGGACACATGTTCATCACTAGTACGAAACTCTTGAGAGAGGTGTTCCTGTTTCATAGAACATATGTATCTCAAAACTTATATTAAGACATCTATCGCTACACAACAAATATTAGGTTGTTAAGCTAGTTTTTGTTATTATTGTTTGGAAAGTTGAAGTAATAATATAAATCCAACAGAATGTCAAATGCATCAACACAAAGTATAAAAGAATGTGTTACTCGTGTATTTCTTGTCAAATCAAATCTCAAAACTCATATAGCGAGACATGTTCCACTACACAACAAATATTTGCTTGTTAGGCCTTTTGCGTTTTTTCGTTCAATTATTCTTTTGAAAGTTAAAGCAATAATATAAATATAGAAAAATGTCAAAGCCCAGAGGCCCAAAAAGTACACAAAAAGATGTCAGGCATGTGCATCTTAAAGCTCATAGAGGGACATGTACCGCTACACAATTAAGAGCAATGCTTGGATCACAAGCTTTGTCCTCCATCCTGATGTGGCCCTACGAAAACTTGATACCTGTTTAAATATTATATAATATTAAAAAATGAAAGTATATGGATCAACTCGTTACAAACGGGTTTTTTGGCAAAAGCTTTGGCTTATCCTCACTAACCAACGCGCAGAGTCCTCTCCATGGACCATCCTTCTCCTCCGCCACAAGTGGCATCTCTCCACCCTCTACCCCAAAATCGCAAATTTGTCACCGCCGTCAAAGTATTTCCTTTATCGCGCTTCGCCACCGAAAAATCGCTGTCAACCGTGCTCGCCGTTGTTCGGCATCACCGTTCGTTGTAGCCGGCGAATTCAGTGCACTGCCAACCTTGCTTCTGTCGGTGTTTTACTGGGTTTGACTCTATTCAGCTTCAACGAAACATTTTAGGAACCTAAGTTTATGTTTTTGGGTTCAAAGCCCTTATTATGATTATGATGAAAGAAGAAGAGTAATTACAGTTCTGCACAGTGAATATCACATGGATTTCGGCTCAATTTACAAATTGGCAAAGAAGTAATGACAAATTCCTCTAGTTCTTCCATTTGTGGAAGGACAAAAAAAACAAATTGCTAAAAAAAAAGACCCAGTTGTAGCTCTGTGTTGGGCGATATATATATATATATATATATATATATATATATATATATATATTGTATGCATATATGTATACGTATACTTTCATGGGTTCTGTAATTGTTGTATAAAAATCGAGAATGAATTTTGGTGGGATTTCTGGGTATGTTTGGATTGATGGAATCGTGAGGTTTGGAGTTGGGGTCACTGCAATTATTGTTTACATATTAGTACTTTTGCTGCAGTTGGAGCTTTTGGCACCTCCAATTTAAGGTTTGGTGTTGGACGCCGAACAACAGCGAGCATGGTTGATTGCGATTTTCTAGTAGATATGCGCGATGAAGGAAATACTTTGACGGCGGTGACATGATGTTGTGTTGGGTTTCAATGTTTCTCTTTTTGGCCTTAGAAGTAAGTAGCGAAGAAGAGAGGAAGAACTGAAGGAGAGAGAAAATGGGTTTGTCTGATGGATTTCTACCCGGCTAACCAATTTGACCCAATATTTAAGAAGAGACAGGTGTCAAGTTTTCATAGGGCCACATCAAGATGAAGAACAAAACTTGTTCTGATAGGGCAGGATCGAAGTATTGCTCCACAATTAATACTTGGTTGTTAGGCTGCTTTTTTTTTTTTTTTTTTTTTTTTTTTTTTTTTTTTTTCAATTACTTTTTGAAAGCTAAAGCAATAATATCAATATAGAAAAATGTCAAGCACACAGGCCCAGAAGGTACAAAAAAATGTCAGACATGTGCATCTCAAAGGGCATAGAGGGACAAGTACCGCTACACATACTTGGTTGTTAGGCCATATTTACTCCCATTAATTTTTTTCGTTTCTGTGAAGTTAAAAATGTACATGAGAGTTAAGGAAAAGACTGTTCGAGCCCATATGAGGTGCATAGGTTGAAAATACAAAAAGGCCCGAACCCATAATGCAAAACAGCCCAAAACGGACACAGCCCACAAGGGGATTAAACTGAGACTGTCATCAACGGCTGGACTTATCACAATCCTTGCAAATGTTGGGCGTTGGGAACAGATTTCCTATCAATAACGGCTTAAAAGAAAACCAATGTGAATGAACTCGATTGATTTTGAACCCTCAATTATCAAGTAATATAATTTGAGAACAACGAAAAAGGGAAGCCGATTTTCGAATATGATCAAATCAAGCATACAGCAATTGCGCGTCCAACATGTTCTAAAATTTGGTCATTTTCATCTACTCTAACCTTGTGTGAGCACTTCAAGAGCAGTTCAATGATGATCAACCATCAAGAGGCATCAAATGCACGAATTCATCTGAAGTTTGGCGCGTACGGATTCTGTGTAACATTTACGTACCTTTTCCTCCGGTTCCCTCATTGCAAATCATTTTAAATAAAAATAACAATAATAATTAATTTCAATAAATAATTCTTTTAAAATATAAGAGTATTACATGCATTATTGCGTTTGGCAATTATCTAGATGAATCATCTTGGATGATGCCAAAGGGGAGGATTTGAATGCAATGAAAATTTAATTCCTTATTTTAGTCACTAATGTAAGTTAATATAGGGATACATACTGTTCGATTCTTGGCTAAATCAGATCTGAACATATTTTAACGGCTTCTAAAAAATTAGAATCAGAATCATTGAGACTTGGAACTGAACCGTGAAAGACCCGTTCAATTTGGTTCCTAACCACAGCTTTTATTTTTTTATCTTTCAAAAAAAAAAAAAAAAAAAAACACACTCAACAACTCATACCAATAAAATGGATTTGACTTATCAAAGCAAATACTACTTTATATAACAAATGGACCATAATAAACTTCTCAACCATGAAATAAAATATATTTGTAATCTAAAAACGAATGAGCTATTATCCTTTTTTTTTTTTCGTGAAATAAATATAAAATTTAGAAAAAAAAAAATATCATTCGAGTGTAGCCTTATCTTTATGTGTAGCCTAAAAAACATATTTTTGTGCAACTGTGCGTGCTTTTATCTCTATGACATATTTTAAATTGTTGTTTATTAAAATTTAATATCTCTCTATATAATATATATTTAATTTATGGTTCGGTTCAGTTTACTTCTGATCTAATGAATGGATAATTGGAACCGAAACAGTAAACTAACGGTTCCTCATTTTAGAACCGGAACCAGAATCAAACTATAAAATAACTATGCTTGTGATGGTTTGGTATCATTCCTACCCGTTTCACTATTTCAACAGTTCTTTGTGCAACCCTAAATTTTGTAGTAACAATAATAAGAAGAAGGCCCGACCCAACCTCATTTGGGCTCTGTGCAAAGTGTGGGCTGCCCACAGATCATAGACCGGGTCAGCTCTTACTACAAATTCTGGGTCAGCCCAACAAATTGGAGGGAGCCATATGGGCCATTCTGGGTAGATCTAGAACCATATATATGCCTATAATTTGTTGACAGAGAATGAAAGCAGGGACATATGGATACGCTATTAACTCTAGAAATCTCCCGCAAAACGACACCGACATGGAAATTAAACGGCAGCAGCGGCAATAACAACGGCCTCCCCAAAACCCCATTCACAAAAACCCTAAAAACACCCCCCAAAGTGTCTATAAATCCTTCTTCTGCTTCGCTTCTATTGAAAAGGAAATCATATAATGGAAAGCCTAACAAGAAGAATTCCACTAAACAAACAACCCCCCTCCTGGAAAAATCCCATGAAAATCAGAGAATCAGGACCTTACCTGAAAGGTTCAGAAAGGAAGATTCAAACCCACTTCAGACACTCAAACATGATGGAGATTGGACCAATCACCAGTTTTGGGCTGTCATCAAATTTCTCAAACAAACCGCAAGATCCAAGGAGGCTATTCAGGTCAGCACCCCGCATTCTCTATAGATGTATGTATGCATGTATAACATTATATATTTTTGTATATATCAATATAGTTGACTTCTTTGCTGGAAATTCTGGTAGTATATTTTTTGGGTTTTTCCAAGATTCTGCTCTATGTGGTTGTTGGGAGTTTTACATTGTTTGGTTGCCTGGAAAACTTAGGGAACGGATAGAGAAATGAAATTATTGGATCTTATACTTGTTTGTTTGGTTTCTGAAAAATCGAAAGAGTAACCACAATTCATCCACATGTTGGTACTTCCTATGAACTGAACACTGAACAGAGATTCTTGTTTTCTCTGGCGCCAAATAAAGAATAAAATTTTCTGCTTTAGATTCTTTTACTTTCGCAATTTACTCAGCAATCAAACAATGGAAAGAACACAATGGGTTTTTGTGGGACTGGCAGTGTTGAATAGAAGTCTGAAGTATGTTGTGGACAGGTGTTTGGTTTATGGAAGAACACGAATGAATCGCGAATTAACGAATTGAACTATGAGAAGATTATAAGGTTCTTAGTTGAGGAGGGACTAATGGAAGATGTGGTATTGGCATATGAAGAAATGAAGAATCATGGACTTAAACCTTCGGTGGAGATCTATAATTCATTGATTTATGGCTTTGCCAGAAAAGGGAGGTTTGAAGATGGTTTGTTTTATCTGAAGCAGATGGAGGAAATCAATTTAAAGCCAGATACAGAAACCTACGATGGGCTCATTGAAGCTTATGGGAATCATGGAATGTATGATGAGATGGCCAAGTGTGTGAAGAAGATGGAATCCGATGGGTGTATACCTGACCACATTACATATAACTTGCTTATCCAGGAGTTTTCACGAGCTGGGCTGCTCAAAAGAATGGAGAGAGTGTATCATATTTTAATTTCAAAAAGAATGGATTTGCAGTCATCGACATTAGTATCAATGCTTGAGGCATATGCTAACTTTGGAATCTTGGACAAGATGGAGAAGGTATATAAAAGGGCTTTGAACTCAAAACGCTTTTGAAAGAGGACTTAATTCGGAAATTGGCTAGATTTTATATTGAGAATCACAGGTTTTCTAAATTAGATGACTTGGGACTTGATCTTTCTTCTAAAACTGGCATGACTGATTTTGTTTGGTGTTTGCGCCTGCTTTCTCATGCTTGTCTTTTGAGCCGTAAAGGCATGGATTCGATTCTTCAGGAGATGGAATTCGAAAAAATACCATGGAATGCAAGCATTGCAAACATCATCTTGTTAGCTTATTTGAAGATGAAAGATATGAAGCAGTTGAAAG